>NC_049244.1:23409101-24609101 GCF_011100685.1 Canis lupus familiaris | reverse complement strand
TTCTATCACAGCCCTTTTATGTATCTTGTAACTGAGAAAGTGCCCGCACACAGTAGGTGCTTAAATATGTGTTGAATGGAACCAAACAGCAAGTTTACACAAACACTATCCAAGATATATGGTTTTTTTCTCATTGATGATGCTTTGAGTGAGCTAGCCATAACAATGATATCTCCATAATTGCATTTACATATTAATGATTTGCTTCAGATTCTGTTTCCCCACAGGACTGAGAGCTCTTTAAAGGGAGTGTCTCATTTCTGTCAGTATAGCTTATATGTTAAGAGCACAGATCTGGAGCCCCTCAGCCTACTGAGTCCCAAGTGCCCCGTTCCTGTCCTCCTTACCAGCTTATGATGAATTGTACCTGGGTCCTAATTTACAAGGGCAACTGAGTGACGACATGGGGAGGTCAATGCCATTGAAAGAAAACAAGAGTCATGGCACACCACAAAGGGCCACAAAGGAAGCACCACATCCAGTCAGGAGGCAGAAGCAGGAAGGATGGGGGGAACCTAGATCAGAACTTTGATTTGTCCTTCTGTGCGAAAGGCAAGACAGAGCAGAATAAATAGTTTAGGACTGGCTAATCTGAATAATTCCAGTAGATTTGGGGCTCTAAGGGTGGTCTCCAGTTGCTTGAGCCCTGCCCTGGGATGATTCAGGGCAGTAGAAATATTGGTTATGTGTGTGAGATTTAGAGAAGTAGGTGGTTGGGAGGATAGACTTGGGACTGATTGGTTTGCATATGAAAGGTGTGCTCCAGGGATTATGTTTTGCTATCTATAAGAAGAGTTCGCTTCCCCAAGGAGGGCCAGTCTCTCCCTAGCCAGCAAGATAGAGAGATAGATTTTTTTTTTAATAGGCTCCATGCCCAGCATGGAACCCATCTAGCCAGCAAGATTTTTTAGATGTTAAAACATCTAAGATGTAGGGGAAAAAAAATGCCAATGCAATGTGACTTTGACAACATGCTCACTCCGTCTCCCTTTCTCATCTGTAAAATGGGGATGATAATACAACAGAGTTGTAGCAAAAATTAAATGAAGTGTGTGACATATAGGATATGATATAAAAATCAACCATAATATTTGTCACATGCCTCCCACAAAGCAGGAGGTGCCCTGAAAGTCCTGAATGAATGAATGCGTGAATGAGCTCCCATGATTATGCACCTTCGTGTTAAGCAACCAACATTTTCAATTTCTTAGAAACAGAAAATGAATCTGTGGGCAAAATTGGCACGGAAGTGGAAAGATGAATCAAATCTAGAGGAAGAATAAGATTCCCAGCCACTAAAGGGTTGCTGCGGTTTTCCTATAGTGCTTCTGTTAGTCCATCTATCTCTGTCTCAATATTTAAGGCAGGCATTTGTCTTTCAGGTTTCTTTTGGCATCACCGCAGTCATCAAATGAAACATAATTTCCCCCATCCATAACCCAGTGAAGTTTAGTTGGACTTGGTACCACTACTCTCACTCCCAATTTTACAAAGAAAATTTGCATCTTCAGACATCAGCAGCATGAGACAACCTAAGAAATAAGTGTGCATTAAGCTTCTAAATAGACTTTTCCTTTATTATCTGTATATAGCATCTATCTAATGGAAAACGAAGCAACAGCATCCATCTCTTTCTACTGTCATTAAAATTCAGTGGAATCCAATGAACTCTCCCTGTTACAAGCAAAAGACCTGGTATCATTCTCTACCTCTAATGAACCTGGCATCTCAGATGCATAGACATTTAGAGTCAGAGAACTGGATAGTATTTAATCTACACCCTCGATTTCCAAAAAAGGAAATAGCTTCCAATGCCCCATCTGCCATTTCTTGTCAACAGTTCTAGAAAAAGGAATCATTTCTGTGTGTTTAGGACACCCAGAATAACATCTTGTTTTTTTTTAAATCATCATCATGGTCGATGAGTGCATACATTTTACTAGTATTAACACAAGAAACTCACTTCATTGAACAGTGAGGCTTGGAAATGTCCATCTAATGTACCCTTGATGCCAAAAGCAGAGCAGAAATAACCCATATTATAACATGAATGAGTAACTAATCCTCTTATGCATAGATGTCAATAGTTGTACTGGAAAGGACATTAGGTGGGGGCCTTGAGGGGGGGCCCCCAATTAGCTAATCTCTAGCTAAGAGACTTTGTGTAAATTATTTAAACACTTGAGTCTCTGTTTTCTTATCTGTAAAATGAGGATATTAAACCAGATGTTCAAGATCTAACACCCTGGTTTGATGAGAGAGATTACACTCAAACTTTATGGCACTAATTACGCAAGGGTCACTTCAGCAAGTCCAAATGTCAAGGCCAGTTCACACAGATCCAATAGAGTTCCGCAGACCACCTGATAACCATGTGTATCTATTGGCATATATATATGTACATATATATCCTTTATACATTTATCATCGTTTATAATCTTTTAAGGCTATTTCCTATAACAAGAAGTTCAATTTAAAAATAAGTAGAGTTATGGGTCTTTATACAGCATTCATTTCTACACACTTGAAATGAGAAATGTTCGCTATTTAATTAGTCAGGTTCATGATTTAGTCTGTAAACTCAAAGACCATATCTAGGTTTTACATAATATTGATTACATGATCTGGGCTCATTAAAGGATAATAATTTTAAAATCACTTTTAAGTGTTAGCTTTCTCTAGCTAATTTCCTTTCCATATGAATGCTTCGTATTTTAATATACAACCTTTTTCTCCTATTTATTTATTTATTTATTTATTTATTTATTTATTTTTTTTTTTTTTTTTTGCTCTAGAAAACCAGTGAGAATTCATCTAGAATGATGGCAAAATTAATGGAAATTTAAATGAAAGTGTACTCTTATTGGAATTTCATTTTTGATGACATAATAATAGGCTTATATAGCACCTTTCATCTATGGACCTCTAAGTACTTTACAAACATTAGTTAATTCGCACAACAATCCTGTGAGGTTGGCAATTATAATCAGCCCCATTATGTAAATCAGGGAAGTGCAATACAGAAAGGTTAAGCTCCTCAGGCAATGTGAAAACCAGTGGCACAGCCAACTCCATACCACAAGCTTTCATGAGCTTAGCACTGCACACCCAGAAAGGCCTGTGGAAAGTCGCCCATTTCTGTAGGTTGTAAAAAAAAAGAACTCTTGTGAAAAGAAAACCAAAAGAGATGTCTAATTTTGTCACCTTTTCAGTGTTCTACACTGGATGTGAAACAACTAGAAAGGGACAGCAGGACAGAGTGGAACTTGACTTGAAATGTGAAGAGAACTGGTACTATTAAGGGAACTTCCCCACCAGTATGACTCTAGCCAGAAGTCTATGTGATACCCACTCATTCATATGGAGAAAAAAAAAAAAAAAAGTATTAACCCAAATACTAATGTGAATGTTGTTTATAGCAGCAGCAGTTCTTTATTGTTTATGGGCCTATGAGCACCCTATGACTCAGTGACTTCAAAATACATTTTTCTTGCTCACAGATCTATAGGTCAGCTGGGGGTTAGTGATACAGGTTGGGGTTGGCTTCAAGCTGCAGGTAGGGTCCAGGTCTGCTTCATGAGTGTCACCTCTCCTTCAGAGATAGATAGCTAGAGCATGTTTTTCTTATGACAGGTCTACTTTAAACTGTTATTGCATCATACTGACTGGTAACCCATCGGTGTATGCAAGCTACATGGTCACGCTCAAAGCCAAATTATGGTGAAATTCCTTCTGCCTTACATGAGGCCAGTCAACTTGCATGGTTAAACCCAGTATCAGCCAGGTAGAAAAGCTAATTATTCCCATTAAGGTGGTAAAGAAGTGTGAATGTTTTTGAATAGTCATAACCTACCATTGTAGTTATTCTTGTGCCCATTTTATAGACAAAAAAGGCTACCGCCAGAGAAAGCTTAGGAGTACCCATTTCTGTATTTCTCCTACCCTCTGCTCCCACTGCTGTCTCCCTTCAAGCACCAAGTATATTAAAGGCTGTTTCTCCTCCCTCAGATCATCCATTCAGAAGTGATATAGATCTACCTTCTCCTCTCCACTGGAGACTGATGATGATTTAAATTACAGGCCATGGACCTCTCTCCCCTGGTTATGGCTTAAGCAGGGACTAAATAGCCCTCTTTGATTCCATGCCTATAGTTTCTCATGGGACCAAGAAGCACTGAGCCCTCCTCTTTCCTTCATCACCAGTGCATTTAAGCCATTAAACCATCCTGCTGCATTTCAACAAATGATGCAGACAATTCACAGAAAGCACCCTTTAGCTTTTGGATATATGAATTAATCATTCCAGCTAACCAGATACAGAGTCCACCTAAGGCTTCTGACCTCCTCAAGATAAATATTAAATGTCTCAGACTTACTCTTTAGAAGCAATGCAAATAACCAACAGTCCCTGGGTCAAAGATCTGAGAAGTGATAAGTTCAAATAAATCCAATCATGAGGTCAGGCAAGAATCTTATAACTGGTGTGAATATTGCACATTGCCCACATACAGTTTTCTCCTGCCAATACCAGCAGGGACACCAGGAAGTGTGAATGGGCTGGTTCAAATCCCCTACTTTTGTGGGCTGCTACATCTTTCAACCCCATTTACAGGATGAAAAAAAAAATCATGAACACAAGAAAAGAGATTTGCGACTTTATTAGTGTATGTCTACTGGTTTAAGAGGAGCCTATAACATTTAATATCTGTAAAACTATGAAAGGGGCAGAAGCTGCAACATTCCAGTGTTTCCTTTTCGAATTCTGCTTTGTAGAACACAAGTATTCCCTGGCAGGACTACAGGAGCAGCTGCTGGAAAAAACAGAGAGGCAGAGGTACAGTGCCCTTGGCCTCCCCTTACTCTACTGGAGCAGCTGCATTTTTATCTGCTTTATCAATTGAACTCCATGTATGATTACATTTGAATAAAAGCATTCTGCTGCTTTAAAAAAACGGTTGGGAAACATGGGTTTTGATCATGTCTTCCTCTGCTGTAAGACCCATTTTTCTACACCCAAGAACAGTGTTTCCCTTGAACATGGCCTTAACATTTATTTATTGAATTTTTGGCTCTTTATATATTAGCAAAGAATGGGATTATCTTTGCCATGCTTTGGCCTTTTTTTTCCACAACGTGCCCCATTTTATTTTGATTGCTTTCATCTTTTTGTTCTCTTCTCCTTATGTTCAGCCTCAAAATTGCTATTTTACTCCTAGCCTAGGGACAGGCATGTTTGATACCATTTCAAATAAATAATCTAACTGGAGATTGGAGAGGAAAACAATGTGATCTCTCAGGTCTAGGAATGGTTGTGTTTCATTTAATTTATGCAAAGCCTTCTGTACCACACTCCCTATAGAGTTTCCTTTGGAAGCCTGACCACTACCTTTCAGGAGAGTGGAGTTTCCTGGAGCACACGGTAAGGATCAGCATAGCCCAAAGGGCTCTCTCCAATCACTTCCACTTCCCATCTCTTTTTTCTAAGTGTCATGTATGGATGAGCAGAGAGACCACAGATACACACAGGCTACTCCCTAAAAACCAGAGCTGCTTTGTATCTATTTATATGTGGACATGGTGGGATCCCCTGGACAGGCAGAGTGGCGCTTCACTGAGATTGCCATAGCCTTTGCTTTTAACACAATATTCCAAGCATCCCTTTTTCTTACCGTGGTGAGTACTACCTCACATTGTACCATCCCTCAATTTCTTGGCTCTCTGAATGGTGCCTTCACAGTTTCAGAAAAGGAAGAATCAAATTTAATCTTCGCTGATGTCAAGTAATTCCTTGTGTCTTCTTTCATACTATCCTTGGTGGCAAATTTCTTACCCATTTAGACTACTATGGCTTTAGAATTCATGAAAATACCCTTGCTGACCTGTCTTAAATGGTCTTTAAATCTGCAATTATGTTGAAATAAAATTCATGAAATGAGTTCTAGGTGACATTTGAGGGTTGTTGAAGAAAACAAATTGGAATACTCATTATGAACCTTTCCTAGTATTCTAAGGAAGGGACCATATTGACCCTTTTTATTTTTTTATTTTATTTTATTTTTTATTTATTTATGATAGTCACAGAGAGAGAGAGAGAGAGAGAGGCAGAGACACAGGCAGAGGGAGAAGCAGGCTCCATGCAGGGAGCCCGATGTGGGATTCGATCCCGGGTCTCCAGGATCGCACCCTGGGCCAAAGGCAGACGCCAAACTGCTGCGCCACCCAGGGATCCCGACCCTGGGTGGTAGTTTCAACTGTTAGCACCCAAAAATATTTGTCTAAAGGTTTTCTTTAATGGCCAGATATGTGTACAAAAGCATGACAGTCTAAAAGCACAGAGAATGAATGCATTTTGGGAATAGCTCTAAACTCTGATGGATGGGACTTTGAGATAAAACACTCCACTTTCATCACCTTTTTGGTGGGATAACTCTGAGGGGCATACCTTCAACATGGTCCTTCAGAGTCCCCCTGTGGAATGAAGCTCCAGTAGCCCACAGTGGTAGGTAACTTCGTAACACATCATTTTTCTGTTTTCTTCCCTTGCCTGACTAAATCCCCAAATTTCCTACTGGCATCTTCTGGAATCAGTTCCCAAATAAACTATTTGCCTTCAGATTCTTGTTTCAGGATTTGCTTCTGGAGCAACCCAAACTAAAATACTACTATAAGCCTCAAGTCTGTCATTAGTAAAAGGGAAGAAATATTAACTCCCTCATTGCCTTATAAAGATTAAGTGAAGCAATATCTGTATAATTCTTAGACTGTTGTTACTCAGAACAAGCATTCAATAAATTATAGTTATCCATAACAACCCCTCACCTTGCCCCCATATCTCTTTCACCAGTTTTCCTACCACTTTATCCTCTATTCATTCCAATCAGGGCACAGTGATCTTGTTGCTCTCCCTTAAACATGCCAAGCACTTTCCTGCTCCAGAGTCTCTGCACCCTCAGTGTCCTTTTCCAGATATCTGCATGTTTTTCTCTATTACTTCTTTCAAACCTTACTCAAATGTGAGCTAACCAAGAAAAGAGTTACCTGACCTTCATATATAAAGTAATATGTCCCATAAGATCTCAGTAACCCCTTGCCCCATCTTGATTTTCCCCATTATAGTCATCACTCTACTAGAACAGAAACTCCATAATGGAAGGAGCTATGTCTGTTCTGTTCATGGTATATCCCCAGCATTTATAACAGGGTCAACCACACAAAAAATGCAAAAATAATATTTGTTGAATGAATCAATGAATCTTCACAAAATCCTAAATTTAAAAAGTCTTTTTAAAATATTCTTATGAAAAAATAAAATAATAAAATAAAATATTCTTGTGTTGAGATATACTGATGAGGGGGATTTTATCAGATTATGACAGTGGTATAGTATGCTGGCTAACACTTACAAGCCAATTATTAAGTATTCAACCATTTTGTCAACCTGTATTAAGGTGCTATAGCTCAAAATTGCCACGATGGAAGCATTTACACCACATAAATTGGCAAATGCTATAAATCAAAACTTTTGTTTTTGTGGAGAACTGGTTGACCAGCATACCACTGATGACAGGCAAAATTCTGGTAAACAAAAAGTGCCTTCAGATTGACTAGAATATAGCTTAAGAAAGGACAAAGGATAACACTTTTGAACACTAACAGCATCCTGGTCACTGGGTTGTGCTTTAAGCCGGATAATTTGTGCTCCCATCTCCAAATCATGTTTTGAGCACAAACTAATGCCCAATGTGATGGTATTAGGAGGTGGGGCTTTTGGGAGGTTATTAGGTCATGAGAGTAGAGCCCTCAGGAATGGGATTAGTACTCTTATGAAAGACACCTCAGAGAGCTAGCTCCCTTGGTCTTTCTACTATATGAATATACAACAAAAAGATGGCTATTTATGAACCAGAAAATAGGCCCTCATAAGGACACTAAATCTGCTGGCACCTTGATCTTGGATTTTGCAGTCTCTGGGAACATGAGAAATAAATTTCTGTTGTTTATAAATTCCCCAATCTATGATAATTTGTTATAGCAGTCCAAGTAGACAAAGATCATGTGATAAATATTGTAAAATCATCCCCAGGCAGATTTAGTAATATTCTTTTCTGTGCTCCACAGCATACACACACTCCACTATTGTTCTTAAGACATTAAATTCTCATTGTCAATATACAAACTGTGAGCTCTACGAGGACAAGACACTGTTCATCTTTATAATCCCAGGGATTAACAAAATCTGCCCACACAGTTTTCTTGTCTGTTGGAATGACATAATGATAAAAGCAGGCAGTATAAAGATGAACACAAAAAGTAAGAACATATATAACTGACTCCATAATGCTTCCTTTTGTAGTATCTTACAGAATGAGGTTGGATTCAATTTCATCTTAAACTTGCAGTCATTTCTGCAGAAACAATGAAAATTCAATGGGTTCAGTCCATTTTTCTTTGCACAAATCAATTCTACTAAGGGTAGGGGGTTCTCAAAATAATGAACGCCAGTCTACTTTTAAATGTAAAACCATAGGGGTATCTGACTTCTGGAACCATAGGGGTATCTCATAAAGAATGAGTGAAGTTTTCAGTTTTAGCCTTACATGCCATTAGTAAAAGAAGAGCTACTAGAAGTCTGAGTAAGGTTTTTCTACTTAGAATAGTATATGAAGTGGGCAGCTCGGGTGGCTCAGTGGTTTAGTGCTGCCTTCAGCCCAGGGCCTGATCCTGGAGACCTGGGATCGAGTCCCACATCAGGCTCCCTGCATGGAGCCTGCTTCTCCCTCTGCCTGTGTCTCTGACTCTCTCTCTCTCTCTCTTTCTCTGTGTGTGTGTCTCTAATGAATAAATTAAAAACCTTAAAAAAAAAAAAAGAATAGTATATGAAGCAAGGAAAGAGATTATAATTAATAGCCCCTAAAACAAAAAAGCCTAGAGATTGCAGTGATATAAATCAATAAAGTTAATTTTTTGTTTGAATCTCAGAAATATCAGTCTAATGTGGGAGACGTGGCTCTCCTGGGTAGGATTCCTCTAAGGCACTCATACCTATTTTCCACTGGCCAGAAGTCAGGCACATAGCAAGAGAAGCTGAGCAAGGTGGTTTTTATATGAATTTGGAAAAAGAAATTATTCAGGTGAGCTTCTAGTCAGTGTCTACCAATGTGGCTAAAAAGTTATCAGAGATTCTACACATAAATTCTTTTTATGGGAAGTCTCATTATCCCCAAATTACTGACAACAGCCTACTTTTGCTATGAGTGGAAGTTTCGGTTTGCTGCCCAACCAATAGTCCCATGTCTTCTGGTTGGGAAAGACTATATCCCTCTCCTAGAAGTTAATTTTCCTAACCTCCCTTGATAACCTTGTGAGTCTTAAAAAGAAATCTGATGGGAAACTTTCCTCCCTAATTAAAAGAGAACCAGGAGTAAACTCCTTTTTTCTCTATTGATGTGGCCATGCAATCTGACCTTTGGAATTAGTACTGGCATCTTGTGGCAATGAGGGAATATACAGCAAAGGTACTGAAGATAGTTGAGCTTAAAGATGCAAGTGACATAGTTCTTGGTAATAATGAGGATCCATTGAATTAACTCTGGAATTCACTACACTGGGTCTCTTATTACTTGAGATAATAAAGGGTTTTCATAGTAAAATCTTTTTAGGGTACTTATGGTTTGATTCAACAGGCATTTATTGAGTGCCTAATTGGCACAAGGTGTAGTATCTGCCACAGAAAGACAATTTCCATGCACTTCAAGATCTGCTCCATTATTTTACAGAATGCTGCCAGGGGCCTCTTTCTAAAAGCCAAACACATGCTCTCTTACGTTGAAACCTGCCCAAATATTTTACCTTCAACCTTTCTGTCAGTCAGTTCAGGCTGCTTTAACACAATACCATAGCCTGCATGGTTTATAAAACACAGAAATATATTTCTCACAGATCTGAAGAATGGAAATCCAAGATCAGGGTGCCAACACCGTCCAGTTTTGAAGACCCTCTTCTGGGTTGCAGAAGCTGTTTTTTCATTGTATCCTCACATGGTAAAAAGAGGAGGAGGGTGCTCTGGGATCCCTTTCATAAGGCTTCATTCTTATGATCTAATCACCTCCCAAAGGCTTCACCTATTACCATGACACTGGGGATTAGGATTTCAACAGATGCATTTTGAAGGATGCAAACATTCAATCCATTGTACTTTCAGTCCCTGGAAGATAGATGGTAGTTTGTTTTTTGTTTTAAAGATTTTACTTATTTATTCATGAGATGCACAGAGAGAGGAGCAGAGACATAGGCAGAGGGAGAAGCAGGCTCCCTGTGGTGAGCCTGATGCCAGACTCCGTCCCAGGTCCCAGGGATCACGACCTGAGCCAAAGGCAGATGCTTAACCACTGAGCCACGTAGGTGCCCAGATGGTAGTTTCAGAATTGCTAGAGTTTGTTGTAGTACTGCTAGCCATGGATAAGGGAACGGAGGACCAGGCCTTAGCTACATTGATGTCATATCTCTAAGTTTGTGTTGTTTTCTTTTTTGTGCTTTTATTTCATTGTTGTTATCCCCAATCCCTCAGAAAGTTTGTTATACATAGCAGAGCTGTTTACTGGTGTCCTAGAGAATAAGGTGAACAACTCATTCAAATTTGTTCAGGACTTCTCTAGTTTTAGCCCAGAAACTCCCACATCCCACGCAAACCAGGATAGTTGGTTCTCCTACCTAAAGAATGGATGCAAGAGGGTTAGATCCGTGGGTGACAGTGGGAACTCAATAGTAAAAGCTGATTGAAATTGAGCTGAGGGGTAGTTTTCCAACCAGGAAGTGAGAGTTACTGAGAGAAGGAAAATACTTTCCCAGGATCCTGAGAAATGCAGGACAGATCATTAGATATCCCCCCTGGGACAAGGACGTCAAATGGACTATTTAAATGGTAGGGAAAAAAAAGAGTAACTTCAGAAGACTGAGAAACAGAGATCCTGGTGTTGCCTGTTTAAACCATTTCTACAACTGTGATAAGTGCTACTTCAAGCAATCTTTTACAGCCTTTTCCTCTTACAGCAAATGCTGTATTTCCAAATATGCCTGACTTAAATCTCTCTGCTTCATTTGGGTCCTAAGAATAAAATTTCCCATAAATCAATTCTGCATAATATGTTATCTATTAGAGAGTTGATTCTCCCAGATAAAGAAATTCAATATACAGGAACGGTGATAATACTGGATAAATTCCGCCCTCCAGGGAAGGTGTTGGCACATACAACTCTGACTACACAAATCTCAAGGTTTCTCCTGAATAAAGCCAGTTGCCAAAATAAACAAGAAAAAAACAATAACTGCATGTGGCACATTCCTCAAGGCCCCACTGAATTCCATTACCCGGACTTCTGGTTGTCCAGGCAGGAAAATAGCCCATGCGGCTTTCTCAATGACGGAGAATAGAACTTCCTCCAGCTTGTCAATAAAGTTCAGTGTTACCGGCTTCATATTCTGGTTAATGGACTGTGATCAGCTACTTGCTATTTTTTCTTAGAAATGATATCATTGCTGCTTATTAGGTCAAAAGACCACTAATAAAAGTTCTCTACCTGAATAAAGTGCCCCAAATGCATTTTCAAAATTCAGTTTAAGAATCTGGCAGTTGAAAAAAAAAATAGGTTGCAATGAAGAGGCTCTAAAGTAGACACTTGTTCTTTGGTAAAAACAATTCTCATGCATTCTGAACTGAATAAATCTAACCTAGATTATGATCATTATATTGTTTTAAAAATAATAAGCTGTCAAGTCTGAAACGAGGAAGAAATTGAATAAACAGACTGAAGAGCTGGGTATGTTTCAGGCATCTAATGGTTTACACAATGGCAGTGAAAGAACAAGAGCGGACGCATGGTCAGTAGCCAGAAAACTTTACCTCTTCTCAATTTCCTGGCTCTGAGATTTTGATAATTCATGGACACCATCTCTGGCTTCTTGGACTTTGACTTCAATGTTACTTCCCATCAAGCAGTGACATTCTAAACATTGTTTTCAAACAAAAAAACTAAAAATAAAATTTCTTCTACCACCACCAATGCGGCTACACAGAACTCATGCCACAGGAACATAGCAATTGTTTTTGCACAGTTCTCGGAAGTCCCTAAATAGCAGCAGAGAAGACATGGCAGTGGTGTTGGAAGCACGCACTATGAGGTCAAATGGTCAGAGTTTGGACCCTAACTGCACTACCTCCCACTGTGTGATCTTAGGCAAGAGGCTGGAACCCTAAGAGTAGCATCTAAACAGCATCTGTGGCCACAATCCAAAGGGCAGTCTTCTCCCTTTTGCTATGGTTTACATGTGCACATCTTTTTTTCCCAACACAACTGTGACAGCCTTGAAATAGAACCTCTCTTCCCCTCTAAGAGCCTTCTACTACAGAACGCACATAGTAGGAGCATGACAAATATCTGTAAAATAAAAGGCTAAATAATTGGGAGTAGTTTAATTATCATGTGTTTCTGACCTTCATCATGCTTTATGACATGAAAAACAAAGACGAAAATTTCTCAGCCAAGATCTATTTCTTGAGGCTCAGGAATTTTTTGAAGCAGAATAGGGGGGTAGTAAGAATTACTGTGTTTGAATGTAGCCCCTATCTGTCATTTGCTGTGTGATATTAAACAATTTCCTTATTTCTCTGTGCTATTTCCTCATCTATAAAATAAGAACAATGACAGTATCTACATACAGTTATGAAGAGGATTAAATGAATAAATGACAAGTGCTTAGACTTGTGTTTGGTGCATGATAAGCACATTATAAAGGTTTTTTTTTTATTACAAATAAACATGTAAAATCAGTATGCATCCTAGAATTGATGTATCAAATAATTGTATCTTCTTCTCCTCCCCCAGCTTATATTAAATCTATGTACATCTTATAATGAATGATATCTATAAATCAAAGAAACAGTCATTAAAGGAAAGCAAGAGAGGCAACAAAATGGGAAAAAAAAAATGGCTAAAGAAAATTGAAAGAATGGGAAGAAAATGGAAATGGAAAGATACATGGAAGGCAAACTCAAATCCTGCCCAGTTGGTTGTTTCATCTTGAGAATGTTAGGTACATCTTGCCTTATGTACCTCTATAAGGATGAAGTAGCTGAGAATGACGTCAAACATAGTTACACTATAGACTGAATATTTGTGTGTCCCTAAGATTCATGTTGTAACCCTTACCCCCAATGTGATGGTGTTATAAGGTGGGGGCCTCCAGGAAGTGATTAAATCATGAGGGTGGAGCTTCATGAGTGGGATTAGTGTCCTTATAAAAAAAACCTAGAGTGCTACGTCTATGAAGACACAGTGGCCTTCTATGAACAAGGAAGGGTGTTCTTACCAGAAGAGGACCTGCCAGCACCTTAATCTTGGACTGCCCAATTCCAGAAGTCTGGGCAACAGAGGTTTGTTATCTATAAGCCACCAAGTCTATGGTATTCTGTTATAACAGTCCAAACTGACTAAGAAAAATTACTTGGCCTCTAAAGACACAAGATTGGCTAAAAGGATTTATTAACTATTCCCCTCAGCTCCTTCTTTCTGGTGTTAGTACTTTTTGTCAGAGGTGGCCTAGAAAGAAGTCCATCATAACACCAACAAGGAATGTGAGAGGAAATTATCTCTGTGTGTTTCCTCCAGAAATCTCAGTGTAGGTATTATTGTCACCACATTAAAAGAGTTGATGGGAATCCTACAAATACTAGGTGAAATATACCAGGTATATTTCTGTATCATATTAAAATAATCTCAATATTATCCTAAAAACACATGTACAAAAATAAGCAGCTTCTCTTTTGAAAACTATGACGTCTTTACATTTTGTTTCAGGGTCACATTTAAAACAATCCAGACCTGGCTTCTTAAATTATGTTCTATAGAAAACTAGTTCCATGGAATGTTTGTTGTTATGTTGGATGTGTCTTTATATCCTTTTCCCTCCATAGAGTTTTAATAATAATACCTTAAAAAAAAAAACACTTTTTCTTAATCCTTAAAAAAAAATCCAATGGTCAAAGAAAGTATTAGTGAACCAAAACTTAAACAAATTTCTTTTTGATGGACTTTTTAGAGCCCTTAATATGGCAAAAGGATTGTTCATCTCCTAAAAGGAGATACCATAGGCAGTTTTTGCCAAACATATTTGACCACATAACATTTACAGCATTTTACCTCATGGGGCATTTTGACATGTATGTTTTAGAAAAAACATTTAAAGAGTTGACTTAGTCTTCCTATAAATATAAACAATAATGCAACTCATTTGACATTCTGTACTTTCACAAAATATTTTCATATATATAGTAATAATTGTCCATCTCTACAGTCCCTGGGAAATAACAGGAAAGTAATTAGTACCACCATTTTATAGATTATGAAACAGAAGCCTTGGAGTGTTCGATTATTTTCTCATTGTCACACCATGTGGCATCTAGGGCATTTGACATTTAGGCCCCCTGTTTCCAAGTCTAGTCTTGAATAAGAGGGTATTTAAGAAATACATGGACTAGTTAGCCATGCAATCTCTCTGTAGCTTTGCACCAGCTCCCATCCCTTTGCTGTAACTTCAGGAAAGGGTGACAGCATCTAGGACACAGAGTACCCTGGTCTAGGGCCCCTGGGTAAACCAGAAAGAGCCATTTCTGAAGTACGGGCAGCCAAGAAAAGCAGCATCCATAGAGCAGCTATAGGAGCAGTTGGAGCTGATTTTTCAGACTGATAGACAAGGAATAATACATTGGAAACTGCAGCTGGGAAGGCCTGGGTGTGGCTTAGGAGGTGATGAACAAAGATTGGTTGGCCAAAGGTCTCTCACATTAGTTGGTGGCTACATGGCACGTGGGTAGATCATTGTATGGTTGTCACAATCAGCTAAATGCAGATGAGGGTTATAATTTCTGTTATTGGCTTCCAGTTCTGGAGGGTCAAGAAGAGCCTGAATGGAACCAAGGGAAAGAAATCATGGAAATCCTTTGATTTCATTGCATCTGGAGTTTTCAAGGTAAAAAACATTCTCAGTGATGATACTTGGTTCAGCGCAGCATACCAGGATAAGAAAAAAGACTTGGAATTCAGTACTGAACTCTTTTATTATGTATGGGAGATACACCTTCTCATCATCCAAGTCTCCAAAGCTGAAAGGAATGTGCAAAGTCAAGTACAAACCGTGGCTTCCCAGGGAAGAGAATTCTATTCAGCCAAAAGTCAGTTAATCTCATAATGTGTTTTCATGTGCTAAGTGATATTTCACTGCATAAGTTGTCTGAGCAGCACACACTGGATTGCCACCAGCCTCCAGAGCTGTAGGAAAAGAAAATGATCACTTATGTATCTTGGTGGCTTATCAGGGAACATAGAAGAATTAATGTATTTATTCTTTCTTCTGAGATTAAATGTAATTGCTTTAAAAAGATAATCATGCTATTGTTTGAATTGTATGCATTTCTTATGAAGCACTAATACATTTTCCTGTAGTCTGACAAAGTATATGGTCTCTTATCCTCATTTCCCTGTGGATAAATACTTTGTTAATTAATAAAGTATTATATGAGCACTTAGTGTCTGCATTTAACAGTGCAAGGATTTCATTCAGATTATGTTAATAGATTGTTCGCATTATTTCTTGCATTAATTACAACTTCTTTCTGTGGTTTCATCATAAGAGCATTGTCTCTGTGAATACAGGGGGCTTTTTGGATTATAGTCTTGTTTGACTGCTGAAGTAATACTAGGAAAATATTATTATACTGAGAACTACTTGCTAGGACTTGGATCAAAAGACAGAAACAGAGATTCAATTATTTCCAAATCTTAGAGGCGACACAATTAGAGTCTGTCTTAGTTGAATCAAAATCAAGCAATTTGGGAATTTCTCTGGAACCCACAATACCTTGGGAACAAATTGATGAAATTGGTATTCCACATCATGATACCTTAGGCATAATTATGAGAAAAAAACTAAAAGGATTCTTCCTAGTTATTGATAAGCGTGGAATTCAGATGAAGCAAATGTGTGGGGTAGGAATGAATCTGAGGCTATGGGCACGCAGTAAATTTCACTTTATTTTCCCTGAATCAGTTTAATTCTGCATCCTCCTGCTCTGCTGCTGGGAAATTTAATCACAGTTGATGTGATGACCTCTCCCTCTCCCACTCCTGCCAGTGTTATGCAAAAGTTCTGAGTCTCTAGTAATTTCTAGAAATGAGGCAGTCTCTTGGTCATCAGTTGATTATGATTGCCACTGAGGCATTATGGGCCTAGCTCTCTGGGCTCCTTCAGGGCTGACTGTACTCTTTATATGCTCCAGCAATCTGATGTAGTTTAGAAGGCTGGGGATCTCTGTGTCCACTACAGAGATGCACCTCCACAGCCATACCTCCAAGAATGCATCCCTTCATCAGTCCACAAGTACAGACCCTCACCAGGAATTGCTATCCCCACCTTCCCATTCTGTTTCAACCTCTTTTTTTTTTTCCCCCATTCTAGGAGCTTTTTCCTTCCTTCACACTGACTGCTTTAATAGTCATATTTACTCACTTCACTCTCCAGTTCCCTCAGAAGCAATTTTAGCATTATTTTTTTAGGTTTTTCCTAGTCAGGGAGACTAGTTTTGTGGAACTGAAGGTTTCCACTGGGTCAAAATAGCTCAGAGGTCCATTTGCAGAAGAATCAGTTACATGCTCAGAACACAGATGAGAAGAAAACAGTGGGCAAACGTTACCATCTTGATAACATATCCTGGAACCCAACTTATTTTCCAAGGGAATGCAATTTTATTTTTAAAAAACTAAACTGGGGGCAGCCCAGGTAGCTCAGTGGTTTAGCGCCGCCTTCAGCCTAGGGCCTGATCCTGGACACCTGGGACTGAGTCCCATGTCAGGCTTCCTGCATGGAGCCTGCTTCTCCCTCTGCCTCAATCTCTCTCTCTCTCTCTCTCTCTGTCTGTCTCTCATGAATAAATAAATAAAATCTTTAAAAGAATAAAAAATAAAAATAAAAAAATAAACTGTAGAAAACACAATTCTGCTGTCATTATTTCATGTAAAAAAAGGAATAACTTATAAAAATTAACAAGCTTGAATTCAGAATTTGCAAAGGCTCAGATTTGATGTTCTAGATGACAAAGTGAGAAAACATTAACATCTGAAGTTTTATCTAATTGTATTTGTTTACAAAAATGATTAGGTTATTTTCATTTTATTTCTTAAATATTCCCAGGAAGGGTAACTCCTGAAATTAAGAAGCGTATTTTCTTTTTCCCTTTTTATGCCTGCATGTTGTCATCCTCCTGCCTCAGTTCCTCTGTTTCCATGCTGTAAAGGTAGATTCAGCTCTATGTTGCAGTCTCTCACGTCTTGCCCTCTGTATTTACACTTCTCCAATTTCTAGGGCTGTTGATTTAGCAAATAAAACTACAGACAGCCACATTAACTTTAAATATCTGATAATAATGCAGAATTATTCAGTATAAGTATGTCCTGTGCAGTATTTGGGACATATTTCTACTATTTCATTGATCTGAATTTCAAAGTCAACAGTCTTCTGCATTTTATCTGACAACCCTACTCATATCCCCAGGTCACTATGGCCTTTTTTCCCCTAACTTCTTCTACCTCCTCTATCAGAAGATTGCTCCATTTAAAGAGCCATTGTAGTAAATGTGAAAGAATCTTCAAAGAAAGGCACTTTGGTTGAATACCCCGAGATCTATGACAAACCTGTGCTCCCAGGCTCTAAGCTATGTGAGAAACAGGAAAGTGGCTTCAAGAGACACAATCTAACAGCTTCAGGATTCCACATTTATAATAAAAATAGAGTCAAGAAAAGGAATTGAAGTTTAGGTCAGAAGATAGTGTCACATAAGAAAAAAAATTCAACCGTTTATTATAATCAAACACTCTGAATTCATGAAATAAACTGAAAACAATTTCACAGTGCAGTTGAAAGGAGAATTTGGATTTTTTTGTTTTCAACTGGATAGTGCTAGAATTAAGAAAGTAAGCTTATTCCTTGAACAGGTCTCTTTAGAAATAATCCATTTGGAATACAAAGACCTTTGTTACAAAGAAAGGTATGGCTGGGAGGGAGAGGCCATTGAATTTGTCCGTTGTGCTCCTCAAGCATTTAACGTAGAAGAAGTAAAGGTAAAATAGCAAGAATTGTTCCTACAGGAAAACATTTAAACTTCTAAACTGGGCTTCACAAATAAGAGTACAAGGACAAGACCAGTAGAGGCTTTTATTTCAAAGCAAAATAAGAGCTGTGCAGGATACCACCCTTCTGGTTCAATAAAGTCTCCAAGATGCTTTCAAGTTGAACATGTTTTTAAGCATTGCAAGGGTATTCCATAAATGATTTTTCTTAAGCTGTTGCTTATTAAATCAAATCTGAATCTGGCAAAGTAACAGCATGAGCCAGGGGAAAGCCAGTAGATGATGCATTAATGCAGCCTTGAAAATAATTTTCAAGTCTTACTCAGCAACAAATTTGGTTATGTCCTGCTTCATACGGAATGATTTCATTCCTTTGTTTTCCTAATCAGTTCACCTTCTACAATAGCCATTTAAATCAAACATCAAGTTTATCAAAAGAGTATTCCTTATTATAATTAATTCTAAGGGATAGAAGAGTACCACCTTCTTTAGCAAACACAGAGTGAGGAACTCTGACATTTAATCATATTTACACAGGAAACAAAAAAGCTATAGATTGACCAGTTATCAGTTTAAAACACAGCTCCATTATTTACTAGCTTTGCAGCTTTGGGAAGATCCATTAACCTCTCTGAATCTCCTTCTTTAATTGTAGTATGAATAATAATGCTTACATACATGATAGTTTGAGAATTAAAAATAGTATGTGGAAAGTGCTTCAGAACGAATAATATCTAATAAGGTCTATTAAAGATATTCTGAGGCTCATGAAAGAGAATTGCAGAGACCTTTTGGATAACATTTCTCATGCATGTTGGGAGAATATTAATTCCTACAGATGGGTCTTATAAGGGATTCTATTATCAAATAAGTTTGGGGAGCATATTCTATAGGCACTACTAGAAAAATCTGTTTAGACTCTGAGAAATTCTGCAAAAGAAATGGTTGTTCAACACTGAGTTTTCCAAGCTAAGGAATCTAGTAACCTTTTATTAGGCATCAAGAGGAATCTTAATCATGGGCAAATCTTGCTTCTTGCATGGAAAAAAAAAAAAAAAAAAGCAAATTTACTGATATTTGTTCAGCAGAGGATATATTTCACACTTAGATTGATTTCAACATTATTACCTTTCTTTTCACTAATTTCAAAACATACAGTATTATATCTGTTCCAAGTGTACAACATCATCACAAGTGCACTCATCCCTATCACCCATTTCACCCATCCTCCTATACCTCCCATCTGGTAACCATCAGTTTGTTCTTTACAGTTAAGTGTCTATTTCTTGGTTTCTCTCTTTTTCTTTCCTTTGATTATTTGTTTTGTTTCTTAAATTCCACATATGAGGGAAATCATCTGGTATATTTCAGTTCTCTGAATGACTTTCTTTGCTTAGTGTTATTCTCTCTAGCTTCGTCCATGCCATTGTAAATGACAAGATTTCACTCCTTTTTATGACTGAATAATATCCCATTGTATATATGTACCACATCTTCTTTATTTATCTGTTGGTGGACACCTGGGCTGCTTCCACAATAGAGTTATTGTAAATAATGTTGCTATAAACACAGGGGTGCATGTATCCTTTTGAATTACTGTTTTTGTATTTTTTGGGTAAATACCTAGTAGTGCAATTACTGTGCTATAGAAGAGTTCTATTCTTAATTTTTTGAAGAAACTCCATACTGCTTTCCACAATGGCTCCACCAGTTTGCATTCCTACCAACAGTGCAAGAGGGCTCCTTTTTCTCCACATCCTCGTCAACACTTGTGATTTCTTGTGTTTTTGATTTTAGCCATTCTGACAGATGTTAGGTGATATCTCATTGTAGTTTTGATTTGCATTTCCCTCATGATGAGTAATATTGAGCATCTTTTAGTGTGTCTGTCGGCCATCTGGATGTCTTCTTTGGAGGAATGTCTATTAATGTCTTCTGCCCAGTTTTTCATTGAATTATTTGTTTGTGGGTGTTGACTTAAGTTCTTTATCTATTTTGGATACTAACTTTATCAGATATGTCATTTGCAAATATCGTCTTCCATTCAGTAGGTTGCCTGTTAGTTTTATTGATTGTTTCCTTCACTGTGCAGAAGCTTTTTATTCTGAAGTAGTCCTAATAGTTTATTTTTGTTTTTATTTCCCTTGCCTCAGGAGACATATCTAGAAAAATATTGCTATAGTCAATGTCAGAGAAATTACTGCCTGTGCCTCTTCTAGTATTTTTATGGTCTCAGCTCTCATATTTAGGTCTTTAACCCATTTTGAATTTGTTTTTGTATATAGTATAAGAAAGTGCTCCAGTTTCATTCTTTTGCATGTAGTTTTCTCAACATCACTTGTTTTTGTTTTTTGCTTTTTAAAGATTTTATTATTTATTTGAGAGAGGAAGAGCAAAGGAGAGAGCATGGGCATGGAGAGGGACAGAGGAGAGAGAGAAGCAGACTCACCACTAAGCAAGGATCCCAATGTTGGGCTCGATCCCAGATCCCAGGATCATGACTTGAATAGAAGACAGATGCTTAACTGACTGAGCTACCTAGACATCCCCCAACACCATTTATTGAACAGAATTTCTTTTTCCCATTGTATGTATATTCTTTCCTTTTTTACTAATTTTTTGATCTCCAATTTTAATTAATTAAAAGAAATTTGGATGAAATGTTATTTATTAAAAATATACCAATTAAGGGACCCCTGGGTGGCTCAGTGGTTGAGCATCTGCCTTCAGCTCAGGGCGTGATCCTGGAGTCCCAGGATCGAGTCCCATATTGGGCTCCCTGCATGGAGCCTGCTTCTCTCTCTGCCTATGTCGGTTTCTCTCTCTCTCTCTCTCTCTCTCTCTCTCTCTCTCATGAATAAATAAATCTTTTTTAAAATTGAACCAATTAATATTCTTTCTGAAAGATTTTCTTATGCAACTTTTAAGTTTAAAATTTTGTCTGACCTGATCAGGAACTATTACATTTACAACCAAGAATATACACTGATCCATTGCCTTATGAACAGAACATGCTACTTTCCTAGCTACTGTGGATATATACACAGTATATAGGATTGTGTGTGCTTACACTCTTTGAGCCTGTCTCCTTATCATCATCTTCTCAAATTCCATCAGCCTCTGTCCTTTCTCTCTCCACATAGGCCATCCCAGCATAAATATAATCCACTTTCATTTGTTTTATCTCCAAATTTCCTCTCTTCTCCAGTGAGGATCCCTATTCCCATGAAGACCTGTCTATAAACAGCATATCTATAAACAGTTGTATAGGACATAGATGAACCAGGCTATTTTCTGCCTGGGTTCCACATTTCACAATCCATTCAGCATCTGCTTGACGACCTCGTTTCCTAAGGCCCCAGTAAGTGAGGACCTGATCTCTCTCAGCTCCAAAAGTTAGATCCAGACATTTTTAATAACTCAGAAGCAAACTATAATGAGTTTTTGGTAAGGCATATACAGAGCAGCAGTAGTGACTGCTATATGCATTATTTGCTATAAAAAAGGATGACTTAATCTATTAGTCATTAGGGCTGATAATACAGTCTTACTCATGTATTGGTTTTGGTCTTTGGAAGAGGGAGTGTATTGGTAATTATCCAGAAGCAGCCAATTTGCTCCCATGGAGCATTCTGAGCATTTTATACCTGGACATTGTGCAATGAGCCTTGAGATCAACAGCTCCAATCCCACAGGCCTCGTGGAAAGTGCCAGTTGTGAGTTGCAGCCAGAGCATTCATCTCACAATCTCAGTTCCTAGAACACCAAGCCATCAAACAGCCTGCTGGGTTGGCAGGGGCTGCCTCAGTGATGTCCAAGACCAGGGCCATGGCAGGGAAAGGGCTGAGGTGTTTTGGCATGAGGGATGGAGAATGGTTTCTCAGCACCTGCCCACAGTATGCTTGCTTCCAGGTGCTATGACAAACACCTTGGCTTTTTATGACTCTCTAAAATTATTCCTCAGCCCAACATAAGACTATAAACCGAGAGGAATATGGATGAGCTCCCTGAATAGTGAAACATAAGACCTCTATTAGAGCAGAATGCAATACATCTACTTATAATCAATCTTTGGTTGTGCTTTCACATTGTTGACTTCATGAATATGAAAGCTCACTGTAATAAAATTCAAGTGTAAGTTTTCCATCAAGTTTCAGCTTCCTAGAGCAAGAAGCTTTTGAATAAAAAGTCTAACGATAAGAGTTAACACACATAGCACTTTTCCAATACAAGAACTATTCAAAATACTTCACATATTAAGATTAACTAGTTTAATTCTCAAAACAATCCTATGAAGAAGATACTATTATTATCCCCATTTTAAAGATTAGAAATGAAGTTAAATAATTGTCAATATGGAGACTAAAGCATTGTTGATAGTGAGCAATTATAGGATCAAAAGCCCTACTGCTGTGAGGAGGTAAGAGGTCCACCAGAGGTGGACAGGAGACTGTGACATCATCACTGCCTACATAATAACAATAGCAAAGTCACATTTGGCCCCACCATCTTCATCTGTGAGATGAACATATGCTCATCTTTTCCTAGAGTGTTTGAAAATATATTTTAAAACATCATGGAAATCTATGACAACCACTACGAATAACAAGGGAGCCATGATGAATAAGTACCTTAAAGCTATGGAAATAGAAGATCCACAGTTTGAGCCATGATTGCCCAACTCTCTGTGCAGTACTGTGTCTCCTGCAACTATAGTCAGGAAATGAGTTATAGTGCTCTCTTGGGGACCATTCAAAGGACAGGATTCTGGAGTAAACTGAAGAAAAGGAAGTAGCCATGTTTTATTCAGAGTTATTTTTCTAGTTGGGACCAAGGACAAGACTGAGCCAAATGAAATTGTTCATATTCAACCATCTTTGACATCAAAAAATGACAGTTTCATACGGTTCATCTAATATAAAGCCCTACTTTATGGGACTCCTAGGAAAAAACATGTTTGATTAGAAGGTAAGTCTGTAAGAAGTCAACGTTGAAATACCTAGCCCAAATCAATGAACCTACACCACACCTACAGCAATCTTGAATACATGATAGGGAGGTGGGTATGCAAACTATATTCATAACTATAGAAATCTGAATCAGTCTATGAGATCACCATTAGCACAGGGAATACACCTGGAAACCTGGGTTTTTTTGTCTCAATGCCCAGTGTTCCAGAAAACTTGGTGCAACCATGTTCATCCTTTCCAGCAGGAAGTTTTAAATACAAATCTGCTAGACTCTTGTAAAACAAACATAGTGAAACAAAAATAACAAAGCCTCTTCCCAGGATTTTTTTTTTTTTTTTTTTTGGAAAGACAGTGAGGTAATGTAATGGAACTCTGTAATATACTTCTATGGCTCCCATTGTAATTTGTGAGATATCCCTACAAAAACAGATTTGGAATCACTCCAGCTCATGCTGTCAGTTTGGACTAAGACTGGCAGTACAAATGGGCAGACCATTTTTTTGATAATGAAATCTAGAAATTCGTTTGGAAGACCCTGAGCAATGTCATTGGTGCTTGTTTGATGCTGCAGTGCCATCAGCATGAAGTGAAACAGCTCTGCTTTAAAGTGCCTGGCAAAAAAAGGCGCATGTCTCTGCATCTCAGGAGCAAAAGCAATAAACATCATGTTACTGTAAATTCCATTTTTATAGCATAGATTAATAATGCATGAGCATGCATTTCTTATTGCCATTCCAGTGAATTTCCAGAAGACTTTTAATTCTAAATGAAAAAAAGGTGTGTTTATATTTTCCACGCTGTCATGTGTGCACTGTACATGTAGTAAGAGATACAGACACATAAAGAGAAAATACAAATTTTGAATCTTGGAGGAATCATCTTTGTGTCCATAAGCATTTTTTGGTGTCTCTGGAGAGATCAAAAGTGTCACTGCACGTATTTCAGAAAGTAAGAAAAGAACAGAAGCATAATGATGTTATATCTTCCTGGGGATTTCATTACTTAAAACAAGTGAATTGTACAGGTGAACACAAGGGATTGGTCTCTCAGTGCTCCTCCAAGAAATCCCTTAGAAATAAAAAATTCGCGTGAGGTCAACTCTGGAATAACTAGCCTGGAAGATGCCATTTATTCATATTTCCCTACATAAATGGCATTTTCCAGGGTGCATGTTCACCCTGACATGCACACTCAGACACAAAATGTGCACAAATCGAATGCAGTAACTACTGCAGTCTTCTGCAGCCAAGATAGAAGTCCTTACATCAAGAATTTCATTTTTCAGTCTATGAAGTCATTCAGCCTCCTACTTAGACTACAGATGGGAAATAATTTTCAGAAGGCCCACCTGAAAACTCTTCCGGTTGCTGTGATTAAGGCTAGCCAGCTATCCCTTCTCAACCTTTTGGCTAAAATCAAGTGCAGTTTAGCCAGCTATGCAATTGGGTGAAAAGTATTTACTGTTCCATTACCTGGGTTGTTGAGTGAGCTCTATAAATTTTGCTGGTCTCTCTGTTTCTGGCTCCCTCTCTTCTTTATCATATTATCCTAGCTTTCTAATCCATCTTATTTTTAGATTTAGATGGCATTTCTCCTCCACCCCCCACTACACACACACACACAATGTAGGTGGGCTTTTAATTGCATGAAGCCACTAGAATAGTCACATACCTATCTCTAGGGTCCATTCTTCAGAAATTGATTTTACAAAATGACCTTAGAGGAATGTACTAACCCTGCTGTGAGATAATTTGAGTTTTACTTGTGCTCACCTTATGTGGAACCTGGTGATAAATGTGACCTAATATTAATTCCTCAATCCTGTCTTCCTTGTTCAGGGTGGCAATCTACCCAGCTAAAAATAGTCTGTTGTAGTTAGAGATGGCCATGGGACATAATTCTGGCCAATAGAAATGGTTGAGGTTTTCTGGGAAAGCTTAGATTTCTCAGTAGAAGTACATTCCTTCATGTTTGGCCTTCTTTCTTCCTGCAACAAAAGTGAGATGAAGGTGTGGCAGCTATACTGCAACCAGGAGGTGGCAAACATGAGTACAAGTGGATGCTGGAATACAAAAATAGAAAATATCTGAGTTCTTGCCATTATTGCTAAGCAGCTGGAAGACACTTGGCCTCATTACCTCTGTACTTTTCATTATTTGATCAAAGTAAACTTTATATGCTTAAGTGACTGTGATCATGTTTTCTGTTATTTGCAGCTGACCCTGTCTCTCAAATGACATGCAATATTAGACAGGGTTCTCCACAGAAGCAGAACCAGTAAAGATTTATTGTAAGAAATCGGTTCACTTGGTTATGGAGGATGAGAAGTCCTGCAGTCTGCCATCTATAACCTGGAGACCCAGGAGAGCTGATAGTGTAAATCCTAGTTCATATGCAGGAAAAGATCAATGTTCCAGCTCCAACAGTAAGACAGAGAGTGCGAATTCTCCCCTCCTCTGCCTTTTTGTTCTCATCAGTTCCTCAGTGGATTAGATGATACTCACATTTGGGAGTGCCATCTGCTTTACTCACTCTACTGATTCAAATGCTAATCTCATCCAGAAGCACCCAGAATAATGGCTAACCCGTGACCCAGTCCAGTCAACACATAAAATTAGCCATCACACATATCTTGCACTCTGCTAACAATTTCAGGTAACCATATCTTCTTTGTGGATTGCTTTAGGGGTTGGGTAAATGCGTGATGGAGCATAATAGTCAAGAGCCAGTTCTTCTTTCAGATTCCTCCCTTCTGAGCAGGTGAACCCACAATGCTACTGGAGAACACTCTTTATTTCCCCTGCTTGTCCTTCCATTTTCAGTTATTCTTTCTTGACTTTTTTCAGCTCTTTCTCTCAATACTTCTATTTTGCTCACTTCTATAAAAGAGCAAGGAGAGAAGTCAGAGACACCGAATTGGAGGTAGAAGTATCTTAGTTTGAGTTTCTCTAAAGCAGACCTTGGGACAAGGATGTGCGATGAGTAGTTTATTTGGGAAATGACTCTAAGAAAACACATGTAGAGAAGTGGGGAAGTGAGACAAGGAAAAGAAGACAGCAAACAAAAGGTGTGTCATTGTACAGGCAACTGACAGTGGGCCACTGAGGCTTAGAGACATGGTGTAATGCGTCTTAGTTATCCCAACATGCCCAGATACTAACCCCAGCAAGGTAATTGGAGTATTTATAGGGGAGTATTTACTGGGGAGAGGTGGTTATTCCCCAACACCTCTAGCCTGTGGACCAAGTGGCTCCAGGTGAAGAGTTGCAAGGGCTTGTAACTCTAACAGTTGAAGTTCACTTTGTTAAGTTAGTGTTTCCTCAAGGTGATATCCAGTTGCAATTTTACAAAGACCAATAAAGTCTTACACAGTAGATTCAGTGGAACCACATACTGTCCTTGTTGTTGCAGTTCATCCAAGATCATAATTAATATACCAGGACTCTATCTGCATGCTCCCACTCTATCAAAGGTGGTATGATGCCATTTTTGAGCAATTTGATTTCACTATCATTTGAGACTATGTATATAACAGTCATTGAAAGACCTATGTTCTCCTTTCCAGTTACTCTGGCAAATACCATAAGGTCCTTTAGGGAAGGACTGGAGAAATCACTACTCTATATCCTCAAAGGAACTTGGAATGTCCTTCCATTAAAGGGAAG
Organism: Canis lupus familiaris; assembly: GCF_011100685.1. Taxonomy (NCBI): domain Eukaryota; kingdom Metazoa; phylum Chordata; class Mammalia; order Carnivora; family Canidae; genus Canis; species Canis lupus. Next base: position 24,582,290 of record NC_049244.1, on the reverse strand, counting down.
TAATGAAAAAGAAAAAAAAAAAAAGAAAAAAAAATAAAAATAAAGGGAAGTAATGTCTCATGGCTTTGAGAACTGGCTCACATCTGGAAGGTAGGTGAAAAATTGTGATTGCCCATTTTAATGGTTCTCACTAGTCTTCTTATTCACCCACTTTTGATCTTTTGTGGTTGCATTAGACAGACAATACTCTTACTGGCTACCCATCTATCTCACCTCCAGGTCCACCATGCTGTATATGCCACGGCCACAAATTGTAGCAGTTCAAGGCCCTCTGGGCCATGTTGGCTTTGCTGCCCTCCATGAAATCACATCCAGCTTGTTTCTGGTGTTTAGTTCCCTCTGTCCTGGTTCCTTATTATTCCCATTGAAAGCAGCAAGCCCACTTTCACAGTGACAGAAAACAGCCACCACTGAACTTCTCAATGATACCAGTCCCTCTCCCCAGTGCATTCCTTATCATCTTCATGATGGGAGTGTACTCCAGGCCTTCCCTAGAAACAGAGTTAGCCAGTTAGTTCTCTAATCTTAAATAGTTTACCTAATCCATCCATTTAATGCAACATTACAGACTTTTAAATTATTACTCAAATCTGAGACAAAGTTGATCACCCTTGTTTTCAGACCTAAGGAGCCATCCTTTTACAGAAATAAAAAGAATGATGAAGAAATAATTTGAACAAGTATATGCCAACAAATTAGGTACCTTAACTTAAATGGAAAAATTCCTGGAGAGACACAAACAAAACCAAATTAAAAACTAGAAAATCTGATTTGAACTATAACAAGCAAAAAGATAAGTAATCAAAAAACTTACCACAAAAAAAAACCCAAAGCCAAATGCCTTCACTGATGAATTCTACCAAACACTTAAAGAAGAATTAATACCAACTCTTCACAAGCTCTTCCAAAAACTAAAAAGAGAGAACTCATCCTATGAGACCAGTATTACCCTGATTCTAAAAACAAAGATTGCACAAGAAAAGAAAACTAAAGAAGAGTATCTCTTGTAAATATAGGCACAAAAATTCTCAACAAAATACTAAGAGATCAAATCCAAAATTTATATAAAACAGATGATACAGTTGAATGAATTTGTCCCAGGAATGCAAGGTTGTTTTAACATTAAAAATAAATTAATATAATATACTACATCAACTAAACAAAGAACAAAATCACATAATCATCTCAATAGATGCAGGAAAACCATTTGATAAAATTCATCACTTCTTTGTGATAAAAACACTTAACAAACTAGAAGTATAAGAGAATTTCCTCAACTTGATAAAGAGTATCTATGAAACACTCACATTTAACATCATACTTCATAATGAATGCTTAAACCTGAAATACTGAATACTTTCCTAAGATCAGGAACCAGAAATGGCTGTCTTATCTAGCACTTGTATTCAACACAGTACTAGGAGTTCTAACCAAGGTAATTAGGCAAGAAAATGAGATAAAATATATCCCATGATTAGAAAGGAAGAAGTAATACTATTTTGGTTTGCAGATGACATGCTCTTATTCAAAGAAAATCTTAAGCAATTCACTAAAAAAAAATTTAAGATTAATAAATGAGTCCCACAGATTGCAGCATACAAGATAAATATACAAAAATTAATTATTGTTCTATATAGTAGCAATGAGAGAGCAAAATTTAAATAAATGAAAAAATTTATAATAGCACCAAAAAGAATAAAGTAATTAGGAATAAATTTAGCAGGAGAAGTGTAAGTATACTCTGAAAACTATAAAACGTTATTGAAGGAAATCAAAGATTTAAATAAATGGAAATAAACTCCATAAACAAGGATCAGAAGACTTATGTTGCTATGATGACAATGCTCCCCAAATCGATCTATAGATTTGGTATAATTAAATCAAAATGCCAGCTGACTTCTTCGCAGAAACTGACAAGGTGTTCCTAAAATTCATGTGGAAATTAAAGACTTAAAATAGCCAAAGCAACTTGCAAAAGAACAAATTTGGAGAACTCACACTTCCAAACTTTAACCTTACTACACAGCTACAGTAATCAAAACTGTGTGGTATTATTATTAAAAAAAAAATATATATATATATATATATAACAATAAAATAGGCATCTTACCATTTATCTTCAACTAAGATGGCCAGGAAATTCAATGGAGAAAAAATAGTCTTTCAACAAATAATGTTGGTAAAACTGGATATACACATGCAAAAACTATACTTAGACCCCACTTCACAACACTCAAACCCTAACTCAAAATGGATCAAAGATCTAAACTCAAGAGCTAAAACTATAAAACTCTAAAATGTTTTATGCATAAAAATATAGGCATGATCTTGAATTAAGCAATGGTTTCTTAGATATAACACAAAAGAACAAGCAAAAAAGACAAAATTAATAAAATATACAACATCAAAATGAAAAACGTCTGTGCTTCAAAGTACATCATCAAGAAAGTAAAAAAAGAAACAACAGAATGGGAGAAAACTTTTGCAAATCTTATATCTGAAAATAACGAGATACCACTTTACAACCACTATGATGGTTATAATAAAAAAGATGGGCACCTGGGTGACTCAGTTAAGTGTCTGCCTTCAGCTTAGTTCATGATCCCAGGTTCTCAGATTGAGCCCCACGTCAGGCTCCACACTTACATTTTTTTAATGTTCTTATCTCAATAATCATCATCATCATCATCATCATCCATAATTAGCTCACTGCTGCCATCTCCCATCTTAACCAAAAAGTCCAGGATCATTGATGCATATTTTCAATAGCAATTCAGTTTGAAAGTTTATCCGGAATAAAAGTAGTTTGTAAAACTGAAGGCTGAAAAAGATGAGAGTCTCAGCATATTAAGATCTATCTTACTGGTATGTAAATATTGGGTATTAATTTAGAAACAAAGGTGGTTTTGACAGTGAAGTGCTAATACTTCAGCCTCATCTGAGGGGAAACATGCAATTGATTGAATCAAAGGCATTCAAAAAAGAAGGTTATTTCAGTTGCTGTGTCACTCAAGAATAAAAAGAAAAGGGTGAAAGAAAATATTCTATTGATATGTGTTGTCATCTGGGTTTGCTTTTCCATAGTCATCTGTGTGTGCGTTTGATTGTATTTTATGTCACCCTGGTGAACAATACCACAATATGTCAAGACCATTAGAATTCAACTACAAAGGAGGCAAGAAAAGAGTTCTGGTTTTCATGTCGATCAGCATCATCTGCTTAGATTTGGAGGCCTTAAAATTAACTCAAGCAATATAAAAAAAATATATCAGACACAATGCAGAACAGGCAGTCTCACAAAAGACTTCCTTTATGGCTCATCAGAGTAAATTTCTTGTCAAAATACTCCCAGCGCTAAGTAAAGGTTATCTATTCATATGAACACCTGACTTATGAAATCAATCAGGGCACAATAAGAAAGATGCCTGCTTTTTGCATGCATTCAAGTTGTTGCTTCCATTAACTTAACTTCCTAAAAATATATTTCATTTTTTCAGTCTGCTCTGCATAACTCATTAACATCATAATCGCCAGCAATAATTGCCTGAAGTGAGTAAAGAAAATCACGAAAGATGAAGAGTTGAATTACCACTTAATGAAAGAAGAAAAAAAAAGAAGACAATTTAAATCAACAGTCTACGATACTACCACCACTCCCTTCCTTGAGAAAATGTATAGTAATTGTGTTTCTTGGAGCTTGTTGTGTTTATAAATGAGGGCTCTCAGACAGTAAATTCTCGAAATGATTCTAAGGGCTTAATTGATGATGTGAATCAGAATATTTGCTCAGCAATCCAAAGATGCATTTTTATAACAAGTCACAAGATAATACTATTTAAAATATTTCAAAATTATCTCTATGGTAATTATAAGTCCTGGCCAAAACAAAGTGTTCCTCTTGGTCTTCAAAATGTGTGGAGCCTACTAGAAATGTTAAATATACTTGGGAACTTAATGGGTATCCATTTAAACCAGTGCTTCCCTACTAGAGTTGATTTGCACTCCCAGGAAACATGTATCAATGTCTGGAGAACTTTATAGAGTTGTCACAATTTAGAGTATGCTCCTGGCATCTAGGACAGCTCCACACAATAAAGAATCATCTGGCCAAAAATATCAGTAGTACTGAAGTTGAGGAATCCTGATTTATATAGCAACAAAGGACCTAAGAGGTTACTATAAAAGGCAAGTGAAATAAAGGGACAGTGTCTTTTACTACAAAAAGAACACAAAGAAGTCTGAGCAAAGCTAAAAAAAATTAATGCAGTAGTTTACAAAACAATAATTTATTTTATAGTTTAGTGAGCAAGCTGGAGTTAGGGAAATGGGAGAGGGAATATAATAACACATTACTCCAGCTGCCCTTACTGGCCAACCTTCAACTCATAGTAATTTAGGACTGATGAGTGTCAGATAATCAGCAGGCTTTGGTTTTAGTAAAATGTAATTATGATTTATCATTTCATAGTTATTTCTTAAATCTGTAAACATGTGCATTATTATAAGAAACAGATTAAGTGGGTCAACAAGTTCAGCTAAGTATACACGTGAGAGGATATTAAAGTGGAATTTTAGGAGATACCTTAGAATAGTGGCTCTCAAACATCAGCATACATCAGAATCCCCTGGAAGGTTTGCTAAAACACAGACTTTTTATGCTTCACACCTAGAATTTCTGATCCAGTAGGTCTGGGGTGAGTTCTGAGAATGGGCCTTTTAACCCATTCTCCCATTATCCTTGGGGGTTCCCCGCCCCCAAGGATAATGCTGGTCTGGGACCATTGTAAGAGCCACTGCCTTCGTTCAATGGATACTGCAACCTTAAAGGAAGTGCAAGGCAACTATGATGCAAACTGTTTGGAGGAGGTGATTAAAACATCCTCCTCCACAACAAGGACCTAGAGATTTAGAGATGAGGGAAGTAGGGCTTTACAGAGAACTCTAAATTGTGTATTGTGAGGCACATCCCCTAATAGGGGGTAGAAGCGGGCTGGAGAGTGTAGGCACTTCCCATCATGACTGGGGGAGAAAGCTTCAATCCAACCACTCACAAAAATATCTTCCTTACAGTTTGCAAACAGAGTACACTCATCTCTCTCTCTCTCTCTCTCTCTCCCCCCCCTCCCCCGAGAAATCTAAATAGCAACAGAGCAATAGAGTCTGACTGGCTGGCTAGCTGATCTGATGGTAGGGCAGATGGGAAGTGGCTATTGTGTTGGAATTAGTCTGCTCTGCTGGAGTCTGACAGGGAAAATGTCAGATGACTGTCCCCTCACATAAGGGCCATGTGCAAGAGACCTTGCAGAGTCTTCGTAAATTCTGACCAAGAGGGCAGCCTGCCATGGTAAGGAGTAAAGGCTGGAGGTACTGCTGGATTTATAGAGGCCAAGAAGAAGTAAGATGTGAGCCATAATACAGATGTATTTTACCCAAGGCAGAAAATTTCCCCAAGAGGTCACCAACGACTAAGTTAAGTGCATCCAGAAAGTCATTGTAAATGCCTGACAAATCTCACAAGCATTGAAATTAGGTAGGTAGGATTCTATTAGGTGGGAACTTTTCCCCTTAGGGCATCTCTCCCTATCCCTCCAACTCTGGAAGGATTAGAAGCATGGTTTTTCAGAGGATAGAGAATGTACAGAATATGGAAAAGATGCCATCTATATTCTTACCCCTGATTCCAGCCTCCCTACCTGGAGGAGGCCTGAGCAACGGAGAATTGTTAGCTTAACTAAAGAAGGACCAGAAAAGACAAGGTCCTGCCTGAGTTTTGATCCCAAGGTAGAGTAGAAATTTGCCTCCCAGTGGGGATTTAAAAGGAAAATGGAAAGCTAAAATTAAAGTTGTTATTGTTTTGTCATGCCCCCATGAGTGATGTATCTTCAGTAATGTCTATACACACAGTATTTATCTTACCTTCCTAATGTCTCTGAGTAAGTTTCCTGCTACACAAATCCATGTCTGACCCACTTCTCCACATTTGTCCTCAGTTTCATCCTTTGATAGAAGAGGTCAGGGTTATTTTATTTTATTTTATTATTATTTTTTTATCAGGGTTATTTTATAAAGCGTGGATAGTTGTAAGCCAAGAAAAGTCTGATAAATGGCTGTTTGAATACAGAAACATCATATTACATTCCACAGTAGATTGAAAGCCCAAAGAATATGTATTATTTGATGTATTTGACCAGAGTTTAAAGTCTTTTAAATAACCCTAATACTTGAGTGAGCAATCAAGTAAGCCATTTGGGGACTCAGTTTTAATTGATATAGACAATTGCAGAGCAAAAAGTAAAGAATATATGAGAATCCTAATGGATATATGTTATCAATTGGATATGCCTTTAGTATTTAGGATTTCATTGTTACAGCTATGACAGGTTCCCTAACTTCTTCATTTTCACTTTTAGTAAACCCTGCCCCCATCACCATATTGATGTCATGGATTGAAACACCATTTTGATCAGATCCCCAGTCAAATCTAGTCAATGGGTCCTCGTGTCTACAGAATTATAATTATCCATGTTGGTTAACATGTGCTGATTAGGACATTCTATCAATTATGAGTATGATCATTCTGAAAAGGAATTTGGCAACTTAATAATCAGGGTTCTACCAGAGAAACAGAACCATTATTATCTCTATCTATCTGGTAAATTATGTAAGTGTGTATATAACCTATACGTATTGATGTATGGGTGCATGTGAAGACATATACACATGTATATAAGACATATATGTACACACATATGACATATATACACATAGTATAAATACCTACAAATACATAAAGAATTGACATGAGTGACTGTGGGGACTGGGTAGACAAATCTGAAGCCCATTCAGGAAGGCCAAGCTAGAAACTTCAGGCAGGAACCAAAGCTGCAGTCTACAGCAGGAATTTCTTCTTCAGGGAAGTCTCAATTCTGCTGTAAGGCCTTTCAACTAATTAAATCAGGCCCACCCTGATGATTGAGGATAATCTCCTTTACTTAATACCAACTAATTGTAGTTGTTAATCATATCTACAAAATACTTTCACAGCAACACCTATATTAGTGTTTGATTGAATAACTGGGTACTACAGCCAAGCTAAGTTGACACATGAAATTGGCCATCACAGCAACATTATCAAAAGGTGCAAATAGCTTCGTATCATTTGACTCAGGATTCCAATTCCTGAAATCTGTCCTAAAGGAAATAAGCAGAGATGTGCACAACTTTTCATATGTATTAGTGGCTCACTTCAATTACTATCTTGAAACAAAGCTCTGTTCCATCAGCCAAAGACACATATGCTTGATCCCAGAAAGTATGCTTATTTGGCAAGTTCAAGCCAAGGTTATTATTTAATCATTGACTAATAAGTTGCATCTTTAATGAAAAGTGGAAAAGGGTTAAAAAGTGTTAAGACTGCATACTATGGTTATTTACCTCTTCACACCATAACATTTCTAAAAGATCCTAGAGTATGCATGTAACTTTTTACACTCTGAAAAATAAACATTTTATATATTTTTAAAATAACTCCAAGAGGCATTTTAAAACACCAATAAAAGCAAAAACAACACTGTAATTAAACTAAGTACAGCACTCTGAATATGACAACATAATTTGTATGCATCCTAATGTTATGATTTTAATGCCTAACACACCACACAGTGTCTAATATTAGGGAATCAAAACTGAATATTAGAGAATTGAGCTTAGACCTCTGAGTTCTACTGTAGGATAAACCAGTGACTACTACCAGAGCAGATAGTACAATGAAAACAACTTTCTGGGAATTAGTGGAGCTTGTATAGAGTCTATTACTCCTTCACCTGGTACCGATCAGGTCAAAAATAAAACAAAACAAAACAAAAATCTAAGTACCAGCATAAATAGCTTATTGCCCAAAGCCACTCCTCTTCAAAGTACCCTGATCCATTCTTTGCCACCCAAAGGCATGTCTATGGTTCTCCTTATGCCAACTTCTAGAAAAACAATAGGCTAATTGTAGTGTCTTCTGACCCTTCCCACTAATCCAGATGGATTAAAACTTTTCTACAAATCAATTTCCTAAACTCTTCTAACATTAGGAGAGACTGATTCATCATAACCCAAGATATTCACTGGATCAAGTCATGTATAATAATGGACAAGCCCAAGGCAGCCCAGGTGGCTCAGCAGTTTAGCGCCGCCTTCGGCCCAGGGTGTGATCTTGGAGACCCGGGAAAGAGTCCCACATTAGGCTCCCTGCATGGAGCCTGCTTCCCCCTCTGCCTGTGTCTCTGCCTCTCTCTCACTGTGTCTCTCATGAATAAATAAATAAAATCTTTAAATAAATAATAAATAATAAATAAATAAATAAATAAATAACAAGCCTGCTATCACTTTAATTGTATGAGCCCAGCTTCCACCCTTTATCTTGATCTTCTAACCTCACCCTTAAAGTAAAACTGGTCTATGGGACAAGTTAGTTGTCTCTTTAAGCTTCCCTTTATTTTCTCTTTAATATTTTATTTATTAATCTGAGAGAGAGAGAACAAGCCATGGGGAGGGGCAGAAGGAGAGAAGAAAGGAGAAAGACAGAGAGAGAGAGAGAGAAATTTTTCAAAAGACTTCCACCGAGCAAGAAGCCTGATGCAGGGGCTCGATCTCAGGACCCAGGGAAACATGACCTGAGCTGAAGGCAGACACTTAACTGACTGAGCCGCCAAGGTGTCCCATAAACTTCCCTTTGTATTCCAGGTGGCTGGCTGAGTAAACTCAGAGTCCTTCTTGGGCTGAGTACTTACCTGCTCTCTCTCTCTCTCTCTCTCTCTCTCTTTCTCTCTCTTTTCAGGTTTATCTGATTACATCTGTCCCAAAATTATAGATTTGAAGTTGAGAGTAGGGAAGAGATAGAGGTTAGAGGTTCCACTGAGGCTCTAAGCTTTAGCCCCATTCTCTGGTTTAGCTTTCATGAGACAGCCTATAATACAGTATTGAATGTTCACCCCTAATCCCTAACAAGGCTTAAAACTGGATCCTTTCCCTAACTTGTTTTAGTCTTACATGTCCATGATGTTCTGGTGTTATTCCTACATCACCACCACTTCAAGACTGGATAGAACAGCCTTCCTCTATGAAGTATAGCTATTCCTAATGACTTTAATGCCTTTGTTTGATTCTACATTTCCAAGAGAAGCTTCTCTGTTCATCGTCTTGGCTTTTTTGAGTTACTGTTTCAGGCTGCTATTCAAATCAAGCCCTGGTATCCAAGAGTCTCTTTCTGCTGTATTTTAGTGTTTACCTCCTTCATTTCTCCTCAGTTTTGGTGATTTAACCTGCCTGCTTATCTTGGGTCCTATGGGGGGGGGGAGGGGGGGGAGGGCAGAATTATAAGATAGCCCCAAGACTTCTGGGCCTTAGTATATATGCCCTGTATAATCCCTTGCCCTCAGGCATGGGTGGGGCCAGAAAATATGATGGATCTCATTGCATGATTAGTTTGTACCATATGCCAAAAAGTCTGAGATTTTTAGGTATAAATCAGATCTCAGGATGATTAATTTTGAGAATATCAAAAGTAAGATTATCTTCAGTGAGCCTGACCTAACCTACACCCTTCAGAAGAGGAGGTCTAGAAGTAAGAGAAAAGCAGCAGCTGCAGCAGAAGTTAACCTTGAAGAAGCAGCAGCAGAAGTTGGCCTTGAAGAAGCAAACTAACACTGCAGAGAGGATATGTGGCAGAGAATGGAGGGTGGCCTCTAGGAAGTAGGGACCTTAGATCTTCAAACATAAGGTACTAAATTCTGCTGACAATCACATGACCTTTGAAGAGAGACCAAAGTTCTAGAAGGGCAGGCACTCCTTCAACATCTTCATTGCAGTCTCATGACACCCTGAGCAAAGGGCCATTTTACCCATGCCTGGACTCCCGACCCACAGAAACTTTGAGATACAGAATGCATGTCGTCTTAAGCCGCTAAATTTGTGATGTTTTGTGACACAGTAGTAGTAGAAAACTAATATACATTCCTAGGGTGTTTTTACTACAAGCATGACTGGAGCCTGCAGTACTGAGGACTGCACATGCAATTGCAGGTCAGCCAGACATTGTCTTAGCACTCTCTTCCAGCAACACACACACAAACACATTCCTCCATTCCTAAACTGCCAGTATCCCTTCTGCTTTGGGAGGAGCTGGATCTAATTTCAAGCTAAAGCTCCTCCTGCTCCTGCACTGGACCGATACCTGCAGACCACCTATAGAAACTTTTCTCTGAGCCTGGAGATAAAACAACGTTGTCCTTGGGGACTCGTAGCCTCAGCTGGTGAAGTTGCTTCCATTAATTACAGCACAAAGAAACCTCTTGAATGTAGTATTGTGAAGTTTGTTTTGAAAATCATACTCCTTTTGAAAATTACCATTCATTATGCTTCGTAGCCAAATCATTTTACTTAGGAGCAAAAATGTGATTTTTCTACCAGCTGAAGAGTTCCTCTACAATGAAGCTAGAGAATTATTCCTTGAGCAAGACTGCCTCTCCTGAAGCTAAACTCTTCTTGCATATTTTAGGGAAGAAATGGACAAATCACATGTAAATGGAGAAATAAATTTTTGAAAGCAAGAGCAACCTCCCTTTCAGTTCATTTCTATGAGTATCTTTTTTCTTGTTTTGCTTGCAAAATGGGAAAGAATATAACTATCTGTATTTTTTGTGAATAACTATATAATTCTTCAATTCAAAATCTAAATCTTTCTCTCTGATCTGTAATATCTCATAGCCTCTATAATAAAACAATCAAATCAACTCAATGTGTCTCAAATATGCCATACTCTGTGACACTCTTGTTCAAAGTCATTTTTTGGCTCCTTAACACTGTAGTTTCTTGATATATGCAATGCCATATTTATAGCTATGAATTGTATTTGCTGGATAGACTGCAATGATTTGTATAGTGATTTGTGATATGTGTCCCTGAAAGCAACCATACAGAAATGAATTGCATTATAAAAACTACATTTGATGCCTCAATCAAGCCCATTCATTATAATCTTGAAAATTCCACCATGCATAGGTCAGAGCTACTACTTTGCATTTATCAGTAGTTTTCCATTCTCATGGATTACAGATTTATAAGTTTCTAATGATTTTCTAGGCCAAACTGAATACCAATAATCAAAGAAGAACTATTTAGTTTCTAATTATTACAGTAAAATAACCTTGTCTGATTACAAGGAAATGAAATCAGTCTTTTGATCAGAATCATTGCATGGGTACATAAGCACTGAAGTGGGTTATTTATTGAAGAAGGCAAGGCTTGTGGTGGATATAAATTAAACAGATGATTCCTTTCCCTTCTTTACTTTCTTTCTCTGTCATGGCACGACAGGAAATGAGGAAGTGCCAGGATTCCCTTTGCAATTCTGAACATTGTCTTAGGTGTTTCAGAACCTCACTAGATATCTTGAGCTGTATTTAAGGAAAAATAATTTGAAATGGCCGACACAGTCAAAAACAGAAAAAGTTTTTTAAAAATAGAAAAAATAAACTTACCTTTTTCCTTCTTCATATTTTCCCCACTCCTGAATATGGACTGTGGTGATTTTTTTTTCTCCTTCTTTTGCCATGCCAATGAGATTGTAGGTTCCATGGAAGTTGAAATGGTGACTTACTTATTCACCATTATATTCCCACAGTTTAGCAGAGTGTTGGATATAGAGCAAGGCCCTTACAAACATGTGCAATACATGAATATCCCTAAGCATTTAGAAACTTGTGCTTCTCTCTAAAATCAGAAAATGGATTGGATAAACCATGTTAAGATGAAATTTCCCACCAAATCTTTAACCAATCTTTGAGGACTAAACTATGTTGACCAGGGATGACCCATAGGAAACCATGCTTAACAATAACAACAAGAGGGATCCCTGGGTGGCGCAGCGGTTTGGCGCCTGCCTTTGGCCCAGGGCGCGATCCTGGAGACCCGGGATCGAGTCCCACGTCGGGCTCCCGGTGCATGGAGCCTGCTTCTCCCTCTGCCTGTGTCTCTGCCTCTCTCTCTCTCTGTGACTATCATAAATAAATAAAAATTAAAAAAAAAACAAAAAACAATACCAACAAGAAAAAATTTTTAAAACTTAGGAGAGATAGCCATCATCACACTGTAAGGAGTATAGACTCTACATAAATAGCTCAGGAAAAATCACTAAAACATGTAAACAAGTGAGCAACATTCACAACCCCTATGAGAGGTGGAAATAAGAATCTAGAGTATACAATATATTACCTAAAATACTCAGTTTTTAACAACAAAAAAAATACAAGGCATGCAAAGAAATAAGAATATGTAGCCAATATATAGAAGGATACTATCTCTGTTTCAATATAAGCACTCTGTAGGGACCCAGATGTTGGACTTAATAGACAAAAAAGTAGGTATTATATATGTTCAAAAACAAAGGTAAACCATGTTCTGATAATTAGAGGACAGTATAATAACAGTGGATAATCAAATATAGAACCTCGATAAAAAGAGGGGAGTTATAAAAACTAACCAAGTAGAATTTCAGGTACTGAAAAGTACAATAATTGAAAAAATCAGTAAAATAGCTCAACAGAAGATTTGAGCTAGCGGAAGTAAAACTCAGCAAACCTGAAGTGGGTCAATAAAAATAATCCTGAGGAACAGAAATAAAAAAGAATGGAGAACATAATGAATAGAACCTCACACACTTGGGACAACATAAAATATATTAACATATATGTAAAGGAGTCTCAAAGAGAGGAAAAGGGGCAGAAAAACAAATGAAGAAATAATGGCTAAACATTTTCAAAACTTTATCACCAAAAAAGAGAAAAGCATTAATCTATATATACAGAAAGCTTAATGAACTGCAAGCAGGATAAACACAATGAGATCCACACCTGGACATGTCATAGATAAAGTCCAAGGGGAAATCTTAAAAGCAGTTAACGCATATATACACACAAAAACACCCTCCCCCCCGCCACAACTCATCATCAACAAGGAAACTGTGTTAAAACTACCAGATGACAGGCAGAAAGAAATGAGGCCAGAAGGCAGGCAGTGGGATGACATATCTAAAGTGCTTGAAAAAATACAACTGTCAACTAATAACTGTAGCAAGCAAAACTATAAAAAAATGAAGGAAAAATTAAGGTATCTCCAGATACAAACGAAGACTGAAAGAATTCATTAACAGATTTTCATGGCAAATATCAAAAGAAGTCCTTCAGACTGAAAAGAAATGATACCGTATGGTAACCTGAATCCACACAAAGAAAGAGCACCAGTAAATATAATTATGTAAGAAAATATAGGGCAACTAGGTGGCTTAGTCGGTTAAGTGTCAGCCCTCCACTGAGGTCACATCCTGGAGCCCTGCTGAGCAGGGAGCCTGCTTCTTCTTCTGACTCTGCTCTCCCTCCCCTATTCATGCTCTCTCTCTCTCTCTCTCTCAAATAAATAAATAAATAAATAAATAAATAAATAAATAAATATCTTTTTTTAAGTAGAAATATATTTACAGATACGTAAACATGTAAATATAAATATATATATTTCTCTTTTCTCTACTGATTTAAAAGGCAATTGCAAAAAACAATTATTACAAAACTATCAATGGGCTTATATAAAGTTATAGATACATGACAATAATAGCATAAAGGAATACATCTGTACTGGATAAAGTTTCTATATCTCACTGGAATCAAGGCAGAGGATGAGGGCTGGAAACAAGAGATGCTTTAGGAAGTTACTCCAGTAGCTGGAAATGGTCACTTAGGGACCATAGTAGAGAAGTGGCAGTCTACTGGAAACTATTTGAGTGGGATAAATAGATAGAATTACCAAATTTGGCAAAGGTTTAGAACAAAGGGACAGGCTAAAGAAAATCTAAATAAGGTTGAAATGGAAGGAGTATCCATTTACATAACTGGAATAGTGATACTTTGTTGTAGATTATTTAGATTGTTTTCTAGCCTGAGGATTCACTAAGAGCCAGGTCTAGGGGATCCCTGGGTGGCTCAGCAGTTTGGCACCTGCCTTTGGTCCAGGCCCTGATCCTGGAGTCCCACGATCGAGTCCCGCGTCAGGCTCCTGGCATGGAGCCTGCTTCTCCCTCCTTCTGTGTCTCTGCCTCTCTCTCTCTCTCTCTCTCTGTCTATCATGATGAATAAATAAAATCATTAAAATAAAAAAAAGAAAGAAAAAGAAGAGCCAGGTCTATGAGGAACCGAAAACAAGGCAGGTCAGTTTTGGCAAGCCCAAACTCTCCATCCCAACCCATCTGAGTTACTACAATGGGAAACCCCATTTGAGTAAGTCACGAGGGTGATGATTCTCAGCAAGGAGAGGAATAAACACAAAAGGTGCCAAGCTGAAGTGGCATTAAATGAAAATTCCTCATATTTCAAATTATTGTCTGGCACTGGTGCTATTAATGAAAAGGAGTCTATTTCAACTCAGTTTCAGTTAACTTAAAAAAAAAAACCAATAGTGTGATAGTTTGATGATGAATATAGAGAAAACTGCCAAGATTTCAGATTGGGAAATGAAACAGGGCAGAAATGAGGAAAAGATGAAGAAATGTAATTCAATTGCCATTTAAGAAGAATCTAGGCTTCCATCTGGAACCGTCTAGCCTTCACCGTTGACTTTGCTGTATTCTGTCATTCTCTACAGGTTGAGTGGTAATTCCATTTTCCCTTTTTTCTTTTCAGTATTAATGATTATTTGAATATATTTCTGAATATATGAGACCAGTTTAAAAATTTAGGGCATATTTTTATTATACCAAAAAGATAAATGGTAAATTTTCTCCTATGTTCCATACTCCATTAAAATGGCCCTGGAAATTTTGATTGGATGTCTGGACCTGTGGTGCCCAGAGATCTATGCTAGCTAAGCCTCTGGAACCTACAAGTCCTGACTCTTCTTTTGGTTTGCAGTTCTTCACAACACACACAGTTGGATTTGTGTGAATTATGCTAAGCAATTTTTTTTTCCTTTGGTTAGAGAGATTCAGGAAAATAAGCAACTCTTATGGAGCCTGGAGATTAGATAATATTAGGATTAATAAAAATGGCAGGGCAGCCCGGGTGGCTCAGCGGTTTAGCGCCACCTTCAGCCCACGGTGTGATCCTGGAGACAGGGGTGTGATCCTGGAGACCTGGGATCAAGTCCCACGTCTGGCTCCCTGCGTGGAGCCTGCTTCTCCCTCTGCCTGTGTGTCTGCTTCTCTCTCTCTTTCTGTGTCTTTCATGAATAAATAAATAAAATATTTAAAAAATTTAAAAAAGGGGCAGCCTAGGTGGCTCAGCAGTTTAGCACTGCCTTCAGCCCAGGGCCTGAGCCTGGAGACCCAGGATCAAGTCCCACGTCTGGCTCCCTGCATGGAGCCTGCTTCTCCCTCTGCCTGTGTCTCTGCCTCTCTCTCTCTCTCTCTCTCTCTCTCTGTGTGTGTGTGTGTGTGTGTCTCATGAATAAATAAAATTTTAAAAAAATTTAAAAAAAAGTAAAAATGGCAATCAGTATCTCCATGGAATTAATAATTCAAGAAAACTTTTTCTATTTATGTGTCCTCTCATCTCCTGTCATCACTCTTCCTATTCTTTTCCTCTCCTTTGTTTATATGGGGAAATACTGCCTTCTAGAAAGTTGCCTTGAATAACATCAAGAGCAGAAGTCACTATGAAGACCTGCTCAGTTATGATGTAAATGGCATCTCTTGCTAAAAACATATAACACCCCCAAAAAGGAAATCTTGGCTGAGGAAGAGAAGAGCTCAGCATGGACTCAATGCCATTGACATGATTTTCATCATGTGTTTCAGCAAACACTGGAGATTTTGTGACTCATTCCTTGGGGGACACCCCATTTCCCAACAGATAGATGACCTTGTCTACTTAAGGTCTACAAGGTAACCAGATCTTGCCAACAGTAACCACAGTTTTTATATTATAATTTGTAACACCTTACCTTACTTAAAAAGTATGAATGGGGAAAAAAAGTATGAATGGCCCAGTTTACTGAAGCTAGGAGAAGTAAGTTACCTTGTGTTGAGTAGCTATTCTGTGCATTATATTAATTAATTGAATCCTTTCCAGGATGCCTGGGTGGCTCAGTCAGTTAAATATCTGCCTTTGACTCAGGTCGTGATCCCAGGGTCCTGAGATCAAGCTTCATGTTGACTCTCTGCTCAGCAGGGAGCCTGCTTCTCCCTCTCCCTCTGCCTCTGTCTGCCACTCCCCCTGCTTGTGCTCTCTCTCTGTCAAATAAACAAATAAATAAAATCTTTTTAAAAAGTCAATTGAATTCTTTCCATAATTCTGTGAGGAAGACATTCTGTGACTGTGACCAAGGCTCATAACATTTAAATGACTTTCTCAGGATCATACATATAAGCTCAGAATAGATTAAGAGGTAGAATCCATGGACAATTTCCTAAGAAATCAATCTGTATCCAGTACTAAAGCATTATCCAAGTACTTGGAAAATTTCTTGACAGTTAACCCAAGGATTCAGATCAGATTTCTCACCATCACTTGGGAAATGTAATTAGTCCTCTAGGACTGAAAGAGAATAGAAAAAACAAGAGTATAAAACACTCTTCTTTGGAACTGATCTCACTGAAGACTAAATGCTGACTAAACATTAAAAGAATATTTTTTGAAGTAGGGCTGCATTATCAAGTTTTCCAAGGACCTTATCTGTCTCAATCAAGGGCTGCATTATTCATTTTCCAAAAACCTCATCTGTCTCAATCAAGCCCTGTCATGTAGTGTCACAAAGCAGGTGTCCTGGGACACCTGCACACTCTGAGAAGGAGTTAGCATACAGACAACTTATTAGGGCATATTTTTAAGATCAATACCTACAAAAGAAAAGAAGAATAGAGGATTGGGCTAAAGGAGGAGGTAAGCTGTGACAAAGATTCAGCTGTGGCCTTGGCTAATCTCTACAATTGAGCCTTTCATAGCTGTTCTGACTTGGGCTGAGATGGTCAGGTATTTACATATTTCTGTCAGTGGGCCATTGGATGATATGGATCAGCTGCCCCAGAAAGGAGTGTGACCATGGGCAAAGAAGTATCAAAGGATTACCAGGAGTAATTTCTGGAGATGGCTGACAGCTGAAAACTCTCAGCTGCAGACTCCCAATCACTGAGAGGAAATGTCCCTCATTCCAGAAGACAGTTCTGGGTGAATCATCACAGTATTGACTACATGTAACTCAATAATAGTTAAGCCAGCCTTCATAATCAGACCCATGTGGCTCTGAGCACATGTTTTGTCCCTTATATCAGTATGCCTATCTGAATGCACAAGGAACACTGTTCTCGATTGCCAAAGTTCCAACCTCTTCTAACCAGGCTTCAGAGTATCTTAAAGAACAAAATATATGTTCCTGGTTGCTCAAATCAACATTTGATTCAATTATAATAATTCTGAGCTAGATGTGGGAAGGAGCATCCTATCACCTGATATTTTCACCCACTCTCCAAATATAGTGAAGTAATTCAGAGAAACCACTCTTACATGCAGACACATAGATATACAGCAAGACTATTATAGGTAGGCAGTCCTTGAGGCTTTCCTGATCCCTAGAAAGTGCTCTGCAGGGCTGAAAGTTGGGTCCCTAGTAAACTCCCCCAAGCCTTTGCTTCCCGTGCTGAAAGAGGTGTTTGCAGCTTTGCAAAGGAAACGGTCAATACTGCCAGACATAAGCTTTTGCTTTTCCCCAAGCGGTGCTAAGGTGTCTGAAGATCCGCTGGGGAAACCAGGGTAAGTTAACAGTGATTCTTGAATGTTTCTCCTGGCCACTGAGGAGTGAGTTGAAAAGAAGGAATCAGACATGATCCAAACCATAAGTGTAGTCTTAGTTTGGGTTCCTCTACAAGCAGAACCTGAGACATGAGCAGGGAGGGGAGAAACAGAGAGACAAGGACAAGCAAATTCCACACTGAGTGAAAAGCCCAACTCAGAGATCCCCCTGACATCAGGGGCAAAACCGAAAGCCAGATGCTTAGCTGACTGAGCCACCCAGGCACCCCTAAATGGTTTCTGTTAGAGCTGTTAGCCCTGGGTAACTAGAATTCAATCCTGTGGAAGACCTTTTGAGGAAACCTTACAAAATTCACCTCAGAATGACTTCAACAAAGAATGGGTGCCTGGGGAGGCATTTCTCTAGTGCCTCCAATCTCTTACTGTATAATGGTCTCCCCTGAGGAGATGAATCTCTCCACACTTCCAGAGCCAGCTCCCATGGTTTTAGAGAAAGCACTGAGTAAGAAGCATGGAGGACCCAGGTGGGACAGGGTCAGCCTGCCAGAAACTGTCCACCACAGCTGGTGCTGAAATTGGACATGGGCCGAGAATATTCTGTAGGACTTGAAAGATGTCTGCTATAGCGGGGGATTGTCCTGGTAGATTTGTGCATGGTTGTTTTGTGAGAACAGCTCTCGCAAAAGCAAGAGTGAAAAGGTGGTCACTTGACTGTCGACCTTAATCTTGAATGTTTCTGCCCTCCGTGCTCAGGGGCCCTTCCTCTTGCCCACATTAAAGAACACCTGCGTGCTTAGGAATTGTTTCTCCAGGGCATTTGTGAGCTTTTTGCTTTCAGTTCTGGCTCAATCCCCCCAAACCAAGAGTAATTTACCCCTATCAGGCCTCTCTCCTCATCCCCAGTTAAATATCAGTTCCCACACCTGCTGCAAGGAGCAAAGTTCAGAAGATTGTAAGTAAACAGTGTTTGTGAGGCTGGGGTGGTTTCTTCAAACTACACATTTTAAATTTTTGGCTTGATCAGTGGGAATCTAGTTACCGGTAAAGATGTCATTTTAGTGACCTTTTATTTTGTCTGAATTCAATCTTGGGTATCGGGAAGGGCCTCGGAAATCAGCTGTCACCACTAACTAACCTTGTGACTTCTTGGGTCACCTGGGTGGCTCAGGAGTTGAGTGTTTGCCTTCAGCTCAGGGCATGATCTGGGGGTCCTGGGATGGAGTTCCATATCGGGCTTCCTGCATGGAGCCTGCTTCTGTCTCTGCCTATGTCTCTGCCTCTCTCTGTGTGTCTCTCACAAATAAAAAAATAAAATCTCTAAAAAACAAAAACAAAAAATTTTGTTGCTTCTTTGGGCTTCTGTATGCCTTATCCGTAAATTCTATGATTTCATTATATATCATGAAATGGCCTACTATTTCTTTTTTTTTCAATCACTCAGGCAAGTGAGATATAACATTTCATTTCTATTCATTGAATATGATTTGTAAAATGGTACAGAAAGCTAAACTCTTAGGGGCAGCCTTTTCACTACAAATCAATTGGCATTCTTCCTACTGTTTGAAAAATTATAATACTCATGTCTTCAGATTTCTCACCCTTATCTTCTTTTGCTACTTCACTGCACTGAACCTTGAAATACAATTTTTTCAGCACAAAAAATAAGGCTGCCTTTTTGGCCAATGTCTAGAGAAGAAAAATAAGCATGAAGGTAGGTTTTAGGTTTGCTTCCCTTATTACCTGTCAAATGTATGATTCTAAATAAGATGGTGCAGACCCTCATTCTCAAATGCTGGCTATTTCTTGTTATTCATTAAAGGGTACAATGTAGTGGCTCCTGGGTGGCTCAGTCAGTTAAATGTCTGCCTTAGGCTCAGGTCATGATCCCAGGGTCCTAGGAGCAAGCCCCATGTTGGGTTCCCTGCCTATCGGAGAGCCTGCTTGTCCCTCTCTCTCTGCTCCTTCCCCCTGCTTGTGCTCTCACTTAAATAAAAAATAAATAAATAAAACTTCTTAAAAAGGGGCACCCTTTTTAAAAGGAGCCTACTTCTCCCTCTGCTTATGTCTCTGCCCCTCTCTCTGTGTCTCTCATGAATAAATAAATAAAATTTAAAAAATAATAAAAATAATTCAATGTATTTTTTAAAAAACAATCATCTAGATCTCTTTGTATGTCACAACTCTTAATTCCCACAGTATCCTCTGTGAGTAACTGCGACTGTTAGTTCCAGAGACAGGTGGAGAAACTGAGGCATTTAACATTAGGTTACACTCCCACGTCTGTCAAGCTACTAAGTAGGGGAGCCAGGATTTAAACCTAGGCAGTCTGACTTTAAATACTCATGCTCATTATCATCATCTTACACGGCCTCTTACCTAAAATTCTCTCTGTGAAAGTTTTTGGCATGAATTCATTGATACCTTGTCAAGCTATAAGGAACTTAAGGACACCAGCTTTATTTATATAAACTATGTAAATTTGTTTGAAAATCGGCAGCAAAGCAAAACATTTTCTGCTGAACCTAATCTCCATATACATAATCTAATTTTAGTAATCACGATTTCTCCCACAAATCAGAGCCCAAGGATGTGTCCATGTCTTTCCCTAAGATACTGCAAAGTACCCCAAATGTAAGGGCTGAAGCTTGGAGATATTTTTAGTCATAGAAAAATGTGATTAAGGATAGTAATTCTGTTAGTGATCTCTGACCTATTTTTGGCTTAGAATCACCAGTAAATCCTGCATATAGCTAGCTAGCACTGATGGCATATCAGCATGTGCGCGTACTACGATTCCATTCAGTCTTTTATGGTTGGGGGGTGTAATGAAATCTATTGCACACTAGATGGCAGCCTTGCCACGTGAGCCCCCAGCCTAAACCCACAGAACTAAAGTGAGAACTGTTCTCATTTCAAAGTAGTATGTTTAAGAAGATGTGAACACAGAGCTAATAATGAATCTACTTCTCTGATTCCAGGTTTAGAGGCTAACCCCTGTGGAAGAAAGGACTAACATGGAAGTGAAAGAATTGTCCTCTGCTCAGTAGTTGGACAGGACTAACAGTTGTCCTACAGAGACTTCTTCCCTATGAGGCTAGGAAAGGTCACTTTCTACACCTTGCGCAGTTAGAATCATTACAGAAAGCTTCCCTGGAGACTCTTCAGAAAGACACAATAGTACACATAATTATACACTGAAATAGCTGAATCCTTGTAGCTCTTACATGATTAATTTATCACTGAATAATTACGTGATGGTTGATCACATTTGTGCTAGACATTTTGTGCAACTTTTTTCTTCAAAACATCCATTTTTCCCCAAAACATAAAATATTTGATAGATGGGGACACCTGGCTGGCTCAGTCAGTAGAGTGAGTACTTGACTCTTGATTTTCGGGGTTATAAGTTTGAGTCCCATGTTGGGTATAGAGATTACTTAAAAATAAAATCTTTAAAAAAAAAGATTTGATGGATAAATAAAAAGGTGGTAGTCTCAGTATTATTATACATGGTACTTTAGAGTCATTGAATGTAACATCTCCTTTTTCTTCATCCTAGAAATGCCTCCTCTGATCTTCACTGTTGCTGAACTCCGTCCCCAGCAGAGTCTATGCTCAAATCCTCCAGGTAGCATGTCTTCCTCCCTGCCAGATGACAGCTAGAGAGACTGGAAGGGAGAAAGGAACTCTCTATCTCACAGAGTCAAAAAAACATATTCCTGCCATCCCACAGGGAAACCTTGACCACACTGCCTCGTGGACACAAAGACTGCTTCAGGTGTATTAACCACTCAATAGACTTTTGTGGGTTGGCTTATGAACTGAATACCACACATGTGCTTGTGAGAAACAGATTCACTGTGCAGTACAAACTATTCCGATGCCTGGGCTACATGCAGCTCCTAGATGAGGGCTTAAAAATAATATTTATCTCCTTCATATTCTGTTGACCTCCTACAGTTTTAATCAGACCTCCCAAGTCAGATGGCTGCTGCTGTTCCAATTTATCTTGCTACAACTATTTATTAGCAAAGCAATAATTATGGCATGACATAGGTCCACTGGGACAATAGTGTTTTATGGTTATCTTCTTGGAGATAAAAAAAAAAAAAAGCTTTCAGTAAAACCCTGCATTTAGGGGCACAATCTAGGTGAGTGTTTTGTACCAAGTGGAATAATCACCGTCAAACTAGAGAGGTATAACAAACTCTTTTTTGGGGGGAAGGGGGTATAACAAACTCTTAACCCAGATACATGTTTGCCCCTCATCTCAATAATTTCAGACTCTTTAATCATTATAATGGTTATATCTGCCCTCCCTCCTTCACTCATTCCTTTCAAAAATTCTTTAAGTCAGTCACTACATGAGGGCCTTAGTAAAGATACATATAACATGTTATAAAGCAAGAAACTCCTCCCCTATGATCTAGTACATAATGTGGAACCATAAATAAGCATTATGCATAGGTTGAAGGAACGTTTAAAGATCTGCAGCAACATTTTCCAGCTCTGTACTGTAGGCTGTCATGACAGCATTCAACTCTCAGAACAACTTCTGAATTGAGGAAACAGATGCAGAGAAGTTGAGGGCCTTGTTCAAGAGCACGTGGAGAATTCTAGAGTCAGGATTTGAAATAACGTCTATTGCACTGATTTTCAGTGCAGTCTCACTGGTGACTATCACAAGTGAATGCATAGACATTTTCTTGGTTTTAAGGCTTTCTTTTTTAAAAATTTTATTTATTTATTCATGAGAGAGAAAGAGAGAGAGTGAAGCAGAGACACAGGCAGAGGGAGAAGCAGGCCCCATGCAGGAAGCCTGACATGGGACTCGATCCTGGGACTCTAGGATCATGCCCTGGGCCAAAGGCAGTGCTAAACCACTGAGCCACCCGGGCTGCCCATTTTCTCAGTTTTAAAACTAAGTCTCACCTAACTATTCCCTAAATAGTTAGTCACTAAGCTAAAAGTCTTGGCAAATTGTGACAAAATCTGCTCTGTTCTGGGTAACTGGCTGCCTATAACTGTGACCTCATTAGTGGTGTGTTTAGTTTATACAGTTTCCATAATATTTGAAAAGAAGAATTCATAACAAAATAATTATTTTTTATCTATGTGACTACCTATAAAAGAATAAACTAGTCCATAGGATTATTTATATTTACTCTTGATTATATAAAAAAAACTTATCAGAACAAAAATGTTAACCAAAGTTACCCTATTAGGTTCCACCATTTATCTTTACTCCCATTTATCTTTGAAATCCTTGATCCCCAAAGCTGGATGTACCAATGGACGAAACTATGACCAAGGTCAAGTATAATTCCCAAGACAGAGGCAAGACAGTGTCTGTTATGTGGGGATATTTGAGAAAAAGGCCTATACTCTAGGATATCAATCAAAACCCCTAATAACCTAACAAGAATGGAATCCAGATTTGTGGCAATTTTAATATGAATGTGTCTGAAAGTCAAGTTTTGCCCATAATTAAAAAAGATGAAGAATGTGATAGAGTAAGAATTTCTGTTCTAGAGAAGATAGATGAGAATCTCCAGGTACCACAATCCAGAGCAGCAGCCTAAGTATAGGCCATTCTGAGAAATTTAACCAAATAAGTGCTTTCTACCTTCACAATGTCTAAGTGACAGCCATGCCTTCTGGGGGCCACCACCCCAGAGGAACCTTACAGGTACAAATGTCAGTCAGTAGGCAGACTTCATAAAAATGCCCATCACTTAGGGCCACGTTAGTGTTCTCTTCCAGACTCCTTTGTTGACATCAGTCCTTGATCCAAATGTTAAAATAAAATGTCCCAACACTCCTTGCTGCCCAAACCTCGGCCTACCATGATGGCTCAACACAGAGGACTGAAATTCTGCTCTGAACATCTACTCTGGTCTCTTTGGTTTCATGGTGCCTGCTCCTCTTCTAGGACTGCAGTTGGTCTGTCTCCTTTTCTAAAAGGCTGAATATTCTCTCCATACTCTCCAGCCCACAGCTATTATTTATAGCTAAAGTGATTCTATATTTATCATCTAAATCAGTACACACTTAAGACTGAAAAGGGGGCAGCCTGGGGTGGCTCGGGCAGCCTGGGTGGCTCAGTGGTTTAGCGTTGCCTTCAGTCCAGGACATGATCCTGGAGTCCCCAGATGGAGTCCCATGTTGGGCTCCCTGCATGGAGTCTGCTTCTCTCTCTGTCTCTCTCATGAATAAATAAAACCAAAAAAAAAAAAAAAAAAAAAGACCGAAAAGGAACACTATCAAGTATGTGGGAAACAGGAGGAAACCAAGATAGTTCTGTGTCCACCAGGATATATAACCCATATCTATCTACCACCAGCCTGGCTTGGGAATGAGTCTGGAATCCATATTTCCTGCTACATGTCTAGTAAGAGAGGCCACTTGACTCACTTTGGTACATGTTGTACTCTTTGCACACATGGTAGGAAGGGCCTGGTCACTCTCACTATGGGCTATTCCTATAGGTGAGTTTTCCTCAATTTGTGGGACATACCCCACTTTTAACTCATCTTTAACTTAAGACTTTACCTATTATGAAACATACTGAGAGAATGTCCCCAGCAAAATGTGTTTAATTACCTTTATTTTTGGGGTGCCTTGTGATTGGCAAGGATCTCTATATCAGACATTTACTGAGTGTCTATATGAGCAAGACATTTTAAAGAAAGAGGGATATAAAGATAAACAAATAAGAAGAAAAGGAATTTAAATAACAATTACAGAGTTGTAAGGGCCATTGAAGAAATTTAGGTGAGGGGCATCTGCCTTTATAGAGGAGTTAAAATTGAAGATTCAGCTAAACCAACCATCAGCTGTATCTTTCATTCCCACCAGGAAATACACAGCACATTCATATTTAGAATAATTTTAGAAAAAACAAAAGGACCCATTACAAAGTCATGTGCAGGGAATAGGGAAACCACAAGGATATGCATGCAGGAAACTGGTGGTAGTGGCAATTGCCAATGCTGTATGCTACCCTAGGACAGAGTTTACTAAGATGTTGGTTTCTGCTGCAGCACAGTGAGCGGGCACTTAAGAGACCAGAAAATAAAATTTTCTACTCACAGGTCCAGAGAGGAAACCCTAGCAGGCCGTGTAGGACCAACAGGAAGTTGGGTGATGCAAAGGCTCAACTGGTGAGTTGAAGGGTCGTAGGTGGTCCCTGGGGATGGTAGCCTGGAGGAAACTTAAGTGTTTTGTTACCGACTGTACCATACTCCTGGAAGGTAAGAGCAGAACTTGGGAGTGGTCAAATGAAGTCAAGATGTGCACCTTATCAAAGCAAGGCAGTGAAATGGGAAGTTTGGTTTTTGTTTAACTTGTTAGAGGCCTACAAAATGGATGCCACAGAAGCACAAAGAATAACTAAAGAAGGTTATGATGCCATTACTAGATTGCAAAGAATGAGAGGAGAAAGCAGTATTACTATTAAATGTATATTGATTTGGAGCCCAGGAGAGAGACATGTCAGGTGGGCCCTCTCGAGAACAGCAGTGTCTGGAGCTGAAGATACTGAGCCATCTTCTCAGAGGGAAGCCAGAGGGATCATTCTTCTGACCTCTCTCTTCTCTCTCCCTCTGAACTCCTTCTGGGGTTCCCAGTTGGCTGACATAACAGGACACTGGAGGGCACAGGAGCCTGTTCGTATAGTCCATGCAGGTCAGCATCCACAGGGAAGAGAGTATAGTGTAGACAAGCAGAAAGCAGATTTGGGGATAAAGAGGCAAACAGAAGATACCTGCCTTACCAGTATTAAAGAATTGTCCTAATTACTACTGCTGCCTAACAAACCATCCCAAACTTACTAGAGTAATACAAAATCTCAGAATCTGAAATACAAAAACATTCCTAGCATCCTACAGGAGATGTAGTTGGAAATTCAAAAAGGTCATGGGGGCACAACTTGTCTCTGCTCCATGATACCTGGAACATGAGTTGAGAAGACATTGAGGGATGACTTGATATCTGGGGGATAAAATCATCTGTTCACTATCCACAAGTCTAGCAGTTTAGTTTGGTTACCGCCTGTCAATCAGAATACCTGTATGTTAGCATCTCCATGCAGTCTGGGTTCCTGCATAGCATGGTGGCTGAATTCCAAAAGCAAATGTCCCAAAGAAGAATCCGGTGGAAGCTGTGTCAACTTTCATAAATTAGCCTCAGATTTCACATTTCATCAGTTATACTATAGTCACAAGCTTGCCCAAATTCAAGGTGAGAGATCATAAAGCTCATGTCTCCATGGAAGGGACAAGACAGGATAGAATATGGCCATCATTGGAAAATGAAATATGTTATACTTGGTCAATAAAACTCTCTATCTGGGATGTCTGGATGGCTTAGTGGTTGAGTGTCTGTCTTTGTCTCAGGTCCTGATCCCAGGATCCAGGATTGAGGCTCCCTGCATGGAGCCTGCTTCTCCCTCTGCCTATGTCTCTGCCTCTCTCTCTCTTTCTGTCTCTTATGAATAAATAAATAAAATCTTTAAAAAAAGATTTAAAAAGAAAACTCTCTTACTTTTAATATCATCATTTATATGCCTTATATACTTTTTTTTTTGTTTTTTTGTTTTTTTAATTTTTATTTATTTATGATAGTCACACAGAGAGAGAGAGAGAGGCAGAGACACAGGCAGAGGGAGAAGCAGGCTCCATGCACCAGGAGCCCGACGTGGGATTTGATCCCAGGTCTCCAGGATCGCGCCCTGGGCCAAAGGCAGGCGCCAAACCACTGCGCCACCCAGGGATCCCGCCTTATATACTTTTAAAAATAAATACTGAATTAATATTAATATAATTTGATTTATTATATTCTTCAGACATTATTTATTTGGTTGTACCCCATGAAAACAAGCAATAAGGAACAAAGCCCTTTTTTGAGGATGGATGTGATTCCTTATAAGATTATATAGATATGATTTTTATATGTATAATACTATCAATTATAATTCCATATTAAATGATTGGTGTAATTTAATAAGTCTTGACTCTCCTTCCATAATTCTGATGTATTGAGCACCTCTAGAATAGTGTCATGTCTATTAAGATATTGAAAATATGATTATAGGCAATCATTAGTTATATACAGTAGGAATGTATTTTTGAGAAATTTTATGATAAATTGGATATTTTTTCTAAATGGTTGTGGTAAGGGAATAAAATTTTGTATTTATGCATGAAGTTCAAGATGAAACACACAATTATGTGGTGGTAAAATCTAATTCAAATATAGAGAATTTGCATCATAAACTGGATATATTCTGTATCTCTCAAAGGAACCCATTACTTCTTCCATACACTGTTCTATTTTGAAGGAAAAGGATTTGCCCTTGAAGTTTGGATTAAGTCTTGTTAAAAGGATGACTCAAAATATCAAAATACAGGCAAAGCAAACACTCTACATTGTCATATTGGACATCAATAAAGACAGTTCTCTTAAGGAGAACAACCCATGACCAAGGCTGAATGATAAGAAAAACCTGAAGAAAACTTTTAAACAAAGACATGTTGGGCAGTGGTATAGAATAAAAATAAGCTGATAAAGCAAGAGACATAAATTTGATAGAGGATTTGGTTATATGATCAGGGAAAGGTAAATGCTTTCATGAGAAGAGATTCTTGCTATGCTTTTGTTGGAACTCTGCAAATAAGTAATTATTAAATATTACCATAAAAATCAAGAAAAAAATAATCTGGATAAGCCTATAGCTATTAAAAATTGAATCAATAATTAATAATCTTCCAAGTTGACTTAATAACTAACAATCTTCCAAAATAAAAAGCACCAGGCCTAGATGGGTTTGCTTGTGAATTCCTAAGAAAGAAATCATACCAATTCTCTACAATCTCTTCTAGAAGACAGAAGCAGAGGAAATGTTACCTAATTCATTCTATGAGGCCAGTCTTACCTTAGTATCAAAGCCAGACAAAGACATTACAAGAAAGTAAAACTACAGACCAGTATTTCTCAAAAACATAGATGTAAAAATCCTCAACAGAATAGTAGCAAATCGAGTCCAGTAACATATAAAAAGAATTATATACCATGACCAAGTGGCATTCGTCTCAGGTATGCAAGGCTGGTTCAACATGTGAAAATTAGTTAATGTAATCTATCACTTCAACATGCTAAAGAAGAAAAATCACATGATCATATCAGTAGATGCAAAAAAGCATTTAACAAAATCCAATACCTGTTCATGATAAAACTCTCAGCAAAATAGGAATAGAGGGGAAGCTTCCTCAACTTGATAAAGAATACCTACAAAAAACCTAGAGGTAAAATTATACTTAATGATAAGGAAGTCAAAGCTTTCCTGTTAAAACTAGGAACAAGGCAAGGAGACCCCCTCATCACTGCTTTACAACATAGTATTAGGAGTCCTAGCAAATGTAATGGGATGGCAAAAGGAAATAAAAGGTATACAGATTGGGAAAGAAAAAATAAAACTGTCTTCACTTGCAAGTGACAAACTATCTATCTAGAAAATCCAAAAGAATCAACAAAAGAACTCCCGGAACTAATAAGCAATTACAGCAAGGTTGCAGTATGCAAAGTTAATGTAAAAGGCAATCAGTTTCCTATATACCAGCAATGAACAAGTGGAATTGGAATTAAAAATTCAATAGCATTTACATTAGTGTCCCTCAAAATGAAATACTTAAATATAAATCTAACAAAATATGTACAAGATCTTTATGAGGAAAACAATGAAACTCTGATGAGGCAAATTAAAGACAAAATAAATAATTAGAGAGACATTCCATGTTCATGCATGGGAAGACTCAATATTTTCAAAATGCCCATTCTTCCCAAAAAGGTCTATAGATTTAACGTGATCCCAATCAAAATCTTGGCAAGTTATTTTATGGATATCAACAAAATGATTATAAAGTTGCCAACACAAAATGGTAAGAGAAGAATACAGTCAGAAGACTGACACTATCCAACTATAAGATTTACTAACAAGTCACAGTAATCAAGACAGTGTAGTAGTGACAAACAGGATAAATAGAGCAGTCCAGAAACAGATCCACATAAATATTATCAAGTAATCTTCGACAAAGGAACAAAGCCAGGACAATTGAGAAAAAGAGTCTTTTCAACAAATGGTGCTGAAACACCAGGAACATCCACATACAAAAAAAAAAGAAAGAAAGAAAGAAAGGAAAGAAAGAAAGAAAGAAAGAAAGAAAGAAAGAAAGAAAGAAAGAAAGAAAGAGAATTTTATAGACATAAACTCTACAACTTTCACAAAATTTAACTCAAAGTGGGTCATAGACCCCAACGTAAAACACAAAATTATAAAACTCCTAGAAGATGACATAGGAGAAAATCTAAGTGGATCTTGGGTATGGTACTGACTATTTAGATCTAACACCAAAGGCATAATCCATAAAAGAAATAATTGATAAGCTAGACTTCATTAAAATGAAAAACTTCTACTTTGCAAAAGACACTATCAAGAGAATGAGAAAACAAGTCACTGACTAGGAGAAAATATCTGCAAAAAACCATATCTGATATGCAATATTATCCAAAATATGCAAATAACTATCAAAACTCAACAGTAAGAAAATAACCAATTAAAAAAATTAGCAAAAAAAAAAAAAATTAGCAAATACCTGAACAGACACCTCACCAAATAAAGTATACACATCCCATATAAAATATGCAAAGATTCTCAACATCAAATGTCTTTAGAGATTTTCAACTAAAACAATGAGATACCACTACACATCTATTAGAGTGGCCAACATCCAAAACATTGACAACATCAAATACTGGCAACAATGTGGAGCAACAGGAATTTTTTGTTCATTGTCAATGGGAATATAAAATGGTACTGCCACTTTGGAAGACAATTTGGCAGTTTCTTACAAAACAAAACATACTCTTATGACCCAGCAATTGTGATACTTGGCATTTACCCTATTGGGTTGAATACCTATGCCTATACAAAAATCTGCCCAGGAATGTCTATGGTAGTTTTACTCATAATTGTCAAAACTTAGAAGCAACCAGGATATCCTTGAGTAGGTGAGTGAATAAATAAAATGGGGTATATCCAGGCAATGGAATATTATTCAGTGCTAAAAAAGAAATAAATTAACAAGCCATGAAGAGACATGGAAGAACATTAAATCCATACTGCTTAGTAAAAGGCAATTTAAAGAGGCTACATATTGTATGATTCCAACTATATAAGGCAAAACCACAGAAATAGTAAAAATATCAGTGAATAACAGGAGTTAAGAAGAAGGGAGCAATAAATAGGTGGAGCGTGGTGGATTTTTTAGGGCAGGGAAATCATTCTATATGATATTATATGGTGGATACATGTTATACATTTACCAAAACCCACAGGATCTCCAACAGCAAGAGTGAATCCTAATATAGACTTTGGATAATAATGCTACAGCAATGTATGTTCATTGACTGTAACAAATGCTCCACCCTAGTGGGAGAATGTTGATAGTAGGACAAGCTGTGTATGAGTGGGGAAAGGAAATATGGAAACTCTACTTTCTGCTCAATTTTTCTGAAAATCTCAAACTTCTCTTAAAATAAATTTTGTTTTACAAATCAAGAAGCACATAGGGCAATATAGATAGTAATATGATCTTACTAGAATACTTATCCTATTCTGTGTGGAAGGGAAATTATGGTACCCTACTGAATGGGTACACCACTGTTACAATCTTAGAAATTGAAATGAAGACATCTGACCTCAGGGTTTTTTTAAAGATTTTATTTACTTATTCATGAGAGACGCAGAGAGAGGCAGAGAGAGAGGCAGAGACAGGAGAAACAGGCTCCATGCAAGGAGTCCGATACGGGACTCGATCCTGGAACTCCAGGATCATGCCATGAGTCAAAGGCAGATGCTCAACCATTGAGCCACCCAGGCATCCCTAACCTCAGGTTTTGATGGCAGTAGGGTATCCTAAACCCAGTGTATAAATCTATGAAGCTTTCTGTAACTATTTGACTTAGAGTTGGAGGAGGGGTGGATACATAGCTTAGGTAAAGCCAACTCCTCTGAAGCTTTATTTTCTAAGTGACATTTTCCAAGTATGCCAGAGAAACCCCATTCATTGGATTCTTCCTGTGTTACTGCTTGAATGATGGGGGCATCATTTGAAAGGAGCTCCGTCACAAAATGTAACACAATAAAACAATGCTTTCATAGTTGTATTATATTCCTCCTTAAACCCACAAGGGCCTGGCATAATTTAATCGGTAAATAAAGAAAATGCAGCCTAATATTGGGCATTTGAAACTCAATTTTCTGTTTCTTCTCTATGTATATTCCTGTCTTCCTACAGGAAAAAAGACCCTTGAAAGAAAAAGAACATAACTAGCAATTCTTACAAACAGTATTTTTAGTCTATGAAAAAAATAGTTTGGATTCATGTGTTGTCACTTAAGTCTT
Organism: Canis lupus familiaris; assembly: GCF_011100685.1. NCBI lineage: Eukaryota > Metazoa > Chordata > Mammalia > Carnivora > Canidae > Canis > Canis lupus. The sequence goes on along the minus strand of NC_049244.1, from coordinate 24,551,048 downwards.
TGAAAAGATCATTTTAGAGCAAAGACATTTCATACACAGATATTATATTTTAAATATTTCTATAAAATCCAATGACACACATCAGTAATTTACAAGAAATGTATAGAAACAGATAGCACCACCAATATGATTGATACTAAGAAAGAATCTTGATTTGAAATTTGGCTCAGCGAGGCACACATTATTCTCCTTTTCAACTGGTACATTTAATAGCCCTATTGTCACTGGAAATTTGCTTCTTTTTTGAATAACTAGAGAATTAGCTTGAGTCTTTCAATCTGGATTCAGGAAGATGCTAATATATTCTTTTAAGCTCAGAAAGAATATATTTTCCTGGGGTCCAAATAATCAGGCTTCCCTTATGCCAGCTATAATTTTATAAAGGTATTTTCCTCAAGCTAACTTTTCTTGACTGTGATTCCACATTCTTAGGAGTGACTCAAGCTACCTCTTACCCTCATTCTACCACAAAGAAAGAGGCACTCTAATGTGGGTTATAGGTATACAATTAAATTCAAAGGGAGAAGGAATTAACATTGTTCACTTCTCCCCAAGTGGAATCCCTACCTTCATATAACTCTAGAATTGCCTCCTACATTTCTGGGCACCACCCTATCAGTTGTTCTGATTGGCCTAGTCTGGTCTGCCTGTGAAAAGTAGCCCCAAACTCTGAGAACCCTATCGTTATTTTGTCTTTATTTCTTTTTAAAAAATCATTCAGTCTCATTCAGTCTCATCAAAGCCTCTTCTGATTTCCTTCTCTTGTTCCCATATCAAAAGGCTCTGGTAAAAGATACATGTCTATATCACTTGATAATTTATGAGGTACTCTTACATATTATCTTCTGGCCAGGGGCCCAATATTTCCATTTATCTTTAGCAAAAGGAGGGCTCAGTTTCTGAGAGGCTATAAAGTTTATCTCAAGGTGATAGAAGAAATGAATTGCAGAGCCAGCCCTGGAGACCAGGCCCTCCAACCTCTTGTTCCTGGCTCTCAAACTGAGCATGCATTAGTATCACCAAAGGACTTGTAGGAACACAAATCTAGGGTGTGTGGATGGCTCAGTTGGTAGAGTATGTGACTCTTGATCTTGAGGTTGTTGAGTTCAAGCCCCATATTGGGCATAGAGTTTACTTAAAAAAACAAAAACAAACAAACGAAAAACATTTAAAAAACAAACACAGATCTCTAAGGGCCACAAACAGAGTTCTTGAGTCAGCAGTCTGGGATGGAGCTAAGTGTTTGGATTTCATACAAATTCCCAAGTGACTCTGATGCTGCTGGTCTGGGGACCACACTTTGAGAATCACTGCTCTATAATATAAGTGCACTGCAGTATAAGTGCACACCTGCCTTATATGCATGCCCCTCACTTCAGACCCAGAGAAATTCCATAAAATAAAAAGAAATGTGTAATAAAAAGAAAGGGGGAAAGAGAATCTTTAGGTTTGCTACCTCCCTTCTTCTAGTCCCTCACTAGAGAGTCCAGAGTTTGTCATCAATAATGTTGTATCATAGTGTCCTGAGAATTAAGTGGTCACAGCCCAAGGCTGTGGGAAGAGGAGAATGGATGGGCTCTGACAAAATGCATTTCCAGGATATGATCATTTTGGTCTTTTCTGCAGATTTCATCACATGCTGTTCTCTCAGCAGGCTTTTGGCATCTGGCCTCCACAGGAAACTCCAGCTTGACTCAAAGACTGAGGTAAGTATTTTTAGCAAGAACTATCCACCATTACTAAATGTGTTTGGTTTTGCTTTAGATTTAAACATGGACTAATTTAATAAAGGTACTGAAGCAAAAGGAAGAATAAACAGTCCTATTTGTTGTGGGGGAGTACTGTCTTATTAGAAGCCAGGGAACTTGACCAGCTGAAATCCCAAACATTTTTCATTGTAAAAATAGTATGAGTTTAGCAAGTCACTTGAATTTAAATTCCAGAATAGCTAATAATAATGATGCTTACTGTGTGCCAGACATGGTTTAATATATAGCTACACAAATTAATTTCATTAATTTGAAACATTAATGAAACATGCTCAGCAAATTCTAAGAACCAGGTACTGTAAATGTCTTCAATTTGGAGATGAGGAAGAGGAGGTCAAAAGAAATCAAGTGACCTACCATAATCTAGATGGTTAAGAAGTGAAATCTGAACCCACATAAATTCTGGATTCTGTGCTTGGGCTCTGAACCACTATCTTTTCACTCAGTGGCCCATGCTTTCTGGCATGAATTCACAAGGAAAAAAAAAAAGGAATGATGATGGGTGCCTGGGTGGCTCAGTCAGTTAAATGTCTGCCTTAAACTCAGGTCATGATCCCAGGAAGCCCTGGAGCAGGCTTCCTGCTCAACAGGGAGTCTGCTTCTCTCTCTTTCTCTCCCTCTGCCCCTCCCCACCACTTGTTTTCTCTCTCTGTCTCTCAAATAAGCAAAACCTTTAAAATAAAATAAGAATGATGAGATTGAACTAGATTGAACCAAGGTTTGATGCTATACCAGGACTGTGCTGGCAAAATGCAGTAATTTCAGGGCACCCGGGTGGCAAGGTCTGCTAAGCATCTGACTCTTGGTTTCGGCTCAGGTTGTGATCTCAGGGTCCTGGGATAGAGCCCCATGTTGGGCTCTGCACTCAGTGCAGAGTCTGCTTGGGTTCTCTCTCCCTCTCCCTTTGTCCCTCTACCTCTTAAATCAATCTATCTATCATCTATCTATCTATCTATCTATCTATCTATCTATCTATCTGTCATCACCATCTATCAATCATCTATCTATCTATCTATCTTTAAACACACACACATGCACACAATAACTTTCCATCTTGATCGCACTGACTTACACTTAGGAACCAAGAGTCTAGGTCCAAGTCAGGAAAGCTCAGACTTCGGATGTCCCCCCACCCTACTCTTAGTTTGTCTATGTAAACTGCCTTAACAGCAACAACCACAATTGACTAGTAATAGAGAAATAACACCAAATGAAATAACAGGACTCAGATTCAGAGACAATTAAGAAGAAAACAGTTCTGTTTCACCTGATGGGTCTTAGTTAGTGTGTCTGTCCGGTTTCAATCACCTCTTCTTTGAAAGAAAAGATAGTTAAGATGCCTGGTGTTTGTTACATAATGAGTCGTTTTGTGACAATAATTGATTTCTAGTAGAACATGATGTACCCTCACAGTGTTTTGCCTCATCTATCAAGGTTAGTTCCTTTACTTGCTTTCCTTTTCTTTTTTAATTGTCTAGAAAACTAAAGTTGGGAAAGAGGAGAGGGAAGCAGAAGGTGCCACCACTGAGTGTTACCTTTCACCTCCACCTCCTGTACTAGGTGACTGAACACCTGAGCCTGAGATGAAGTGACATTAGCCCAAGTTGTGGCCTCTCTGTTCATTTCAAACTGTTTTTAAAGATCCAAGTGTCAAATTTTTCCAACTAAGTCGCTCAGTTCTCACTTTAGTGTTGAGAAAACAACTTTAATTGGCATACCAATTTCCATTTACAAGGAATTTTACATATCATCCAGTTTGGTTCTTGTAATAATGCATGAGCTTATTCAGGTAGTTATTTTTATCCTCATTTTCCAAATACAGAAACTGACACTCAGAGAAACTCATTTTGAAAAGCTTATATTTAATAAGTGACAAAATTTAAGCTTGAACCTGAGCCTACAAACTATAAAATTTTAGTTCCTTTTATTTTTTTCACTATTACATACTATCTGAATGTATAAAACCTGATTGCATTTTTTCTTTTAATTGGCAGTTGAAGACATCCCATATTTTTTTAAAGGAATGATGTGGTTTTTTTCTTCTAAGCAGCTATTAATAATATTTGTAACAATAAAAATTCTATTTTGAAATTTGGAAAGCAATCTCAACATTTTTTTTAATTTTGAAAGGGATTTAAAAATTATAAAATATTTTTCAAATGTTACTATCAAACATTAATTTCTTGATGGGACTAATTTATCATTTTAAATATTTTATTTATTTATTTATTTGAGAGAGAGAGAGAGAGAGAGAGCATAGCATGTGTGCATGCAAGTTTGGGAGAGGGGCACAAGGTCAGGAAGAAGCAGACTCCCCACAGAGCAGGGAGCCTGACCCCTAGGGCTGACCTGAGCAGGGGTAGCTGCCTAACTAACTGAATCACCCAGGCACCTCTCCATTTTAAACACATAATCAAAAATAAAATATAAATGTCAAATGATAGTTTACAAAAAAAAAAAGGAAACTCTTTCAAATGGCCAGTGTACCTTATCAGTGAACATTAAGGAAAGGCCAAAGACTCAGTGCTGATGACACAGATGCAGATGTGGCTAATTTCTTGGAATATATGGAAAAGTAAGACCTCTCAAATATATATACTAAAATCTTCCCAAGGAGTGGGGGGTGTCTGGGTGGCCTGGTTGGTAAAGCATCTGCCTTCAGCTGGAGCCTGTGATCCCAGGGTCCTGAGATCGCCACCCCCTTCCCCACTCTTTCTCTCTCTCTTTCTCTCTGCACTCTTTCTCTCAAATAAATAAAATAAATTAAAAAAAAATCTCCCCAAGGAAATAGGCAACATTGCCATCCATGAGGAGTCAGCCCAAATATCAGATATAATAACACAATACAAAAAAAAGAGCAATGTTCTCTATTTCTATGGGGAAATATAAACTATTCATATTACAGTAAATGAAAGAAAAAATGTCTCAGGAAATATTACCAAAGTATCATGAGAAAGGTGAGAGGCATGGTGTGACAAACAAGAAAGAAAGGGGAAAAGGAGGAGGAGAAGGAAAGCCAGAGAAGAGAGGAAGCTTCGAAGGAAGGAAAGGAGAAAAAAGGAAGAATAAAAGGAGAGAGGAAGGAGGAAAGCTTTTAAAAGGCAGATTAAAAAAAAAAAAAATCCAGTTTGGAAGCAAACAAAAGAAGCAAATTAAAAGGCAGAAAAACAGTCCCTGAAAGGGCTTTACATTATAGCAGAACTTAAAAGTGGAGTAAAATAAGCACCTGGATACTAAATAATGAAGCAATATAAAATTTAAGAAGTGTTATGGCTAAGAAAATAAGGGTTAAAAGGTCAGTGGAGAATTAATAAAGTTAGAAATAGTGAATAATAATGGTAATAATAGTTAACATTTAGATAGCAGTGGCTGTCAGGTACTGTTCTAAATACACACACACACACACACACACACACACACTCAATCCTTAAAGGGACACACTATGTTACACCTAACCTGACACCATAAAAAAAAATTAATTTGACACAGAGCAAAGACTTACATGTGAAAGAAAAATCAAAGAAGCTTCCAGAGGAAAATATAGCAGACTCTTCCTAACTTTAGGGTACACAAAGATTTCTACACCAAAAAACTTAACGCAAAAAACTGACAAATTAGACTTGTGAAAGTTGAGAATTTCTGTTCACTGGGGTGCCTAGCTGACACAGTTGGTGAAAACATGCGACTCGATCTCGGGGTTGTGAAATCGAGTCCCATTTGGGCGTAGTTTACTTTAAAAAAAAAAGAATTTCTGTTCATCACATAGTGAAAAAAAGTAGGGCACAAAGTGGGGAAAGACCTTCACAACGCTGATTTTTCACTTGTGTGAAAAATATACAAAGAATGATAGAAATCAGGAAGACAGGGAAACCTGTTTTGAGAAATAGCAAAGGAGTTGAAGGGACACTTCATAAAAGAAGATCGGGGGACGCCTGGGTGGCTCAGCGGTTTAGCACCTGCCTTTGGCCCAGGGCGCGATCCTGGAGACCCGGGATCGAGTCCCACGTCGGGCGCATCGGGCTCCCTGCATGGGGCCAGCTTCTGTCTCTGCCTCTCTCTCTCTCTCTCTGTCTCTGTGTGCGTCTCTCATGAATAAATAAAATCTTTAAAAAATAGAAGAAGGGGGCATCCCTGAGTGGCTCAGCGGTTCATCGCCTGCCTTTGGCCCAGGGCGCGATCCTGGAGTCCCGGGATCGAGTCCCGCGACGGGCTCCCTGCATCCTGCATGGAGCCTGCTTCTCCCTCTGCCTGTGTCTCTGCCTCTCTCTCTCTATCATGAATGAATTAAAAAAAAAAAATAGAAGAAGATGGTGCGCGGGCGCCCCAGGGCGCCCCCCGTCTGGCTGCGCCTCCCCAGTGCCCGCCCGCAGCCCACCCCACCCAGGCACGCGCCTCCCGCCGGGCCGGCCCCGACCGCCCTCCACATCTTTCCCAGTTGCAGCCTTGGGAACCCCCTGGGCCAACGCGGAGGCCCCAGCAGCCACCCGCCCCCCCTTTCTCTGGGCTGCTGCCTCCGCGGGGTTCCAGGGGCTCCGGGGCACGCGACCCCCCCCACCCCCGCAGCGGCTGAGCCACCCAGGCCCAGGCCGAGCAGAACCCGCGCCTCGGCCTCGGCGAGCTCCTGCGCGTGCTGAAGCCTCCTTCCCCCCACCGAAGCCGCTGCGGTCCTGGCGAAGAGCCTGAGCTGGGCCCCTGGGGTTCTGTCCCCAGGCCCCATCTCTGTGACTGCCGGGAGAACCGCTTCCCAGGTGAGGACGGGAGATTCATCAAGATGAGAAGATGGAGACCACCTGCCTCGCCTCCTCGGGCTGGCGGCCCTGTGAAAGGCTCAGCCTCTGGCCTGAGAGCGCGCCCCCAGCCCAGCTGCCTTGGAGGGGCCCCTCTGGCGGGCCCCCGGTGCCAGGGCTTTTGCCTGAGCCTCGCTCTGCAGCTACTAGGCCGCTTTTTAATTGCTCTGGAGCCCTCGCCCAAGCTGGGAGGAAATGCAGACAATAAAGCTTTTTGCAACAAGAAAGGGGAAAGAAAGAAAAGAAAGAAAAGAAAGAAAAGAAAGAAAGGAAGGAAGAAAGAAAGAAAGAAAAAAGAAAAGAAAAGAAAAGAAAAGAAAGAAAAGAAAAGAAAAGAAAAGAAAAGAAAAGAAAAGAAAAGAAAAGAAAGAAGGAAGGAAGGAAGGAAGGGAAAGAAAGAAAGAAAGAAAGAAAGAAAGAAAGAAAGAAAGAAAGAAAGAAAGAAAGAAAGAAAGAAAGAAAGAAAGAAAGAAAGAAAGAAAGAAAGAAAGAAAGAAAGAAAGAAAGAAAGAAAGAAAGAAAGAAAGAAAGAAAGAAAGAAAGAAGAAAGTCAAATGACCAAGAAGTATATATAAAGATGCTCAATGTCACCAGCCATCAGAGAAATGCAAAATAAAACCTCAGTGACTCTATATCCGCATAAAAATGTCTAAAGTGTTCAGGGCTTCTGTAACTTAGTACTGGAGAGCATGTTGAACAACCAGGACACTCTGTATGGCTTGCAGGGAGATGGAAAATCTCCATAAAGACAAATGTAAGGTTCCACTTCAAGTCAAAAATGGCTGTTTGAAAGGTAACTTATTCAACACTGGAAATCTTGTTACATACGCTGTTTGAAAGCCTATAAACTTATTTTTTTGTTTTTAATTGATTTATATTTCACATACACTGAAGAAATTTGGATTATAAAAGAATTCTGAGCTGGAGGTGTCTTTCTTTTGTAATATGAGTAAGCTACCTTGTATTTGTTTTCTAATTAAGTATAACAGTGTATAATTGACATGTCAACATAATCATTAAGACAGCACAAATATAAAGAAAATAGTTAATAATTTCATTCAATCTCCTCCCTTTCACATTTCCATTCCCTTGAAGTATTGTGTATAAAGAGCCCAATATTTATCTTCCTACGTTCTTTTCCAAACTCAAATACAAGAATTTATAAAAATAACAGATGTTTGTTTTCTTTTTTTTTTTTTTTTTTGACCATGGAAATCAACAAATGATTGATTGATTTATTGATTGATAGGAAGCCAGTTGCTTAACATTGACCAGCACACAGTCACTGTATCCCTAGCTCCTTTAATACTCAGAATATAATAAATACTCAATTAATATTGATTGGTTGAATGAGTGAATGACAGGTTTCCATTTAATCTCAGATCATCACCCATCACACAAGCCTTTGCCCCCCACATTCCCATGTCAGCTCAAGTGCTTCTCACTCCTTGGAAACAGAACAAGGCTTTAGTTCCTGAAGGCTGGGCTTCCAACTTCTTCACCCTGCTTTGCATCTGGGGCCTGTCCATGGGGCCTCCCTCAACTTTGCTGTCACAAAGGTGGGAAGACTTTTCAGTCAGGTGTTTGAACTGGATGCCCCATTTCCCTTAGGACGGCAGAGAAGTTGTGCAGCCAAGCAGTCAGCCTTGCTGAGTTCAAATCTTGACTTCTCCACTTACTGGCTGCATAACCTTGAGCAAGTCATTTAACCTCTTTAAGCTTCATTTCTTTGTTATGTAAGGAATTTCAACAATAGTACTCAGTTAATAGGATTTTCAGAGGGATCAAAGTGAGTATTTGTATAAAGGACCTGGCAAACGGTAGGCACTCAGTAAGTGTCAGCTGCTATTATTATTCCATTTGCTTGCCGTGGGAGCCGAAAGGTCTGTAATCAATTGACAGCACAGAAGACCAGAGCTGCACATAACCTCAGCTTCACAAAAATACTGGAGTGTCCCAGGGCTCTCTGTTTTTGAATCTCTCCTGTATTCCTTTATTTTCTCTAGCTTAGATGTTTGTTTTCTAAAAAATGGAATGATACTGTATACATGTTTCTTAAACCTGTTTTACTCACTGAATAATATACATCATAAATAACCATGGAGGTCAACACATACAGAACTCTCTTTGGAGTAAAATCTTCCATCCTCTAGATGCTGGGAATTTCTGCCAGTGACAGCAATCTCTCCTGGGCACTACTTTGGCATCAGAGAACTGCCTCACTCAAGGTAATGCTTCCTCCTGGTGACTGCCTGCAGCCAATGATTGACTGATGTGGGAATACAAGGGCCAAACTTTCTCACCTGGGGATAATTCTGAACAGCTTTCTCAGCTCCAGAGCACCCTCAAAGGGTTTCCAAAGCCTGGAAACCTTTGTGGGTCAGCTTGTCTTTCTGCCCAGTCTTACCTTTTCCCACCTCCGAAGTAGGGTATCTCCTGAGACCTCTCACCAAAAACCTTCTTCATGCAACTCCCCCTCCGAGTCTGTTTCAACCTGACCTATGTGAGGGAGATGGGGAAATAAGTAAGTAAGACTGTAGAGAGATATTATATAGATTTTTATGATTTTAGTGCATCATAAATTTGGGCAATGATTCTCAAATTGTGGTGCTTTGAACCAGCAGTGCCAGCATCACTTGGAACTTGTTAGAAATGCAAATTCTTAGGGCCCGCCCCAGAATATTAAGTCAGTAACTCTTGTGGAAGGGGGTAGCTAAGGCATCTGTAGTTTAACATCTCTTCTAGGTGGTTCTGATGTCACTCATGTTTGAAAACCACGGGCATAAGGAATAAGATAAATTCAACACTCAATACCTAACATTGAAAACAAGAGGACGTGTGTCATTGATGGCAGAAATGATTATAGAGCAAGAAGTATAAAACTGAGCATTTAGCCCTCATTCTCCTATTTCTGGGCTACTATAAAGATTATATATTTATTGTGGAATCAGTTACTGAAGCATGTTAGAGGTGTACATATGTGGACATGAGGCTGCAGAGATAGTAATTTCTTTTCCATGAGACCAAGTGGCTTGGAATCGAGCAAAACCAGCCATCGGAGAGCCCTGTGATTACTCTTGATGATTAAATCCTTCTCTTTTTTTTAAATATATATTTTATTTTTTTAAAGTATCTCCATGGCCAATGTAGGGCTTGTACTCTAGACTTTGAAATCAAGAATCACATGTTGTACCAACTGAGCCAGCCACACACCCCTAAATTCCACTTCTTGAACCTACAGTGAACTAGATGGAAGCCCCACTGATTAATTTCTATTAAGAACTACCATGGCTGTCATAACCTGTCCAGGTTAAATATCTCTTATGGCACAGTGAGTCCTCAGCGATGGACTCAAGAGGAGAAAGGAGTAAACTGGATAAGGAAAGAACTTAATGTAGGTTGAGGGCTGACTTCCAAGGAGGGTGTCTGTCAATTCAAATTATAGCATTGAAAACAGTAGACATATTTAAATCTAGTAATCACTAACCAAGAAGCTAGACCTCTGTTTAATGGATTGATGTCACAAAAATCATCCCCACCAGGGCACCTGGGTGGCTCAGTGGTTGAGCATCTGCCTTTGGCTCAGGTTGTACTTCTGGAGTTCTGGGGTGGAGTCCTGCATCAGGCTCCCCATGGGGAGCCTGCTTCTCTCTCTACCTATGTCTTTGTCTCTCTCTCTCTGTGTCTCAAATAAATAAATAAATAAATAAATAAATAAATAAATAAATAAAATCTTTTTAAAAAATCACCCCCACTTAGAGGATGAGTGACCACATTTGGTATCCAATGGAGAGTAAATACGTTTTTAAATATATTTTTAAAAAATTCTGTATTAAAGCAGAAACATAGAAGACTCAAGGGCAGGAGTCCTAAATTCTAAACTGACGATTAGGAAATGCATCATAATTGAAGGAGAATTTCACCATGCTTGAAGACATGATCTGAGGGCCAGTAAAATCTATTTTTAGCATTGGCTAAATGAGAGCTAATGCCGTGTAACAGTAAAGTACATTATCAGTGGCATGTGACTATTTCAAACTTTGGGTTGCAACGCTCAGTTAAATCATCTGTGTCTGCAGGTCAGCTGATCCAGGCTGAGTTTGGTTGGCCCACTCTCTCTCTCTCTATATATGTATACATATATACATATATATATAAAAGATTTTTAAAAATTTTTATTTATTTATAGAGACACAGAGAGAGAGAGAGAGAGAGAGAGAGGCAGAGACACAGGCAGAGGGAAAAGCAGGCTCCATGCAGGGAGCCCGATGCAGGACTCAGTCCCCGTTCTCCAGGATCACACCCCAGGCTGCAAGCGGCACTAAACCGCTGCACCACCGGGGCTGCCCAGTTAGCCCATTCTAGAATGATGTCTCATTCTAGAGCTCAGACTGAGGGGGGAGCAGCCACACAGGAAAAGCTCTTTTCATGGCAATGAGAGGCACAAAAGTGCTTGACTAAGTACTGAAGCACATTTCTGTTTACCACCCCGGCTCCAAATCTCCACCTGGCTAAACCAAGTTACATGGTTGAGCCCACAGTCAGAGTTTAGGGAAGAAGACTCTTCCCATGGTGATAGGAAAAACAGGAAAAGTATGTGCCATCAGGCCTGATTACCAAAAGGGATTAAATATTGGGGCCAATAATTCAATCTCCAACTTAAGTTACCTTAAGCAAGAAACAGAAACTGTTTTCTCATCAGCAAATGGCAATAACAGTAGCAAATCCCCAATGCTAAGAGGGACTAATAAATTGCTGGATAATCATAACTGATAGACAAAAAGGAAAAAGAGGGGCACCTGGGTAGCTCAGTGGTTGAGCATCTGCCTTCAGCTCAGGTCATGATCCCAGGGTCCTGGGATTGAGTCTTGCATTGGGCTTCCGGCAGGGAGACTGCTTCTCCCTCTGCCTATGTCTCTGCCTCTCTCTCTGTATCTCTCATGAATGAATAAATTAATTCATTAAAAAAAAGAAAATTGTCATTTGCTTATTACCAGGTATTTATTCCAGCCACTGTGATATGTCCTAGAGAGAGCTACTTATAGAGAACTACTACTACAGAGAGCTACTATAAGCTTAGAGTCTGATAAGGGGGAACCAAGATACAAAAATATAAAACAATGTATGTACAGTTTGTGAAAATTCATAAATCTGTATACTAGTGATACGTACATTTCTGATATAACTCAATAAAAAGTTTTGAAAATACCAAGTGTAACAGGTGAAGTGATAGGGATAAGTAGTAGGTATAATGATAACATGAAAGACAGAGTCCAACTCTGTTTATGTCCTGGAAGACCTCCCAGTGGAAAAGATGCATGAGCAGGAGTTTGAAAAGAAAAAGTAGAAAAGAGTAGAGGTCCAAGTGGTTGGGATGGAAAGTTAAGTGGATAGAACGTATTCAAGGAAGAGAAAACATCATCTACACAAAGTGGATGAACACTCAGTGCTTAATTCCAAATAGTGTGGGAATTAAGTGTATTTAGACCCAGAAGAGAAGTGAGTCAGAGAGCTAGGTTACACAAGAGAAGAGCAGTGTAGGCAGCAGCTTAAGTTCCATCTGCTGGTTAGGGTAGAGCTTATTAGATACTTTCAAGCCCTATTCACCTTGATCCTGGGACTGACTAGAGGCTGATTCTACTGAAAAGTTTTAAAATCTTTCCTCTAGGAATAGAAGACCAACTACCATAGCCCTAACTTGGATTTTGAGATGTACACTGTATTTCATAATCCTAGTAAGCAAATCACTTATTAAATTTTAGAAAAATAAATGAGTCGAGAAAAATCCTTATTTTAAATTTAAAGGATTCAGAAACAGAACAATTAATAATTTCAAAAAAATAATACTCTTCATTGTTAAAACTCTTATGAGGGAAATCCCAAGATGAAAACTAGTTTTACTAGAAAATTCTACCCAAACTTCAAGATACAGATAACTATAATCTTGAACAATAGATAACTCCCTCTAATTAATTTTATGAGATAGTATAACCTTGATACCCAAATCAGTAAGGACATAATGAAAAAAGGAAACTTGCAAATTGATCTCACTCTTTAATGTATCTGAAAAAATCCTAAACACAATATTAGCAAGTCAATTCCAACAGTGTAAAGTGAAGATATATCACGACCAAGTTGAGTTTATCCTGGGTGTACAACTGCATTTAAATTAGAAAATCGATTAATGTAATTCACAACATTATCAGGTGAAAGGGGAAAAAATGTGATCATCTGAGTAGATGCATAGAAACACTCAGTATAACTCAATGTATATTTATGATATTTAAAAAATATTATCAAACAAAGAATAGCTTGGATCTTCTTTAACCTCACAAAGAGAGAGACTGTGATTTGCCCTCACAGGCAATCTCCTTCTTTATTAAGTAAATAATCTTACAATTGAGGAGAGAATAGCACTGTGGGCTACAACAAAATGTTATTAATTTCACTTGTAGCTGGTTGTTTGTCCATGAAGCATAAAGTTAAATTTTATGTAAGATTTCTTAGAAGTCCTTCTAATGGAAACTGATTCTATTTCTCTCTTCTCTCTCTCTCTCTCTCTCTCTCTCTCTCTCTCTCTCTCTTTTTTTTTACTGGCTTCTTCCTTGTTGCTCCTAGAATGGTTGCTGTGATGACTGGAGACCCAGCAACTATTTGGAGCCATGAAATGACCTTGAAAGGAAAATTTGTGTAAGGAATAGTGGAGGAAAAGATTAAACAACTACATTTCTCATGATTTTATGTAACTGCTGTATCCATCATTGGACCACTTATTTCTGTACTATTTTAAATAATAGGATACATCTCCGTGTCAATAAACTACTCTTGTTTTGGATTTTCTAAAATCAAATTGCAACAACTCTAATCTGGACACTCTTACATAGAATTTGCCAAAAAGAAAGCTCAGGAAAAAGCATTATACTTCACAGTTAAATATTAAAAGTATTTATTTTAAAATCAGAGTCAAACAAGACTTAGGACTTCTGATTAGCATTGTACTGGAAATTCCAGCCAGTTCATAAGAAAATAGGTATAAAAATATAACTTTCCAAAAGAAGTAAAAAACTTTGTTATTTTCAGATAAGATTATTTTCTAAATAAAAAAAGCAAAATAATCTACAAATAAATCGTCCCTCTACCTCTGCTTCTCCCTCTCTCTCTTTCTCTCTCTCAAATAAATGAATAAATAAAATCTTTTTAAAATTTGCACTAGAACAATTGGCTATTTATATAAAAGAAGATAAAATCAATTCAAAGTATATTATGGGCCTAAATTTCAAATTGAAAACTTTTAGTGCTTTACAGAAGACAATAGGGTAAAAAGTCTTTATAATTTTGGTATAAAGTAATAGTTGTTTTTAAAAACATACAAATGAGGAGCTCCTAGGTGGCTCAGTTGTTTAAGCATTTGCTTTGGGCTCAAGTCATGATCCAGGGGTCCAGGGAATCAAGCCCTACTGGAGCTCCCTGCTCAATGAGAAGTCTGCTTCTCCCTCTGCCCCTGTGCTTCCTCACACCTCACCCTGCTCATCCTCTCTCTCAAATAAATAAATAAAATCTTGAAAAAAAACCATACAGGGAACCCTGGGTGGCGCAGTGGTTTAGTGCCTGCCTTTGGCCCAGGGCGCGATCCTGGAGACCCGGGATCGAATCCCACGTCGGGCTCCCTGTGCATGGAGCCTGCTTCTCCCTCTGCTTCTCCCTCTGCCTATGTCTCTGCCTCTCTCTCTCTCTGTGTGTGACTATCATAAATAAATAAAAATAAATAAATGAATAAATAAATACATACATACATACAAATGATGAAAGCATCATGAACATTACAGAATTTTTACAACATGAAAATTAAATTTTTTTTCATGAAATGATTTTCTGAAGAAATGAAAAGATAAGACAAAGCAGAGATAAAATATTTACAACTCTTGGAATTGACAAGGGATTTAGTATGCAGACTATATAAATAATTCCTGTAATTCAATTGGAAAAAAGACCCAACAGAAAAGTAGGCTAAATTACTGAACTGGCTTTCACAAAAGAGAAAATGTGAATGACAACAAGCATATGAAATCATGGTAATCTTACTAATAATAATCAAGGATATGCAAATTAAAACCACAATGAAATATGCTTTTATTTAACACAATTGGCAGATAATTTAAAATCTGACAATACCAACTGTTGGTGAGGCTGTGGTGTAATGGGTCTTTACTGTTGTTGGACATGTATATTTCTACTACCATTTTGGAAAAAAATTGTAAGGCTTGAAAATATGCACAATTGATTAGCCAGAAAGTTCTTCCCTAGTGAAAACCCAAAATGTTTACATGTATATTTTAGGAGACAAACACACAATTGATAGAGCAGTATTATTTTTTTAGTAAAATACCACAAACAACTCAAATGCTCATCCACAGAACAATAGATAAATAAACTCCAGTGTATTTATAAAAAGGAATGCTGAATAATGAATGACTGAACTACAACTATACAATTAACATGGAAAAATCTGTAGTAAAAACTTTAACCAAAAGAACAAACTCCAGAACAGGACATACAATACAATATCATTTTATTAAAGTTCAAAACCATGTAAAAAAATAATAAATTTTAATCATAAATACTTATGTGCTAAAAGATAAAGAAAGTCATGGGAATGAAAAGAATATTGCTACAAATGGAGTTCACCTGTGGATATAGAGTAAAGAATGGCTAAGGAAAAACAGGGACCTCAAACATGAAGGCAAGGTACCATTTCTTAACCTGAATATGAAGGTTTTATAAATTATTATTCTTTACATTTTTAATATATAGTCTTCTGTATGTGTGAAATATTTCATATAAAAAAAAAGCTGGGGCACCTGGATGGCTCAGTAGTTGAGTGTCTGCCTTTGGCCCTGGTGATGATCCCAGGGTTCTGGGATTGAGCATCGCATCAGGCTCCCTCTGTGGGGAGCCTGCTTCTCCTTCTACCAATGTCTCTGCCTGTCTCTCTGTGTCTCTCATGAATAAATAAATAAAATCTTAAAAAAGAAAAGGCAAACAACAAAAAGTGACAACTGCTCACAAATGACTACCAAGGTCTATGGACATAATTCCTTTTAAGCAACTAATGTTCTAACAACTTTCATGACTTCCTCTGGGTAAAAATGATGGCTTCTGACATCATTTGATTACAACTGTCCTTTTCCCAGTGGATATACTGCGGGGTAGGATTTTACTTCTACCATCTTTCCCAACAGATTTCTGATAGAACATTTAAACAGTAAGTAAACATTGTTTCTGGACAGTGATTTCTCACAGGAATTTTCAAAGTATGTTGTGCTCCTTGTGTGTGTGTGTGTGTGTGTGTGTGAGTGCGTGCATGAAAAGAACAAATTACGTGTAGGAATAGGAAATTCAGGACCTTAATAGAAAATATAATAATAATATATAATAATATTGTCAATATTGTTAAAAATATATTTTAACTATATTTTAGTTTAAAAGTATATTTAAGCAGGGCAAATTTCTGAGTTTCAAATATATTTATTCATTTGTCTTTATTGTAACCCTATGAGATAAGAATTACTATCATAGTTTATACTGTTATGAGGAGACTATATTTTCTGAAAATTCTCCACACTATTTTAATCCCAAATTTTCCTCCAAAATGAGAAAGAACACTCCCGTGAGTGATGCTCAGGGACCTCAGACAGTAAACATAGCTCTCTGAGAATTTTAAATAGTTGATTGGATGATATTCCATTGCCTGTTGCCTGGCTCTTGTGTCTAGCCAGCCCTCACCTTACTAAAAAGAAGATATCCAAATGTCCATTTTACCATAAGTAAAATGCGAATAAGACCACAGTGAGGTGCTAAACATATCAACTGAATTGCTAAAATGTAAAAGTCGGATACTATCAAGTTTTGATCTGGGTGTAGACTGATTATAACTCCCATGTCCAGTTCATAAAAATATGAATTAGTATAAGCACTTTGGAACAGGCAGTATTTATTAAGTTTAATATATGGGTACCTTACAATGCAGTATTTCCATTCCTATGATACAAATATGTGCATGCAGAAGCTTAATTAAAGATATATACTAGAGTGTTCATGGTAGTAATATTTTTAATAGCCTAAAACACAAAACTACCAAATGCTCATCAAAAGTTAGATGAAGAGTAAGTTGTAGTAATTACACACCAACCAATATGGTACACTATTGAGAATGAACCATTTACAAATCTCAGAAACAACATTGAAAGAAAGAAACAGATGCATATAAAGCACGTCTATAGACAGAACAACTCTACTAGGTAGGAATAAGGATGGTGATTCCTTGGTGAAGGGACGGTGTAGGGATTGGATGGAAGGAGGGCCTTCTGGAGTATTAGTTATGGATGTGCTAAGTTTGTGAAAATTCATCAACGTGTATAATTTTCAAACATGAACCTTTATATATGCATGTTATAGTTTGATAAAATTAAGTCCCAGCTTGGGATGATCTGACAGTCTGTCCAGGTGGAGACTCTCACCTGCCTGAGACAGAAAAATAAAACTCAGGAGAGAGGTGAAGCATTTCTTGGATTTTGATGAAGTGAAGAAATGTAATGGGTGGATTTACTGTGAAGCAAAAGACATGCTTAAATTTCAGGGCTCCTCCCAGCCCTGGACCATACCACTTCAAGTCACACTAACCCTCAGGTATGAAAATCTTGATCTGTCTTTGAGAAACCTCATCCCTTACTTATTAGTTGTTAGAGTTATCCCAGCCTTCATCTCCTTCCTCCTAGGGTTTATTTCCTTAATTCTGAGTTATTCAATCTGGAATACTTCCCTAGAGATTCTTAAAGAACAGTTCTGTTTGACTTTGGTGTTCTAAGCTTCCCCAGAATTGGGGCACCTGTGTAGCTTATTCGGTTAAAGCACCCAATCCTTGATTTCAGCTCAGGTCATGATCTCGGGGTTGTGAGATCAAGTCCCCAGTCAGGCTCCACACTTAGCACAGAGTCTACTCGAGATTCTCTCTCTCTCTCCCTCTGCCTCTCCTCCTGCTCATGCTCTTTAAATAAGTAAGTAAGTAAGTAAGTAAATAAATAAATAAATAAATAAATAAATAAATCCTTAAGCTTCCCTAGCACAACCCATGTTGGACATAGCCCCACCAAATTTAACTATTTTCAAAATCCCAGCTACTGGGAGATCACAATTGTTTATTTAGTTTTTTCAAATCATATAAACACATTCACACACACAGTGAAAGCAAAGATTAATTCTCAAATATTCATAATCAATAAAACCTAAACTTAGAAAAAAGTAGATGATATTCTAAATATTCTAACTGCTCCATCACCTTCAAGGGCATTCCAGACAACAACAGAATCTGCACTTCTGCGATGCTGTAGAGCACTGTTAGTTCTTGCATTTCAACTGTTCCTTTTTATATTTTTTAAATTTTTTAAAGATCTTTGAGAGGCAGAGAGCGAGCATGAAAGAGAGAGAGCACGAGTGGGGAGGGGCGGAGGGAGAAGCAGATTCCCTGCTAAGCAGGGAGCCCAAACTTGGGACTTCATCCCAGAACCTCAGGATCATGACCTGAGCCAAAGGCAGATGCTTAACCAACTGAGCCACCCAGGTGCCTCTCAATTCCTCCTTATCCCAGCTTTCAAACTGCAGTCCACAGGGCCTCCTGCAGATGAAGAAGCTGCACATTACTGAGTGAGCTGTTTTATTAAACCTGCAAGGACAAAGCTGAAATCTCAAAAGAATGCTTTGTAAGGGCTCGATTAATTTCAGACACTATACCAAGTTCTCTTTTCCCTTGGTCAGTGTGTGTGTGTGTGTGTGTGTGTATGTGTCTGTGTGTTACAAATTGTTGATGGCAAGAAAGGAGGACATTGTCATAGAACTAATTATATTTTTATTGTTCCCTTGGTCTAGAAAAGTGAATCAGAATCAGCATGACCTGGAAACTTGTTAGAAGTTATAATTCTTAGGCCCCACGGCCAAACCACTCAAAGCACTGGAGGTGGAGCCCAGTAATCTAGAACCTCCACTCCACTTCCTTTTAGCTCTCTGCCTGGCAAGAATGGCCCCAAGTATCACACCTCTTTGTGACACCTTCCAAGCCCCAAATCCTGCTCACTAAGCAGAACAGAAGTGCCCTGAATTGCTCTGTCCTCTGTGCTTTCAGGGCAATTTGGACATATGTACAACTCTCCATTATAGCACATATCACATTTCTAAAATAGTGGTTTTTCCACCCACTTCCACCCACATCTATTTCAACTTACTTGTATCTTATGATGCCAGCTGCAGTCAAAGGTGTAATAGAGGAGCCTTCTTTCTCTGACAATGTTGGGTCAGTAGTCATGTATGTTGAAGTGAGTCACTGGAGAAAGATAGCATCAATGACACAGTCCTGAAATTTTCATAGACATCTTTTCTTCCATTCTCAAACCTCAAGAGAAACAAGAACCAATAAACTAGCTATTAAGAAAAGAAAGAAATTGATGAGCCGTAGATTAGAAAGCAGATCAGTAATCAGGATGAATGCTGAATCATTGCCCTCTTGCTGTGTTTAGACCACTTTACCATTTCTTAATTAAGCAGTCTTTTTGCCATTGCCACCCAAAAGGTTTCAGATGTCAGTGCTTGTCATATGTTGGGTTGAATGTCTTCACCTTGTAAATGAATCATATGATTAGAAGCTTATGAACCAGGGGTACCTCGGTGGCTCATTCAGTTGAGCATCCCACTCTTGATTTTGGCTCAGGATCGTGAGATTAAGCCCCACATCAGATTCCACACTCAATGGGGAATCTGCTTGTGGCTTTCTCTCTCTCTCTCTACCCCTCCCCCTGCTCACACTCTCTCTCTCTCCTTCTCTAAAATAATAAAAGAAATAAATCTTTTTAAAAAAATAGAAGCTTATGAACCAGATGTGGATGTTTGAGATATACTTGCGAACAGGTTGGCAATGTCTCATTGGAATGGCTCCTTGATTATAAAGTAGATGCTTTGGGAGACTGCAGGATTCCCTTTAAGTTAACTGAGTAAAATCAGATAATACTGCTCCAGCAAACTAAAAACATTTTTTTTTTTAGATTTTATTTATTTATTTGACAGAGAGAGAGAGAGAGAGAGTACACACACAAGCATGGGGAGTAGCAGGCAGAGGCAGAGGGAGAGGGAGAAACAGGCTTCCTGCTGGAGCAGAGAGCCCGAAGACCTAGGCTCCATCCCAAGACTAGGAACATTACCTGAGTCAAAGGCAGCTACTTAACTGACTGAGCCATCCAGGTGCCCAAAAAACAATTTTTAAAAGTGAATATTAAGGATGTAATTCTGGAATAATTCAGTTCATTTTCTATTCATTTTCTGTTGGTAAATCAGAGCTGAATATTTGGAGCTGTATCAGAGATCTCTGAAAATCAATTAATTCCTGTTTGTATTAGGATCAGCACCATGAAAATGCTTTTCATACACTTGGACTTTTGTATGGCCACCAGGTAGCTATATTTTCCTCACAGGTAATGTTTTTGAAAAATTGAGTAAATTCTTATCATGGTTTTGGTATTGTATTAGGATCAGCTCCATGAAAATGCTTTTCATACACTAGAGCTTTTGTATGGCCACCAAGTAGCTATATTTTCCTTGCAAGGTAATGTTTTTGAAAAACTAAGTAAATTCTTTTCACGGATTTTCTCTCCTGGTATTTTCAAGAAAATTTAATGCTTTCTTATCATTGACTCCCATTACTTGTTGATAATGGAAATGAGCAGTACATCCTAATTGATAATGGACAATAAGGGAATGAAACTAAATTATTCCTAAAATATTTATCACTATCATATACTTTTTAGGCTATTGTATGCCACTCTGACTAATAGAAATAAACATTTCTCAATGCTTCTCTTTATTTCTCTACATATCTTTTTTTTTAATTTTAGAGAGAGAAAGAGAGCACATGTATGAGTGGAGAGAGGAGCAGAGAGAGAGAGAGAATCTCAAGCTGACTCCCTGATGAACATGGAACTGATAAGGGGCTTCATCTCAAGACTCCGAGATCATGACCTGAGCCAAAATCAAGAGACAGATGCTTAACTGACTGAACCACTCAGGCACCCCATATAATTTTTATTAAATATTTTGTAAATGGATTTTAAAAGGACATCTTCCATTATGTTCTTTTAAAAGTTAATAATAATAAAAATAATAATAAATAAAAATGTGTGTCTATTTTGAATAATTGGAAAATAAAAACATATAAACATATAATAAGACAAAAATCTCATTCAGGAAAAATCTATTATTTATACTATTGTGAACTTTTCTTATTTATATATGCATTTATCTTTTTTTCAAATTTGGAATCATAAATCACTATATAGTTTTAATTATGCTTTATTTAGTTAATATATCTTATGCATTTATATCTTCACTTTAAAAAAACTATGAAGTGACCTTATTGTTTTCCCATATCTTTTCATTTTCTTTCATAATAAATTTTAAATGACTTTAAAATTATCCAGAAATTATTGTGATTTTAAAAAAATCCTCAGAGAAGTTCCAGCCCAATGCAATTCAAGAGAAAATGAGCCACATATATAATTTAAAATTTCTAATAAGTTAAAAGAAAGTATATTTTCTTTAACCCAATATATCCACCAATCACCATTTTAAGATGCAGTCAGTACAAAATATCATTGAGTTAACTCACATTTTTTTCTTCATTTTTAAATCTTTGAAATCTGATTTATGGGGACACCTGGGTGTCTCAATGGTTGAGCATCAGCCTTTGCCTCAGGTCATCATCCCCAGGTCCTAGGATCGAGTCCCACATTGGGTTCCCTGCAGGGAGCCTGCTTCTCCCTCTGCCTATGTCTCTGCCTCTCTCTCTCTGTGTCTCTCATGAATAAATAAATAAAATCTTTTAAAAAAAAAAGAAAGAAAAAAAAGAAATCTGATTTGTGTTTTATACACAGTGCATCTTAATTCTGACCAGCCACACATCAGACATTTGATAGCATCTAGTAGCTAGGTACCTGCCACATGAGATAGCATAGTTCTATATCGTCTCTTGTGTTTTACTTCATGCAGTAGATATCAGACAATCACAACAGTTAAACTAGTATTCCAAGGTACATGATTTCCCTACATGGCCCCTCTTATACAATCTTATTCGTTTCTCCTACTATCACAATTTCCCACAAGATTCTAATTTTAAGTTTCACATAAAAATTCCCAATAACCTGGAGATGCCAGCTCCTTAAAGCCCAGCCCACATCCAACCCTATCCCTGCCACTCCCACTCTCACTCCTATCCCCAGTGGTCTAGGGCTTTAGGACTTTGGTCCTGAACTGCCTGCTTTAGTCATTTCATGCCCTCGTTATAAAGAAATTTCTCAGTCTCTGGTCTCGTTCTTCTCCTTCTTTGAGACCATGCTTCTAGGGGTATTTTCTGATTACTATATTCCCTTGTACCTTCCTACATTGGGCCATTGTCCAGCCTGTCCACTTTGGAAGCAGTCTTCAAACTGGAGTCTGGCCATCACGGAGTTCCCCAGCGACACATGGGCACGTAGATATTTTTAAGAAAATCAATGTCCAAAATCTCAACCTCCATATGCATTCTTATCTAAAATGAACCAGCTTGAAAATGCTTCACAAGTTCTCCTTTCTTGCCTTCATTTTTCCAAGTAGCCCCCAGCACACCTTTTCACTAATGCCTTGTATTGCTCTATTGTTGTGCACAGAAAATCCTCTGGTGCACACAAAAAAGAAATCCTGTCTAAATGTCAGTACAAGTGCTGAGCAAGTGAATACCTATAAGGAAAAGGTAGCAAACCTTTTTCAGGTCAGGTGCTTTCTAATTCTCCACTTTTCACAATTCATCTAAGTGAATTATGAACTTATAGATGCTTAAAATAATTCTTGGTGGTAGATCACTAAGTATTTTTTATTGTATAACTTGGAAAAGTTGTCAAAGAATTCAAGGGTCATTGCTAGTAACAACTCTTTTTATTCCCATCTATTTATTTATGCAAACATGTTTTCTTAGTACTTACACCAGAAAAAGATATTAAATAGGAGTAAAGCTGATGCTAAACCCCTATTTTAAAAAAAAAAAAAAATGTAGAATCTGCCCTGAATGCATAAAGGAAATCCCTATCCATCTCCTTAAGAAATGCAATAAATTTTCCTTTTATGCTTATTATTTATTAACATTTACAATACATCTACATCACTTTTATTAGCTATCTATTAATAATAATTATAAAGATAACTCAATCTGGAGCCTTATTGTCATAAGAAATGAAATATTTAAATTTCAATTTATATGCACCATTTTCTCACAGAGAATTTTGATAGTGTGATCAATTTAAGCCTTTCAAATATAAAAATACTTTTTAAAGATAAAATCCTATGAAAGAAGTGGAATGGAAATATGAGTTTAAGGAGGTGAAAAGAAATATGTAAAAATTTCCTACTGTTGTTTATATATATATGTGTGTGTGTATATATATACATATATTCATAAATATATATATATATATGATTTATTTTTAAGTAATCTCTACATCTAATGTGGGGCTGGAACTTATAACCATAAGATCAAGAGTCACATGGTCTACCAACTGAGCCATTCAGATACCCCTGGATTTGTTACTTTTTTTTTTTTTCTTTTTTTTTTTTGAGAGAGAGCACGACTGAGAGTATGAGCATGGAGGAGTAGAGGGAGAGAGAAAATCTTAAGTGAGCTCTGCATCCAGCACAGAGCCCAATGGGAGGCTCGATCTCACTATCTGAGTCAATCGGTCCCTTAACCAACTGGGCACCCGGGGATTTGTTACATTTAAAAGAGAGGTGTCAAAATTTCATTGTTAGAAATTACATCCTTTGTCCTTACTTAAATGTATGTTGAAATTTCTTTAAATATTAAGTTAAAGTATGAGATGTAACACAGCTTCTTTTAAAAAATTAGACCCTACACAAACACTTTGACTCCCTACAATTCCCCCAGCATGTGGCCTTCAAGGAGACGCCACTGGCTAGACCTTTAAAGTTTCTGCATCTCTCCACATCTAGACCATGGAATTATAATATTATTTTCCTCACAGCATTGTAAGGTTAAACTGAGATAACTAATCTAAAAGCATTTTGTAAACTATGGAGTATTGGGCAGATGTTTGTTACCAATAAGTGTTTTCATCCATGAATTCCCTTAAACAAAAATATATCTTGATCATCTGCTCTGTGACAGGAACTGTTTTAGGTTTGTGTTTTTGTAAATCTTACATTTTCATAAGATTAGCAGAATACACAAATAAATGAACAAAACAAGATGATTGCAGGTAGCAATCTGTGTTAGCAATTACTGAACTTCCATGTCATACTTTTTGAAAGAAAAAAGCACTGCCTTCATTATACAGAACATCCCTTTCTAAATGTTCTAGGACAGCCAAAGACACCACGGTAGGTTATATACCCCTCCCCACCAGTCTCCTACCATACTCCACTACGTCTGCTGTGTTCCAGCCCGGTGACCTCTTTCTTCACTGCATCTTGACCACTCAAGGTATGCTCCTGCCTTGCAGTGTTTGTTTTTTCTCTGGAAGGCTCTTTTCTGATACATGCAAAGAGAGCTCCCCCACCCCCTTACATTCCTTTCCTCACATTTAATCTTCTCAAGAAAGTCTATGCTGACCGTTCTTTTTTTTTTTTTTTTTTTTTTTAGTGGATATGCTGACCGTTCTATCCCAAATTGTAAACTGTCTCCTCCAACCCTACATTACCAATCTATTTTGCTCTATTTTTCCCCCATGGGACTTAACACATTCTAACAAACTATATAATTTACTTATTTATTATTTCCATCTGCTCCTTCTAGAATGTAAGCCCCCAAATGGGAAAGGTCTCTGGAATTCTGACTCACAGGCCAATCACTAACTGCAGTTGAATTTAATTGCAATGTTCCCCCATAGGGTGCTAATTGTTTTATTATTGCTATCTCATTTAACCCTAACAACAACCACATGAGGTGCTTTCTAATTTCGTTTCAGTATCTATTGCTACATAATAAGCTACTCTAAAACTAAATGGATTGATACACAATAATTTATCTTTTCTCACTGTTCTGCAGGCCAGAAAATCAGGCATGTCTCAGCTAGATAATTCTCTTTTCACACAGGATCACTCACTCATCTGGCTTTCCTATTGGATGGCTCGGCTGGAGGATCCATGAAGACTCCCCTCAAATTTCTGAGATCTCAAGTACTCCTCCCCCTGACCTCTCTGCCACTACCTGATTTTTTTCCCCATCTCAATAGTCTCATTCGAGTTTTGTTATACCACATGGGCTGGCTTTCCTTACCAGAAGCTCCAGGCTTCTTCAAGTTTGTTACAGGAACTAGCATAGAGTTGTTACCTCTATAATCTCTTAGTAAAAAAGCCATTTCCTCACAAGGCTGGCCTAGATTCAAGGGGCTGGGAAATAGAATATACCTCTTAATGGATGGAGCAACATGGGCATAGAGAGAGACAGAAAATGATGGCATCTCACTTTGGAGACTAGCTACTACCGCTGCTCTTATTTTTCAGATAAGGGAATTGGAGCTCAGAGAGATCAGATTGACAAATTAATAAATGGCAGAGATGTGACTCGATTCTAGCTATCACTGACTCCAAAGCCGGCATCATTAAGCACTCTGCTTTACAATCTCTACAAGAGTGGCTTCCGCACTAACAGAGGATGTCTGGGCCCCTCCAACACAGATTGTGGGAAGGCTGGGAAGCAGGCCTGCTACTGGGGTGCTAAGCAGTCAAGGCTCTAGGATCCTAGTTCCACTTCCATCAGAGGAGTTCAACCTCAGATTTCTGTACTCATTGAGCTTCCACAAAATTTGAAGAAGAGATTCCACAGATTTGGAATACAGTCAAAGCATACCAAACAAGTATCTGATTCAAGAATGAGTTTATATTTCTGCAAGTTAAAATCTGTAACATACTAAAAAGATGTATGTTTATGTTTATGCTTGTTGTTATTCCTATTTTGTATATAAAGATAAATTTTAAAGAGATAACTTCATTTCAAATAGGTATTTTATGCTTAAGTTGAAGGTGATTTTTATACAATGATCTTAAGATACTATTTTTTTCGGAAAAAAATACTGTTTTGGGAAAGGCTCTCTGAGCTCTTTTGAAACGTTATAATATATGATGAATCCAATTTCAAGCTGATAGGGGAACAGTACATTTCTGTTGTGTGGTTTGCAAGAATATAATTTGGGGAGCAATTTTCTGTGCAGTTAGTGGGCATGTTACATTACAATTTTGTGCAAACTTGGCACAATATTATTGTAAATTCTAATAATTCTGATTCTTCACAATGCTGCAAATACTGGGGGAGGAAAAGATGGTGAGCAGTCTTGCTTCTGTGTCTCATCCAGAGAAACGTTTCTTTTTTACTTTTATACATTGCATTTTTGCACAAGATTTTTTTAAAAAGATTTTATTTATTTATTTCTTCATGAGAGAGACAGAGAGAGAGAGGCAGAGACACAGGCAGAGGGAGAAGCAGGCTCATGCTGGGAGCCTGATGCGGGACTGGATCCTGGGAGGTCCAGGATCACGCCCTAGGCCGAAGGCAGGTGCTAAACTGCTGAGCCACCCAGGGATCCCTGCACAAGATTTTATATGAAGAAAGTTTATCAGCTGTGAAAGAAAAATACAACTTCAAAGGTGTCTCACTAAATGACCTCTAAACCATGAAGTTTAGCTAAGTCTATGGTTTCCTGGTCATTAAGCAATTTATTCACCAAAATCTATACTAAATATATCCTGAAGTGGTTAAGGGATTTGATAATTTCATGAAGTTTTTGGCAATAGGGGCACCTGGGTGGTTCTGCGGTTGAGCTTCTGCCTTTGGCTCAGTCGTGATTTCAGGGTCCTGGGATCAAGTTCTGCATCAGGTTCCCCTCAGGGAGCCTGCTTCTTCCTCTGCCTATGTCCCTGTCTCTTTCTGTCTCTCTGTATGTGTCTCTTATGAATAAATAAATAAAATAACTTTTTTTTTTAAAAAAGAAAGTTTTTGGCAATGATATCATTAGTTGGGAATAAATAACATAAGAGAGAATAAAAATCTTCCCTCCATATGCTGATGATGACCTGGTAAAAGTATTTTGCCTTGGTATAATTATTTCATTCAAAACCTGTTGAAGATAATTAAGATGTCCCAAATTTTCTCTAGACTATTTCTTAACTTTCCAGAAAATTGCTCTAGATAAGAAATGCATAGACTTTCCATCCAAGAAATCAGTAGAGAACAAGAATAACTGTATTATGTCTAACTGACATCCACTAAAGAATAGAAGCTATCCTAACTTTTCAATAGCCACAGCTCACATTTAATTCAAGATCCATCCATTCCACTCTTGATTAGTTTTACTTGTATCCAAAACTTATTTTCAATTTGTGTTTTTATTTTATTTTATTTTTTTAAAGATTTCATTTATTTATCCATGAGAGACAGAAAGAGGCAGAGATACAGGTAGAGGGAGAAACAGGCTCCAGGCAGGGAGCCCATTGTGGGACTCTATATCCCGAAACTCCAGGATCATGCCCTAAGCCAAAGGCAGGCTCTCAACCGCGAACCACCCAGGCATCCCCCAATTTGGGTTTTTAATAAGCACTCTTTTCTTGGGACAATTTACTTTTGTTTCTAAAGTAGCAACCTGAGAAGCCAGTGGTCTCTCTGATTCCTCCTGGACTGGAAAAGAGCACAATAGATACTCATTCCACATAGTGAGTGTTGGAAATCATTAAGCACTGTCAAATCACCAAAGAAAAGAGTATTGCTCTAGATCCGGTTTGGCACTGAAAGGTATCAAAACAAACAGATACCAAGGTTAAAGCAGAGAGAAACTTTAGTCTCAAGGCAAATCAAATGCAGAGTTAGATACAAGAAATATAGTTTAGACACCATGCATACCCTGCTTTCACAAACTTGGAAATGATTGCTAAAATGAACAATAATGGAGCCAATGATAAAAACATGAAAACCAGTTAGCAGGCCTTTATAACAATCCAAATGAAAAATGCAGGTGAACTAAGCTAGTAACAAATAGGAGAGAGAGGAAAGGGATGGAGAAAGAGAGAAGCTGATATCAGGGGACCAAATATCCTGGTTTGTGTGGGATTGAGAGGTTTTCTGAGATGTAGGACAGTCATTTTTAAAACCAGGATATTCCTGGGCAAACTATTCAATTTTTAGGAGCTTGGGGGGTTTTCCAGAATGTGAGGCTTTTAGTACTAAAACTGAGAAAATCCTTGGTGAACAAGGACAAATTAGTCACCATATACTCAACTTTCCTTCATTTTCTTATAATAACCCAGCTTCTTCTTGCCTTGACATCATTGCAGAAGCTTTACCCCCCACTGATGGCATTGAACCTATCTCTCCAGAAAAATCAATTACAACTGGAAAACTTTAGACAAGTCTATTCTAAATGCCACAAGAACATCTTGAGATGAGTCAGAAAGGGAAAAACATAGTATATGGAAGCATTACCACTGACTTCTATTAAAATCAATGCAAACCAGAAGACAATGGTCTGACATTTGGTTGGTTTAAAAAAAAAAGGAGACTAAAGAAGTTGCAGACAAACACAAACTGAAAGAATTTATTACTGGCACTGCTGCACTATAAGAAATGCTAAAGGAAGTTCTTCAGGCACAGGACAAACTATTGGATATCCGTGAAGGGAAAAAATGAACCTTGATTCTAGGCATAAACAAAAATTCCAGGTAGATTTTTAAAATAATGTAAAAATCTAATCAATAAAGTAGAAGATAATACAGAAGAATATGCTCTGACTTTATGGTATGTAAATTTATCAATTTGATAAATCAGACTACATTAAAGTTAAAAACTTACAGTCCTTAAAATACATAAAGTCAGTGAACAGAGAAGCCACAAAATGAGAGAAGCAAGCCATTATATACTTAATTGAGAATGTATTTGTGTGTGTGTGTGTGTGTGTGTTTGTGTGTGTGTAGAGAGAGAGAGACAGAGACAGAGAGAGAGAGAGAGAGAGAATGAGCAGGAGGAGCAGAGAAAGAGGGAGAGAGAATCTCAAGCAGACTTTTTGCTGAGCATAGAACTTGATGTGAGGCTGGAACTGAGAAATTACTTGTAACCATGATATATAGAGAATATTTTTTTAAAAGATTTACTTATTTCCTTTTAAAGAGAGAGAGAGAAAGAGTGCAGTTGGGAGAGGCAGAGAGAAAGGAAGAGAGAAACTGAAGTCAACTCCACCTCAGCATGGAGCTCTATACAGGGCTCAGTCTCAACCCTGAGATCACAACCTGAGCCGAATCCAAGAGTGGGACCTTTAACTGCCTGCGCCACCCAGGGACCCTTATAGGTAGAAACTTCTAATCAATAAGGGAAAGAAGACAAACCAGTAGTAAATGGACTACAGATTTAAGCAAATACTTTACAAAAAAAAGATATCCAAATGGCCAAAAATATTTAAAAAGATGCTCAAGTCATTGTAATTGGTGAAATGCAATTTAAAGCAAAAGAGATACCATCACAATGTGTGAAATAAATAAGACTGACAATATCAAGTGTTATAAAAATGTGTAGCAATGGAATTCTTATATACCATTGTGGGATTGTAAGAGGCATACCTACTTTGGAAAAATATCATTTTTAACAAAATTAAAATTTAACAAAATTAAACATATATCCACTCCACGACCCAATAATTCTAAGGAATATGCCCAAGAGAAATGAATACATGTACACATAAAAAGACTTACATGAGAATATATATTATAGATTGAGTCATAACAGCCCAGGACAGGAAACAACTTAAATGTTTATCAGCAGTAGAAAGGGTAAACTACTCTACAACCACTCATTGTATAAAAGGTAAACCACTCATTGCAGTAGAAAGGGTAAACTACTCATTGTGTTACAATCGGAATGTATATTATAATACAATAATATGCAGCAATGTAATGAATGGAATATGGGTAAAGGCAACAGCATGAATGAGTCTCACTATCAAAATTGTCTTGAAAAAGCCAGACAGGAAAGAATATCTACCGTTCTATTCCATTTATACGAAGTTCACCATCAGGCAAAGTTAATCTCTGGTCAGAGAATCCAGATAGAGGTTACCTTAATGGAGGAGAGTCAGGTAGTGCCTGAGAGGAGTGAGTAGGGTGCTGATAATTTCTTGACTCGCGTGGTGATTACCAGCTTGTTCACAATGTGCTATTTCCTCCCACTCTCTACTTATGGTGTGTGAACTTGCCTGCATGTATGTTGGAATTTAATTACGTTTTAAAATAATAAAAATAAAATATAGCAAAGTAAAGCATATTGAGTTCCAAACGAGTAAGATTAAAGACCATAACATTGGCAACTATTTATTGTCAATTCGCTCTGAATTTTTTCTGGAAACCGACATTTTGCATTGAGTGAATGACTGTGGCCTCGGTTGTGTTCCTGATCAGCAGCCCTGTGGAGCTGAAGTGTGAGTCAGTTCAGGTTACATTAGCCTTTGAGGGAGCAGTGCCCAGCAGGTGGCTTCCCTTTGCCCTTTTCTAGCAATTTTTCCCTGTTTCCTTTCTGCTCTCCTCCTGCTGAGAGGTCTCTGGTATTAACAACAAATAAATGGGCAGCTGTATCCTACACAAAGGCATGCCTTCGGTAATCCCTTTGTGATGAATCATCTAATTTTTTATTAATTATTGTCCTTTTGATTTCAAGAGAAGGCAGAGGGCACGGCCTAGGATCCCACCACTGATAAATATTATTTGTTGTTTACGTGCCAATAATTGAGGGGATTGATTTTTCTAAAATATATGATAATTATAACTATAGCTATGCTCATTTGTACAGCATCTTACAAAACATTTTAATATATGTTCTCTCATTTGATCTTCATAGTAATCACGTCAAGAATGTGGGGGCAAGCATGACTATTTCCTTTTAATTCAGGGAGAAACCAAGGTTCAGATAAGTCTTACAAAATAAACACTGTATTTTAAACGACAAGGGAAAGGGAAGATCTAATATCACTGTTTGAGTTTGGGTTTCCTCAGATGCAGATCCTGAGTCATAGGTATATGTAAAGAGTTCATTTGGGAGGAGAAGAAAACACTGGAAGGGAAGCAGAGAAGCAAGACAGAGAAGGAAAAGCAATCAATAAAGTGTGTGTGACCATTTATTTACAGCTCCATTATTGGGATTTAATCTAGCTCTGGGAACCAGGGTTATATGTTATATATTTTATCCCACCCAAATCACAAAATAGCTAAGAGCTGGAGTATTTATCCACCAACATTCAGTACATTAACTTTTATAACTACTGGCCTTCTGAGCCTGTGTCTAAAGAGGAGATGGAGTCCACAATATGAAAGGTAGGGTGAGGACACAGAAGTCAACTCCTTGGTGATATTATGAACACCTGATTCAGAGTTAACCTGAATCAAGCTGAAAAATTGGACCTCATAGTTAAATGAAGTAATTCCCTTTAATGTTTAGGCAAGTTTCAGTTTTTACTTTTATACTTACAATGAAAGGATTCTAACTGATATGAAATATGTCATCTCATTTAAATCAACATTATTAGAATTATTATTATTTTATATACTATTGAGAAAAATGCATACAATTAAACTAAGAACTTTTGCTTTATACCCCTTAAGTTTTTAAATTTTTGTTAACTTTTTGAAAGACCTCTGCAAGGTCATTTTTTCAATCATATAAGTTTGGGAGGCATTAATCAGGGTATATAAGTGACATAAGCTAGTTAAAATGTGTTCCCATTCTGCGTTCAATTCTTCTCAAATCATCTCAATCATCATCATTACCTGTATGTTCCCACCAAATATCTCCTTGGGGACATAGCTTTTTTAATATGTGTAACAGTTGAGACTGCAGTTTTTCTCTAAGTCCTACATGTCTGTTCTACAAATTTAATGCTTACTGTTTCTTGTCTATAATAGACAATACTTCAGCATATATATTAGTAACAAACCCTCATACATCATCTACCATGGATTTCTTCCTTTCCTTGTTCTCAGAAAGCATTCAGTTGCAGTCTGCAAGAAAATGGAGAATGAATGTATTTGTTCAATGGAAACATTTGCTTTGCAAATATTAAATTTATGTCCCCATTGTTTACTTCTGTTGGCTTCCTAGGTACATGATAACTTTTCACCTTTAAATCTTAGTGAACTTCTTAAAAACAGTGATGGAACTCAGTTATATTTTAATAATATCTATAGCTCAATTGATGTTATAACAACCAGCTATGACCAAATTTTGGTCATACACACAGGCAATGATAACTAGGTTGCTGAAAGGCATTTTAAGATGCCATAGGTTAAAAAAAAAAAAAAGATGCCATAGGTTACATAACACATGACAATTTCAGAGATTTTCAGAGTAAAAACATGGAAAGATTTGCATCTTAAAATAGATGAAATACAGTATCACTTATCTAGTAATGCAGAATCAAGTCGTCCCTATTATTCTGGTCTCCTTTCAATACAGTTACGCCTTCTTTCTTTTTTTCTTCAGGTATGCCTTATTTCAATGAAGATGTTTGTATATCCTTCCATTTCATTACTATAGTTAGAATTCTTTCAAGTGTTTGCTGTTTGTATATTTCTTTATTTTAAAAATTCTTTGAAACACGAGAATGTGCTGGTCCTTAAAATAAATTCTAATATCTAAGCATTTTTAAAAATTTGAATAAAATAAGATTTGAATAAATGGAGATTAAAATAGATTTCTGGCTGTGAAGAATTAATACTGTAATAAAGTCGATTTCCAGTAAATTAACTTATGAGTTCAGTGAAATTCAAACTTAATTTTCTGTAGATCTCAACAAGCTAATTATTTGATGCTCCTGGAAGAGACAATGTATAAAAGTAGCCCTCTTTTTAAGCAAAAAAGGGAAAATTTCTCTAAAGGATATAAAGTATTCTGTAAGAATACATTAATTATAACAGTATAGGTTGACACTGGCAGAGAAAAGTAAAACTAATTGAAGAGAAAAAGGAGGGCAAAACCACACATTTATGTAGAAATATAGATTAAAAGTGGCATTGCAAACTAGTGAGGGGGAATGGTAAATTCTGTACACAATGCTGAAGCAAATGAAACCAATGTGGGGTCTTACATGATCTGAAATTTAAGAAATAAAAACAAAATAACACAGAAATAATCCCATATTAATATTTGGAGAAAATGAAACTGAATTTTTGTTGTAATTGGGTAGAGAAATTTTATTTTAAAAAGATGTTAAACCTGGAAGAATTTAAGAAAAAAACAAAGATTCTACTACTATTTTAAAATACATGACATAAAAGACTTTATAACTAAAACCTGGGGTTAAATCAATCATTGGGAGAGTATATAGACAATGAGTGTATCTGGGTGGCTTAGTTAAGCTTCTGCCTTTGGCTCAGGTCATGATCCCAGGGTCCTGGGATGGAGCCCCACATCAGGATCCCTGCTCAGCAGGGAGTCTGCTTATCCCTCTCCTTTTGCCCCTCTTCCTGCTCGTGATCTGTCTCTCTCAAATAAATAAATAAATAAATAAATAAATAAATAAATAAATAAATAAAATCTAAAAAAATAAAAAGAATAAAAGAAAACATAGGCAACATGCATAACAATAGAATAATTTCTCAAATATCTAAAATATATAAAGTGTGCAACTCAATTTTATGTAATAAGATTTTGCAATTGAAAATCCATAAAAATAAAACAAATTATACTATTGTTATGCTAAGAATAAAGATACATTTATATTGAGATTATCATAATATATATATTTTAATGCAGTCAATAAAATATGCAAATTATAACTCTACTATTGAGAATTTCACACATTTTTATGATATATGTAATGGTAGCAGTGATTATATCTGGGAAATAGAAATACAAATGATTTCATATTTTATTTTCTTTTGGGAAATATTTTCTGAATTTCCAACAACAAACATATCAACTGCCAGCAAAAATAAAAGCTTTATAAATGTATTATGGATGTTATTTTTCCTTCTTCCAATTTTTATTTTTTCCAAATTTACTTTATGAACATATTTATTTCTCAGGATAAGCTAGATTATCCTTCAATAAAAAATAAGCCCAAGATTTTCAGCAACTTAACACATTAATGCATACCTGATTTCTATTTTTAGCTTCTTGGCCATCCATTAGTCACAAGGCACTGCATGTAAGGGAACTGGGAAAAGAAGTAAGATCATATTTACTCCATAACTGATCAGTGTCTCCACCACCATCTGTCTTTCTGGTCAATAAGCATGCCTTTGTTAATATCTTTCCACTCATAGAACACACTCAGCCTTTCCCTAAGAAGACAACTTGGTGTTAACAACTCAGTGTCACTTCACCCAGCTCAAAGAGTAAGCCATACTCTAGTTTCTCTCTCCTCTTGGGCCATACACCTATCAACTAAAAAGATGGGTGTTCCCTTCCACCTCCTTAAGATTTATTTATTTATTTGAGAGAGAGAGGGTGAGAGAGAGCATAACAGAGAGAATCTCAAGCAGACTCCCTGTTGAGTGTGAAGCCCCGACATAGGGGACTTGATCCAGGACCCTGAGGTCATGACTTGAGCCAAAATCAAGAGTTGGAAGCATAACTGACTGAGCCACCCAGGTGCCCCATCAACTAAAAAGAAAGCTGTTTGCTTCCCTTTCACCCAGTATAACTGGTGGAACTGAAACAGGAAACCTCAATAAAATCTTTCACCAGAAAGGGAAGAATGGAGAAAAGCCTGTACTGTTCCATAGCAATTTTGAAGTCCTGCTGGCCTCCCTATCCTGGATGCACCTTTATTAGACCCTGATTCAACTTTCAAGGAGAAAGTCCCTTGACCATTATTACTCAGGGCTTTCCTTTCTCAGTTGCTTTCTGTCTATGGTAGTTTGGGGTCCTAATGATTGTTAGGTTTTGAACAATCACAAATATTTTTTGGATAAAACTCGATTTTTATAAAAGCAAAACTTTTTAAAACTAATTTATTCATTTGAAATAACTTCTACACTCAACATGGGGCTTGAATTCACAACCCTGAGATCAAGAGTCACATGCTCCACTGACTAAACCAGCCAGGCACCCCAAAGTGAAACTCTCTTAAAAATAAATCAGTATACTTATCCTTTATTTGCTTAAAGTCACATCAATATGCACAACCACGGATGGCTCCCAGATTTGCTACATTTTCCTACTTCCCCCTCATCCTTCTCTTGCTCGATTTAAAGTGAATACCTTAAGGCTATCATTAACAGTAGATATGAAGGTCATACTCTTACTCTGATCTTTGCCTTGGGTCATTTTAAGCTGGTGCTTATTTTAAATTTGTTGAAAAGAACCTCCTTAAATGCTTAATCTTATGAGCTAGTGTCTAGAATCAGTGACTTTGCCAATCCTACAAGGCACTGAATTTCTGCATTTTCATTATTCCTTTTTTTTCCCACTTACATCTGAGCCAATTTTTTCAAAAGCTCATTTTTTCCTTGAAATAACTTGCCAAATGTAAAAGCAAATAGCGCCACCTCATACTACCAGGTTTTACTAAGTGTTCAACCACAGGATAATATAGATCCATCTTTCCAGCCTCTGTATACTTTTTTTTTGAGACAGAAAGGGGGTGTTGTGCAGAGAGGCAGAGGGAGAAGAAGAGAATCTTAGGCAGGATCTATATCCTGTGGGAGCCCAACTTGGGGCTTGATCCCACTACCCTGATATCATGACCTGAGCCAAAATTGAGAGTTGGACACTTAACCGTTTGAGCCACCCAGGCCCCCCTCTATACTTTTTCCCCCACTTCCTACTGGCCAAACTATTAAGCTAATACCAGACATTTCAGTGTTTTTTTCGTTTTCTTTTCTTTCTTCTTCTCCTTCTTCTTCTTCTTCTTCTTCTTCTTCTTCTTCTTCTTCTTCTTCTTCTTCTTCTTCTTCTTCTTCTTCTTTTTTGTTTCAATGGCAATCCTCACTTTAGTACTAATATTTGTATTGGTAAGTATAACAGTTAAAACTGAAGTAATAAATCCTGAAACCCTAGTGGCTTTACATAACAAAGATTCATTTTTCACAGGTGTATATTCTGTTGCTCATTGGTGACTGACTCCCTTGGATCTGTTAACTCCTTCCACTTTCAATCTTATGATGAGGATTCCAATTTACTGCTCATGGGGAAGAAAGATCTGCAGAGTAACAGTCAAAATTCATCACATGGTCATGTCAAATGAAAGGGAGCTGGGAATCATGAGGAAGTGTATGGGTATTTGGTGAGTATTAAACATCTCTGTCACCATGTTTTATAAATACTGAGTACTATGTTGAAAAATAAAAATTTTATGCAGTTGCGATGGCTGGGTGGCTCAGCGGTTAAGTGTCTGCCTTCGGCTGAGGGCATGATCCTGGAGTCCTGGGATTGAGTCCCATATCAGGCTCCCTGCATGGAGCCTGCTTCTCCCTCTGCGTATGTCTCTGCCTCTCTCTCTGTGTCTCTCATGAATAAATAAATAAAATCTTTAAAAAAAATTTTATGTAGGTTATTTCTGTCCCTCCCAAAAGAAAAAAAAAAAAACAGGGGTGTCTGGGTGGCTCAGTTGGTTAAGTGGTGCCTTTGGCTCAAGATCACAGTTCTTGGGGTCCCAGGATGGAGCCCTGTATCGGGCTCCCTGGTCAGCAGGGAGTCTGCTTCTGCCCCTCCCTCTGCTTGTGCTCACTTGCTTTCTCTCTCAAATAAATAAATAAAATCTTAAAAAAAAAAAAGAAGCTATTTTTCAGAAGTTATAGCAAGGAAGGACAAAAGTTAAAAAGATATATTCCAAACTGATAAAAAGAATATAGTACCTTATATTCAGAAAAATATATTCATGTTTTATTCACTCTTCTAAAACATTTACAACTGTATAGGACATATATTTACAAATCTTCACCTTATAAAATTGTAGTGACATTGATACCGTAAACATTTATCTTTGCAAATAGTAACAAGAATAATGTTTATTTTTTTTTTTTTTTTTTTTTTTTTTTTTTTTTTTTTTTTTTAATTTTTATTTATTTATGATAGTCACACAGAGAGAGAGAGAGGCGCAGAGACACAGGCAGAGGGAGAAGCAGGCTCCATGCACCGGGAGCCCGATGTGGGATTCGATCCCGGGTCTCCAGGATCGCGCCCTGGGCCAAAGGCAGGCGCCAAACCGCTGCGCCACCCAGGGATCCCAATGTTTAAATTTATGTTACAATTTTAGTTTTTCTCACAAAATATTTTTAACTTATGAAAATAAAGTTGAAAACTATGAAGAAAATAGCAATCATAATCCTGCTTCCCAGTAACAACCAATGTTAGCATTTACACTTTTTTTCTTAAATATTCACATTCATAGTTTACATTATAACCATAGTATTTTAATACTATCTGATATCTTTTCATTTTGCTAAGTATTTAATATAATATTTTCTCATACTATTCAAAATCATCTGTAAACATCATTTAATACCTATTCAAATCAACCACATAGATATGCTGTAATTTATATAATTATATCCTACTACTTGGACAGGTTTCTTTCCAATTTTACAGCTAAATTACTGTTTTAGGAAATGAGTATATTTGCACATAAATCTTTGGACTTCTGTTTCATTAGTATAGATTCCAAAGAGTAAAATTACTCAACCAAAGGGTATATATGTTCAGAAGCTATGAAAATTAGCACATGTATTTCTAGAAATGTTCTAATTTGCATTCCTGTTGTCAGTATACTAATATTTCTATCTTGCCCAAATTTTATTAGCACTGATATACACACATACATACATGATATATACATATATATCTTTGCCAATTTGAAAGACATAAAAATATTCTTTTTGCATTGTTATTGCATCTCATTTCTTAAAGTAATTGTTTTCATTTAATTGAAGAATAATTTGCATAAAATAAAATTGATAGATTTTAAGGTTATAGCCTGATAAGTTTTGACAAATGTGTACAACAGATTAGCCACCACCCCAAAGAGATATAGAATATTTATTTGATCATTCCAGAAAGTTGCCTTGTGCACATCTTGTCAATCTTCCCTCACAAGCAGACATTATTCTAATTTGACAGTTTTTAAAAATCAACTTTATCAAAGTTGATATCAAAATACAGGTATGTTAAGTGTGCACATCAATGAGCCTTAACAAATATATATGCATATGTAACTAACATTCTGGTTAAGATAAGGAATATTTTCATTACCTCAGAAATTCCTTTCTTTTGTTGTCAGTCCCCTCTATCCCTAGCCTTGCACAACCATTGATCTGCATTCTGTTGCCACAGATTAATTTTGCCTATTTTAGAATTTTTCATAAATGGACTAGTAATACACTATACTGTATACTCTTGTTTTTGGACACATTACTCTGTGCCACAATTTTGAGATTTATCTATGTTGTCACATGTAGCAGTAGGTTATTCTTCATTATTGCTGAGTAGTGTTATACTGTATGGATACACTTTTTCAGCTGCTGGTGAATTTTAGGTTGCTTCCAGTTTGGGGCTATTCTGATTAACAGCTCCTATGAGCATTCCTGTATAATGTTTAACATGGGTAATCTTTTATTTCTATTGGATAAATACCCAAGGATGGAATTGAGGTATCATATGGTAAGTGCACACTTAACTTGAGCTTTACTGTAAAACCAACTACCGAAGTGCTTACACATCTGACTAGCAAGTATAAGGTTTTCCTTTGTCCCACTTTTTTGTCAACATGTGATGTCTTTTTTTTTTTAATCATTCTGCAGGGAATATAGTGGTATTTTATCATTTTTTGATGCTTTTTGTGACCTTCCTAACAAGTCTTTTTTACTCCAAGTTAACAAAGATTTTCTCCTTGTTGTCTTCAAGAAATGTTGTAGATTTAGCTTTTATGGTTAGGACCATGGTGCATCTTGTATTAATTTTTTTTGTATAGTGTGAATGAAGGGTCAAGGCTGATTTTTTTTCCTTAAATGGGCATCCAATTGTTTCAGCATTATTAGTTAAAATGACTTTATGTTCCCCATGGAAATGCTTTGGTACTTTTATTGAAATTTAATTAACCCTATATAAACATGTTTAATTCTATAGTCTTCACTTTGTTTCTTTGGATTCTAAATCTGTCCTTGCATCAATACCATATGGAATTGATTCAGTAATCTCTTTGGAGATGTTCTGGGTGATGATCCATTTAAAAGCCCTTGAATAACCACTGAGAAGTAATTTCCCAAGACATGAAAAACTGGTTTTAAAGAAAAAGAAAATGTACCATAGCATTCTGAAAATGTATATTCAGGATGCTTGCTGTGTGGTAGACTTTTTTTGGTTGTTTTTTGCTTGTTTGCTTTTACCATCTAGTAAGAAGCTAATGTGGTTCACTTTTATTAAAGGCCTATATTATTTAAAAATGGGAAGGAATCTCACATAAATGTCATTCTGTGTTTCTCAAACTGATGCTTGCATTGCAAAGGCAACATTTGTTTCCCCGTAATCAGACCTCTTCAATCACTTAAAGATGTGTTTACTTTATTATCAGCTGTAGTATTATATATTTAATATTTTATATAATCTCTCTTAAAAATCTAAATATTTTAAGAACATAAATATTAAACAATATTTTAATCACTACTGAAATGGAAAACTTTTTAAATATGCATTTTCATAGTAGATAATTATTGAAATAACATAATGTCATCTTGGTACAATCTAAAATCATCCCACAAACAACTCCTAGTATCATAATCTGAGCACTACTTGAGGCCTATCAAACTAATGTTGATCTTTTAGGGAGATTTCCACAGAAAAGTGAATGATACTGTCTATATTCAGTAAGTTTTATTATTAGATGGCAAAGAGTCCAAGTATTTATGATTTATGTGTCTCAAGTTTTCAATATTAGAATTTGAGTCTCCTTATTCCAAGTCTGCTTTTTTTGTCAATTATACCACCATGTGTAGAATACACTTTTCTCCTCCATTTACTTCTTGAAACATGTGTATTCAAACTGTTATTAGCCCAATTTTTATGAGAATGTGTACAGAGCTCAATTGGTAAGTCAAGTTATGCTTTTGAGATTTGTGAATTTATTATCCATAGAAAACTCCAGATTTTTTGGTTTGTTTAAATTATATTTCTGGAAGCAATAAAATAAAACTTGAAATCTTATAAATGGGAAAGATAAATTTTCAATTTAATTATTAATTTTTGACTCCAGTTTATAATTTCTAATTTTTCCTGAATGCAGTCAATATTATTAAGGACTGTTCATCCTCTGATTATAATAGTATGCTACTCATTTTTCAAAAGAAAATAAAACTTTCAAAAGATCTAATCCTTAAAAAAAGGATAAGAAGTGTGATATAAGATTTTTTAAAAAAACTTTTTTTAAAAGATTTTATTTATTTGAGGAAGAGAGAGAGAGAGAGTAAGAGACAGTGGCAGATGGAGAAGGAGAGGCAGACTTCTTGCTGAGCAGGGATCCCCAGGTGGGGCTTGAGCCCGGTACCCTGAGATCATAACCTGAGCCGAAGCCAGACACTTAACTGACTGAGCGACCCAGGCATCCCTAAAGATTTTAAGTAATCTCTATACTCAGTGTGGAATAAGAGGTGATTTTAGCTACTTTCCCTGAAATTCTTCCACATGTGGTTAAATAAGCATTTAATAGCAATTAAAATTGTTAGATGTTCCCGTTTTGTTGCCTTTGGCAGTGAAGAATGAGTAAGCTTACAAAATGCTATCCAGGGGAGTATTTAACAGTTGAAATTCGAACTTAATATAAAGGAGCTGCAGTGTGAGCTTGTTGATCGATAAAAATACTCTTCTTTTCCAAAATTCAAAGGATTCTACACTTCTGCACCACACAATACAGAAATAACACATTGAGCCAAGGCACCTGCCAGTTGATCCAGAAGTACTTGATTCCATACATTCATTCATTCATTCACTCATTTTTCATTGAAGCAATCACAATCTCTATGGCACCTGAATCACTTTGTGAATGGCTTTTATTTTGAATCATTTTGTTCATTAAGCACAGCTGTAATATTGATCTTTATGTATTTTTAATGAGAAGAGCAAGCCATTGGGGGCTTAGCCCACTCAAAATATATCTTAGCATATCCAACAATTTTTTTGCTTTGTTTCTCCAGATCTAACCTCCCTCCTCCCAAAAAGGATTGTGACTGCCATGTCAAACTATCACCTAAACGAAAGAAATGAAAAGTTAACTACAAATTATACTCCTTAAAACGTTGATAATTTTAGGGGTACCTGGGTGGCTTAGTTGGTAAGAGACTCTTCCTTTGGCTCAGGTCATGACCCTGGAGTCCTGAGATTGAGCCCCACTTCAGGCTCCCTGCTCAGTAGGCAGTCAGCTTCTTTCTCTCCCTCTGCCTGCCACTTGTGTTCTCTCCTTGTCTCTCTCTCAAATAAATAAA
The DNA here is from genome assembly GCF_011100685.1 of Canis lupus familiaris. Classification (NCBI taxonomy): domain Eukaryota; kingdom Metazoa; phylum Chordata; class Mammalia; order Carnivora; family Canidae; genus Canis; species Canis lupus. The sequence continues at coordinate 24,509,971 of NC_049244.1, read as the reverse complement.
TACATAATCTTAAGTAAATAAAACATCAATAATTTTAGTTTTTAGGAAACAATTTCTCCACAATCTTTGTCTTGCAATGTTGACAGTGTTGACATTTTTTTTTTTTTTTGGTGAAAGAAAATAAATCCACAATGTAAAGATTTAAAATTCTAATGACTTCATTATTTCAGAAACTGTGTTTTTTTCACATTTTATTTTTTCCTTTTAATTGAAACCTAAGAATTATTTTTCTTTAATGTTATAAAAAGGGATTTTATGTGTGTCACTCTTAGAAAAAATAAAATGAGATGACATATAAGATCATGTAACTATGTAATAAAATTATCAATCAATGTGCATGTAAAAGTTACTGATCTATTAATGGTTGTACTTATAACCCACATGCATAACAGTCTTTATTGAATGTTCCATCTATTTTCCCTCATATCAGCAATTTCAAATGAAATTATTCCTCAAGGTAGCCTGTAATTGTTTCTTTCTAGTATTTCTTAGAATTTAAAATATTTTCAAAGTGCTGTACCTTCTCAATTTCTGTGGTCCCTGCTATGGCATAGCTGGGTCTTCATATATCTTGGGGCAGTCTGATATTTCCTTTACCTCTACAAATGGTCTTGATAACTATTTGTCATCCTCAGTAGATATTCTACATTTATTGGGTGGTAATATGTATTGTGCTCAGTAATCTGCTAAATGGTAGGGAGCCCAAAGAAATGAGATTGACAGATTGAAAGTCAAAGTTGAAACACAAGGTACATAATAATTATAGACAGTTTCATAAACTGACATTGCGGATATTTTGCAACTCACTAGATAGTCTTACATCCTCTAAATGTCAACTTTTTGTCTTGAGACCTGCTAACCTCAAGGCAGCCTGCATGTGTATTCCAGGAAGAACAGCTTGTAGTAGTGGCCACAACATTGAAATTTTAAAAAACAAAAATAAAAAATAAATAAAAATAAATAAATAAATAATTTAAAAAACCCTTTTATTAAAAAGGAAATATATAGCTTCATTTTAATATGAAAATCAAGTTTCTAGAAGATGGGCCTTCTTCATCTTGTGGCTTTAGAAATAACTTTACCACATACCATGATCCATCAGGGCACAAATACTTCAGGTTGAGAAGCTTTAAAGGTGATTTACAAAAGATGAGCCGCCATGAATATTTTATCAGAAGAGCTACAACTCAAAGGAAAAGAAGGAAATTAATCTTCTGTGGCCATGTTAAGGGTGTGAGCATCAAGAAGTACACACCTTAATAATCCTTCATAGTTTGAAAAAATATTAATCCAGGAAAAACAGAGATATAAAGAAAAGTCACAAGGGTACTTTGCTGAGACCATTTAGATATAAGTATTCTCTCTTGAATTGACTGTTTGACCTTGAAAAAGTCATAGCTTATCTTAGTGCACCACTCTCCTCTACTAGACTCAATGTATGGTCTCTGTAGTCTAGTTTTGCCATCCTATGATTCAAAATTGTATTGAATTTCTTGTCACTTTACCGCACTCCACTTTGAATTAATGAATACAGCAGAGTGGCAATGATCCCCAAGTGCCAAGCTCACCACTAGAAATAGCTTTAGCAGTGTAATTTTGTTTTATTTATTTGAGAGAGAGAAAGAACAGGCAGTGGGGAGGGTTAGAGGGAGGAGACAGAGAGAGAGAGAGAGAGAGAGAGAGAGAGAAGTTTCCTGCTGGGCAGGAAGCCTGGTATGGGGCTTAATTCTAGGATCTAGAGATCATGACCTGAACTGAAGGCAGATGCTTAACCAACTGAGCCACCCAGGAGGCCCTACCAGTGTAATTTGAAAATATGTTTTGACTGCCTGAAATTTTAAGGCAGCTACAAGGGAAGAAATTAGTATTTATTAAGCTATTATAATATACCAGTCTTTGCATATTCCACAAAATGAAGAAAGTGACTCAACACTTTTCCTTACAAACTATTTAGGAGCAAAATTTATAGAACAGAATTACATAAGAAATGTTTCAAAACTGGGAAGCAGCAAAGGAATAACTGAATCTTGAAAGTTAAAGTGATGGCCAAGGTGGGAAAGGAGTAATAGAAGTCTTTCAGAGAAAGTGAATTTTGAGCTGAATCTGGGAGAAGACAACACTTAGCTAGTAAAGTAGATGTGGAGGTGGGGAAGTAATAAAAAAATGCAGTTGAAATGAATCTGCAGTTCAAGGATTTTGAATGAAGTAGTGGAATGAAGACGTTGGCAACATAGAGATCATAGTTAAGTTCCTTAAACCAACCCACACTGTGTAAATAACCCACTATTTTTGGAGAACACATAAGTCTATATTGAAAACCTCTAGAGATCAAAGTTTAAGCTAGGTACCATGAAAGACACAAAGCATCTAAAATACAACGCTGGTACCTAACATGTCTCTGATCTGGTAGAAGACCCAAGGCATGCAGACTTTGGAAGGTAATGAAACTAAATTTTCTAGAATGAAGATATTGAAAGAACACATGTCTTGATATTTAATGAGACATTACCAAATACAGAATTTGGATAGTGCTACTACAATTCAGAAAAGAAAGAGATCACTGAGCCAGCACTATGAAATTAAACAAGAAATAAACAGCATGATGTCTCACTACCAGGAACTTATAACTTTTAAACATCTACTTCATCAGTTAGAGCAGTTCGACCCTTCCCTTCCCCCTCTGTATCCTTTTATTTCTGTTTTCCATTAGCTGAGTGATGACGGCATTGCCATTTACATCAGCACTGAGCATCTATTCTCATCTTTTGCTAAAACATTGGGTTTTAAATACATACAAAAGAGCAGCAGGAGACTTGAAAAAGACTGACTTTATATATATATTTTTTTCTTGTGTGAAAGTCTAAAAACAGAAACCAGGATAGAATCTAGGAAGGGAAGGAGGGTGTAAGAGTCACTCTTTTCATCTTTAATGCATTAAGCAAGAAGACTCTGCATTGTCTCTATCTGTATGTGAGCAAACGGATACAGTTTTTCTTCTAAGTTCTCAGGGGCAGCAGGATTGTTGCAAGGGTTCAATTTTCAAGTGTAAATACATGACCCCTTATCTTATTTTGAAATATTTTCCCTAAACACGAATCACATTATATTAAAGCTGGAAGGGACCTTGGAGAGCCAAAGCTTCTCTTCCTTCTTTGTTTGTATGAATCCCAGAGATATTAAATGATTTGTTCAAAGTCTCAAAATTAGTTGAGAATGAGTCTGTAGTGGAACCTGAGTTTTTGATGCCCAATATCTTGTTATTTCAATAAAACTAAATGATAGTTTCTTCTTGGAAAAATGATAGTGAAAAAAAAAAAAAAAGAAAAATGATAGTGAAAAACTATCATTTTTGATACTTGGAAAAACTAAATAATAGTTTCTTTTTTAGCACCAAGACAGATTTTGATCTCACCCAAATGACTGAGATACTTATATATTAACCAAACCCTATTTTGGCCTCTACTTAACTCAGAGCTTAATTTAACGTTCAGATGAGTAAAATCACATTTCTTGTACAATAAATTGCTCTTTCCTTTATATAATTTTTTTTCTTTTCAGGGCTTGAACTCACGACTCTGAGATCAAGACCTGAGATGAGATCAAGAGTCAGATACTTAACCGACTGAGCCACCCAGTTGCCCCTCCATTATATAATTTCTGATTTTTCTGAGTGTATTTTAGATTTCATTATAGAGTAATACATATTCATGGGAAAATCTGGAAAACATGTCAAGCTATAAAGAAGCAATAAAAGTTCTTATAATCCCACCACTCATATTATATACTTCATTTAAACTAACTTTCTGTGTCTGTTTTAAATAGTGAACTGTCTTGAAATAGTTTTAAAAGTAGGAAGACATTACTTTATGAATAAGTTCATTTTATCAAGGAGAAATTACATCACCTCACTTTTCCCAAATATTCACTTATCTGTTAATATGTGTAGTCCATTCAACTTAACAAACATTCAACAACTGGAGCCCTCTTTTTAAAAATATGGGTGTCATATGGGTGTCCTGTACTGGGAGCACCCAGTGCAGGACAGAGTCATCGGAGCTTGCCTTGGATTCATTGTGAAAGGTTATAGAAGAATGATTCTATAGCTCGAAATTTTTGTGATTTAAAGAGTGTACATTATTCTTATGTACTTTAGAAAGTGTCTGTTGTATAAATACACATTAGAAAATGCCTGCTCAATAATCTGATCAGGGAAGTTTAGATCACATACAAACTCCTCTCTTCATTTTCTGCCTATAAATTATCAATCCAGCAGTATAGGGAAAACACTTGGAATATTTTCTTTAAGTTAAAATGTATGTGGTTTATAAATAAATAAATCAAAAGGGAACTCCCACAACCACACACCCACACCTACAGTCAGGATATCAGTGAATCAGGGGAAGGAGAAGAGATTGGATAGCAAAGGGAATTGTAATGAAGGAGCTGTGAAGTCAGTGTCGAGATTTGCTGCTGAGGAAGACCTGCTATAGAATAATTTCATCCATCCATTTACTCATTATTCATTCATCAAACATTTTTAAATACTCCTTATGCCAGATTTTTTTGAATAAAAGATTGGATAAGACAGTCTTCTTAAGATAATAAACCTTCAAAAGCTTGGTGGGGCAAAAGACGGAGAGATAAACTAATAAATAGAAAGTAATATATGGGTGAAATGAATGAACTAATAATTGTGATAACTGACTTTTATTCTTTCAACAAGTATTTACATGACTACAATGTGCCAGAGATCATGTTAGTTACAATGGGAATACCACAATGAGTACATGGTGGACATTGGCCTTGTTGATTTCTTTGTCTTTTCTCATTTATCCCTCACAATTGCTCTGTGAAATGTATGTTATTATAATTCCCATGAGATTCAGAAAAGCTAAGTAACTTACTTAAAAGCACAGAAGTAAAACTAGGTCAGATTATATACAACTGATATACAACAGCTGTTCTGAAAGCAAAATGACTCCATTTTAAGGTGCATCCAAATTAGGCAGGAGTAGAACGTGGGTATGTGTGTGTTAGTCATGCTAAGGAGGTTTAAAAAGTGCTTTCCAGGAAGTGAGGATAGTATGATCAAAGTCACAGGCTTCTGAAGAGCATTGCATGTTTTGGGAACTTCTAGGAATTTTGTTTTCCTTGCACAAAAAATTTGAGTATGATGAGAAATGCATCATGAAGAAATAAACTGAGCTCAGAAAATAGACATTTGACTTTACCCTCCGGACAGCATGAGGAGTGACATGATGGGCTTACCTTTTAATGAGATCAATGCTAGCTGGAATGTCAAGAATGGTTTTGAGGTAGATAAACTTTTAGGTAAGGGAACCACTTAGGAGGCATTGCAGGAGTTCACATAAGACATGGGAAAGACCAGAACTAGGTATTGATTAGATGGAAAAATTAGAGATTCTTTAAGATATAATTAGGAGATAAAATAAGGGCCTAAGGATATGATGGGTGTTGGGACTAAGATATAAGAAGGGGGTTCCCTGGTTGGCTCAGTCCATTGAGTTTCTGACTCTTGATTTCAGCTCAGGTTGTGATCTCCGGGTTGTGGGATCAAGGCCCATGTCAGGCTCTGCACTCAGCATAGAGCCTGCTTGTCCCTCTCCCTCTCCTCCTCTCCCTGCTCTTTCTTTCTCTCTCTATCTCTCAGTCTATCTCTCTCTAATAAATAAATAAATCTTAAAAAAAAAGAAAGAAAGAAAGAAGAGGGATGTCTTCCTACTTAATGATGGATGCAAAAGTTTGTGTGGGAGAAATAGTCAAAGTGTAAAATAAAACGCACAGTTGGATGTTATCAGAAGCTTAGAGGAAAGGCCTTGGCTTCATATTAAATATTTGAAAACTGTTTTCATAGAGGAGATATTTCAGATATGACAGCACTTGAGTCTACGGCCATACCACCCTGAACGCGCCCGATCTCGTCTGATCTCGGAAGCTAAGCAGGGTCGGGCCTGGTTAGTACTTGGATGGGAGACAGCACTTGAGATGAAAATATTTAGTAATCTAGTTTATGGAATCTTGAAGAATGATGAAATATGAAGAAAAGTTGAAGGAAAGCTTTTTTTTTTAATGAAAATTAAAAATTCAACAGGCAAGGGGCTTTTTTTCCGAGACAAGAAAGTTTGCTATCTTAGAAATTTATGAAGTAGAGAGTTTTTTTTTTTTTAATTTTTATTTATTTATGATAGTCACACAGAGAGAGAGAGAGAGAGTGTCAGAGACATAGGCAGAGGGAGAAGCAGGCTCCATGCAGGGAGCCCAACGTGGGATTCGATCCCGGGTCTCCAGGATCGCGCCCTGGGCCAAAGGCAGGCGCCAAACCGCTGCGCCACCCAGGGATCCCTGAAGTAGAGAGTTTTAAAAAAGAATTATTGGCAGGATCAAATGCAGGGAAAAAAACATCAGGAATATATGTGCTGAAAATGTCCATTAGTTTAGAAAAATAAACTAATGACTTTAACAAGAGGTCATCAATGGTCATCAATGGCTTTACAAGAGACATCTTGGTAAAATGGTTGAAGAAAAATCCAGATTATAGAGTCACCTGGGTGGCTCAGTGGTTGAGCATCTGCCTTTGGCTCAGGTCCTGATCCTGGTGTCCTGGGATAGAGTCCCACATTAAGTTCCCTGCAGGGAGCCTGCTTCTCCTCTGCCTATGTCTCTGTTTCTCTCTCTGTGTCTCTCATGAATAAATAAATACAATCTTTAAAAAAAAATCTAGATTATAAAGGGTTGATAAGGAAATGAGGAAGTAAGAAACTGGTCATGGTAACTAAGGGCTAATTTTCAGGAAATTTGAATGTGAAGGAAATGTGAATAACTACATAAATCAAGGAAGGTTATTTATAAGGTCAGAGAATCTGGAATATTTATAGGTTAAGAGACTAAACCACTAGAGAAATAAATACATAGGGGAGAAGGGTTTGACAAATGGAATACAGTTCTAGAAGCCAACTATGAAAAATTATGGGGGTTGTATGATACTCTTACAGAGAACACTTAATCTTTTGGGAGAAAAGGAAAGATGGTAGGATGAATGAAGTTATAAAATCACTGGCAGATGAGAGAAGATGAAATTGAAGGTGTTCACCATTAAGATCTGATGAAATTGGAGCAGTGTTTCTTTCAAGAGGCCTAAGCAGAATGTTGAAAACTTCAGATGGGCACTAAAGGACATAATGTTAAGTTTCCTGTGACAGAACATTCCAAGGTAAGGAAAAGATAGTTAGGTTTAATAAATGAATAAAGCAAATATTAGCTCCAGTTTTTATTGTCCACCCTCCGGAAAAGGCTCACATAAACTGAATGCAAAGTGGTCTGGATTATACTCTTGGCTGTGTGACTTGAATATTGTGAAAATTTACCAAGAGTTGAGGATGCTATTAGATGAATCCCTGAACCCCTAGGAATCAGCTATCTGACTGCTGCCAAAGGTTTGTAGTGACCTAAGTTCCCAAAGTGAGAGTCTGCACAGGACAGCCTAAAATAATATCCTATGCTTATAGAGCTCTTACTATGGATACCATTATATGTGTTTTATATTATTACCTCATTTAATTATCACAAGGTTCAAGGTAGAGTATGAGTATTATTTCTCTCTAATAGATGAAGGTTCACACAATACTTCCAAAGCTCTCCATCTTATAGGTGAGGAAGACCATATGCATAATTGGTCAATGAGCTTATCTAAATCTCTCACGTCAAGTTAATATTTCCCCTGCCCTAAATCACCACAGGGCCAGGTGCAACCCCTATGGCCTAAATCCCACCACAACTATTGAAATGAGCCAATCTTAAACTCTGTCCTGCTTTGCCTTTCCCACAGAAATCCCAGTAAAAGCTGTGACCTAGGAGCTCCCCTCACTCTTGCTTCTGTTTCCTTGGTGTTCCCTCTGTGGCTCTGCATCGTGAGTCTTGTCTCTCATTTCTAGGGAAATTGTAAGTGATATTAAACTTCTCTTTCAATGGCATTGACCTCTCTGTCATCACCTTTATAAATTAAGACTGGGTACAAAACAAATTGTATTTTACCACCCTTTTCAAATTCAAATTGTCACATGACTCCTTTTACCCATTAGGTTGTGAGCAGAGGTGTTAAAACAGTGTATGTTCTATCATATTTTCTTTTTCTTATCAGGGAAAACATTTTGAGCAGAGTTTCCATCAATCTGGACCCTAGTAATGAGCAGAGGTACTTGCCAAGTCATGTTGGAAATGTAGAGTGAGCAGGAAATAGCATTGCTGTAAAAAGCCACTGAGATTTTATATTTTTATTGAAGTATAATCTAGATTATCCTGACTGTGATCATAACTCTGGAAGTTTTTGCCAGAATATTCCAGTTTCTATACACATTGAATGTATTTTGGGAACAGGAGGCAGTAACCATACCACCAGAATCCAGTTTAGTTGGATCACAGCAGGACAACTCAAGAGCATTAGTAAAAGAAATGAATGAACTTGATTTTCCTTCTGAGCTTCTAGAGTCATTTATATTTAGAAGGAAAAACTCAGAAGCCATAGGTTGTGATGGGTTATTAATACATGAATGTGTTCTGAGTTAATAAGACCATATATTGTAACAGTCAATGATATTTATTGTGTATAAATAACTTTGAATTAGGTGTTAGAAAACAACAAAAAAGGAGAAATTGATGTTTGTAATAATGCTTTATATCATGTGCTGCACATTACAGGTTTCAAAGATTTTTCACAAATATTTTCTTCTACTCGGTGAAGAAGGTAGGGAAAGTATTATTCCAGTTTTACAGATGAGGGAGTATTAAGTCACAAAGATTAAATGACTTTCCCAAGGTAGTGACAAAGTCACAAAGGGGATAAGTGGTAGAGGTAAAACCAAAACACCACACTTTTGAGTAGACATTCTTTTTTTTTTTTTTTTTTACCAGCCTATAAATTAAAATAGCTACTTCTCCTCTGAGGGCAAAAGTTCTTGTTGCCAGAAAAAGTTTAACAATGTTTTCAAAGCCTATGGACATCAATGAAACATTTATTTGTACCATGGTATTGAATGAATGCTATAATTTAAAACTGGACATGAAGAAGACCTAAAACCATCAAACAGATGTGGAGGTGGGTGGGTGGTTTCTGAAGCCCCTTTTCAATTTCATCCAGACTGAAAAGACAGCATGAAATGTTGAGATGTTGTTTTGAAACCTCAGGAGTTCCCCAGGTAAAACCTTAAATGAATCCTGTATGCAGAGGGCAAGGAGAAACCAAAGAAAAGGGCAGGCCACTCCAGAGTAGTAGGTGGCAGGTTTAACCAGCAGAAGGACTTACATACTAGGCTTGTCTTGAGTAGCTGCAAAACGAATAGATGTTGGCATCCACCCACCAAAATCTTAGCTACGGCTTAAAAGCTTGCTTTCTCAAGTCTGTGCCATTGAAAACAGCTCCAGGCTGTGGGAAAGGTAGGCAGAAAATACTTTACAAGGATAGGGGGAAAGTGAGGAGTCTCTGATTGGAGACCAGCTCCGGGGTCAACCAGTGGTCACATCCTCTCCATGACCTCCACCAACATGAGAGAACAAACATGAAAGAAAACAGTAACCGTTGCCATTTATACATGGTTTTAGTTCTCAAGGGATTTCAATGTATATTTTTACACTTGTGTCTTTTTTTTTTTTTTTTTTACACTTGTTTCTTAACATTTTCCGTATAAAGAATTACGGACTCGAGCCAAGATTTTGTACCCTTAAATCCCAAATTGTTATGGAAATATTTAGAATAGGTGAAATTAGGTTTTTAAATCAAATTTTGGAATACTGTCATAAGGCAATCTCCTTTGAAACTTGAAATACTAACAATCGACTTGGAGATTTTTAATACATGGATTTCTGTTCCTTCCCTTTGAATCTGGATTCTGTGCCTGCTTTAGTCCTGGCAGTTTCTGGACCAGGTAGTTAGAAACTGGTAGTTCCTAATTCCTGTCTCTTGGGATACTCAGGGAAGGCGTGGATTCCAAGACCAGAGTGGTGATGACGGTCTTGAAGACTTCTTGGTGGGGATGTAAGCACGTAAGAGGTGGTGAAAGCCATCTACTACCGACCAGTAGGATTCAGTATGATCCGAGGCTGGACTATGATTTTAGGGGAGAAATCTTGTCATGTCTAGTACAGTCCCTCACACACAGTAGGTACTGGAGAAACGACTAAGACAGTGAGTGATAAATGCTGAGCTTTCCCCCCCCCCCCCCCCCATAAAACCTAGGCTTTCTCTGGGGTTGCCTTTCTTAAGCCCCTCTCCTTTCTCGTTGCATGCGTTTGGCAACGAAGATCAAGGCCACGAGCCAACCGTTTTTACACACACAGACACCCAGCTCTACAGTGCACATTTTATGAACCCGAATGCTGGTTTACACCTGATGTTATTTCCTGCTGAACTTCAAGCCACTAGATGCGGGGCGTTTTTCCGGCTTTCACATCCACAGCAGCAGCCCGGGTTTTCTAGGACGCGGCGCGCCGCCCAAACAGAAGCAGGGGCTCCCTCTGGCCTCTTCCCCACTCTGCCCACGAGGGAGCCAACGGAGCCGCCCGCAGGAGTCTGGGCGCGCCGCGTGGGGGACACCGCCCCCGAGGGCTCCGTTTCCCCACCGCGCAGCCGGCTCGGGACGCGAGGCTGGGGGGGGGGCGCGCGGCTGGCGGGGCCCGGGGGGCGGGGACCCCCGACAAGGCCCGGCCTCGCGGTCGCCGCCCCGCGCCGCCCACGCCGGAGTCCCCGCCCCGGCCCGCGCCCCCGGGCCTCCGCAGGCCGCGCGCCGCAGCCGGATCTTCTTGAATTTCAACACAAAGGGAATCCTCGGCCGCAGGAAGTGCATCACCGAGGAAGAGGGACTGGGGGCGGGGTGCGGGGGAGGCTTCCACCCCGCCCCCCCCGCAGCCCCGGGCGGCCGTGACGACAGCCTCAGGGTCTCCCCTTCGCCCCAGGAGCCCGTCCCCTCCCCCCGCCCCGCTCCCCGCTCCCCGCTCCCCGCTCCGGCCGCGCGGGAGCTCGCAGGCGGCGGGGACGCGAGCTGCCCCTCGCCGAGGCTGCACACCTGTTCGCTCGCCCCCTCCCTCCCTCCCTTCCGGGTGCGCCGGCACCTGGCGGACGGCTGTTTTTCCGTCCCTGGGCTCCCAACTTTTCCCTCCACGTCTCCTTCCCTTGTGCGGGCGCCGCAGCTCCCAGCGCGGGGCCTCCTCCGCGCCAGGCGTGGGCCGGGCTTCCCTGGGCGGAGCGCCGGCAGCCCCGGGTCCCCGCGTGGCAAAGGGGACAAGGGCACCGAGAGCCCGCTTTCGTTTTCCGCGACACCTGCCGCTCCGGGGACTCGGCCAGGCTTTCCAGCCGGAGGCTCCAGCGTCGGAGGCAGCCTCGCCGTGGGGCGGGTGGGGGTTGTCGGGTGCTGGGGAGGAGGCGGCCTAGGCTGCTGGCTGTGGAAGCTGGTGGCTTGTCTTACGAGGCAACCTTGCTGCTTGCACTTAACAGTGCATTTTGCAAATCAATAAAAACAGAAAACTTTTCTAGGAATGTTTTATTTACATTTCATCCGAGAGTGAGAAACCGGTTATGCATCGTCCATTAAGAAACAACCCCCCCCCCCAAAAAAAAAACACACACACACAAAAAACCCCCAAAAAACCTCTTATTGTTTTCTTTTAGTTTAGAACGGCTTGGGAAGGCCACGGGCAATTTGGAGAGCGGGACCGAAATACCCGCTTTTGAACCCGGGAAGGAGAGGTGGAAAAACCCAGGAGCTTTGGACTAGTTTTCAGGCTGCAAGACCCGGGTCGCTGGGGAGGGGGCCGCGCGACTAACTCGGAGCTGCCCTGCTGCAGGCTCGGGCACTCGCCGCGGCAGGTGTGCCGGAAGGGGGCCACCTCCCCCCGCAGGCGCCCGGCTGCCTCGGTTCTCTCGGACACCACGGGGGAGGGGGGGGGCTGCCCCCTCCCAGGCTCCCGGGTACCTGCCCCAACCTGTCTCCTCCCCTTCTCCAGTACCACACCCACGGGACTCCGGTCTCCCCGGGAGAGGGACGGAGCGGGAACAAAGGGGTCTTTGTTCACTGGCTCCTGGGGGGTGGGAGTCGAGCTCGCGCGCGTTTCCCCGCGCCCCTTGGAAACCGGGAGGTTGGGCGCCACCCGGCCTCGCCCTGCAGCGAGCGCCGTCCTCCGCGCCCCCAGCGCCTGAGGTCAGGGCGCGGCGCCCCGGGCCACGGCGGGCTCTTCCCGGGCGGGGCGGGGGGTGCGAGGCCCGCGGAGGGGCGGTGGGGGGGCTTCGGCGGCTGGCGGAGGCGGAGGGGGCGGGAGAGGGAGCCTGCGCCGGGCTGCGCCTGGAGGTGCGGGGCGGGCTCGGAGCGCTCGCGGGGAGGCTCCAGCCGGAGCGGCGTTGGCTGGAGCGCGCTCCCTCTCCGCTTCCATCCTCCTCCCCCGGATGGGCCCCAGCGCCACGCCAGGTTGCCCTCCGCTGCCGTCAGCACGCTCCCCTGCTCCCTTCTTGGCGCTTTCCTCCCGAACCATCCTTCTGGACAAACTTTGATGGAGAATTTCACACCACGCTGGAAAAATGCCGGTTATGAAAGGATTACTGGCGCCCCAGAACACCTTCCTCGACACCATCGCCACCCGTTTTGACGGAACACGTAAGTCTTGCACTTCGACGAGTTGTGTGCTATTTTCCGAGAATGATTTTTCACGTATAAATTACTTTCTCTCCCACCTTCTTTTTTTGCACCGGCGGAGTGAAATTCTTTCCGTTTTTGCAAAGGCGTCTTTCCTTCCACCCATGGTTCGGTGTAGTGTTAACACTTTGGATTGGTGTAGTTGGTCCCCTTGACTTCCTGGGTTTGTGGGAGCCAGCAAGCAGCCTGAAGAAAGACCGACGCCCGTGTTCAGTGTGGGACCTGGATCGGGCACTTCTTTATGGGACTGTTTTTTTTTTTTTTTTTTTGAAAATTTTTGAAAAATTAACTTAACGAGGTGAGAGCGGGAATGTCCATGTTAGTGAATTTCCACCTTACCTTCCTAGAGTTTCAAGGCTGTCTCGATTACAGGGTGAGTTTGAAATGTTAGGCTTCCATGGAGCATCATTCCTTGAGGTCTTTCGGATAGGCATGGTTTCCCATAAGAGTTTGAGACACGCAAACTAGAATCAGGATTGCCAACTGTAAGCTTTCTGTAGAATTCTAAGCGTTATGAGTTTGTCAGAATCTTGATTCCTGCCTTTAAGCTAGAAGAGCGTACCTCTCAGTCCTGAGATTATCCTCACTCTAGGATATACTGTTGGGGAGGGATGAGCTGGGCATTATAAAGGCTGATCGTATGAGAAAGTTTCCACCAATTTTTTTTTTGAGGGTGAGTATTATTAGACGTTTAGCTTGTTTCAGCTATAGTTGAAAACAAGGATATAGTTAGTGTCCTGTGGACGTTTGGAGATGTTTGGAATCACCTGCAAGTTGTCCTCTTTCAGGACCACGGTCAGGTCCCCGTTCCTTCCCAGGCTTCCGGAGCTCTCTTTATTGAGCCTGTTGGTCTTCCCAACAGGCTTAGGACTCTGTACTCTGACCCCTAAAAATGCTCTTAGTTGGTTTCAATATGAATATCCTCACCTTCCTCCTAGCTTATGTTGCTTCTGTGTGTTATCTTTCCTTTTTCTGTCTCTTACACAAAACTCATAGGAACTCCTTTATTCTAAAGGCTCTTCTGTGGTTCAAGTATCATTGTTCTTTTACTATGATGGTGTATTTCATGGAACTGGCATGAGAGATCACCTCTAATTCTATTTCCACTCCAGTAGTCTATATACACATTCCCATTATGGTGAGAAGAAAGTCCTGGACTTTGTGCTTTAGGAATAGTTGGAAAAGTTTACATGGGAGGGAGACGAATAATTTACCTGATTTTGTTCATTTTTTATTTTTGATATCCACCCTACTCAGGGCAAAAGGTGTGGCTATTCTTACAGTGTTTTTAACTCTTGCTTTAGTCGTTCTCTTCCCTTTTATATTCTACATGTGTCAGACAGTATTGGTGAAGTGCAGCCCAATGTGTCTTCTTTGGATAATAAGAGAAAATACTGTAATAAAACTTATAGCCCCTGCCACTGCCATTACCTTCACCACCCGAACAGCATACAAAATCACCCTTGCTGTCTTTAACCATGTGTGAACGTGGGTACTATTAATTGTTACCTTAGGAGCTGATTAGTTTGGTTTGTCTGTTTCTTCTTGAAGTTGCAAATTTAAGCCCCAAAGACTCTCAACATGGATCCCAAAAGCATTTATTAAAAAACGAGGTTACTGGTAAATGGTAGTTGCTTATCTCATTGTCATTTAAAGTTGAATGGAGTGCATAGTGTAGTGAGTGAGTCATCCCAGCATAGCCCTGAGAATTACTGCAGCAATATATTTAGATATCAGTTATAATGAGAGGGGCTTTAGACCATCAGTACGAGATACCTTTGCCTCTTTCTGTCACTCTAACATTTGATGACTGGAGCGCATGTAGATGGGTGTACTAGTGAATAGCTCCTTTTTAAAAAGCTAAACATTAATGTTAATTAAAATGGATTAGAAATTTTAAATTCTTATTTGGGAAGACCATCATTACCTACCAGCATTTAGAAAACAAAACCAAAATCCAAAACCAAAACCTAAACCTAAAACTTTTGGAGAACATGCTTGGTCTGTGCTTGGTTGGGACTTGGGGGATTCCTGTAGGGAACCACTTTGTATGAAATCAGTGAAACAAATTTCAAAATGAGGAGTAACATGAAGGTTTACTTTGGCAGGACTTTTTTCTTTTTACATCTAATGAATACCCTTCATCCCAACAAACCCCACTCCAGGGAAAAAGATTGTATTTTTCTCATTTACTTCTCTTTTGAATTGTAGGATGACTTGAATAATCTGAAATTTAAAAGAATACTTTAAACACATTTTTAGCCTCAAATTTTGCTGTATCTAGAATCATGGGCATACCATTTCCCTGGCTAAGTATTTTATCTTATTGTGCTATCTTTTCTGTATTGACAAAATTTTAAGTATACTTCATTCCCTGAAACTCTTCCTATGATCATCCTTCTTTCTCTTGATTTTTTACAGTATTAATTCCTTGTGCAAGACAAAACTATTTGCAAGTTTTAAATTCACCAAACTTCCACCTACCTAAATAAAAATTCTACAGAAAGTGAATGATGTTATTATACTCAAAAAGTAATATGTTTACTTGGTACATTGGATTATTTGTTAGGTACACTTTATAGTCATCTTAGTTTCTTATTTTATTTTATATTGTGTAATCCTGATGAAAAAAAAATGAAGAGAAAAAACAGTAATCCTGGCAAACCACCTTGTTAACTTAACCACCATGCAGTATTATTATTAGCCTTACTGACTTAATATTGTAACGGAAAATAATAAAACCTAAAACATTTAAAGTTTCTCCCAGGAAAAAAGTAAGTATACAATAATAAAAGCTCATAACATAATCTTATTAATTTATTAGTTGAAACATTATCACAGGGCAACATAAAAGAAGTTAATAATATATTTTATCACCTGGTGACACCTTATTATTTATATAATAGTTATTTCTTCCTTTTGATATTTAAGTGAGCTCTTTGTCAAGATTGAAAGACAATTGTGGACCATTAATTGGAAAAATATTTTTCTCATATCCAATATAATTTTTAAAAACTATTGGAAAATATGAATCTTTTTATGGTAAAACTACCCTAAAATACATGTACTTTTGAATTATGTTCTCCTGGTTTGTGTTTAATTGAAGTGCAGTGAGACTGAGAAAAACTAAGAACCTTGCTAACATTAACTACGTATACACTATTTAGGACAAAAAAGTAATGCCAATGAATTTTTTTGACTCATTACATGTACCCACACTTCTCACTGGAAACACTCTAAAACAGACAGACAGACACACACACACACACACACACACATACTAAGTTTTAACAGCATAACCTGGATCTAATTCGTTTTTCCTACGTGGTTTTTCTTTAAATATATTTGATGTATTTAAAAAAAATCTTCTATGAGTGGACTTCTTGCATTAAGCACATGAATATTAATCTTGCAAAGAGAAAGTATAGTAGAGAAGACATAAGTACATATGTTAAAAATAGTTTTTAGTACAGATATTTGTCATGGAGTACCTTTTGAGCAAAACACATTTTTTTTTTTTTTGAGGATATAAAACTTTCAGAAGCAAGTGTCCATTTTCAAACATACATAATGGTACGTTTTCATAGCTGTAAATTTGCCTACATATTCTAGTCATATCAAAATTTGGCCAGAATACTTCTCCTTTGGGGTTAGTGAAACAAGATTTAAACTTTAAAGGAAGTTTGTAGCCCAGTGACTCTATCAAGGACATTCTAGTCAAAGTATTCAGGATAACAATAGTTTAGAAACTCATTCATATTTGCATGTACTTTATGTACTTCTGTATAGCCTGTTTAAAATGATCCAAGGAAATTTGTTAAAATTGAAATACTTCCTTTACAGAGGTAACTGCAATGGTTTTTCTTTTCATATTTCCTTTCTTCTTTTTTTCCATTTTTCCTTTTATGCTTTCATCACGGAACATAGAGCTCTTAACTTTATAATCATAGAAAGAAGGGTAATGAATCCAATGCTGCAGGAAGGTGGAAGAATAAGGTAGGACAGTGGAGATCTTCCTAAGTCTTTGCTGGGTTGTAGTTTGGAGAATACCAGCAAAGGCATTTAGCCAATAAAAAAGAATGAGCTCCATTATGTACGAGTCTGTCTATAAAAGGCTATTACATGAAAACATTCAAGGAAATAGCTAGAATTCTAGAGATATCTCTCCCCAAACAGAAGTTTATAAAGACTCTTAAAAATTTTTTTCTGTGCTACTTGTAGTCTCTTTTATTCTTATTCTTTATGTTTAAAGAGATAGTTCTTTATTAGTTTTCTTTTCCTGTGTAGTAAATTGTCACAAACTTAGTGGCTTAATAATTCACATTTTCTGTAGGCCAGACATCTAGGCAAGGATCAGGTGGGTCTTCTGCTCAGGGTCTCACAAGGCTGCAAACAAGTCCTCAGCTGGGCCTATGGTCTTTGCAGAGGCTTGAGGCTCTCCTCTAAGGTCATGTCGTTGTTAGCAGAATTTAATTCCTTTCGGTTTTATGATTGAGGTCTCTGTTGTCTTGCTAACTATCAGCCAGGGACTTTTCTCAGCAACCAGCAGCTGCACTCAGGTTGATGCCACATGTCCTCTCCTATAGGGCCTCTTACAACCATGCAGTTTGCTTCTTCTAGAGCAGCAGGAAAGTCTCTCTTTTAAGAATTTGCCTAAGTCAGGCTTACCTAGGATAATCTCCATTTTGATTAACTCACAGTCAACTGATGATGGATCTTAATCACATCTAAAATCATCTGTTCTGCTCACACTCAAGAGAAAGGGATGAGACAACGTGTATATACAAGGAGTTGGGAATTGTGAGGGCCATTTTGAAACTGTCTACTACAGATGCTATCCACCATTGTATTATCATACAAAATCCAATGTTCTGACATTTGTTCTAAAAAGTAGATTTATTAAGTGAACTCTGTAGTTCTATATGCATGAAACCCTGTGGAGTTTACATCTGGAATCTTAGTGAATTCCAGCCTACTAGAGGAAGGGTTTTGCTCACTATCTGGCGGTGGCACAGGAGTAAAACTAGTCTAGTTCATTTTAGTCAGCTGTCCTGTCATACTCTTCATTCTCTGATCTAGAAGTGATGTGGGAAATTTTGGATTATTTTAGGATATTAATCCAGTCCCTTAACAGGGGGTTCCCTCTCTATGGATAAGAAATGGGACCTGTTAGTCTGTGTACCTGGTTCTCTTAACCTGTACTGGATGGAGAAACAATCTAAGAATGTGGCATCTGCAAAGAATTATAGCCAAAGCAGGGCACTGCACTCTAAGGGGTCTGGGGTATTTCTCCCTTACTAATTAACCAGGCCTATTTCTGGGCAAACTAAGTGAACTACTTTGAAAAAATATGTTTTCCATGTCTTTCTCATGCCCCTAGCCATGTCTCAGATTTAAGACTCTATGCACTCTTGCATTGAAGTTGGCTTATGTTCAACTAAATAATGTTCTTTATTTAAATTTATTCTAGATTTACTGAAAATTAGAAAGAAAAAAGAGAGAGGGAAAAGGAGAGAGAGGAGAGAAGAAAGAAGGGCGAGGAGGGAATTATTTATTCTCATGCTTTGATTTTGTAGATGAATTCTTTACTCTGCAAAGGATTTACCACAGCAGTTCTCATAACTTCCATGCAATGAACAAAGCATTTGATTATAAGAATTGGATTTATGTCTTTATCAGACATACATTTCTTTTGATGAGTGAAATACACAAATAATAAGAAAATTTTTATGATATAGTCTTTAAAATATCATATAATTTTGATCTGACATCATTATATAGAGGAAAATTGATAGCCAATATGTTAAAAATGGAAGTTATGCTCATTATATATTTTTCTTAGGCTCTGGCTTTTAGTATCACCCCAGACCAAAGGCCATGGCATGAACCTCTTCTGGCATGAGAAACACATTGAAGGTCCTGAGTTACCCATTTCTGGGATATCCTAGATCTAACATATTTCTAGAATGATACAGTCATTCTGATGAAATCTTTACTTTAGTCTCAATGATCAATCATTTCTTCAACAATATTTAAGCAACACTGACTATATACACAGCCATTATGCTAGGATCTTTGGAGTAAACCAGGCTTGTCCTCCTCTCAAAGAAGATGATAAATGTATGCAAAAGGTATTGTAGGATAGGTTGGAAATGGATAAGAATATTCAGGAGATATAGGCAAAGGACTGTGCACATCTGGATGAAAAAGGAATAATTTCTGTGGGTGAATGATCTGGCAGGGTTTTATATAAAGAATGGCATCTGGGGAGGAATTATTGGCTCATATATGATAAGAACAAAGACAATATTCTGTTTGCTAATTTGTGTAGCAGGGTCATTGAAGCTAAAAAGGGGGAGGGGTGTCTTTGAGTATCTTAGAGGATGTGGATGGCAAAAGGTAGAGGCAAGAGGAGAATGGAAAGTAAATTAGGCCAGACATGGGATGTCTCTAAGTCAGAGTACTTTGTCTTCGTAAGCCATTGAAAGTGATAGATTCATATCTTGGTACAATAGTACGGTGCCATCTATGCCTGGTGTAAAAACTCTCAACCTTTCCATATTCCACAGTCTGATGCATAATGCAGGAGAAACATCCACCTTGAAACCTAAGAAGTTTCTTCTTACTATCTCTTCTAAAAATGCTTTTACACTTTGACAAGGGTCCCAGAGAATTCAGTGGATTGATGGGTTCTTCATGTTTTTACAAATGTCTGCTTTGCCCAGGGAGCTTAACTTTTATCTCTTGGGAAAGAGAGAGATTGATTTCTCACCACATAGCTGAGTACTCTTCTCCTCCAGGGTTGTGTTATACTATAAAATTGTGCCTGTGGAGAAGAAAAAGAATTGAGGGTGTGCTAGCATTCAGTCCTAGTGAAGTCAATTGGAGAAGTGCCAACAGTAAAAGGTACAGAATTGCAACCGCTGCAGAGATAGTAGAGTTCAATCTGACAGTGTATATTTGCTGAGATAGTCTAAATACTAAGTTTTAAATCCATTTTGGTTTAGTAGAGCCCACAAACAAAAAAGATGAGACTTCAGCTTTACCTATGACATAGTTCATATTTAGCAACTGGAGCAGTTGAAGAGCTTTCTCAGTAATTTAAACAGTCAAATACGGTTCTTGGCTTATGCATTCCCTGGAAGATATATTTTGGTTTTCCTTCACAGCTGTTAATGCAGCTATCTATCTCCCTTAAACCTTTCAAAACTCACATGTCCCCAAATGAACTAATAATCTTTCCTGGCCTATCAAACCTATTTGTCTTCTTATGTTTTCTGGCTCCGTTATTGGCATCACCGCCCATCCATTTCTCCAAGCTAGAAATCTGAGTTGCCCTCAACTGTCCACACATCTAATTGGTTACCAAGTCTTTGAGATTTTCCTTTAGAAATGCCCTAATCTGGCTCCTTACCTCCTTCTCATTGCTTCTTCTTTAGTTTGGATCCTCTGTTCTTTTATCTACACAGTTGTAACATTACTCTAACTGGATTTCTCTGGCGATAGGCCCATATCCTGCTTACTCCCTACCCTTCAGCCTACACTGTCCCCAGAGTGACTTCCAATAAAAGCACTATGATTTAATCATTTAACCCTCCTATTTAAAGCCATCTATCAGCTCCTTGCTACCTCTTGGAGACTGTCCAAAGTCCTTAGTGTCAAATGACCCCAAGATGATGCTGCAGAATCTTTTCAAACCTTTGTCTCCCAGGCTGCAGACCTACTCACCCTGAATCCCCTGTTCATTGATGTCTTTGTGCCTTGGCCAGTCACTTGAAGAGCAAGATCCATTTTCTTCAAGACCCATCCTGGGGTTACCTTGTATCTAAGCTCTTTCTATGAGGCTTCAAGTTGAATTAAGTGGCATTTGTTCCCTGCTTCCACATTACCTGGCCTGCTTCTCACAGGTGTTCTGATTCTATGCTTTCATATTCCAGCACTCCATTCCTTCAAGTTTTGACTTTATTCTTTTGTCTTTATTCTTTTGTATCCCCTTGCTCAGGCTTACCTTTGGAACAAAGTTATGGCTCAGTAAATGATTCTTGGTGTAAAAGAATTGCAAACTCCTTGAAGGCTAGAGTTGCGGAGTAATTAATTGCCTTTATTTCCCTTTGGTGCTAACTGATTTTCCTTATATTCAGTATTATGTTGTTTAACTTTAGTTTTGAAACATAATTCTAGACTAGCTTCTAGCCTCTCATTTTCACATGGTTCAAGTGCTAATTTTCTTTATTAAAGTTTAATGATAGTAGTGACTACCATGTTGGGCAGGTCTACATACACTCTGTATACTATGCTGGTGCTTTATTTGTTCCTGCCACAACCCAACAGCCCAGCAAGGGGGAAGGCAGCCCCCCTTTTTGTTACAGATGACAAAACTCAAGCTCAGCATTTTTCCGTGTTATCACACTAGCCTGTGATTTTTCTACTATAGCCTGTGATTTTTCTACTATATCACACTGCCTTTAAAATGTGTTTTTTTTTTATAGCAAGTATAAACAAACTAGGGCAATCTGTGGTATCATTTCTAGTTTCTAATTCTTGCCAAAAGGCATTTCTGCTTTAAAGTTTTTAGCCCCTTCTAGTCTATGTGCTGTTTTTTTCTTTCCCTTTTGATATATTATGGTTTAAGTACTTGTCACTTAAAGAATGTTTTTAGATTGGTATTTAAGACTCATATCTGGAACTACTTAACGCATTCACTGTACAGAGCAGTTTTGCTCATCAAAGAAAATCTACTGTCCATTTTTTAAAAAAAATAAAGAAATCCTTTTTCTTTGAGATTTTGGTGCTTAGAATTTGCTGATTTTAGAACTTGTGATTCTTTTATTGTCAGGCTAATCTCTCTATAGAAGATATTCTAATTCTCATATCTATTATAGTGACATCATTTTGTGTTTTTACCTTGTTAGTGTCTTACAGAAGAAATTCTTCTACCTATTTTGAGTCTCCTTTTATTGGGAGAAATATATTCTCCAGTGTCAGGTACTGTTGACATCTTTTAACAGAGATCATTTACCTTTTCTCCACCTTGAATTTACAGGAAGAAATACAAGTACCTAGCTCTCCAACTTGCAAGTATAATCTAAACTCATTTCTTTTCTTTTTTTTTTTTTTTTTTTTTTTTTTTTGTTCTCTTCTGTCTTTTAGATAGGCTTCCTTATTGTACCTGTCTGTCCAAATGAGTTTCTCATTCTAGTCATTGAACTAGAAGGAACCGAGACCAGGGCACTTACCAATCTTTCCATGTTCTGTTTGATTTTCTAGAAAAAAGGATCCACATAAGAAGTTCACAGGTTATCAAAATAGCAAACACCCAGTTTGACAAGTAGAGTTGTCCTTAATTGTGGTGTTCTAGTTATTTCTTCAATGAAAAGAATAATGAAGTTAAAAGTGGGTGTATTTTTGACCTTCACACCTATGATTCCATAAATGGTGAAAAGAATGCATGTCTTGTCATTGCAGCTTTTGTATTGTATTAATGTGGTACATCTTTGGTTAAGTTATAGTTCCATCATCTGAAAATAAGCTTGCTACCCTCTCTCAAACAGTATGTGGATTCAGGTTTTAAGATACAGAAGTAATAATCACTGAGGGCTCTTGTCCATCTGTATAGTGCTCTATATCTTATAGTGTATTTTTGGTTCAAACAAACCAAAAGTTATAAAATTATTTGAAAGATAGTAATAATAGTATTAATATTAATGTTTGCATAACATTTCAGCATATTCATTTTTTATCCCTTTACTTAAATTACTTTTCAATTTAAGATTAAAAATGGCTTCCTATTATAATTTTGAATGTACCTTTGTTTTCTGTAAGTGAAGTTCAACATTTAATTAAAGTCTACTTCAGTTTCCTTTCCGGGGCATTATTTGTCCATATTCATTGCCCTTTATTGATTGGATTACTAGTATTCTCTTTTTGACACCTGTGAGTTTTTTACATAGTAACAAAATGAATATTTTATAAGTGATGTGAATTGTATACGTTTTTGTTTCCAATTTTGGTTGGTCTTTTGATTTTTACATAGATGAATTAATCAGTTTTCCTTATTGTGTTTTTTATGTCATACTTAGAGAGATATTTTCTATATTAAACTTGTTTTTAAGATATATCCTATGTGCTTTACCATAGTTTCATTTTATATATTCAAATTTGTTCTCCTCCATTCTAAGTTCTGCAATTTAATCTATTGAATATATATGATGTAGGGATCAAAATTTATTCTTTCTAGATGCCTATCCATTTTCCTAACGTGATTGTTTAGTAATTCATCTGTACTATGCTTATTTCTATGCATATTTTCTATGTCTAGTTTATTATGTTATTTTCTGCACTCCTATATGTATATTTATAATATTTTATCATTCTATATGTAATTTTTCTATCTTATGACTTTCTTTTTTTATCTTTTTTTTAATCTTATGACTTTCAATCCTACTATATTCATCTCTTTCTTTATATTAGTGTCATAGTTTTAATTATAGGAATTTTACAATATGTTAAGGATTTTATTTCACTATTTTTTTCCAGAAAAGTTTTAGTTGGCTAATCATACTTACTTGAAGTCCCTATGAATTTAAGAACCAGATTATCTAGCTAAAAACAATCTTGTTGGTATTTTTAATGGAATCTGTATGAAACATGACATTTTTATGATGTTGAAAATTTATATCTAAGAACTTGTTATGTGTTTCTATCATTTATATCTTTTTAGGGGGTTCTCAGTAAAGTTCTTGCACATTTCTTGTTTCTTTTGTTCCTAGTTATTTAATCTTTGTCGTTTCTATGTGGAGTCTTTTGTTCCACCATTTTGTTTTTCTAATTTAGTTATGTTTGTTTATTTGAAGGCTATTGATTCCTATGTGTTATTATTTTTTTAACCAGCCAGCTTGCTGAGTTTTTACTATCCCTTGCAATAATTTTTCAGCTAGTTTCTTGGGGTTTTCAACTAAGAAATAATACTATCTTCAACTAATAAAAATTTTTCTTGTTTCCAGCTTTTGTAACTCTTACATATTGTCCCCTTAATTTTTTTCTGTTATCGAATTGACTTTTGGTTAGTATTATAAACATTATAAATACTATTAAAAAATGGTAATGGTGGGGAGCCCGGGTGGCTCAGTGGTTTAGCGCTGCGTTCGGCCCAGGGCATGATCCTGGAGTCCCCGGATCGAGTCCCACATCAGGCTCCCTACATGGAGCCTTGGCCTGTGTCTCTGCCATTCTCTCTCTCTGTCGCTCATGAATAAATAAATAAAATATTAAAATAAATAAATAAATAAAAATGGTAATGGTAAAGAAAATCCTTCTTATTCCTGACTTTCAATGGAAATTATTTTAATGTCTTTCTAGTAAGCATTTTTCTGGCTTTAGTTTGAGGGATAGATATTTTCTTATATATTTCCACTTTATTAAGAGACTTTGTTATATGTTCCTATTTCATCGAGCAATTTTATAAATTGGCTTTTCATCATCTGTCTAAGCAATTCTAGGTTTCTTATTGAATCAATTAATATAATAAATTCAATTGAACTATCCTTGCATTCTTTTAATAAAAGTTACTTGGTCATGTTACTGGGTTTTACTTGTTAATGTTTAATTAGAATTTTTACACTGGAAACACACACACACACAAACCCACAAACATACATGCATATGTATGCACGTGTTTATAATACTGACATTAATTTTCTCTTTTTGTATATGTATTACTGAATTTTGGTGGAGTACCCACACATCCATATTTCTGCCTATTAATGTAGTCCCATTTAGTTTAGCACTTGCACCAAATTTTTCATTTTTAATGTAGTATCATTATTAATCATTGCATTAAAATAAGTCAAAATGGGTTGGTAGATCTCCAGTTGGTACTTAAAGGTTTTGACTATAGTCTTGTCTAATGTCTCAGGAATCTGTGTAGGGAAGATAGGTTTTATTTTAATGTGTATTTAAGTCTGAAAAACTCCAACAATGCATATCTTTTATGCCAATGCTTTCCAGATACAAAATATTTAATAATAATCTGTATATACAGATTATATATGTATATAAACACACACACACACACACACACACACATCCTTTCCTAGGACAACATGTGCATTGTATACTAACCAGCAGCACCAAGGCCTGTGAAATGCATGGAGTTACCAGAGCCCAGGTTAGTGAAGTCAGTAGGAAGCACAGGAAATTATCATTTAGGTATACAATGAAATTTAAGTAGAATGTAGCTATTTTTGGTATTTTTAAAAGTTTTTTGCAGTGAAACTTTTCTGCCATCAGTGACCTCACAAAAATGAAAGATGTGTTTAATGAAATATTGAGTTCCCATTTCTTTTTTTTTTTAAAGATTTTATTTATTTATTCAAGAGAGACAGAGAGAGAGAGGCAGAGACATAGACAGAGGGAGAAGCAGAGGGAGTGGGAGAAGCAGACCCCCACTGAGCAGGGAGGGAGCCCTATGCAGGCTTGATCCCAGGACCAGGACTCGGGGATCATGACCTGAGTTGAAGGCAAATGCTCAACTGACTGAGCCACCCAGGCACCCCCATCAGAGTTTTTGATGGAAAAGGAGTTAATTTTAATAATGCTTGAGTTTTGTATCTAATTTATGGATGTAAGTAAAGCTTTTCAAAGTTTATTCTATAGAAGGTGAACATACATTATTATAAATGTCATTGTAAATTCAGTGAAGTGGATCATTAACAATAAAGTTACTCAGTGGTGACAAGAGAAATGTAAATTTTAGTATAGCATAATATCACAGTAAACACAGTGTTTATTGAACTTAAAAAATGTATGAAGCAGAAATGTGCTTGGATTTGGTGGTGGTGTACATTTGATTCATTTTTGTGTCAAAAAACAATGATAATTTATCAATTACTAAGAAGCTATAGTGGTCAAAATTGCCAAATATTTTTATATATGAGAAATTAGTTATAGTAGTTACACTACATGATATATATTGTTAAATGCAGAAAAATATTTGTCATGTCAGTGCATGGTTTACTTTTTTACTGGCTCCATCATTTAGAATCTTAAAATATATGAGTCTTTGGTGGAATCTTTCAGGTTTTCTACATAGAACATCATGTCATCTGCTTGTAGTGGAAGTTTGACTTCTTCCTTGCCAATTTGGATGCCTTTTATATCTTTTGGTTGTCTAATTGCTGAAGCTAAGACTTCCAGTGCTGTGTTAAATAGTAATGGTGAGAATAGACATACCTGTCTTATTCCTGACTATAGGGGAAAGGCTCTCAGTTGTTCACCATGAAGGATAATATTAGCTGTGGGTCTTTCATATATGTTGATGTATGTTCCATCTATCCCTATTTTGGTGACGATTTTTTTTACCAAGAATGGATGCTATATTTTGTCAAATTCTTTTCTGCAACTGTTTAGTGGATCACATGATTCTTATCCTTTCTTTTATTAATGTGGTGTGAATATTGAGTCACCCCTGCAGCCCAAGAATAAATCCCACTTGATCATGGTGAAGAACTCCTTTAATGTACTGTTGGATTCAATTTGCTAGTATCTTGTTGAGAATTTTTCCATCCATGTTCATCAGGGATATTTGCCTGTAATTCTCCTTTTTAGTGAGGTCTTTGGTTTTGGAAGCAAGGTAATGCTGGCATCATAGAATGAGTTCAGAAGTTTTCTTTCCTTTTTTTTTTTTTTTTGGAACAGTTTGAGAAGAATAGGTATTAACTCTTATTTAAATGTCTGATAGAATTTCCCTGGGAAGCCATCTGGCCCAGAGCTTTTGTTGGTTGGGTTGATTACTGATTCAATTTCTTTGCTTGTTATGGGTCTGTTCCAATTTTCTGTGTCTTCCTGTTTCAGTTTTGGTCATTTGTGAATTTCGAGGAATTTGTCCATTTCTTCCAGATTGCCCAATTTGCTGGCATATAGTTTTTGATAGTATTCTTTCATAATGGTTTCTATTTCTGTGGTGTTGGTATGATCTTTACTCTTTCATTCATGATTTTATCTATTTGAGTCCTTTTTTCTTTTTTATAAGTCTCCTAGGGGCTT
Organism: Canis lupus familiaris; assembly: GCF_011100685.1. Lineage (NCBI taxonomy): Eukaryota > Metazoa > Chordata > Mammalia > Carnivora > Canidae > Canis > Canis lupus. The sequence goes on along the minus strand of NC_049244.1, from coordinate 24,483,233 downwards.
ATCAATTTTATTAATTCTTTCGAAGAACCCACTCTTAGTTTTATTGATCTGTTCTACTTTTTTATTTGTTTGTTTCTATATCATTTATGTCTGCTCTAATATTTATTGTTTCCTTTCTTCTATTGGCTTTAGGCTTTCTTTGCTGTTCCTTTTTTAGCTCTTTTGGGTGTAAGGCATATTTAAGACTCCACCAAAAAATGACTAGAGCTGATACATAAACTTGGCAAAGACACAAAATATAAAACCAACATGCAGAAATCTTTGCATTTCTATACACCAATAATGGAGCAGCAGAAAAAAACAATCAAGGAATTGATCCTATTTGCAACTGTACCAAAACAATAAAAATACCTAGGAATAAACACAACTAAAGAGGCAAAAGGTCTATTCTCTGAAAAGTATAGAACACTTATGAAAGACATCGAAGAGGACACAAAGAAATGGAAAGGCATTCCATACTCATGGATTGGAAGGACAAACATTGTTAAATGTCTATCCTATCCAAAGAAATCTACATGTTTAATGCAACCTCTATCAAAATACTACCAGCATTTTTCACAGAGCTAGAACAAATAATCCTAAAATTTGTATGGAACCACAAAAGACCCCAAATACCCAAAGCATTCCTGAAAAAGAAATACAGAATTGGAGGCATCACAATTCCGGATTTCAGGCAACATTACAAAGCTGTAGTCATCAAGACAGTATGGTACTGGCACAAAAACGGACATATAGATCAATGGAACAGAATAGAAAACCCAGAAATGAACCCACAACTACAAGGTCAACTAATTTTTGACAAAGCAGGAAAGGATATACAATGGTGAAAAGACAATCTCTTTAACAAATGATGTTGGAAAAACTGGACAGCAACATGCAGAAGAATTAAACCAGAACACATTCTTACACCATCCACAAAAATAAATTCAAAACGGGTGAAAGACCTAAATCTGAGACAGGAAACCATCAAAATCCTAGAGGATAACACAGGCAGAAACCTTTTTGACCTTGGCTGTAGCAGCTTCGTATTAGACACATCATTGGAGACAAGGGAAACAAAAGCAAAAATGAATTGTTGAGGATTCATCAAGATAAATGAATTCATGAAGATAAATGATATCTGCACAGTGTAGGAAACAACCAACAAAACTAAAAGGCAGCCCACAGAATGAGAAGGATATTTGCAAATGATGTGTCTGATAAAGGGTTAGTATCCAAAATGTATAAAGAATTTACCAACCTTGACACCCAAAAAACAAAAAATTCAGTTAAGGAATGGGCAGAAGACCTTTATAGACACTTTTCCAAAGAAGACATCCAGATGGCTAACAGACATATGAACAGATGCTCAACATTACTCACAAATACAAATCAAAACCACAACAAGATACGGTCTTATACCTGTCAGAATGGCTAAAATTAACAACATAAGAAACCACAGTTGGGGAGGTTGCAGAGAAAGAGGAACCCTCTTAAACTGCTGGTGGAAATGGAGGCTGGTACAACCACTCTGGAGAACAATGTGGAGGTTCCTCAAAAAGTTAAAAAATAGAACTACCCTATGATCCAGCAACTGCAAGTTTTTACCCAAATACGGATTAGTAGGTTTTTACCCAAATGCGAATTAGAAGGGGTACATTCACCCAAATGTTTATAGCAATATTATCAACAATAGCCAAACTACGGAGAGAGACAAATGTCTATCTACTAATAAATGGATAAAGCAGTATATATATATATATATATATATATATATATATATATATATATATATATACACATATGCATATACACACACACACACAATGGAATACTATTCAGTCATTAAAAAGAATGAAATCTTGCCATTTGCAGTGACTTGGATGGAGCTAGAGTGTACTATGTTAGACTTGGTAAGTCAGTCACAGAAAGACATACCATATGACTTTACTCATATATAGAATTTAAGAAAGAAAACAGATGAACATATGGGAAGGGGGAAAAGAAAAAAAGGGGAGAGGGAAACAATCCAAAAGAGACTCTTAATAGAGAGAGAACAAACTGAAGGTTTGGATGGAGGAAGGCATGTGGGGGATGGGCTAGATTAGTGATCGTAATAAAGAGGGCACTTGTTCTGATGAGCTCTGGGAATTGTATGTAAGTGATGAATCACTGAATTCTATTCTGGAACACAATATTGCATTGTATGTTAACAACTAAAATTTAAATAAAAGTTACGACAAAGACAAAACAAATTAAAAAATAAAATATCTGAGTCTTTGAATTCATGCTTTGTAAATAATCTGTGTCCACAAAAGTTATTAGTCCTTTCTAAGTGAGATTTTATTATTTCTTTTCATTTTGTTTGAAACATTTGAAAATATTTAATCAGGGAGACTGGCTCAGTCGGTTTAGCATTTGCCTTTGGCTCAGGTCATGATGTTAGGGTCCTGGGATCTGAGCTGCAAAGGGCCCTCTGCTCAGTGAGGAGTCTGTTTCTCCTGCTCCCTCTGCACTCCCCACCCCCTTTATTCTCTCTCATCTCTCAAATGAATAAATAAAATCTTAAAAAAAAAAGAAAATATTTAATCAAAGTACTTAATAAACAGCATACACAAAACTTCATTTTAGTGTATAGCAACTATTGTAAACAAATCAAAAACAGAAATACATTGAAATGTATCTCTAGATAAGCAAAGGGAAAAAACAATAACTCAAGCTATCCACTAGATTAATATTTGAAATTCTTTAATTTTCCTTTGGAATATTTCAACTTGACTCTTTTGATGCAGGTTCTATTTTTAATTGGACATATTTATGTTCAGACTGAAACTGAATGCAGTCGAAAAGAACTATGATTTTGCAGCACCAATATTTGGCAAAACCCCAAAAATAATCATGAAGACACCTTTTATTTATTGATTTATTTAAGTAAGTTCCATGCCCACCAAGAGTCTTGAACTCACTTCTCTGAAACCAAGAGTCTCATGCTTAATGGATTGAGTCAGCTTGGTGCCCCATAAAACACCTTTTATAACATATTTTTGTATTATAGAAATATTTTTTGAAGATATTTATTCTGAGTAAGGCAAAATGAGAGCCTATGAAGTTTTTAGACTGAGATATTTACATCTTTAAATATAGAAGATAGAATTGAGATATTCTCAATGAGGCAAAATTTTGAGGAAAAATGGAATCAAGAATATCATCCATTTAGCAAAATTTGCATGTGCCTACGAGGTATTTCAGCAACTACAGACTCTTTTTTCAATTATAATTTTTTATGGTCTATAGTGAAGAGTTAATTGAAGATGTCCGCAATTTCAAATTTATTAACCAGAAAATACACCATTGAGGAAAATTACAGGCAATTTTATGAAAAAAAAAAAAAAGGTAATAGTACTATATATAGAGAAAAAGAACTAGTCTTTAAAACAGTAACAGCAACTTAGTGAAGGAGACAGATATGACTAAGTGCAAGACTTAACTATGTGAAAATATAATGAAAAGATCATTGTGCTTAGATTATTATGTTACTTTCTGGTAATATAAAAATATAGATATTATGTTCTAGAAATACTGTGTTTCAAAATAGCTTTGGAAAAAAGAAATTTTATACATTCATTAATATAACTAAATCAGTCGAATATAAAAAAAATGATTTTTAATATTATACAATTATATTCTTTAGTACCTATTTTCACTCTCAAAGGAGTCCCTGCCTCATCCTATGTTATGTTCACCTCATATCAAGATTTTCACAGCTCTTTGAAATAAGGCTTTCTAGCCTACCCCAAGCTGCCAAATACAAATTTCCTTAAATTAGACTTCTTATATAATTTACTTAAATTTTTTTCCTTCTTTTTTTGTAAGTAATCTCTACTCCCAGCGTGGGGCTTGAACTCACGACCCCAAGATCTAGAGTTGCATGCTGTACTGATGTGCCAGCTAATCACCACCGCTGTAATTTACTTTTTTATTTTTTTAATTTATTTTTATTTTTATTTTTTTCCTGTAATTTAGTTTTGATATTATCTTCTAAGGTAGATTGATAGACTTTGGGGAAAAATTTATCCCACAATTTTGAATGTTAATATAAATATTAAGAAAAATATTTAATGGTTTATATAATGTTTGGTATCCCTTTAATTTTAATATGACAGAAACTTTGATATGGAAAGGACTTGAGTCTTTATTGGCCTGTTATTATTCTAGATATTTGTATTGTTCTCACTTTAGAGACAGAGGCAGAGGACCCTAGAGAGGCTGTTTATTTTGTCCCAAAGCTACTACATGGGAGGGCTGGGTTCTAACATTTGTCATTTAATTTCAAAACCCATGTTCTTTTAGTTTTACTCTGATTTTACTTTGAAAAGGGAAAAAGGAAGAGATCTGACATCTAATGAGCAACAATACACCCAATGCTGTGTCTGATATTTTCACCTACATCAGTTTATTTAATCTCTGCAACACTGCAAGTTGTTTTTATTCTTATTTTATGGACAGAGAAATTGAAGCCCAGAAAAGTTGAATATATTATCAAATGTCATGCACTTTATAGTGATGCAGGAGTTTATAGACACAGTTTTGACTATAGTAGTCTATATTTACTAAAAAGACAAAAAATTGGAACTAAAGTGTAAAGCATTACATTTACATGATTAAGATCTTAATGTTTGACTTCACGTTGAGACACAAACCATTTTCATGCTTTGTAAGAACACACCATTATTATCCAGGACTATTGTCCTGGATTTTCCAGGAATTTACCTTCCTTGTTAGATTAAGTACCAAAAATCGTTCTTACCTAAGGGGTTATGAACAACTGGTGGTGGCGATCATTTGAGATCTATGCCACAAGCCCAGAAGTTTGACTACAGTAGATTCAGAGTTTTCTATAGAACAATGCCACACTAATTTGAATGTAAACATACTTCTGGCCAATCAGTGGTTGCTTAGGCATGGGAGTGGGGTGGAGAGAGGTGGCATTACTAAGGAGTATGAGAAAACTGTTGGGGGATGATGAGGACTTATCTACTGAAGGGACTATCTCAAGGCTGGCTTTGAAGCTACCCTTCAGCTCCCTTGGGGCCCTGGCATGTACCTGCCCTTCCTTGTTCCCCACACCATCCCTCCCCCAACTAGAGCAACTCTGAGATCACCTATTTTACACATTGAGCTTTGCAGCAGCTTTCCTTTGAAGAATCTCTGTGGCTGAAAACAAATTTTGAAAATATCAGAACTGGCACCTAAACATTATATAGTTGTAGCTGTCACCGTATGAGCTCCCCAGGGACCAGTTTCTTCCCACGTGGATGAAATCTATGTCAAGTTCTGTGACATTCTGGGTTAATATTAAGTAATGAAAAGATCTTTCAGTTACTATAGTCTCAATAAAGATCCAGTGCAATATATAGTCACAGTTTTCATCTTCTTTGAAAAGTTAGCTCTTCCCTCTCCCAGCATAAGTCCAGCCTGTCTTGGTAACCTATAGTAGGAAAGATCCCTACTATTGAGATTCTCCTCCTCCCCTTCCTCCCCTACCCCCATTCATTAGGCTGCCTCAGTTTCTTCCAGGGTTGAACCTGGAGGAGAGAGGAGATATGTGGGACAGAAAAGTTCTTAGTCAACAAGTATTATTGAAAGCTGTCATTGGCATTTTGGAGTAAACCTGGTGTTCATTTGAAATGTACTGTTCTAGCCAAATTGGTAGAAGCTATGTTGATTGGTCACTGCCTTGTTTTGATTGTATGGCGAATGTGCCATCTGATTATTACATCTTTGGAGTATGACATGTGTTTGGGGATTGTAGTGAGGCTGGTTCTCTTATTTGGCACTTTCTTGAGTTCTTAAGATCTCTTCTCACTCACATGCACATATATATGCATACAGAGGCAGCACATCCCAAGGGATTTATCAACTACTGTTTCCTTGACTTGAGTGATCACATTTTTCTCTAGCTTATGACTATTCCATCAACCCCAAGACACCCAAGGTACACCTCCATCTTCTTTTAAGAAGGTCACTGTCTACCTACAAGGGTCCCTCTTGTACAGGATCTTTGATAACCCCATGCTGGCTCCCTTGTAGGCCTAGATTGAAACCATGGAATCCACAGGGAACACTTTCATGTTCTCTGCAGATAATCTCCTTTCATTGTTCCAGCAGTGCAGCTGGTCTGCTACCATCTCTCACTTTTTAAATTTTTTACCCCAAATTTCCAGAGGACATTCTTTGACTATGCTATTGAAGGCCGATTTCCTGGGCTTGAGGTAAAAGCCTAGCCCCTTCTATCTTTTGAAACCTCTTTGTAGTCTCTGAAACGCCACTGTTTCATAACTAGTGTGAAAGAAAGGCTTAATGTATGAACAGCTGTTTTTTGTTAACCTCATTTTAAAATCCTGTGTGTAGTTTCTTTTAGAATGTGGAGACATTAACACTTAATGTTTTAGGACCTCAACAGAAATGGGAAGTGATATGGGTACATTTTATCATCCTGTTACATAACAAAGATACCTAGCCTAAAATTGTCTTTCAACAAATGCATAGCTTCCACTAGAGTGAATCTTATGGATCCTATCAGGAATCAGTAAATACTCTCCTAATGACTGACAGATTGTCTATACACATCTCTTGTTTCCTTGTCAAAGAATTTCAACATCAAGTTCATGTTTTACATTATGTTGGTGGAAAGTATTCGTAAGTACTTTATCATAAAGCCACATATATTACCTCATTTATTTTTTACAAACACCAGACTAATTTGGGAAGGAAATAGATATATTTCTACTTGAGATCCATGGAGGAGATTCATATATGTGTGTTCCAGCCTTATGTCTTACATTCTTTCCTTATGTCACCTTATGTTAATATTTTATTCTATTTTTATGTGACACATTGTTAATATTTTATTCTATTTTTTTGTGACACATTGAAAGAAATGACATCATTCTTATTTTGCAGATATGGATATTGAAGAAAAGGCATCTTCTCTTAGGTAAAGTTCAGGTGCTATACTCTTACCTTCCTGTTTCTTTGTTTCCCTTCTTTATCAGTTCCTCAAGCTCTGTCCCCAACACACGCACTCATGCATGCACATGCACATACACACAACTATTTATAATTTAGTATTACTTCATTTAAATGTTAATTGTTCCCAAAGTATCATATCTTGTATGATGTAATAGTGTCTCAGGCTTAAAGAATTTACATTTTCCAGTATCAGAAAGTTAGATGGGGAAGAGATATGGGGAATATTGTGAAACTGACCATGTTTCCTCCATTCACAGGCATAAGAGTGTTCAAAGTTGAATGTTCAGACTCTCTATAGCATTGGTACAGACTCTTTTAAGTAAAAATAACATTAGCTACATAGTCTCTTTATTACTCTTACTTGTTCTAATTTCTTCACTCATTTCTTTATTTTAATAAATTATATATATTTTTGTGAGCCACATAAATTATTTCTTTTTTGGAACATTTCATCATATTAAAAAAAACCCTAAGTTTTAAGAAAACTTGTTTTTATACTTTCTCAAGAAGCTTCCTCACTGGCTTAGAGATTTCTAGGTTAAATTAGGTCCCTTGGAGGATACAGGTAATATTTTTTGTTCCTATTAATTTATTTCTATGTATCATCTTGTTTTTCAGTGACTAGAAGGGTAATAACAGGAAAAAATGAATGATTCCTGCTGGCAATATATTTTTCAAGTTGTCATTTTTTAAGAGTTGATGCAAATGGTAGAGATACATGGCTTTTCTTCAATTCTTCTTCAGTATTCAAGTAGGTACTCAGTAGCTTGAGTCTATAAATAAATGAGCCTATCAGAGGTATACCATGAATGACAGATCTGCTCCTCTGATTACTAAATTCACTTCAATAATTTCATGTATACTTTTAAATTAGTGGCGTTTTTTTGAAGTCAGGAAGGAAACGTGCTAATTGCTTCCATTACCGAGTTTATGGATAAAATGAGAAATATCCCATTAACCCAGAGAGACATGGCTCTGAATTTCCTATGTAAAGTGAGAAGCTGAGATTGTTTTGAAATCTAGAATAACTCACAGGTAATTTTGCTCTGTTGGTGTGTTGGTATTGGTTAGCTGATTGAGTATTCTCTGCTCATTCAGTTGTGAAGGATTTTCATTCTGGATGTGTGTGAGAACTTGACAATGTTTGCACTCAAAGTGTGAAAATAGAGTAATCTCATCTGAGTAGAGGAATTCCCTTTTGCAATCATGAAAGAGGAAGCAGGAAAGGCTTCTGATCTTTGTAGTTGCTGTCTGTGAGTTTTCTAGGTACACATATGTCTCTTTGTTTTCTGATATTTTTTACTTCACAGTAATGGGAATACTTTGACTATCTTCCTGGGTTGGGCAAGTTTCAAAAGAATAATATTGTAAATCATGTTGCTAATCTAGGTATCTTAACAAAATTTTTATTTGACATTATTGCTTAGAGAATGATATAGCCTTGTTCACAGTCATTATAGTATTACTTTATTATTATATTTTTACTTACATACTTGCCTCTCACACAAGAGTACATGTTCCTTGAGATATCTCTTTTTTATGATTGTCTTTTAGTCTTGCAGAGTGCCAAAAATAGAGTAGATATACAAAAAAAAATTTACTAAAAGTTTCAACTGGTTAAGTATGAAACAAGACTTAATAGGAAGTGTTTTTCTATTTAATCACTTAGGTTTTTCAAAATTCCTTGATCACTTATATTAAAAAATCATTACTATTTGTCATCATCATTGCATCATTATAAATGCCTGCCATTTGTTGATATGTATTATTCTCTCTGCTCAGCATTTTTTATACATAAGTTCATTTAATTCACAAAAAGACCTTATATGGAATTAGCCACATTTCCATCTCACAAATGAAGACATTGAAGTAGGGAGAAGTTAAGCAATTTGCCCAAGTGTCACACTGCAAAAGTAACAGAATCAAGATGCAAACTCATGTCTGGCCACTATATGGTTTTAGAAGGCATCACCCTCCCCTAAAATTTATGATTGCATAATAAATTTTTTGTTATTGGTTTCTTAAGACCTCTAATTCCATCCCCTGCTATTTGCTTAGTTATTTCCTCCTGTATATATGTTATACATTAAAAAGAAAAAGATTGTCTGAGTTAACTGACAAGGTAAAAATAACAGATCTATGTTTACACGTTAACAAACCTAGGAGATTCATTTCCTTCTAAGTAGTTCTCAACTCTGGCTGCAAAACAGAATTGCCTCATGAGCAGCTGAAAGCTGCAGATCACCAGGCTCTGTCCCAGAGCTGCTGAATCAGTATCTCTGATTCTGGGGGGACCCAGGCGTCTGATTAAAAAGAAACAGATGACATGGTGTGTTTCTTATGTGCAACTGGGATGGAAAATCATGGCTTGGATCTGTGAGATGAGGTTTTGAAACTTGCCCTCTGAGCAATGGACCATTAATATGCAAGGTATTGCCTTGAGAAATAGGTGCCTGGACAGCTCCCAGGTTTTTCCCAGGTTTTGGGGACCTCTGGTGGGGGAGGGAGGTGCCCGATGGGCAACTGGCAAGCCCGGTGGGGAGCTGAGCGGTCCTTATCCTCTGTGGGTGCCCCTGGATGGCACATGCAGAGAACTGTGCTGGGGCTCCAGTAGCAGGAACGGGCCATTTCAGGCCCCAGGCCCTGTCTGGGCCACTCCAGAAGCTCTTGTTGGTGACCACCAGTCCATGATGCTCTGGCTGCAAATTACATAAAGCTTTTAACTGTGATTGAGCTGAGCACTTTTCTCAAACATTTTGAGTGATGATTTTTAGCTTTGTTTTGAAAACAATAAACAGAGATGAACCTGAAAAAAAATTCTAAAAATATTTATTGAGCATCTACTATGTGCCCAACAATGTGTGAGAACTTGCACTCTCCAGGTATAGAAAGCAGGAAATAGTTCAATGAATTGAACTGTTCTATTTTCCTTTCTTTTTTTAAAAAGATTTTATTTATCAAAAATAAATGATAAATCTTTTTTTTAAAAAGATTTAGAATCTGTGCTCACACGAGTCCTGGGGAGGCAAGGAGAATTATTTTCTTTAAGATAAATATATAGAATATTCAGTAATCAAGATAATTAGTCATGTATGTATATATGTGTGTATACACATATACACAATTATTTGTTCTTAGCTGAACTCATTTAAATATTGGTTAAATGTTCTATCATTTTCTCATAAATCATACATTGTGAAGAGCTTATGTTAATGGGTATGTTCTTCTGCCATGATATATATGTCTATACACAGTTTGTGTCTTTCTCCACTCTCTCTTCTCTCAATCCTTTCTCTCTGCAACATTCACAAGCTGAGCAAAGAACTAAAAAATGAGAAGCTAAGTGAGTTGTAGACACAGTCTATCTACTTCATAACGTGAATTAAAAAGAAAAATAGAGGGACACCTGGGTGGCTCAGGGGTTGAGTGTCTACCTTTGGCTCAGGTTGTGATCCTGGGTTCCTGGGATCGAGCCCCACATTGGGCTCCCCATGGGGAGCCTGCTTCTCCCTCTGCCTATGTCTCTGCCTTTCTCTCTCTGTCTCTCATGAATAAATAAAATCTAAAAAAAAAAAAAAAAGAAACACAAATATAGTGGTTTTCTCAAAATAGTATTTAAAAATGCCTGATTGATTCTGCAGATACTAAGAATTAAGTTTCTACAGATCTCATGGCAAGATCATAAATCTCAGTGTTTCCAAATAAATAAATAAATAAATAAATAAATAAATAAATAAATAAATCTCAGTATTTCCTCTATCATTTGGGCAACAGAAAAACATCCTGTGTGAGGTCAAGCAAGTTAGTCAAGGATTTACTTTAAAAGCTTTAATTTGGACCTTCAAATTTTTAAGTAATAGGGATTTTTTAAATGTTCTCGATTCTAAGAACGAAATTGAAGCTGAATCTTCATATTTTAGTGAGTTGACTTTCCCATTGTGTCATAAAGCATGTTTCTTATTCACCTTGCCTGGCATCTCCTCTGTGCTGTAGAATGTGATTAATAAAATTATAGTCACTATCTCAAGAAGGTAGCGTAAGAGATAGATATGAATGTTATTTCTAATCATAAAGTTTAGAAAATGTTATAAGGGAGAGATTATAAATTTGAATTATTTTTAAAAAGATTTTATTTATTTATTTGAGAGAGAGAGAGACTGAGAGAGAGAGGTAGTGAAAGAAAGAGATATCTTGAATGGAGGGAAGGGTAGAGGGAGCAGACTCCCTGTGGAGCAGGGAGCTGGATGCAGGACTCTATCCCAGGACCCTGGGATCATGACCTGAGCCAAAGGCAGATACTAGCCAACTGAGCCACCCAGGAGCCCAGATCTGAATTATTTTGATTTCTGTATAGTAAAAACTTTGTGCCTGTTTTTTTAAGAAGAGGAATTTTGAGTCTATCCATAATTGTTTTCTTTCTATTAGTGGAAAATACTGCAAAAGAAAGAGAGAAATGTGCTAATCTGTCCCTATGAATTAAATACCAATCATTTTATGTTTTATTATGTAGAGTCTAGTGAGAACATAATATAATCTCCTTTTTTTTTTTTTTAATGATGAATTTGGCTTTCTCACCCTAGATGAAGTGCCATGAGTTTTAATATTAGGACACTATCACCCTAGGATAAATACTTTCTGAGTACAAATATTTAATAATGGATTAACTTGGTCTGAATATAGTAATTCAGAAAAACCCTGTATGTAATTAGTCAAAATATGTGAACTCAAAGTAGTAATTTGAAACATGTATAATAACTGTTTTGTCACTTTATCAGTTACACTTTTTCTGTGATCATTCTTTTATTTTATATTAGTCCACAAATGACAATGAAAATACTATTCTTTATGTGACTCTAAATAGTTGAGATGCAATTTTATGGAAGTATCTTTATAAACTTCACGAGAACATGAAGACCAATTTTTGCACACCTTCTAGTATGTTTCTTCTGGAAATACCACCTTTTTCATCACTTTTAAAATGAAATTTCGTTCATCATATTGGTTCTTTAGCTGATCTTATATTTATCCAATTAAATGTAAAGGCTGAATGTAAACTAGTTCTCCTAATACTCTCTATGACATTTCAGAGGGAGAAAAAAATCTGTGAGCTATTTTTATTTACATATGAATTCAAATTCAAGTTTTCCCATATGTACTCAGACTTCACATTAGACATTTTCTTCAACTAATAAATTTACAGCAGTTGTCTGGGAGTATAGGATCAATTTAGCTACATTAGCATGTTTAGAAATAATGCTACCTGAAATAATAAAATTCAAATTATGATATCAGTGCTTTCCTCTGGACTTGTTTTCTATTATTAGAATTTTCTCAGAATATATATACTGCTGAGTTGGGGTGAATATTTTTTTTTTAAAGATTTTATTTATTTATTCATGAGAGATACACAGAGAGAGAGGCAGAGACATAGGCATAGAGAGAAGCAGGCTCCATGCAGGGAGCCTGACATGGGACTTGATCCCAGGTCTCCAGGATCAGGCCCTGGGCCGAAGGCAGTGCTAAACTGCCGAGCCACTGGACTGCCCTTGGGTGAATATTTATTCACATCTTCTCCTTTAATATTTCACTCTTGTGCAGACTCAGAAGGCCTTTTTTGGTAAAGTTCTGAAAGAGATCTGAAGAATTATCTGTTTCAACCTCTAATTTGAAGGTAAGGAAATGGGGCTTAGAAAGGCAATGTGACTTGTCCAGGGTCACACAGCTGGTTAGAACCCATGCTTCTTCTCCAGTGTCATGACCAACCTATAGGCAAATAAGTGAAATTGGAAAGAATATTTGACTTTGAGACTCTGAAATGTCTTCTCTACATAGACTTTTATTCCATGAAGGAATTGACCTTTAAGATAATAAAAGTCTTAGGAGTTATGAGATTTGCTTGGACAACAATGACTACAGTGTTAGCTTTTTAGTATTTTCTTTGAAATGACTTTGGTGTAGACATTGTAAAGTTGAGGTTAGGCAAAAGGAGAAATGTGAAAAAAACACAATGAAGGCTCTCTAAAAAACAAAAGACTTATTAAGGTTATGCGATATGATTTGGAGTTTTCCAGATTTCCCATATAGGCAGTGCCTAGCTTAGTAGAAGTTGTTCTATAAGAACATTCTATTAATTTTTTTTCAGATAGATAGAACATCCTTGATTATTGGTTGAATTTAAGCCTCTTACTGAGTGTTATGCGTGTTCTATTGGGCACCACTGTTCTCTTAGGTTAAAATCTTCTTTTGTTCTCTGAAGCAAAAGTAACTTTTAGTATCCGACCCTGAAGGTGCACATGAGGTAGGGAAAGAAAAAAAATCACTTTTTAATTTTAATCTTGACAAATTAAATGCACCCCATTGAATCAGTGTTTTGGGATTTGGATTAAGGCTCCACTATCCAAAACTAATAAAAAATTAAGTTAAATATTTGTGTTCCATGTGGCATGAATCTGTTGTTCTCTCTGCGGATAGTTACATCCTAGCCATATAGTGATTTTTCTTCTTGTAAGCTTACAGGAGTTCATCCAGCACCATTCCAGTACTTTCTTTGGGGGCAGGCATATGAATGTGGACATGACACTATTCTTGACCACTTTAGTTTATAAGACTCTCTCCCTTTCTCCCCAGTTCCCATAGTACTTCATTATGTACTACTTTGTAATATGTATAACTTATCTTGTATGGTGCAATACCATACAATCTTTTTTAGAGTGGTGTTTTTACTTTTTTTTTAAGATTTTATTTATTTATTCATGAGAAACACACAGAGAGAGAGGCAGACACAGGCAGAGGGAGAAGCAGGCTCCATGCAGGGAGCCTGACGTGGGACTCGATTCCAGGTCTCCAGGATCAGGCCCTGGGCTGAAGGCGGCACTAAACCCCTGAGCCACCCTGGCTGCCCGGTGTTTTTACTTTTATTTTTTAAGTTCAGGCATTGCCAAGTTAGAGCAATAATTCATTCAATACATGTTCACTGAGTGCATACTATATCCCAGCACTGTTTTAGGTACTGGGTATATAGCTGTGAATAATTCAGGAAAAGTCTCTTCCTTCATGAAGCTTATGTTCTGATGGCAGGGGTGGGTGGAAATCCTAAACACACAAATAAAATGAGTTTAGAGAGAAACACACAATAATAAGAAAATATAAGAGAAAAGGGAGAAGAAAAGTAACTTGGAGAAAGAGGTTCTTTCTTTTGAAAAGACGATCATAAAAAAGGCCCTTTAAATGACCTTTATGACAATGATTGAATAATGAGAACAAACCAGCAGTGGAAATATTGGAGGTGAGAAGGGAACATTCAAGACAGACGTGACAAGATTATAGGTTGGGGGTGGGGTGGAGCGTAATATGAAACAAGTTCTGAGTGGTAAGAAACTGGATCATGTAGGGCCATATAAATCATTGTGGAAAGAAGTTTGGATTATGTTCAAACTGAAATAGGAATCCAGTATAAGGTATTAAGAAATGGAGTGATATTATATAACTTGGGCTATATTGGGAGAAAGCACCATAGGTGGATGTGAATGGAAGCCATCTATTCATATATTTTATTATCTTCTATAGATCTGTTTGGAAAGGAATCTACTCTCTGGATCATGTGTGTGCATTTGTGGATGTGAGGGTGCCTTGGGAGAGGTTAGGCTTGGGGTACTCTTCATGCATGGGTAGTTAGAGATCTGGAGTCAAAAATGATCTTGATGCTTGGAGAACACTAAGACTTGAAGGAAAAGATGGATTGTATTTGAGGGATGCCTGAGTGGCTCAGTTGCTTAAGCACCTGCCTTCAGCTCAAGTCCTGATCCTGGGGTCCAGAGATGGACCCCCACCCCAGCAGGGAGCCTGCTTCTCCCTCTCCAATCCACTCGTGCTCCCTGTTGCTATCTCTGTCTCTCTCTTTCAAATAAATAAATAAAATCATTAATAATAATAATAATAATAATAATAATAATAAAAGAGGGATTGTATTTGAGAAAGGAATTCAAACAGGCCTGATGGAGGAGGCATGAGGCCAGGCAAAGGAAGAGTTGCTGACCTCAGTCAGGGAAGGCAGGGAATTCACTAAGGTAGGGGAGGGTGAAGGCCAACTTGGGATAATTTAATGAACACAAATTTTTGTATTTTCTTCTGTTTTCCTCCTTTTGTTGGGCCAGAGCTAATATGGGCTAGAGTGATATGATCTGATCCTGCATAGTCATATATGTGCATAAAGTACACATGCGCACTTTACCTGCATTGTCATTTATTTCTCTCAGCAATTTAAAATTGTATACTACCACTCTACAACCCCTTATCCAAAACCCTGAGGATGGGATGTGTTTGGAATTAAGAATTTTTCAGATGCTAGTTAAGACATTATGATGTGTATGCTAGATATTACCTAACACCCTACTGGAGTATGAGGTGGCACCCTGTAACCAAACATATTAACATTTCTGCAACAAAACACAGTTATTTGCACAATATGGAGAACATTGAGAATGCAAATAGTCTCATCTCAATTCAGATGCAGCTTGTAGATAAGAGTTTGTTTTGAGCTCAATAAGCTTCTCATTTCTAGTATTGGGTTTTTTTTAAAATTCGGATTGAGATTCTTACTGAGGAGGAAATTAGGGTTTAGAGAGGTTAAGCAACTTGGTAAATAGTTGGGCCAGAATTTAAATACTGCATTGGCTGACCACAAACTCTCTGTTCTTAACCATCACGTGATATCGCCTGTTCAGAAATGGTGAGTCCTGCTTACAGATACCTGTCTTGTATGTAAAAGCACATACCTGTGTATTGAGAGACAGATTGCTAAAAAGGAACTACAGTAAACAATGGCTACTAATAAGTTTAAAATATAACCATTTTGAGGGTATAAAGACTATGTGTCTGTAAATTGTTTTATGCTGTTTCTATCATGGTGGCATTATAATGTTATTAATGAAAAATTATCTATTAATACATTGCAGATTGAATTATGATAAACGTAATTAATGACTTAATTAAATAACTTAATTTGATAAATGATTTAAATTATGATTATTATTCTCCATCATCCCATTGATTAACAGAGAGAGTTTTGCCTAAGTTGTGGATGATAGCAACCTCATTTATTTAATTTCAACAAAACTTTAGAACATAAGTTAAAGTTGTTAAGGCTGGAGGTCATCACCCATATTGAATATGTATTCTGCTGGATATATTCAACTAAACAGTATGGGGCCCTGGAAACATTGAATAAGAATATTCCGGGGATCCCTGGGTGGCGCAGCGGTTTGGCGCCTGCCTTTGGCCCAGGGCGCGATCCTGGAGACCCGGGATCGAATCCCACATCGGGCTCCCGGTGCATGGAGCCTGCTTCTCCCTCTGCCTGTGTCTCTGCCTCTCTCTCTCTCACTGTGTGCTTATCATAAATAAATAAAAAAAAATTAAAAAAAATATTTTGAATAAGAATATTCCCATATAACAGACATCTCTTTAGTTTAAGTAAGATTATTCCAGAGATGGAAAATGCTGGAAAGACCTGGAAATGCTGAGATTATTATTGGTGTTATTATTGTAATTGCTATTATTGCATTTAATATTTTATGTCACATTTTAATGTAGCAACTAAATGATTTCTTTCTTTCCTAAGATTCTTTTAGGACTGTTTTCTACTTGAAACGTTATCAAAGAAATTAATAGAAAAATATTCTTCCTTTTACTGAAATTCAATATATATTAATTTGACTAAAACACACTGATTTTGAGCTGGAAATTTTATGTAGTTAAGGAAAAGTAATGTTTCTTTAACATTACCTATGTTTTGCTTATTTAATTTTGTAACTTCATTTTAGACTATTCTATTCCATTGTGTGTGCAAATGTGTAATTGTGTGTGCATGTTTGTGTGTGTGTGCGTGCATGATATATAGCTGATTCTCATTATTTGAAGTAGTTATAACCTATAAAGTTCCCATGAACACTGAATTAGCTAATACTGAACCAGTGCTCCTAGGGAAAATACAGGGTTAGTTTCCAGTGTGCCTCTGATCAGAACGTTAACATTGAACTCACAGCCAACAGCACTATAACTCATGCCCGAATGAAGCTTGTCTAGCACACACATTTTCTCTGTAAGACGCATCATAGCTTTTTTCAGACTTAGGAACACGGGAGAGCACTAGGCTTGGAGGCCATTTTATTTTTTAATCTTCTTTAAGGATCTTATTTATTTATTTATTCACGAGAGACAGAGAGAGAGAGAGACAGACAGACAGATGGACAGAAACATAGGCAGAGGGAGAAGCAGGCTCCCTCTGGGGAGCCTGATGCAGGACTTGGTTCCAGGACCCAGAATCATGACCAGAGCCAAAGGCTGATGCTCAACCACTGAGCCAGCCAGGTCTTGCTCGGGGGCCATTTTAAATAGCAAAATCACCAACAGAAAGCACAATAAGATGAAAAACTTGACACTAAATAGACTGAAAGAGACACTTGTTTACAGTTTAAGAGCTGAAACAAGAAGGCAGAGAAAGACCTTGTTCAACCTCAGTTAGGACCATGCCAGGTGACTCATATTTGTCAGTGCTCTGTGCATGTGTGTGAGTTCTGTTAAAGCACCATAAGTATTAATTTGGTGGTTACAGATATGTTTTAGTGAATAGACAAATTCCCAAATAAGGAATCCACTAGTAATGAGGATAGACTATATAGGGATGCATCTGTAATATGTTTTGGTTACTATAGGGTAGGAATTATCTTCTGTTACATTTTATCTTCTAGTTCATAATACTTCCTGGATAGCCAGGCCCATTCTGTGTTTCCATCTGTTGTTAGTTACAGGCAAATATCTCTAAGTGTAATATTTATTGTCTTTAAATACATGTGTATTAAATACTTGAGTATTTAAGGGCATGCATATTTAAATACATGTGTATTATTTGTATATACATACAAAGATAGAGCAAGAATGAGTGAGAAGAGAGAGTAATGACATGTTGATGTACAGAAGAAAGTCATTTTTAAAAGTAATGAATGTCCTAATTATTCATGTGTTAGCGCAGCAGCCTGTTTAAAAATTCTTTGAAGTACATAAAATTGACTTAACCTCTTCTGTTTATAGACAATTAAAATGAAAAGCTTCATAATTAATATAATCTTAACATTATTTTAAAATGCAGTTAATGGGAAGTCATCCATCTTCTGACATAGTTAATTCAGTTTTTGCCACACTTACAGCTACTGAATTTGAACATGTCATTATATATTAGAAGGTGGTGCTTTGCTTTGCTTTTTTTCCTCTTGTTCTTATTATGAAAGTCAGAAGACCGTTTGCTTAGTATATTACCAACTCAATTCTTTGTTCATTCATCAAAATTAATTTATGCCTTCTAGTAACACTGAATAGCACAGGAAAGTAAATACAGTAATTGGGTGACTTTTTCCAGAAAATTCTGTATTTGATTGTTAATAAGATTTGGAGTTGAAGCCTCTTGGAAATAAATAAATTCACTGGTTTGTATTATGTTTTGAACCTTGAGATTTTTCATTGCCATATCTTTGGAGAACAGAAATACTTGGTCTTCTGAAGTTTTTGGTTTATTGAAAAAAATAATTGAGAATAGGGGATAGGAAGTGGGTGCCCTGTCCATCCCTTAATCTTGAGGCTCTAATTCAGTGTTTCAGACATGAGTTCAACAACTACTTATGCAGGTCACTATGTCACATATTGTTGAGGGCATGACTGAAACAGAAGGATAACTCTTCCCTCTTTCAGGACACTTACACTCTAGTGACAGAGAAAAGATTGGTATGACTAGAACACAGGGTAGAATGGAAAGGTTATAAGAGCACTAGTTAACAAGGATTGTGAATTAATAAACAAAGGGAAGGATGCTTCTTAAAGAAAAGATTGGTATGACTAGAACACAGGGTAGAATGGAAAGGTTATAAGAGCACTAGTTAACAAGGATTGTGAATTAATAAACAAAGGGAAGGATGCTTCTTTTTTTTTTTTTTTTTTTTTTTAATTTTTATTTATTTATGATAGTCACAGAGAGAGAAAGAGAGAGAGGCAGAGACAGGCAGAGGGAGAAGCAGGCTCCATGCACCGGGAGCCCGATGTGGGATTCGATCCCGGGTCTCCAGGATCGCGCCCTGGGCCAAAGGCAGGCGCCAAACCGCTGCGCCACCCAGGGATCCCGGGAAGGATGCTTCTTAAAGAGAACAGAGAAGAGAGCATTTAGACTGGAACTTGCATCCTGAGTAGAAACTGTTAGGTGGGAAGGGGAGATGGTTCTCCAGAAGATTTTGCTGGGCCAGGGCATTTGTGAAGTAAATAGCAAAGTGGATAACTCTAGGAATGCTTGAATGGTAATTTGGACATAATGGCTCATGTCTTGGAAGCTAAGTAATGTGGTTGGACTTGAATCAGACCGTAGAGAGCTACTGCAAAATATTCAGCTGGTAAAGTCAGAGCCTTACTTTGAGAAGTGCTCTTTAGCAATGGAGTTTTGGTGGATTAGAAGACATGAGATACTAGAGACAAACTGGTAAGTAATTGGGTTACTGGTATCAAAGGTCTTGAACTGGGGAAGAAAATTTGAACTAGGAAGTTGGGGATGAATGAGAGAGACATTGTTGAGAAAGAATGTGTTTTTAATGTCATAAATACTTTTTACTTGGATGAGAGATCCTTTGCCCCAAACATTGAGGTTTTGTAGAGAATTTACTCCTGGGAATTGTTTTTGTTCTGGTTTTATTTAGAGTGGGGAAATGTTTGTTATTTGTTTCTTGAAGTTTTGCCAAATGTACTTATCTGTGGTGGTCATCAGCTACCATATATGAACTATCTGTTTTTGAGTAATAGGGACAAAATATAACTCTAAAACTATGTTGATTAATAATGTAATCTTTATTAGTTATTCAGAAGATACTTTCATATATGAACCTTAGTGTCAACATTAAAAATATCAGTTATCAAAAATATATCAGTTATCATGATTCTTTATTTTCTTTTTTTTTTTTAATTTTTTAATTTATTTATGATAGTTACAGAGAGAGAGAGAGAGAGGGAGGCAGAGACACAGGCAGAGGGAGAAGCAGGCTCCATGCACCGGGAGCCCGATGTGGGATTCGATCCCGGGTCTCCGGGATCACGCCCTGGGCCAAAGGCAGGCGCCAAACCGCTGCGCCACCCAGGGATCCCGATTCTTTATTTTCTATAGCATTTCTGATTAACAAAATTCAGAGGAAAAATTTAGAATAATATACTGTACTTAATCGGTAATCTACAATAATCTGCTTCAATTATCTACCACAGAAAAACTTTTTTAAAAAAGATTTTATTTATTTATTTATGAAAGACACAGAGAGAGAGAGAGAGAGAGAGAGCGCAAGACACAGGCAGAGGGAGAAGCAGGCTCCATGCAGGGAGCCCGAAGGCAGGTGCTACACCGCTGAGCCACCCAGGGATCCCCCAGAAACAACTTTTAAACTCCACTTTGTTGCTTATTTGTGCTACAGTGATTGTTCTCCAAGATGAAAGTTAACAGAGACAATCAAAATACTTTCTGGCATATATTTTATTTAAAAGTAGAAACATTTTGGGATGTCTAGGTGGCTGGGTGGTTGAGTGTCTGCCTTTGGCCCAGGGCGTGATCCTGGAGTCCCGGGTTCGAGTCCCACAGCAGGCTCCCTGCATGGAGCTTGCTTCTCCCTTTGCCTGTGTCTTTGCCTCTCTGTCTTGCTCTGTGTCTCTCATGAATAAATAAATAAATAAAATCTTAAAAAAAATAAAAATAAAAATAAATAAAAGTAGAAACATTTTACTATATCTCAGAGACTTTAGGAAATTTAAAATGTATTTCACGAGTAAATTGCATAAGAAAGACTCAAATAAATATCTTTGAATAAGTTCAGCATTGCAGTGAATTTAACAGAGCTAGGTAATAGCAGCAGCAATAAATAAATCCCACAGAAATACAATAATAGGATTTTGGTTTTTTTAAAGATTTTTTTTAGTAATCTTTATGTCCAGTGTGGGGCTCATACTCAATAGTCGCATGCTCCACCAACTCAACTAGCTAGGCACTCCTAGAATATTGTTATTTAAGCAAAGCCATGGGGGAAACAGGTATTATTTGTTGAAAGATGCTAAAAGTTACAAAGAGGAGAAGTCTGCATCCAAGCACATTGGACTCCATACCTCAAATTTAATTATTGTAGAGAAGATCAGATGTAAACAACATTCATAATAGTATTGCAGTAGAGTTGAGGCATTTTCTATGCAGGAAATTTCTTAAGATGATCATCCTATTAGAAGTACTTAATGATGCATAGAAAGAGAGCTGTGTTTCTGTTTTGAGACTAAGCTTTTAAACATGACAAGAATGATGCTGGAGGGGGGAGGTGGGTGAGTGGGGGAGAGGTATTTGGGTGATGTGCATTAAGGAGGGCATGTGATGTGATGAGCACTGGATGTTATACACAACTGATGAATTATTGAACACTACATCTGAAACTAATGATGTACTATATATTGCCTAATTGAATTTAAATAAAAAATAATAATTAAAAAAAAACATGACCAGAATGAGAGTACATAGATAAAACAGAGATGCTTTGCATCAAAAAGTTTTCATCAATTTGTGCCAATTACTTAATACTGAACCTCAAAACATTTAAAAGTCAAAATTATCACTGTTCAAGATCCTTCTTTTCTACTGAAAAATTTGAAGCATATGTTAGGACAAACTAGAATGTAACACTATAAAATATTTTATTTCTAAAATCTGCCTACTTTTAAGCTTTGTAAAGGTGATCTGGTATGACTACATTTGCCCACAGAGCCAAGGCCAGTTTTTCTAATAAAGGTAAAGGTATTTTGAGCATACATTTAAAAATATTCTGAGTTTCTATTGAAACAATTATGAAAACCACTATTGAACTGGTTGATATCACTGGATAAGCAGGAGGCTGTCAAAGTGGAAGATTTGCTATGTCTTCTCAGCTTAACTTCAAACACTCAAAATTGCTATTATGGCTTTATTTATGTAATTTACTTTTTAAATTGAAGTATAGTTGACATGTAATGTTATATTAGTTTCAAGTTTACAACATAGTGAATAGACAATTCTATATATCCGCTATACACATAGAGCAAGTCAGTACCAAGATGTTTCTTTATTTTTAAAATTTGTTTTGTTTTTTAAGTCTCCCCAAAAGACTATTTGACAGACTATGAGGAGGTACTCTTTGTAAAAAATTCTGTGAGAGTTTATTTTTAGATTGTTGCAACAAGTCTAAAATATTTATTCCTAAATGGAATATGTGGTTGCCATATATAATTTCATAGAGTGTTATCCAGGGAAAGGATATTGGGTAGAGGAAATGGAATAAAATAGAAACTAAATTATTTTAGTTAAATAGAGAATATAACATGGTAATATAAAAATATGCATTTTTTGGGATGGTCTGATTATTATCTTAACAAATATGAACTAACTTAAGGAGGATTACATCTTTATCTGGTTTTTATTAGAAATGTTTATTTCTAATAACATGGTATATCTTTAATTGTTGAAGTCAGTTTTTGTGAAAGACATTTTTAGTCATACTAAGAGAATTCACCCTAAATAACCATTCAGAAAATAATTTTTAAAAGATAGACTTTATCAGGAGAAAATTGAACCTGGAAGGGTTGTATGCTAGTCCTTGCTTCATTCACTTTCAGATCTATTTCTTGTCATTCTCCTTTGTTTTGTATTTCATTTAACTACAGAAGGTAGAAAAAGAAAGAGTAAATCTTAAGAAAGGAGGAAGAACAAAAATGGGTAAGAAATTTTCAATGTAAGGCAAAGAAATAGATGATCAGAAAACCAAAAATTTAGGTTTTTGAAGAAGTTAATGATACATAAATATATGTCAAGACTGATCTAGGAAAAGAGAAAAGACACAAAGAAAAAAATAGAATAAAAAGATATTATTTAAATCTCTATGACCAAATACCTGGATATCTGTATCATAGAAAAACTATGTTTTTATGTTAGAAAAAACTGTTAATGTAACATACTACATTAATAAAGGAGGTTCTAGACTGTAGAGAATGACATTCATTCCATCAAGAGGTAGTATCTCTTTCTCTACCCTTGAATCTGGACTTCGCCATGTGACTTGCTTTGGTCAGTGGAGCACTAGGAAATACGATGAAAGAGGCTTAGAAAGTGCTCCTGCATTAGATCTTCTCCTTTATTGTTGCCAGGAGCCCTGATGACATTTTCAGAAGTGTGGGCCAGCCTCCTGCAGAATGAAAGGACAAAAGGAGAAATACCCCAAACTTTTAAGCTGAGGCTTAGTAGGCCTGTTTCATGAGGATAGCCTTCTGAGTGAGTCCAAGTGAAAGCAGCAGAGCCATTCCGCCAGCACACAAAATCACACACAAAAAATAAACCATTGTTGTTTTAAGCCACAAAGTTTTGGGGCATTTTGTTACTCAGGAAAGGGTAGATAATACAGTATGGTATGATCTTATGTTGGGAAAATTTTATTATTTTTGATGTTTCTTCATTAAGAAATGCCATAGCAAAATAGCAGAACTTTCTTGGTTTGATCAAAGGTATTCATCTAAAACTTACAGTTAATGTATGTAGTCGTGAAACTTTAGAAGCAACCTCACTCAAATTTGGAATCCATCAAGAATCCTGCCATTACCTCCTCTGTTTAATATTTACGAGAAGTTCTAGCCAATGCAATCTAATAATAAAAATGAAATGAGTTATACAAATTAGAAAAGAAGTCAAAATAATGTCCTTACATTTCATCGAGAATGTAAATACCAATAGAACAGAAAGCACACTGTGAAGACATGTTGAAGAATAACAACAAAGTGTGGAGATCTGCTCTACCAGATGGCAACATTTATTGTTTGTTAACTTAAGCAAGTAGATTGCAAGGTCGTATGCAGGTATACAAAAATGACCAACAAAAAGAATACAGAACCAAGAAACAGACCTAGATGTTTTTAAGGGCCTAATTGACATTAGAGATGAGCTGGGAAAAGGTGAACTCTTAAATTCTAAGTGAACTAAACTTAGGTAAATAAATAATTTTAAAAATGAAATATAGAAGAATATCTTTATGGTCATAGGGAGGGAAGCATTTAAAATACACAAAAAAACCAGAAACTTAAAATAAGATTGACAAATGCAATTAAATTACAGCTTAAAAATTACTTGACAACCACTGCAGCAAAACCTACCAATAACAAACATAGTTGAAATGTGAACTACACACTGGGCTTAGATATTTGCCACCAATAGAGCTGACAAAAGAGTGCGTACCAAATTTTAAAAGAACTCCTTCTATTAGTCTAAAAAAGAAACAGACAAAGGCAAATCACAGAGGAGAAAACTCAGAGTAAGTCAACAGGAGAAAGAACAAGAGAAAGATGCTCAACCTCACTAGTAACCAAGGAAATGCGGCTTAAAACATTTCACATCTATATGGCTAGTGTATTGTTTTGAAAATTTGAAATGATATATATTGGTAAGAACTTGGAGAAACAGGTTTTAAACATGCTTATGGTAGAGTGACTTGGAGCAGCCATTTTAGAAGAGCAATTTGGCAAGCTATAGTATATTTAAACATGGGCATGCTCTTGGACACAGCTATTCCACTTCTAGAAATATATTCCAGAAATCAGTCCACTACCAGCACACAAGGAAATATGTCCAGAATGCCTGTTGCATCTTGATTTGTAATAGCAACATGTAGTCTAATAAGTAAATTTTGAATGTAATCATATAATGAAATATTACCTTATGAAAGTGAACCATCCATAACATAGAAGAATCTTGAAAACACAATTTTGAGAGAGAAAAGACAAATATATTATTGCTTATACAAAGTTTAGTGATTATGTAGACAATACCATATATTAATTTTAGATATCTGTAGTAAACATAAAATAATAGGCATGGGAATGATAAACATCAGTTTAAGATAGCGAATATCATTAAAGAAGAAGGGATAGAATTTGGATACATCTGCATTTCAACTATATATGTCATATATTTTATTCAGTAAAATCTGAAGTAAAAATGAAAATTTTTAACACTTAAAGCTAGTTGAAGAATACAAGGACATAACATTCTCTCTAACTTTCTGCATGATAATGATGCTTCATAAAAAACTGTTAAATAAAGTCAAATTGTGTTGGTTCTGATGCAGAACTTATCAGAATCTTTGTTATGCTGGAATGGCCTCTGCCTCTCGAAGAGGTAAATGTAGAACACAGCCCTCTTCAAACATATTTGGCAAGAAAATGAATTTTGAACATGTATATGGAGATACTAGATTATTGCAGAACGTGGGAGAAATGCAAATCTAGAGATAGACAGTGCTGTTGGACAGTACTTTCCTAAGGAAATCTCTGGGGTCTAGGATGAGCATCTGCCTTGTGGTCAAAATATTTAGCCAAATGGATTAGGCTTTGTTATGTATGGTTTTGTTATGGGCAAGTTAGTCTAAAAATTATTCCAACTTGTGCCATAAATTATCTGTGGAATTTTACAAGTTTTCACAGGTTTTTTTTTTTTTTATCCTTTCATTGACGTCGAATTTATATCCCATGGTGAATGTACAATGCAATGATTTTTAGTTAATGGATAGAGTTGTGCCACCATCATTGCAGCGTACTTTTGAAGTATTTCCATCATCCACGAAGTTCCCACCAGTCTCTTTGTAGTCAATCCCTTTGACGACCCCCAGGCAACCCCTGATTTTCTTTCTGTTCCTATAAGTTTGTCTTTTTTGAATAGTCCATAAAAATAGAATCATATGATGTGTAGTCCCTTGTATCTGGCTTTTTACGTTTAACATAATGTTTTTGAGGTTCACCCATGAGGCTGTGTAGGTCAATATTTTGGTTCTTTACGTTGCTGAATCCATCCATGCATGGATATGACACTTTGGGTTTGTCCAGTTACCACTTGATGGCCATTTGAATTGTTTCCAGTTTTTGCTTATGAACAGCTTGTTTCTTTTTCTTTTTTTTTTTAAGATTTTATTTATTTATTCATGAGAGACAGAGAGAGAGAGAGGCAGAGACACAGGCAGAGGGAGAAGCAGGCCCCATGCAGGGACCCCGATGTGGGACTTGATCCTGGGACTCCGGGATCACGCCCTGGGCCAAAGGCAGGCACACTAAACCGCTGAGCCACCCAGGGATCCCCAGAACAGCCTGTTTCATAATGCTTCTATGAGTATTCATGTACAAGTCTTTTGCAGACACGCGTTTTCATTTCTCTTGAGTAGATTTATAGAAGTGGAATTGTTGGGTCATTGAAAGTTTATGTTTAACTTCTTAAAATACTGCCAAACTATTTTTAGAGTGATGGCACCACTTTACATTTCTACTAGTAATGTATGAGGGTTTTAGTTTCTTCACATCCTTGCCAAACTTGCTGTTGTCTAGGTTTTTATTACAGCCATTCAAGTGGGTATGTTGTGGTATCTTAGTGTGGTTTTAATGTATATTTTCCTAATGATGAATGATGTCGAACAATTTTCATGTACTTATTAGCTGTTTGATGTCTTCTTTGCTGAAATGTCTATTCAACCCTTTTGCTGTATTTTAAATTGATTACTATTATTGTTGTTTATTGAGCTGTAAGAATCATAGTCTAGATAGAAATCTTTTATCTAATTCAAGATTTGCAAGTGTCTTCATCCCGTAAGAAAGTAATTTTAAGTGGGGCTTTATTTTCATGTGTACCATATCTCTCACATGATCTTAATTTGGGCAGAGATTACTGCTGAGAAGTCAATTTAAAAAAGAATCATTATGACTATAGCTGTTACTTTAGCTGGTTAGCATATTTGTGCTCCTATGATTTATTTGCCCTTTTTCTCTTCAAAGGAGTATTGAGTGCTATGAAAAATATAGATTCAAACTTATTAGAAATCATGCATTATAATTACTAGTGATTCTGTCAAAGGACAGTTGATTCTTAAATATTGCAGGGTTAAGGATGTTGACCTGACCCCCCTCACCATTGAAAATCCATGTATACCTTTTGACTCCCCAAAACTTAACTACTAATAACCTACTGTTGACCAGAAGCATTAAAGATAACATAAAGTCAATTAATATGTATTTTGTATATGTATTATATATTATATTCTTACAATAAACTAATCTAGAGAAAAGAAAATGTTATTAAAAAGATCATAAGAAAAAGGGGCACCTGGGTAGCTCAGTCGACTAAGCATCTGCCTTCTGCTCAGGTCATAATCTCAAAGTTCTAGGATATAGCCCCATATTAGGGTGCCTGCTTGGCAGGGAGTCTGCTTCTCCCTCTCCCTATGACCCTCCCTCCAACTCATGCTCTCTTTCTGTCAAATAAATAAATAAATAAATAATCTTTAAAAAATCATAAGGGAAATACATTTATAGTACTCAGTACTTCTCTACAAAAATCTGTAAGTGGTCCTATGTAGTTCAAACCTATGTTGCTCAAGGGTCGACTGTAATTATATTTACTATCTTGATTTATTCCAAAAATATAATTATTGTTCAAAACATTGTTTGAAGTTTTCTCATGATTTAACAGGGCATTCCAAATCCCTGTTAAGCCCCTGTGCACAGTGTATCTACACACGCTCATACATGTTCATTTTTTTTCTATTTCAAGATATAAGTTAACGTTTTGCCAATTGCAGATATTACCCTTGTAGTAGTTGGGCAGAGTCCAATTGGCAAGATTTTTGTCTCATGGAAAATACAAATTTAGTGAGAAAACAATAAAATTATCCATACGTAGTCCTTAAAAAAAAAACAACAGTAGGAAGTAACAATTCTCGAAGTCAAAGCCTTCTGAAGGAACTAGATTAATCAGCATTAAAACTTGCTGGGGTAGGTAGCTGGCTTCCTGAATCACCTTCTCAGACTGTTAGGGAGACATTGCTGCAATGACACAATCCGCTGGGGTGCATTCTCCCACAGTTTTATGCAGTGTTCCTCTCCAAAAAAAAAAAAAAAAAGTTCTGCAACTTGCCCTTACTGACTTGAAATGAATGTCCTTTCCCCTTGAATATGCCTTTTGTTTCATTTTCAAAAGTCTCTCCAAAAGAAAACCTTGTATAAACACCTGGCATTTCACAAATTATTGTGTTGCTTAAGGGCACTTTTCCTGGGCCTTGTCTTTTATTCCTATATTGAAAGGGCAGAGCATAAACAGATCACTTTTGTATGCTCTACTCTCACGTGATGTTAAAGGAGGGGCAGGGAGAATAATACATATTCTTTGATGTGTTCTTTTTATTCTGCTGAAGGATAAATTTTAATAAAGGAAAAATCATAATTCATACAGATACGTAAATAAATACATTTATACAGATATAAAATAAACATGTGTTAAAGATTTTATTTAACCTATTGTTAAAAAGGGAACTATGCAGACATGACAGGGTTCAAAGGAAAAGTCAAGGGATCCCTGGGTGGCGCAGCGGTTTGGCGCCTGCCTTTGGCCCAGGGCGCGATCCTGGAGACCCGGGATCGAATCCCACATCGGGCTCCCGGTGCATGGAGCCTGCTTCTTTCTCCCTCTGCTTGTGTCTCTGCCTCTCTCTCTCTCTCTTGTGACTATCATAAATAAAAATAAAAATTAAAAATTAAAAAAAAAGAAAAGTCAAAGAATCTCAAATTCATATAGAGTAAAGAAATATCGAAATGAATTCGCAGAAGAGGTAAAATTGGCTTTTTCTGTAGGTGGTGGTGAAGGGGTGAGAAACAAGCCATGGTATTGCATTGGAGACATCTGGTAATCTTTTCTGCTTATTCCACATTTCTGTATAGTTTTAAGCAGAGCTTGTTGAATTTTTCTGCAATGTGCCAGATAATAAATATTTTAGAATTTATGGGCTTTATGACCTCCCACTCAATTCTGCTATTATGACATGAACACAGCCATAGATAACACATGAGCAAATGATTGTTTAATAAAACTTTATTTATAGACACTAAAATTTGAATCCTATATTATTTTTTCTGTGTCATGAAATATTATTATTTTTTGTTTTTAATTTTTCCCCAACCAAATTGGGATTACAGGCCAAATTTGGTTAACTTTTAATCTACAGTGAGTAAAAACCTCATTGCTAAAATTAGCACAGATTTTCCAAAATATGTGATCTGTGGTAATAAATTACCATACATAATAGTAAATATATTTAGTATCTATCAATACAAATAAATTATAGTAATAAAAGAACAACAGGGGATTCCTGGGCGGCTCAGCGGTTTAGCGCCTGCCTTTGGCCCAGAGCATAATCCTGAAGTCCTCGGATCAAGTCCCATGTCGGGCTCCCTGCAGGGAGCCTGCTTCTACCTCTGCCTGTGTCTCTGCCTCTCTCTCTCTCTCTGTCTCTCATGAATAAATAAATAAAATCTTAAAAAAAAAAAAAGAACAACAGTAAAGCCTTATGCTAAAACAACTGGAAAAAACAGGATTGGCTCAGTAAAGGTTACTTTACCTTGTTGATGACTTGGTATCACCCCGTTTGTTATCCATTCTGCTCATAAGACTCAACTTCATATAATCCAGTTAAATCTGCTTTGAAAGTAAAGATCCTGAAATGATTCTCTTTCAGAGTTGCCTTTACTAAACTCCTATGGAGTTCCAAATATACTTGGAATATGTAGCTTTCCGTGGTACATGGGGAACAGAGCAATATTTAATACCCAATTGTTAATAAGTGCTTAAGAGATACAGTCCTCTATATAAGCTGAACTGTAAATATTTTCCATTTATTAAATAATACTTAAAATTGCACGTATAAACAATCAAAACAATCCTTGAGAATAAACTTTTATCTGCTCTCACCTACCCATTGGCTGAATAAATTGATGATTTTGATGATTCTATAAATCAGGAACAGCTCTGAATTTTTTTATATATCTATGTTTACATAATCTTACTGTCTTTTACAACTGCTATGAGAAAACTTGGGTCATTAGAAATATTCTTGGAGTCTATGAATTAATTATTATAAAATAGTTTAAAAACCTATTCAAAAATAGATTTTTAAATATGCATTTTTTAATGAATGCTCAAATAAAATTATAAGGATATTTTCTATTATCTGGAATCCCCATTTATGACCAAGCACTGCTGCACAATTTTTGTTCTATACTTGTGTTTATTTATTTATTTATTTTAAATATTTTATTTATTTATTCATGATAGACATAGAGAGAGTGGGGGGTGCAGAGACACAGACAGAGGGAGAAGCAGGCTCCATGCCGGGAGCCTGACGTGGGACTCGATCCTGGGACTCCAGGAGCACGCCCTGGGCTGAAGGCAGCGCTAAACCACTGAGCCACCCAGGGATCCCTCTTGTGTTTATTTTTTGGTGGGCTTTAGCTGATATTTTAAATATTTAAAGTGTAATCATTAACATAACATTGGTCAAGCTAAGACCATTGGTCCTTGTTGTAGGATATACAAATGTATTCTAGAGCAGAGGTCAGCAATCTTTTTGTGAAGGGTCAGGTCATAAATATTTTTGGTTTTGTGGGCCTCTATCATAGTCCTCTATCATAACTATGCAGCTGGGCAATTGTAGCCTGAAAGCAGCCACTGACAATATGTAAATGAATGAGTATGGCTGTGTTCCAATAAAACTTTATTTACAGAAACAGGTGGTGGGTTGAATTTAACCTAAGAGCCTTAGTTTGTTAACTCCTTTTCTAAGAACATCTAATGATTCTCAAAAGTCTAAGAAAAATTATATACTACTTTAACAAGATTATTCTGTAAGCTAGAAATAATTTAGGAAGCCATTATTTGCTGACACATGATCCTTTTTTGAAGTATAATTAAAATTAGGTCTTTAATAATGCTTTATAAAATAAAGGATTCCAGGGTTTTTTTGTATTGTTTTGTTTTTTTAAGGAGGCTCCACGCTAAGCATGGAGCCCAGTGTGGTGCTTGAACTCACAATCCTGGGATCAAGACCTGAGCTGAGATCAAGAGTAGGGCACTTAACTGACTGAAGCACCCAGGCACTCTTAAATTTTTGTTTTTTAATAAAAAGCTCATTCTTAAGGAAATCTGGCCTGCATGCTACAAGTTATTTTTACACAGACTATGGGTAGCTTTTCCTTTTGATTCAGCCATAAACCATTTACACATTTACCTATTTGAGTAACTAAATAAGTTGATAACCAGATCCCTAGATATAGGACCTATCCTTTCATGCTCATCTTGCAAGTGCAGGATTATTAGAATCAGCCAAATCAGAAGTGTTTGGATGAAGAACTTTAAGTAGTTAAAATGCAATGGTAGGTCATTCTTTGGCAGATCAAAAGCAAAGTTTAAAAGCCAATTAGTTCTCCAAAAATCTATTTGCTGGATAACTGATTTACAGAATTTATTGTTAAATATGCCATCTCTTTTTGAATATATTAAATGAATATTTAGTTGCTGAGTTGAATAATTTTTATGATTGCATTTATAAACATTGTTTTATTTACTATTTTTAGATGAATCTAATAAAAGTTTCATTTGGGAATTATTTAGCTTATAGTAATCTCTTTTAAATTCCTAAATTTTATATTAATGTTAAAGAATCTTTTCATATTTAAAGGACCTTTTTATATTTATTTATTTATTTATTTATTTATTTATTTATTTATTTATTTATTTATTGGAGTTCAGTTTGCCAACATATAGCATAACACCCAGTGCTCATCCCACCAAGTGCCCCCCTCAATGCCCATCATCCAGTCACCCCAACCCCCCACCCACCTCCCTTTCCATTACCCCTTGTTCATTTCCCAGAGTTAGGGGTCTCTCATGTTTTGTCCCCTCACTGATATTTTCACTCATTTTCTCTCCTTTCCCCTTTATTCCTTTCATAAAGGATCTTTTTAATTCTCAAGTAACATTAATTTAGCTTGTTATTTAGTTATTTATAAAGATATAAGTTTTATAGCAGTGCATTTCATAGGACTACATTAATAGTTTTTAAATATTACTGTAAATTTTAGCTTATTGACTTTTTTGTCCTCATAGTTCTTTTTTTTTTGTCCTCATAGTTCTAAAATAAGCCACAGAGATGAAGAGTATAGCATGTAGAATATAGTAAATAATAATAACTTTAAATGGTGACAAATGGTAAAACTATACAGCCTAATGTATAGAATTATTAATATAATAAGTTGTACAGTTAAAACTAAGATAACATTATATGTTAACTATACTTAATAAGATCAATAAATGAATGTTTAAAAATTATTTGGTTGAAAGATAATATTTTAAAAGGTCATAGGATGAATTAGTTTTCTTATAAATACATTTAATTTTCAGAAATTTATAATTCATATTCAACAACCAAAATTTAGACTAAGATTACTACCCCAAATCTAATTTACAGTGGTTTACCTATAAGTATTACAAAGAAAAAAAATCGGGTGATTTTGCTAGTAATTACAGAATTATGGCTCGTATGCCAATTGGTTAATTAATGGCAAAACTTAAAGCCTGAACTCTAGGGGTGCTGGGGTGGGTCAGTCAGTTAAGTATCTGTCTTCAGCTCAGGTCATGATCCTGGGGTCCTGAGTTTGAGTCTCTTCATTGTTGGGCTCCCTGCTCAGCGGGGAGCCTACTTCTCCATAGCCCTCTGCTGCTCCCTCTGCTTGTGCTCTCTCTCTCGTCAAATAAATAAATAAAATCTTAGAAAAAAAAAAAGCCTGAGGTATAAAAAATGGAATTGCAAAGAATGTGAAACAACTAAAAAAAAAAAAAAAAAGTCCAAAACAATTCTATTGCAAATGAAGTGCTGAAATTTTATATTTCAATTGTTATAAATACAAAATTAAGGCCTATGTATTCATATGAGATTCATAAAAAGGTTATATAGTCATTGACTGTAATTTAAAAATTCATGAACATATTCCTTAGAAGAGTTGATACATTTGAATAAAGGTTGACGATTATTTAATTAATTGACTTTTAGCAAAACTGAGCTAGAACCAGCAAAGATGGCCCAGTTTTGGGAGAGAAAACATCTGTGCTTGTCTTGAGGGGAAAACCTAAGTTGGGGCATCAGAATCCATGGTTCTGTGAAATCTAGTCAAATCAAGTGAACATTTTAAAGCTTGTACTCACAGGTTTTCCACTGATTCAAGAAAGTAATAAATGCTTTTTTCCCTCCCATTTTTCTTTTTCAGCTACATTAGTTCTAAGATAAAAATTTTATTCACTGTTCTCTTTATTGTATCAGCAACTGTTTGTGCTGGTAACAAATCTACATCCTGGTAGTTCTCAGAAGAAACTCTAAGCCCCTTGTCACGTACACTCTCATGGAATAGCCCTTCTCATGAGTGGTATGAGTGAGTGGTATGTAGGTGCTGTTTGTAGGTCCCCATCATTCCATTCCAATTTCTCTTCAGTTCTGGCACAATAGCCTAGTTAGAAGCTCCATGGTTCCTTTACAGCAATTAGGAAGTTTCTCTCTTCCCTGTTTCATCTTCTCCTCATCTTATCAAGAGCAAAAGTTGAAAGTATTTTAAAAGTGTAAACAACCCAGGTGAAATTAATTTGACCTTTGATGAGGTAAAAGGAATAAAATTTATCTCCCTGGTTGCTTTGAAGAGATGTCCCCCCCCCCCATAATAGCTGTGTGGGGAATAAGATGTGTCCAATTTATTTATAGCTAAAGAAATATTAGCTGCATGGGCAAGAAGCCTAATGACTTTAATGTGAAAGAAAATAGGATGCTGTTGGTGGTTAGCTAATTTCTGAAAGCAACAAGTGGAAATGACAATGTAGCAATAGCTTGGGGTTTACATTATATAATGGATGGTGGGGCTGAGGGGTGGGTGGCTAGGACAGGACGCACAAAGAAATATTCATTGGCAACGTCTTTGAACTTCCTGTTTAAAATCTCTCAAATGGAAGCCTTGTGAAAGTAGGAGGCCATACACAGTTTGTATGGCCAGCCTGTTTTAAGTATGTTGTATGAATTTCATTTTTAAGGATATATATTTTTACAGAAAATAATGATTTTTATATTTATTGGTCAGTGGTTTTCGGTACAATTGTCCTTAATTTTATAGAATGACTTTCTTCAGCCCTGCGGACAAGATTATTTTGAGGACTTGCTATGATCATATCTTAAAACTCTCAAAGAAACTTGTATTTTTGTAAAATAGTAATAGACTGCCTATTGAATAATATTTTTAAATCATAAAACTAAAACATAAATGTATAATTCAGATAGTGCATACATACATGTACAAACTAAAAAACAGAGTCCTTCTGACTCCAGGACTTCTTTATCTGCACATACCCCTTCTTCACACTTGCCTGATAATCCCATTCCCCTGTGCAAAAGGTTTTAGTATGCATCTTTTCACACCTTTGTTAGGCATTTGTGTTCATGTGTATAATATAAATGGGTTCATACATTGATATTTTACAAATTTTTCCCACTTCATAGATCCTGGAAATCTTTCTATACTACTAATATATATCTCTTCATTTTTTTTCTTTTTAAGAGAGGGAGGGGAAGGGGCAGAAGGAGAGGAAGAGAGAATGTTAAACAGGCACCATACCCAGTGCAGAGTTGCAGGCAGGCCTCAATCTCACAGTCTGGAGATCATGACCCGAGCCATAACCAAGAAACAGACGCTTAATTAACCAACAATGAGCCACTCAGGTGCACTTCCAGTTCATTTTTAACACCCTTCCCTCAGTGGTAGCTGTTTCAAGGATGCAACTATTTTTTTTTAAGTAATCTCTGTCCCAATATGGGCCTTGAACTCACAACCCGAGATCAAGAGTAGCATGCTTCAAAGACTGAGCCAGCCAGGTGCTCCTTAAAGATGTAGCTTTGAGAGAGTAAGGTGTTGAGACTATCTGGATGGTATACATGACTGAAACCATATTTAGGCCTCTGCATAAATTTTTAAGATTCTAGTAGGTGGATTCTTTGTCTCAAGACAAGCCTCTCAAGTAAATTCCCTTGCTTCTTTTTTTTTTTTTTTTTTTTTTTTTAGGTTTATTTATTTTAGGAGAGGCCAAAAGGGGAGGGGCAGAGGGAGAGCTGAGGAAGAGAATCTCCAGCAGACTCCTGTTGAGCCCTAAGTGGGGCTCTATCTCATGACCCTGAGATCATGATCCGAGCCAAAACTAAGAGTCCAGTACTTAACTGGCTGAGCCATCCAGGTGTCCCAAATTCCCTTGCTTCCTACACTTGCCACTGACCAATCTGGAGTGGCCTGCCTCCTCTATCTCTGCCTGTCCTTCACATATGGTGAAGGACATATGGTGGTAATTGTTCATTAGCATAGTTTTTTGCTTATCCTTTTATATCTTTAATTATTGGCAGATTTAGTCTCTTTATTTTTAAATATCAATTTTATTTTATGGAGTTTCTTGAAGGCATTGGGAAATTTTCTTTGGTGTTTTTTTCCCTTTGATGATTTATTCTTCTGTTACCCCTCTCTAAAACTCCTATGAGGTGAATGGATGTTAGCCTATTAGCTCTCACTATGTCTTGTAACTTTGTTCTCATACTATTCAACTCTTGTCCACTGCATTCAGCTGAGAGGTCTCCAGAGTCTGCCTTCTGGGTCACCAGTTTTTATCAGGGCCCCTTCTGCTGTTTTGTCTACAGACTTTTAGTCTTAATTTTAGTCTTAATTTATGCTTTTTTATAGCTACCTCTTTATAACAACCTAATTTTAAACCATTTTTTAGTTTATTCCCTCTATGCTGTGGGGTATTAGTTCTGAGGGCATTAGTTCTACTCATTTTTAGTCTTTCTTCTGTTTTGTTCTTAACTCTGTTTATTTGGATTTCCCATTGGGATAGTAATACTTTTTTCAAAGGTTTGGTTTTCCTTCCTAGGTCTCAAATTGTACAGTCTCCGTAGTGTCCAGTATATTTTTACAGACTGGGTAATAACTGTTCTTTGTTTTGCAGTAAATTCTTATTTTAAAAATAGGAGTTTTTCCTGTGGCTATTGTGTAGAGGAGCAAATGGGCAAGGTGGTGACCTCGAGCCAGTTGAAGCTTTCTTCAAATTTCCTAGGAAATGCTTTACCTAGGATTTTGTCTCAATTTCTAGGACCTATCTCCCATGTCAGAATTCCTACTTTGATAGAATATACTCGTGTTTGTTTTTGTTTTTTTCCAGGTAGCAAAAATAATAGTTACTGACCTTGAGACTCATTGGTATTCAACCTTCTGTACTTCTCTTGAGTATCAGCCAATTCTTCTCCAAAGAGTGCCTTCATCTTGGGGTTGTTTGAGGTTTTCTCTGGTTGAGATAATCATAACTCAGTTGGATTTTACCATCGGTCTGTTCCTGTCTGCTTTATATCTTCCAGGAAATCCATAATTGATTCAAATTTCCAGTGTTCTTTTGTATTTACTTTTGTTTTTCAAAGAGAGATGGGGAATGAAGAGATTTTTTCTGTTAGCTCTCTTCCATTTTGATTTAAGAAGACCATGTTTCTTTTATTATTGCCATAAATGTCTCTAGTTAAACAAATGATGCATTCATCTTGAGCAATTGATTCTATTTTGCCAAGTTACTCCTTTTCAGCTTTCTATGGATTTGGCTTGGGTTTGTGGTTGAATTTGATCCTACTATATTTATTTTCACTCAATCTGATTCCAATAAAAGACACGACTACCTACCTTGTTTTGAATTTGAAATACTTGTAGCAGGTCTGTTTAGAAATGGTCTGCAAACCTGCTGGAAATTTAAGCCAATCAAATATTATTAGAAGCATTATTCTTCACTTTTTTTTTTTTTTTTTACTGTTTTAAGTGCAGGATTGCAGCTGATTGTCATAAAAGATTTAAGATTTCCACATCACTTTTAGAAAGATTCATTTATAGAGACACTGAAACTTTCTCATTTTAAAGCATCAGTAATGAGAGAAAGTTTTACTTTGAAAGCTGAGGCTGATCCCATGCAAGGATTATTTTCAGTCCCTATTTCACTGAAAGTTTTAGATTCTTAAACATATGCCATTTTTAAAAATAGTGAAGA
This sequence comes from Canis lupus familiaris, assembly GCF_011100685.1. NCBI lineage: Eukaryota > Metazoa > Chordata > Mammalia > Carnivora > Canidae > Canis > Canis lupus. Next base: position 24,446,188 of record NC_049244.1, on the reverse strand, counting down.
GAACATCTTCTAATTCCAATATTTAATAAGTCCCCTCTTTGCAAAACCTGTAATTTAGTGCTCAACACAAAGTATATGTGTGAGAATTGAATATTAATGTAATTTAGTGAAGTTTCTGCACAGAGAGAAATAAGAACAATCTTCTGTATCTCCATGGACACTAATCTTTCCTTGCTTTTGAGTCATATCATTCTCTCTCTTTCCTCCATGTTTTTCTTTACCTTCTTCATTCACATTTAACATTTATACAATCTCTCATAAATACCAGGTACTGTGTTAGTCCTAAGAGATACAAAGGTGAAGAAATAAACCATGATTTTGACTTTGTGTCTTTTTTTCTTAAGTTATTCAGTTAGTTTGTTTGTTTATTTGTAAGTAATCTCTACCCCCAGTGTGAAGCTCGAACTCATGATCCTGAGGTCAAGAGTCACAGGCTCTTCCGACAGCCAGCCAGGTGGCCCTTAACCTCATGTCTTAACCTTTGAGTGTGTGCAAATTCAAAAAAGATGGTAAGTGTGAATATGCTTTTGCAAGCTGTAAAGTGCTCTCTGAATATAGGGTGTCATGGAAGGTTCAAGTATGTACAGAACTTATCAATTTAAATTTTGGATAGAGATAAAAACAATTTGCAAAATTGTTTTTGAAACAATTTTTTGTAAAATTGTAAAAATTTGTAAATTGTAAAATTTGTTTTGAAACCCAAAAGGTTTCAAATTGTTGTCTTAAGTAGTGAGTAGTAAACTGAAGGTAATTATGCTATTGCAGGAAGAGACTTTTTTTTTCTTCCAAGATATTATTTAAATTCAAGTTAGTTAGCATATAATGTGGCATTGATTTCAGGAGTAGATTTTGTGATTCATCACCTATATATGATACAACAAGTGCCCTCCTTAAAGCCTGTCACCTATTTAGCCCATTCCCCCCACCCACTTCCTCTCCAGCAACTACAAGAGGAGACTCCTTAAAAAAATAGCTGTTTCACTCAAGAATTTTGCTTTAACTTTAAGGCTTCAAATATTGTGGGGAGCTTATTAGGTATTAACACTTTACTTTTGTAGTTTTTGTGTGGGTGCAAAGATCAAATGAGACTATAGGTGTGAAAGTGTTCTGTAAACTGTAAAATGATGTATAAATATAAGTTGCCATTATTGTGAAAAGAGGTGGTATTAAGAGATTATGAACCAAATTGGATAAGGCACAGAATATGGGCCATATTGGGATAGGAAAGGACAGCAGAGTAAGATTTGAGCAAAATTACAACTACCTATATGATATATTTTCAAGCATTCTGGAATGGATTCCATTTCCAAAAATATCTTCCATCTCTACAACCTGCTATGGCATTTGAAGTTCTGCTAGGGAAATTGCTTCTGTTTGATGCTAATTGTAGGTAATAGAAAGTGTTCAGAAGTAGTATTTTTATAATGCAGTGGTTTGACATTTGCAAGTATTTTGCTCTATTTTTATTAGCTCATGATAGCATTTTGAGCTAGGTGTTGGTGATGATATGTTTATCTTTACCACCTTTATTGTTCCTTTTTTTCACTGATGAAGAAGTAAGGATCAAAAGTTGAATGAACTATTCATCCTATAACCAATGTGTGACAGGCTTAAACGAGACTGTCTCTCTTCTGTGTTCTTTCTGCTCCATCATGATCAAATCGTTGATGAAAGTGTTGATGAAGCATCTGTTATAGAGTTAGGGAATTTCAAAGTCTGATGGTAATTTCTTCATAGGGCCCCTAAAATGACTGGAGAGACAGATCTTATGGATCAGAATCAGAGAATGCCAGAGACAGTGTTTGATTTTAAGTACTAAATTGTGCTTAACAATTTGATTAATGGAAAAAACTATATGTATTGGTTTAGGTCAGGGAATGCTTTGCAAAGAGTTGGGACTGTCTATTTTAAAACGTTAGATAAGAAGATAGAGACCCTTTCAGGGTAGGTTAAGTGTATTAAGAGGAAGGCCATCATAAGTGAAAGTGGCAGTAAAACTGATTAATAAAAACGTATGTTTTAGGTAAGAATACCAATAACTTGTGCAATGCAATGTGTCCCTGAGCCTCACAAGCTATGATCATAGGGACACTCCTCTTACCAGCTTGAGGCCCTAGGGAGTGCCCCATGCATTTTTCCTGCTGTCCTCACATACACCTACATGAGCTGCTGCCTGACTGCCTGCAGTTCTAAGACTCAGTATGTTCATTCTTTGTGTGTGTGTGTGTGTGTGTGTGTGTGTGTGTGTGTGAAATGATTCCTTTCCTTGCCCTTTTCTACCTTTTTATTATTTTTTTTAAGACTTAATTTATTTATTCATGAGAGACACAGTGAGAGGCAGACATAGGCAAAGGGAGAAGCAGCCTCCCTCTGGGGAACCTGATGTGGGACTAGATCCCAGGACCCCAGGATCACGATCCAAGGCAAAGGCAGACACTCAACCACTGAGCCACTTAGGAGGTGCTCCCTTTTCTGTCTTTTTAGAAGGAACCCTATACTAGAGCTGCTTGGCTCTGGCATGATGGGGTTTTCCTCCCTTGATTCCCGTAGCTCTGTTCTTCCTCAAGGTGCATTCATGCTGACAGAGTAGATTAATCATAACAGATTCATATCCCATCCTCTCTCCATACCCAACAGAGAAGTTCTCTCTGGTCTCAACACCCAGATAGGCCTGGACAGTTGCTCCATCGCTTGACAGTGGAGCATATATTACCCTATTTGTCTTTTGGCAGAAATTACCAGTGTGTATTGATTTGGTTGGCTGCAGTGTTTTGCCTCTCAGTACAAAAGTGAAAGAGAGAGATACTCCATCTACCTGATAATTCCCCAGAAGCCAGGGCACAGCGTGTGACCCAAGCTCAGCCAATCAGATGTTGCAGCCTGAGGCCGATTCTGGAAAAGTGACCCAGGAAAAGAAGGGTCATTAAGGAGCCACAGTGAACATAGCCAAGTTCAGCACTGATGGCAGTGGCTTCTAGCAGCGGTCACCTTTTGCAGAAGCATCAGAGTCTTGTCATTGGACTTGCTTCTTTCTTGGTCCTCAGGCCTAGATCTTTCCCATGTCCTGCTCTTTTTTTCAGTTTGCACCTTCCTCTAGCCTTCTTTCAGATTCTTTCAAATCTAATATATTTCCATCAAATGTTCAAAAGATAGAATGTTAGAAAATGTTTGTTCTTTTTTATTTTAAAGATTTGAACACTTGAAAAGACATCCTTGTTCTTTTTTTTTTTTTTAAGATTTCATCGATTCATTCATGAGAGACACACACACACACACAGAGGCAGAGACACAGGCAGAGGGAGAACCAGGCTCCACGCAGGGAGCCCAGTGCGGGACTCGATCCCGGGTTTCCAGGCCCAGGCCCTGGGCAGCGCCAAACTGCTGAGCCACCCAGGCTGCCCTGTTCATTTGTTTTTCTTTTAAAAAATATAGCTCAAATTAATTTATTTTTCTTATAACAAAGTACTGACTCAAAACAAAAGACTCTGTTGCCAACTCTGGCTTACTGGACAATGCTGACTTTCCTAGTGCCAGCTTCTCCCTAAGAGAACTCTGGTGTGCCCTTTGAGCTATCATTTTCCTTTTTTGCCTGGGAAGTGGCCAGGTATAACTGCATATGCCTGATCTCATAAAAGACAGTTCTATTCCTTTTCTGAACCTGCCAGTTCACATGCATAATGAGAAAATGATCTCACTCAAAGAGTGAGAAGGAAAGTACCACCTAATTCCATGTGTTAGGAACTTTACATTCCTGTTCTGGTCCAATATTACTGATATTCTCATTTAACGCTCACACCAATGTTGAAATGGGCATTTTGACCCAGTGAAAGACTCTGAAATGGGGGGAAAAATTACTGAAGTTTTCAGTGGAAAACTAGGTGTTCTTTAGCAACTTCCTCTTCCTGGATATCTGGTTACATGGAGGTCTCTCTGTACCTTTCATTGTCTTTGACTGTGAATTTAGACAATTAAAAGTGCAAATAATTCTTATTCCTAGAGATACAAGTGCTTAAACACTTCCCTGGACACATAAAACCCTATATAAAAGCTTTTGATAACTCTCTATATACAAATAAATGTTTTTAAGTTGACTTCCTTTCCCCTTCTAGGGAAAAGTCCAGTTTTTAATCTATTTTTAAGTTCATTTCAGCATTTCTTACTGCCTATCTGTCTAGTTCTTTGGATTCTCCATTGATATAGTTGTAACATCTGACTGGTTATCTCATTAATTAATAAGTTAAGTAGGAATATTGGACAAACAAGGATCCCATCACTTTTGTCCAAACCTGTAAAATAGTATTGTAAGGAGCTTCCTGTTTCAGTATCTTTCTCTTTGATTTTGCTTTACGATCCACTAACAGATTATTATTCTGAAACAATACTTTACACATTTTATCTTTGGCCATTTCTCCCAATGACTTCTAGGGTTAATTAGAAATATTTTTAACTACTGACTTTAGAATTTAACTCCCCCCCCCACCTCTGACCCTACACATCTTACCCTACATGCTCCAGTGTTATCTACCAAACAACTTACCTTGTATTTACTGATCTTTGCTTTCTCTTTCGGGAGGCCTTCTCCCACTCTGCTTTACCCAGTCCAGTAAATCCTGAAAAATCAATTCCATTCTATTTTCACCTCTCCCATAAGATCTTTCTGAATCTAACTGGTATAAAGCTATTGTTCCCCACTGTAAAGTTATAGCACGTGTCTGTTCCTTCATTTGGCAGTCAACCTTGCAATTGTTTTGGGGGCGTGGAAGCATTTATGAGTTATGTTCTTAGAGGTAATATGGTGCAGTAACTAAGAATATAGGTAGGAGCCAGACTGCCTGGTTACAAATCTCAGCTCTGCCTTTTCTTCCTTCTACAAGCTTGGGAAAGTCATACAACTTCTCAGTGGTTTGATTTCTTCACCTCTAACAAGATGATGGCAATTACTGTATAATTATATGACTGAATGTATGAATATATGTCAATTGTTTCTAAATATATTTGGTTCAAAATAAGTGTCATATAAACTTTACCATTTTGGTTGACATTTTTTCTGTTTTACTTATTCTTGGCTTATTTTCCCAACTGAATTTTAAATTATTTGAGGAAAGAAATAATTTTTTATTGAAGTATAATTGAGATACAACATTGTATTAGTTTCAGGTATATAACATAATGATTCTACATTTGTATATATTGTGAAATGGTCACCGCATTGTTTATTTACCATCTGTTACCGTACAAAGTTACATTTTTTTCTTGTGATGAGAACTTTCTAAGATTTACTTTCTTATCAACTTTCAGATTAGCAATAAAATATTATTGACTATAGTCCCCATGCTGTACATAATATGCCAATGACTTACTTGTAACTGGAAGTTTGTACCTCTTTATCTCCTTCACCTATTTTGCCTACCCCAACTACCTTATCCTCTGGCAATCGCTAGTACACTGTGTCTTGTCTATGAGTTTGGTTTTGTATTGTTTTGTTTATTCATTTGTTTTGTTTTTTAGCTTCCACATATAAGTGAAATTATATGGTATTTGTCTTTTCTCTGTTTGACTTATTTCATTTAGCATAATACTCTTGAGGCCCATTCATGTTGTTGCAAGTGTCAAGATTTTATTTTTTCTTATAGCTAAGTCATATTCCATTGTGTGTGTGTGTGTGTGTGTGTGTGTGTGTGAGTAGCCCACATCTTTATTCTTTCATCCTTTAGTAGACTCTTGGCTTGTTTCCATATCTTTGCTATTGTAAATAATACTCAAATGAATGTAAAGGTGCAAATACATCTTCAAATTAGTGTTTTCTTTTTCCACATGTAGCTTTAGATTTGTTGTGTCTTTTGGAGGAAGTGAGTTCAGAGTCTTCTATGCTTCCATCTTGAATAGCACTGGGAGAGAAATTATTAAAAAACAAACAAGCAAAAAACCTTTTGTACTATGTATGTCACAAATTTGATGCTTCATCACTTGGTAAAAGAGAGTTATCAAAGGCTTTTGTATAGGGTTTGTTGTGTCCAAGGCAGCGTTCAAGCACCATGTGGAAAGATATTAGAAAGGTTGGTTCAAATGGCAAAAGACATGAACAGAAATTTCACAGAGGAAAACATAGACATGGCCAACAAGCACATGAGAAAATCTCTGCAACACTTGCCATCAGGGAAATACAAATCAAAATCATAATGAGATACCACCTCACACCAGTGAGAATGGGGAAAATTAACAAGAAAGGAAACAACATATGTTGGAGAGGATGTGAGCAAGGGAAACCCTCTTGCACTATTGTTGGGAATGTGAACTGGTGCAGCCACTCTGGAAAACTGTGTGGAGGTTCCTCAAAGAGTTAAAAATAGAACTACCCAATGACCCAGCAATTGCACTGCTGGGGATTTACCCCAAAGATACAGATGCAGTGAAACGGCAGGACACCTGCACCCCAATGTTTCTAGCAGCAATGTCCACAATAGCCAAACTGTGGAAGGAGCCTCAGTGTCCATCGAAGATGAATGGATAAAGAAGATGTGGTTTATGTATACAATGGAATATTACTAGGCCATTAGAAATGACAAATATCCACCATTTGCTTCAACGTGGATGGAACTGGAGGGTATTATGCTGAGTGAAGTAAGTCAATTGGAGGACAAACATTATATGGTCTCATTCTTTTGGGGGATATAAAAAATTAGTGAAAGGGAATAAAGGGGAAAGGAGAGAAAATGAGTGGGAAATATCAGTGAGGGTGACAGAACATGAGAGACTCCTAACTCTGGGAAACGAACAAGGGGTAGTGGAAGGGGAGGTGGGCGGGGGGATGGAGTGACTGGGTGACGGGCACTGAGGGGGGTACTTGATGGAATGAGTACTGGGTGTTATGCTATATGTTGGCAAATCGAACTCCAATAAAAAAATATACACACACAGAAAAGAAAGGTTGGTTCAAGGACTACTTCAGTAATTCCAAACATGCAATAGTTTTTTATTCATCTCTAATCAACAGACGTTTATTGGGTATTCACTGTGTGCCAGACATAGAGATCAATCATAGGGATTCAGAATGAATAAGTAACCATTCTGATCTTTAAAATACTTTACATACAGTACAGGAAAATTAATAAGCAAATGAATGGGGGCAGATCATTGCTGAACTTTATACTAGAAGTATGCATAAGCAGAGGTTACTGTGGGAAACAAAGGTAATGACAGAAATGGTTTCTCCAAGGAGGTGATTTTTTTAAAGATTTTTAAATTTATTTTACAGAGAGAAAGAAAAAGCATGTGGGTGAGAGAGGAGGGGAGGGACAGAGGGAGAGAATCTTCAGATAGGCTCCCTGCGGAGCCTGGAATTGACGTGGGACTGGATCTCATGATGCTGATGCTGAGATCACGACCCCCGAGATCATGACCTGAGCAGAAACTAAGAGTCAGATGCTTAACCTGATACCCAGGTGCCCCCAGGGAGATGATTCTTAAGCCAACCTTAAACAGAAGGCATTGAGAGGTAAAGATTATGGGAGTGTTCTGAGAAAGCAGAGCACATTTGCGGAAGCCAGAATGAACATGGCAGTGTAAGAGAACTTCAGGGATAAGGCTTGGCTACTGCACAAAACAAAGCTGGAGCAGGGCTCCATTGTACCATAGAAACGATTCAGATCATTTCCTATGGCCAAAAGAGAATGTGTGGAGATTTAGATTTGTATAATAAATGATTAATAAAATTTATAGACTCTTGTGATTCCAAGTTATGCTTCATTTTAATATTATAGAGATAAAGATGTATCTTTTTTTAAAAAGTTTTTTTAAAGATTTTTTTTTATTTGTTTTGACAGAGAGAAAGAACATAAGCAGGGGGAGCAGTAGGCAGATGGAAAGGGAGAGGCAGACTCCCTACTGAGCAGGGAGCCCTAAGTGGGGCTTGATCCCAGGACTCTGGGATCATGACCTGAGCTGAAGGGAGACACTTTACTGACTGAGCCACCCAGGTGCCCCAAGGATCTTTCTTATGTGAGCACAATTGATGTGATAGTGATTCCTAACACCAAGAACAACAAACTTCCCCAACCAGTAACCACCAAGCAATCTCCACTCTTCACTGATGTTTTCAACGTTTTCTTAATACAAGAAAATACACTATATTAGGGTATCTCATAGAGTATAGTAGCATCTTAGTTAAGTATGCCATAGCTTATGAGATGAATTATCTGGCCCAATGAGAATAGGGATTTGCAAAAAGAAGGTAAATCTCAGAAAGTATGGAGGGAGGAGAGATGGGAAGAGAGGGATCTCAAGCAAGGCCAGTACTTGGAAGAGCCACAGACTAACCAGAACTTCAAAGTAGTGGTCTGTGGCAGGTAAGCAGATGATGAACACTGGCTGGCTGACCAACATCTGCCTGGCATCAGCCTCAGGTTTATGGCAGAAAATTATGAAAAAAGAAAATGCTGTAGGAAGGGATGGCTTGCCATTTTGAAAAGCTGTTTTTCTCTCCTCTCAAATATTTAACTTCCACCACGCTGCATGTTCTTATATTCATTTTATTGTATCATCCTATTAATATATAAAGTCTGATAGTTATTCATTGCTAATCAGGTTGAAATAAATCATGTTACACGTTAAACTGAGCTTAATTTATCCTCTTTTTTGTATCTGACAGGGTGCTTTTAGAACAATAAGTTCCACAAATGTCAGAGCACAAACAAACCTTCATTAGAAGCAGTTCTCTACTATTACATAAACTATGATGAGAAACAAAGGACATCACGTCCTAAGAGGCAAACTTTTCAATCATCTAACAAAAGGATACTCCCTCAAATTTGTAAATATGAATTCTTCGCTTGCAATATTAAAGTTCTTGTAGCTGCTGGATAAAAATTGTTACTCAGATAATTCATGCAGCGAAAATGTGCTTGAGTCATTAGTTCCTGGGAACAATTCATGTGTATTGTATATTTATATACTTACATAAAACTAAAAAAATATGTATCTAAAGAGATATATTTTTAAAATCCCCTAGCGATAGATAATTATCTAATTAATAAATTATCTAATTGATAAGTTTCTAATTATAAAGAACTGTCTTTTATCCTCATAAACAAAGCTGTATTCAGTAAGACATGTAAATCACCAAGTCTTATGACAAATGACAGATGTGGTAATAAAGCAAAGTAGTGAGTAATATAATATTGCTGTTTCAATTTAAAAAGTGAGTAGTCCTGTCTGTCTGGATGAACTGGGTTTTATTCAGTTGGTTGCATGATCTAGTGCTACAATTAATAATGAAGGAGTTTAGAAGAGGATGTCTTTTTAAATTGTTTTGCTATAAACTCTGATGTGATACAAATAACTTGGTACAGATTTTTATAGTGAAACTGAGGAATATGGTGTCTTATTCAGTGAATTACTAAGTAAGTCTGATTTTAAAAAAGCTAATTAATCAACTGATTCTCTACATCATTGCAGAAACTAATACTAGGCAGCTTTCAGAGATATAAATAACCGATTAAAAATAAAATTGTTTTCCATATAAAAAAGAAAAACAAAACAAAAAAATTGGTAAAGGAATATGAGTGAAGAAAAAATAAAAGTAGAAAATAAGGTAAAGCCTTTAAAGATCAGCTTGATGTATGAGATGATTTTTGAGAAATTGCTAAATGTGGTTTAAAAATATATCCAGATCAAATAAATAGTAAGCACAAATAACTTGTAGATTTTCGTTAGATATTTATTTTTAAAGATACTTAGAGAATGATTAATAATACTCTATTAAGTGAATAAAGCTTACTAAAATGTTAAATTCTGAAGAGAAAAAAATGCATATTTTTAGAATTTACTGGAAACCTAAACAACACAATACTCAAGGAAAGTTGCAGAGCTTTTACTACATTACACAAGTTGGTATTCCCACTTTTCTTTTTTATTTCTGCAACAATGCTTTATAATCAGGGTGGTATTAGTGTTCTCTATAGCTAATTGTGATTTTCAATTTTACCTATGTCCTTTAAATTTTTAAATTAATATTAGTTCAGCTTCAACTTTATCAATTAATTTTTGTTTAACCCTATAGTATGTAGTAATGTCACTTCATAAGAAATGTAGTTTTGGCTTATGAGTTTTAAAGATTGATTTATCTGAGAGAGAGAGAGAGAGAGAGAGAGAGAGAATGGGAGAGGGGCAGAGGGAGAGGGAGAGAGAATCCCAAGCCAACTACCCACTGAGCACAGTGTCTGACAAGTGGGGCTCCGTCCCAGGACCCTGAAATCATGACTTGATCCCACAATCCTGAGATCATGACCTGAGCCCAAATCAAGAGTCAGATGCCTAACTGACCAAGCCATCCAGGTGCCCTGGCCTGTGAATTTTAAAAAGACAAGTTTTGAGATACAAAGTTCCCAAGCCATTACTTGTACAGTGAGACTTCATTGATGAAATTATATCCTTAAAGTTGTGTTGTTTAATTTATGCATAATACATAACTGGGATCTTTTCAAGTAAGTGAAATACAATTAACAATTACCTTAAAAAATTCTATTAGATACTCATAATGCTAACAACATCTTTATCACAGTGTTTTTATTTTGTTCTCCAATTCTTTATTTCCATTTAATTAATTTTCAACATTCAAATTTCAACAAATATTTTTTAAGGGCCAATTATGAGCCATTGTGTCATTTAAACCTCACCTTCTCTCCCTCATGGCCATTATCCAGATAAGAAAACTGTCAAATTCTTAAGTGACAGAGAAGAGGTAATTAAAGATAAACTTGTAAACATTTTTTTTAGCATAATACTCTATTAGCTGCTATATAGCATATTTCTTCTTAGTTATGTTCTTAGTGGATGCCATAGATGAGTCTGAATTTTTATGTCCCTAACTTTGGGTCACACACCTCAATTCAGCAATCTTGTGGAGGTTTGAGAGCTATCCACACCAGTATTCTTTGAATCCTCAGTTTAAGACAGAATTAGCATACAATACTGTAACTCTCCCACCTTAGAACCCGTGTTTTCTCTTCAGTAAGTTCTATTCATTTTCTCTTAAATGAAGAGAAATATATTGTTAGTTATACTGATACTGATACATATTCAGTACTTGTATACATATATCAGTACTTGTTACTTGTTACTTATTTGTTACTCAGGGGATAACAGGTTGATTGCTTTCCATTTTAGATTAAAGCCTTTGGATGTTAGTTTATATTCTCCAAAAACAATTAGTTAAATTCTTTTCCATTCTAGAAACAAAATACCACTAACAGAATAAAACAAAATGAGAGGTCAATTCATCTTATTTGACAGATGCACCACCAATTTCAAAGATAAAAACTGACAATCTCAGTTTCATTAACAGATCTCCTGTACCATATTAGTGAGTTAGGAGAACTCAGGTTCTTGAATGCAAGCTGGAAGTGCAAACTGGCTTAATGAGGCCAGCGATCATATGTTTGCCTGGTCTAGTCTTGACTTATACTTGTCCTATCATTTACTCTGGTTTAATGACTATCCAAATTTTTCAATTTTTATGGAAATGTTATTCATTTTAAGATGAATTAGTTGGATTGTGTTTCATAGATTTCTGCTTTGCTTGCAGCTTCTGCCCTAGTCTGGTCTAGTAGTTTGTGATACCCATGTGGAATGAAAAGATTTCCCACTCTAATATGTGGTTAAATCTGAAAGACAATGATCAGCCTGTCTCTCTCTACTCCAAGCTTTTCCAGCTTCCTTTCAGAGACTCTATGTATTCTGCTTGCTGATAAAACAAAGAGCTCTCGAACCTCAGGGACTAGGGACAGCTAACTCCTTCTGTGCCAGGTGCACAAAACTGCCAGGACACCAGTCATTGGGGCTAGTAGGAAATGTACACAGTTTTGCTCAATGTATGAGAAATATGTATGAAAAATAGAGGAGGAATAGTCTGTTTCATAGAGAGTTTCTTTTCATTTATTATATGGCCTAAATCTACAACCATATTTCATGGTTTGAAAAATTTTATATTGGAATAAACTCCTTTGGCAGCAACAACAGAAAAAGAGAAATGAATGTTTAATGAAATATTAGGTACTGAATATACAGGTCTTAAAAAAAGAGTTGATAATGAACATGTAACTTGCGCACAAAGTTTATTTTGTTTATTACCCATTGTGGAAACCATAGGTGTGTCACTAACCAAAACTTCTGATGGGAAGATGAAAATTTGCTGAAGAAGCACCAGTGTTCACTTCAAATTCTGTTTGCCTTTTGTTAAAAATTAGTTAGAAATTTAGAATCAAGTATTCAAAGAATGGACAGGCAAAAATATTCATATTTTGGACATGTAACAAACTCTAATTATTGAAACAACGCTTCCAAAAAGAACACATTGAAATGGCTCTTTACAAAAGGAGAGGCTAAACAAATTAAATAATGAGAGCTCAACCACCATAAAGACTTAATTTTGGAATTTTATACTGCACTTTGGAATATCTTGGGTTTGGGGAAGAATGTTTTGTTGGCACTCCTCTCTCTCTTTGAATATATTTATATATTTTGAAGTATTTAGATTTGGCTTAATATTCAAAACAGATATTTGTTGATGTATCAGAAATATTTTGCAAAGAAAGTTATTATAAATAAAAGGAAAACCCAATATCTATAAGAATATTTACATGTTTCAATATAAAAATATTATAATTGAGATTATACTCCATGTAGCATAATTTGCTTTTTATTTACCAGGTACCTTAGTGTTTATGGAGAGAGTATTTTTTTCCAGTTAAAATTTTTATGGTGTACAAAAAAGAAGATTTAAATGTCCCCAGTTTCCTGTGTATTATCCATAAAATGCATCTTTGAAGAAGTTTGCAGGTAATTTTACACAAAATTGAAAATAAGAAGATCATATAGAAAAAGTACATTAAAAAAATACCAGTGATATGGTACTCGAGATATATATAAATAAGAACCTGTTTAAAGTACCTAAATATGTACATGAATACTTTGTCGGCTTATGCTATTTTTAAACTTATTTCTCTTGGTAAATTTTCATAGGAAAAAATACCTAACTCTTTCAGAATGTACTTCCTAAAATCAAGGATAGTCACTGATGAAATAATACAGCTATCAGAATATGGAAATGAATGTTGTATATATTTAATATTCATATAAGATAAGGAAGTATTATAATGTTGTTTTGCTAAGGATATGTGCTCTTTTTTATTTTTAGGAAGGGTTTTATTTTGAAAATAGTTATTGAATAGAATTTTTTATTTGGTTCATCAATATATTGAAACCAAATTGTCAGTTCTTAATTAAATATTTTTAAATTATATAATATTTTTTTGCTTCCATTCAATGCTAAATGTGCACCAATTTGCATGACAAATTATATGATCTACCTGCTTATTTTTAAAGAATATGTGAAAATTGGGGCACCTGATTGGCTCAGTCAGTAGAGTATGTGACTCTTGATTTTGGGATTAAGAGCTTAAGCCCCATGTTGGTCATAGAGTTTACTTTAAAAAAATAATATATATACATTTACATATATATATGAAAATTAAACTTATATAAAAAAAAGAGAGAGGAGGGCATTCTAGGAATTTGATTCTACTGTGAACTGAGGTTACCACTCTCTGTCTCTCCTCTTTGTAATAATTAATTGTGATCTTGGAAATGCAGTTATGTTGATTAAACATGACTGTGAAGCCTCTCTATAATGGAACAGATTCAGAGTTGGCTGGTTAGAAGCCCCAAAAGCTGACCTGAAATCGCAAATAATAGTTTTAAATTATGACACCCTCTTCCACAAATGGAAGGAGATAGAGTTCTCATGGAGATTAAATAAAAAACAACAACCACGGATTAGAAAAACAAAAAAACTCCCACGTCACACAAATGGTTGTCAGGTTTCTTTTCTTTTCTTTTCTTTTCTTTTCTTTTCTTTTCTTTTCTTTTCTTTTCTTTTCTTTTCTTTTCTTTTCTTTTCTTTTCTTTCTTTTCTTTTTTTCTTTTCTTTTCTTTCTTTTTTCTTTTCTTTCTTTTCTTTTCCCTTTCCTTTCCTTTCCTTTCTATTTTTTAAAAAGATTTATTTATTTATTCATTCATTCAGAGAGAGAGAGAGGCAGAGACACAGGCAGAGGGAGAAGCAGGCTCCATGCAGGAAGCCCGATGTGGGACTCGATCCTGGCTTTCCAGGATCACACCCGGGGCTGCAGGCGGCGCTAAACCGCTGCGCCACCGGGACTGCCCAGGTTTTCTTTTAAATTGATATTTGTCCAAAGTATTTTTTACAGTATTTAACCAAAACATTTTAAACTTGTTGGGATCCCTGGGTGGCGCAGCGGTTTGGCGCCTGCCTTTGGCCCAGGGCGCGATCCTGGAGACCCGGGATCGAATCCCACATCGGGCTCCCGGTGCATGGAGCCTGCTTCTCCCTCGGCCTGTGTCTCTGCCTCTCTCTCTCTCTCTCTCTGTGACTATCATAAATAAATAAAAGTTGAAAAAAAATATTTAAAAAAAAAATAAATAAAAATAAACTTGTTGGGAGAAAAAAAAAATGATATTGAGGAGGAGAATCACACTCCATTGTGAATGAGGTATTGGAAGAGATCTTATCTTCATTCTTATAAAGGAAATCAAGGGGCTTCTAATGAACTTCAGAAACATCGGACTATTCATTCAGTGCCTCAAGAAATCTTTGTACTTGGTCTTTCTGAGTCCTGTCAAAATAGAGGACAAATATATATACAAAAAGACCAAATAATGAGGTACAGAGAGTGTTTTCCTAGCCTTATTTCATGAGTAGATGGTTATAAAAAGAAACCAAAAGAGAGATCAAATGAATACAGTATTTAAACTACCCTCCAACCTGTCAATCCATTCATCCATCTACCTATCCATTCACCCACCTACCCATCCACCCAATCATTCATATGTTCAACTAATGGTTAATGATCGCTTATTTTTTTTTACATATTTCATTAGCAAAATCACAAACACCTGGCTTTGATTTTAAATCTTGTGCAGTCTAATCTAGGGATTAAATGTCAATGAGTATATTTCTGTGTGGCTAGAGGATTTCTGCTTACCACTATTTGGGGGCAAGATGAGTTCCTTTCTGAGAATTCAGAAAAATGTTATCTTAGAGTTACTCTCTATGTTAGTAAAATCCCCATCCTTAGGTAAATACAGTTAATCTCCACTTAACTTCTCAAGTTCATTTCAACAAATGCTTACCAATTACTTACAAGCCAGGCATGGGGGTACAGAAAAAATTGATGAAACACCATCTGTGCACACAAAGAGAGCACAGGAACCCATGGATAACCTGAAAACCATCCCACTGATGCTCTAACCAAGGTGTGAGCAGTGTACTGTGGGAGCACAGAAAAGGTGCACCTAATCTGACCTGAGAATGGTAGAGAAGGGAAATGGTATCAGAGAATACCTCTAGGAAAAATTTTAAAGGATGGATGAAAATTAATCAGATTAAAAAAAAAGAGAGAGAGAGGGAAAGGAATTCCAGAAGTGGGCAATGTATGAACAGAGGCACGGAGGCAATAAAATGTATGATGGAGAATTATAAACAAACTGGTGCTGCGAAAGCATAGAGACAGACTGCCATTGTGGGCAGGGGACAAGCTGGAGTAGAAGACTGGGATCTGTCATGCAGGAACTTGTGTGGGCTTTTGAGGAGATTGAAGCTTGAGATGTCATTGAAACAGTTTTAGGAAGAAGAGAAAGCTATCAAAGACAAGGAATGGGCAGGGGTAAGAGAAGAGCTAGGAAAGTGTGACATCATGTCTGCCAAGGAAGCTTTTCAAGAAGGAAGCTATCTTAGTAACAATTTACAGAAATGCACATCCAAGTAGGAAATGAAAAATGTTTTTTGGATAGAGCAGTTAGGGAGGAAAATATAAGGCTAAATGTAGACTGTATTATTCTGCTCTGTAGACTTGGGGGCTGGCATTAAATGGGTGTTCAAGAAACGTTTGTGAGACAATGAAAGAATAAATAAGTAAGGTACAGTTGGTCCTTGAGCAATATAGGGGTTAAGGGTGCCAATTCCCATATGATCAAAAATTCGTGTGTAACTTTGACTCCCCCAACACTTAACCACTGTAGCCTAGTGTTGACTGGATGCCTTACCATTAACATAAGCAGATTAACAGATATTTTTTATGTTTTATGTTTCATTGTACTGTATTCTTACAATAAAGTAAGTTAGAGAAAAGAAAATGTTCTTAAGAAAATCATAAGGAAAATAACATTTATGGTACCATACTATGAAAACCTGCATGTAAGTAGACTTGCACAGTTCAAACCTGTGTTGCTCAAGGGCCGTTGCATATTAAGTTATGCTTAATAAAGGACCTCTTTTGAAAATATAGAAGCAGGTCTCTGTGCCTAGATTGTAATAATGGTCTAACATTGTAACAAATATTATATCGAAGAAAATGGTGATAATGCTCCATTATGTTATAGTAATACAAAATAATCTGTTAATATCTATGAAGTATTTTGAGACTCTCATAAGTAGGTATTGCATTGCAGGGATATATTTTTATTATGTCCCTTCCTATACCAATATGCACAAATAGATGGCTGAATTATGCCAGTGACAAAATAAGTCCAATGTGCAATTGGACTCTTTTAATTTAGAAATGATCATTTGTATGTCCTGAAATATGCCAAGTTGTGTCTAGAAGGCTGTGAACAGCTGTCTTATGTAGCTAATGGCTTTTCTCACCAAAAATGTAAGAAGTAGATATAATAGACATGATGTGTTCTGGATATTGAAGGTGGAGTAGAGGGAGACTTTCTTGCACAAAATTTTAATGTAATGGGCATGGGTTTAAGGATTGTATTTTTCTACATATAGTTCAGGGTATTCAGTGTACCTACTGTCAATTGGCAATTCTACTAAGATTTTTAAAAATAAGAAACTAATTACAGCTGGACTTAATAAAACTCTAACAATACAGCCTTAGCCTGTTTATCTTCTTAGTCTGCAAGTTGAGAGAGTCAAATGCTAAATGCTCCAGAAATTAATTTCCCAAGATTCAAATGCAGTTTAAGGAAATGAGTCATTTACTCTTCTTGTAAATGCTGCAAGAGAGGAGCTCTGCAAAAGTTTGCCAGTTTGAAAATTTCTACATTGTGTTTTTACTCAGTCTTTGTACTTACTTTCAAAAAGTACATATTTAATGTTTCATATGTCATTATTCTTATTTCTATTGCATATCTTCATTATATAATAAAATATTATGAATGATCGTTTAGAAACTGTCCGAATGTTACCAAGCAATAATTCTTAGGTTTGAATTAACACCCTAATTCTATGGACATGTTTTCGAGGACATGAAAAATCGAAAACAGTTTGATTTTCCATCAAGGTCGTGTGACAGAGCACTTGTCTGTATTGCAATATTGCTGAGTATCACAAATAAGTAGAAGTTATAATCCTTATTCTCATGAGTTTGCAAGCCTGTCAGAGAGAAGGAACCATATATAAATCCCTAAGAGAACAATTACGTACCAAGCACTTTTTAAAAAAATATTCTTTTAATAGGTATATATGAGCAAATTTTGTTTTATTTATTTATTTATTTTTAAGCGATCTCTACGCTCAAACTAGAGTTTGAACTCACGACCCCAAGACCAAGAGTTGCATGCTCTACCACCTGAGCCAGCCAGGTGCTCCAAGTACTGAGCACTTTAGAGCCTCCTGCATCTGTAGAAGGTGCTTAAGAATGGGAGAGAATCATGGGCTCAGGATGTCAAAGGAGGCTTCATGGGGGAGATGTTCTGTTTCCTATTTTTTTATGTTGATAGTAGTACCAAAAGGAAATCTGTTTTACCCAATTTGTATGAGAATCCCCTTTATGAGTGGGAGATGGAAAAAGGGGAACTGAATTTGCTGTTCAGAAGAGCTCAGGGTTAAAGCAAAGAATTAAGAGATATCAAATCTTCAATATTTTGGGACCTGAGGCATATTTTTCCATAGTCTCTGCATTCAGAAAACAGAACAGAACAGGTCTGCTGTGAGCATGACTAATTTTTTACTCAATCAGTAGTGAAGAAAATATTGATTGATTGATTGATGGATTTATGCTTTCTTTACTCCTTCATTGGTTATTTTAGTAGTGGCTTTTTCTTTGGTGTTTGAAGCATTATGACTTTTTACTTTAAAAGATTCTTTGTGATGGCCATTGCAAGCAAACCAATAACCTCTTTTGTGCTTAGAAGTTTATTTACTAATGAAAATGCATCACTAAAACATTCTTTTTTTCATTTGGTAGAATAATTTGTGTTTCTTGAACACAATGTCATTGTACTTCCTGAGGCCAAAGAAGTATATTCATCTAGAAAATAATGCTGATAAATTTTTAAAAAGATTTGAATCATTTAAAAATAGAATAGGTTCTTGAAAGCAAAGCTAGTGTAATCTTTGGGAGTTTGGAGGATTATTTAACACTTATCCAGCAATTGGTGATTACATTGTAAAGCATTCAAACTAGTCATGTGGACTGTATCAAATTATCCAAAAGATTTAAATTCCCTTGCAGAAGTAAGCAAATGATCCTGTTTTCACATCTGTCCTCAAAGCACAGCTCCGTCTACTGGATTCCAAGCAAAAAGCAGCTTTGCTTATAGGGAGATGTATTGTCATTGGTAGTGTGAAACTTGATAGAAGTACTGCTTGTTCACTCCAGTTGTCAACGAAGGAAGTCACATCCATGAGCCATATGCTTGCTGAGGAAACCAGCAGAACATTAGTGGTAGAATTGCAGGTTTCTGATGAGTTATCCATCATCTGTGTAATATATACTCCTGTTTTCTCACTATTACTACTACCTGGCCTGGAATGAGAAGGGAAGGCCTCAGGCTTTGAAGGTCGATGAAGGAAATTCTTTGAGGAGGCACTGGATAGCCTGAGGCTGGAGACCAGCATTCCAGACCTCCCTTTGACAAAAGTAACCAGTGATCTTGGACAGTTTACACTCTTCTCTGGTGTTCTCTTCCTTTCTTTGCAGAATGTGGAGTTTGAGCTAGATGATTTCCAAGATCTCTCCCAATTCTAACAAAGGCCCTTTTAGAATTTCCTCCTTGTTTCTAAAAAAGCCTTTAACATTTCAAGAGTGAAGAAACTTGCCATTGCATTTAAGGATGAAAGGAGAAAGGCAAGGATGGACAGCAGACCTAAGCATTCAATTATGATTCCTTTTCTATCTCCTTGCTTTCTCTTCTGCCCATTATCTGATTTTCTCTAAAGTGACATTACCCAAATGCATAAAATGAAATTATATCCTTTAAGATGGTACACCTCATTATGTGATGATTAACATCCTGATTATTACACAAGGCTTGGTAGAAAATGATGTGAGAGCCCTATAGCTGGCTTGGATGAAGCCTTCTATTTGGTGTTCCAATCTCATTTAAAGTGTATGATGTGAGAGAATTCATTTTACTATTTTACCTTCTTTTGTATGATACTGTTTTTTTTTTTAAACCTTACTTTCTTCATAATTGTCTTTATATTTCTGAAATTTCACTGTGGTGGGTTCCAAGCCATTGTGAAATGGCTGTGTTAGTGTTATAGCAGGTTAAGTTTCATACACCTATAAAAAAAGATAATAAAACTGGGCAATCACATATGTCCTAATAAGGGTTATTATCATTTTCAAGCAAGTCAAATGAGAGATAAAGGATCTTGGCCAGAATGTGATGGTTTATTCCTTTGACAGCACTACCTAGATAGAGCTCTGTTAATTCCAGAGTCTGGAAACATGGTGAATTTCTGATAATGGTGCTAACAGCTACCTTTTTCACAGTAATAAGAAGCCAAAATTATCTCAGGAAAACTTTCCTTGCTGCCTAATATTCAAATATTTTTATTTCAGTAATGCCTAGTTAATGTCACTATTCTCGGCCCCCATTTATATTTATCTCAGTTTTCCAGTATGATCATAGTACTTGATATTTTCATTGACTACATGTTGTAGTTATGTATTCTACATATATTTATGACATACCTGCCATTTTCCAAGTATGCATAGGATAATGTGGGCAGCAAAGACAGAGTTCTCACCCACAATTACTTATATTGGAGGAGTAAGAAAAACCTAGATAATGATAAAAATGCAATCAAAATGCCAGTGTGATGGTTATAGAACAAATGTCATAAGGAAGTGCATGATTTCTTTCCAAATGAGTTAACACCAGGAACTTTGATTTATAAGCAGAGAGCTTAACTGCTGAATGGAATAATCAAGGGATGCTCCATGGAAGAGATAGGGCTTAAAAGGGAGCACTGAAAGACATGGATTGGAATAAAGAGAGAGGGCAAGACAGTATGAACCAAGGTGATGTTTCTCAAAGGCTCTGTACAACTGCAGATATGCACAGTATCTAGAAGTAGCATTAAATAATATTTGATAAGTGACAGTGACAGAGTTTTCTCTTTCCAAACATCTTTCAATACTTTTATTCAGGAAAAAAAGGCCTCAATTTCATAGTGATGCATCTGTAACCCCTTTCTGTACTTGCTAGTTAAGTAGTCCCTCTTTACTCCCCTTGCTCTTTGATGTATTGACCTAAATATGATAGTAGACTACAGTAACTAGAATTCAACAAAAAGGGTTTAAATTGCACTTAGTTTTTAGTTCTCTTCACCTATGGGAAAGGAATGCTAGATTTCTATTTAGAGTTGTATAAAATATTGTAATTAAATAAATGTATTTAAGTGAAAACTTCAATAATTCAAGAAAAATGCAGACAAATACTAGTACAAATGTTATGTAGATAGTGCAAAATTTGTTTGGGTGGTATATGAATGACTTTGGGAAAACGAATTATAATATAATTTATACTTGGGATGGCAAGTAGTTCCATGTGGTAACAAGGAGAGTCATGATGGAAAGTAGCCAGAATAAGATTTAAAAGATAGGCTGTGAATAGATCAAGGAGATCAGTGAATACTAGATTCATGAACATTATTCATGTTGTGTCTTTTCTTGGGATTCCATTACTACTTCTATTATTGAAATATTAATAACTATGGTTTGCTGATTCCTTCTTAGATACCAGGTATTAAGTATCTTACATATAATTATAACATTTTTTTATCACAAATATGGTAAGAAGAAGGTATTAGCCTGAGTTTTGAGTGAAGAGTCTTATCAAAGGGTAAACCGTTAAATGCTAATACAGTTGAGTTTGGAGCCCAGGCCTATTTGATTACAAAACTTCTATTCTTCATCATGCCTAGAAACCCTACTCATCTTCAGGCCCTGACATGAATACTAGCCTTTTCTGTTTAAGCCCAACTTGCCAACAGATGGCCATTCTCCTCTTTGGTCTTTCTACAGCTAGCCCTATGCATTTCTGGGTAGTAATTTTCACTCTTTCACTAGAATTGCATATCCAGCCTCTCTTGACCAAGTTGTGAGAGCCCAGGTGGCCTGTTCACATGTCTCAAGGCATCCAGCAGTGTACTTTTCTCTGGATCAAGGCTCCTATTGTTTAAATTGAGCTAAATTTTCTTCCTTTGCTATGGCTTATCACAGAAGTACAGCTGTATCACCTCAGAGTGGAAATAGGAATAGGGGCTCTGGGGAAGATAACTCAGGAGCTACCTGGAAAGGCTTTGCCTTTGTCAGATTGTATGAATCTAATTAATTAATTTTGAACAAATCAGCAACTCTTTGGAGTTATTAAATCATTTTGGATTTTTTTTTATATCTGAGTTTTATAATGTCTGGGTTAAGCAGAACAGAAATGGATCCCTGGTAATTACAGACTTTTAGATCTCAGAAGAGAATGTTAAATATCTTATCCAACTCCTTTATTTTATCAATGAAGAAACTGAAGACTATGGAGGTTTCATGAGTTCCTTAAGGCCACAGAACAAGTTCAGGGCAGACTTTTAACTAAAGATCTCTTGATTCCTAGAAAACTATCTTCTATATTGATGGCTTTGAACTTGAAGATCATGTGCTCCTTCTTTTCACCCGATGTTGGAATCCCTATAGTCTGACTGAGGGCAGCAGATATTGCTTGTGAGCAGGGAGCAGGAACTCATTATTCCATTTTAAATTAAAATTCCCTCTTTTAAATTCAGTATAACTTCACAATCGTGTCTATTGCTCTAGACACCAGAGTATTCCAGGGCTTTCTTTTTGGAAGCTATCCTCTTTACATCTGCATGCACTCTTGTGATCCTGTCCTTCTTAAGACTTTAAATACATCTATGCATTGAGAACTTTCAAATTCATATATCTAGACCGTTCTTTTCCTGTGAACTCTAGATCCATGTACAATTGCCTGCTGGATATCTGCCTTTGAATGTCTAGTAAGCATCTCAGATTTAATACTGAAACACAAAGTCTTGATTATATCTTCCCATTAAAAAGCGCCCCCCAGGGCAGCCCCGGGTGGCTCAGCGGTGTAGCGCTGCCTTCAGCCCAGGTTGTGGTCCTGGAGACCCGGGATCGAGTCCCACGTTGGGCTCCCTGCATGGAATGGAGCCTGCTTCTCCCTCTGCCTGTGTCTCTGCCTCTTTCTCTCTCTCTCTCTCTCTGTGTCTCTCATGAATAAATAAATTAAATTCTTTAAAAAAAAATCTCCCCTACCCCCTAGTCTTCTTTACCTTATGAGACTGTTTTTTCAGTTCGAGGGGCCAGAAATCTGAAGTCATCCTGATGTGTCTTATTCTCTTTCATTGTGCTTCTAAACCATCATCTACCCTATTGGCTCAGCTTTAAAATTACTTCCAGAATTCAATACATTTTAACCAACCCCAGAGTTCTCATTGTAGTCCAGGCTACCAATTTATCTTGCACAGACAACTTGCCCACCACCCTGCCTGCACAAACTATTTTCCTCACAGCAGCTGGAACATAAATCAAAATCCTCACAGTGGTCTGGAATCTCCTCTGCATGATCTGAAAGCTCACCTTTCCTTCTGCCTTTGTCTGCCACTCCTCTCCCTCTCACTTAGTCTTGGCTAGGTACCACGCCTCCTCACTGTAGCTTGAATGTGTCACTTAAACTTCCTCTCTAGCCCTTTGCACCTGTACTTGCAGACCCTTTGATTTACACACTCTTCCCTCTGATGTGCCCACCCACACCCACTCCCTCAGCTGCCTTCACTTCTGTGCCCACCTAATCAGAGAAGATTTTGCTAACTACTGTCTCCAGTACATTATCATAATACTTTGATTAATTTATGTTCGGAGCATTCATCACTATCTGACAAACTATGTATTGACATGTTCGTTTGTTTTTTAGCCTCTGCATATCATACAAAAAAGTGTGAGCTCAATGAGAGCTGGGATTTTTGTTTTTTGTTGTTGTTGTTGTTATTGTTTTCTGCAATTTCCCTCTTTATCTAGAATAGTGTCTGCAAAATGTAGGGCAATAAATAAATATTTGTTAAACGAATTTCTTCTTCAACTTTGCCACTTTAGTCAGATCTTTTATTTGTATTGTGTTGTTTCTGCAACTCACACGCAGGAATTTGCCTTTATTCTGATAAACACTATCATTTTAGTTTGGGGTCATTAGGCAAAGTTGGCAAAATCTTTTTGAATCTGGATTTTTGCCATCCTATGTTAATTTATGATGATTATTAATATTAGCCACAGTTACCATGTGGCTAATATTACCATGTACCATTGAACACTTACGTGACTAGTACTCTGACAAGTATTTTACAATATTATTTTACTCGATCCTTACAATGACTCTGAGTCTACAGCTTTGGGCAAGAAGTCTCTACTTACCCTCTTTATGGCAGTGCTGGAGGTGAACTAGATGTTTGGTGTTTCTAAAAAGAAGTAGAGAGGAACAACCTGCCATTTCTGTGAATGCTTCCCATTGCTTGATATCACATGGAAATGATGAAAAGACCAATAGCATTTGCTACCATCTGTCAAGTACTTACTGTATGCCAGGTACTGTGCTTGACACTGTACAAAATCTCATTTAATCTGCATAATAATTTTTTATACTGGATGTTACCTCTGTTTTCTAGAAGAGGAAACTGTGAAGAGTGGGCACTGGTAGGATCCATTGAAACTCCATCCAGTTCTCCTTTCCTGGACTGAAAGTACTATGTCCA
This sequence comes from Canis lupus familiaris, assembly GCF_011100685.1. Taxonomy (NCBI): domain Eukaryota; kingdom Metazoa; phylum Chordata; class Mammalia; order Carnivora; family Canidae; genus Canis; species Canis lupus. Next base: position 24,422,097 of record NC_049244.1, on the reverse strand, counting down.
TTACCAATTTGTTGCCTCAGCTCCCAAAGCACTTTTCAATATATGCTCTGTGTTAACTGAATTCCAGTAGAGGGTGCTACAGTGACACTGCAGGTGTGTGTATTGGGGGGTGGGGTGCTTTTCTGCCCATTTCAGAGGGGTGTTGGAAGTTGGTGATGTGAATGCAGACTTAGCCTAGCCTTGATCTTTCTCTAGCCCTCTTGACAAAAACCAGAGCCTCAGTGAGGCTCCTACCCGACCCCCTGACTCCTGCCAGCATCCAGATTCCCAACACATACACACCCACATTATCAATGCTGGTCATCCACCCCTGGCTTACTCTGCACTCCAGTGGGTGGTGGCCTATGGCTTGCCCAGCAAACCAACCATATTCAGCCTGACCAAACCAGTGTACTTCTCTACTCTCTGGTGGGCTGAACCACATTTTTCTTCCAGTTTGCCCCTCCTAGGATATTCTCTTTCAGTCTTAGAATGTTATACAGTTTAATCATAGTAATTATTTATATTAAAATTTTTCTGTTTAACCTACTGTATAATTTCTATATCTAGATTGGATCCAGACTACTATCAGCCTATCCAACAGCTGCTACCAGCATTGGCTGGTAAACTCACAGCTTCCCCTTTCCTCAAATAATTAATTGCCCTTGTCCAGGAGGTTAACAGACTCTCCCAATCTTTCCCTTCTACCTGTGGGCCAGGGCTACAAAAGCCAGCTCCTTGGACGATAGGCAGGGACAAATCTCTGGTGTATTCACCTTCCAGAGGTCCCCTATTGATCAGGTCAAGGTTACATTATCAGAAACCATGTCATTTCTCCCCTTCTTAATTCTGTTCCCCTTATTCTCTTAAAAGCTTTTCTTGAAAGCACTCCCTCAATAAATTAGGTATATCTTAAACTTTGTTTCAGGCTCTGCATTTAAAGAACTTGACCTCAGACATGTACCAAGCACATAGAGCTAGAAGATAATGAAGTTGGTGATTACACGAGGCTTATCTGACTCCAAATCCTGTATTTTTAACTATTATGTTCTCATGATTGAGATAATCTCCCTCTTCTAGCATGTCCTCCCTAACCCAGCATGTCTTCTATGCCGAGCCATCTTGGCTTTGAGGATGGACTGTCACTGGTTCTGAGCGAAGTTTGTGATTACTGTTCAACAGTATCCAAGGCCTGTGCCCACTGTCATCACGAAAGGTCCATGTGCCCCTTATCTGCTCCATGAAGGCTTAAGCACCTCCTGCTGTTATTGCCTTGGTCCTGTATCTCTCTCCCTTTCTCCACCAAAGAGTGTAAATTAACATCCTGACTGGAGCTCTACCTTTCCAGTTCCCTGAAGCGAGTCGGCTTGTTTAAGCAAATCATGCTGCACTTCTCCAGTCATGTTTATTTGGGGTAAACTCGTTCTCTGTGCCTTAGGATTTGTGCTCTGGCATTTGCTGAGGTTCAGAAACTTAGGTGACAGCTTGACAGTTGAATCCCTTTTAGGTAAATGGTAGTTTTTATTGGGGGCCTTAGCAGCTGGTTTATTTATAACTCCTGCTACCACACATTGGCACTTAATGGGGGTTGTTGGGGGAGAAGACAGTTGAAAGGCTGTTTCCGGACCTAGGAGAACTAGGAGGGCCTAGATTTACCAGAGATTGCGTCAATCTTGAGCATAATTGGGCCAACACTGCATGAGAACAACTTGTTTGAGCCCATTCCATTTTCAGATGCTCTAACGTGTAGTGAAATATTCAGCAGACAAGTCAACAAGTCTTGTATTTAATTGTGTCTTTTCCATGATCCCAACATGTATTCTGGTTCTGTGGTTTTTTATGTGACCAACATATGCAGATTCTTTTGAGAATTTCTCAGCCTAGCCAATGCTCCCCAGTTGACCCTAAGGGACTCCTGTTTTCTCATGTGGTAGTAATTACTTGACAGTGACACAACTTCTCTCCCCTCCCCCCCAAACAAACTGATAAATAAAGAACTGGTATTCTTCTCAGTAGGCCCTCCTTTCTTCAGAGAGGCAGTCTATTCCACTGCAGAAGGTGATTCCACTCTTCAGCACTGCCACATTTCCTTTGTGGCTAGATGAAGTACGGCTGTAGCTAATTCAGTCACATCTTTAGTTGTCCCACAGTTAGATGAAATTATTAGCCATCCCTACAGAGTGTCAGAAACTGCAAATAGAATGTGCCTTTGAAGGCAGCCGAATCCAACTGGGAATTGAGAAATTAATAGGAATTTAGAATAATGGGCATGCTTGCAATGAACCATTTATGGGTTCAGGAACCTAGTTCCTCTGATAATTTGAATGAGCAGCTTTGCTAATAAAGTTTGTCTATGTTTAGTGAACCTGCTGGCTCTACCTGTCATTCACAAACAACTTGAATTATCACTTTCCAATCAAATTTTGCCCTTTCTCTTAGCTTGCTGGCTCTTGGAGGTGATTTTCTCCATGCCGGCGAGGAATGGAGAGAGAAAAAAATAGGAAGAGGTTTTAGCACCAGCTGGGGCAGGCTGGCTTCCCTCTACATCAGGGTGAAGTGTGTTTATTTTATGCAGGTAATGGATGAAATTCAAATGGTGCCACATTTATTTGAAGATTTATTTATATATTATTTGAGAGAGAGGGAGAGAGGCAGAGAGTGTGAGAGTGCGAGCAGGGGGAGGGGCAGAGGAAGAGGAAGAGAGAGAGAATCTTAAGCAGACTCCCTCCTGAGCCCATCACGGGGCTTATCTCCGGACCCTGAGATCAGGACCTGAGCAGAAATCAAGAGTCAGTTGCTTAACTAACTGAGCCCCCCAGGCACCCTCGTGCCATGCTTATTTGGAAGGGCAGATATTCTCAACTTGAAATTCCCAGTTATGATCAATATCTACCGGTAGCTCCTGACCCTTTTTCTTAGATCTGTACATGTCATGATTCCTACTCTTCTGATTATGGTGGATTTTAACTTCAGGAAAATGAGCAAACGTCACCGGCAGCTTCAAAAGTGTTAATAATTACAGTGATTCCTCATACAGGAAAGCGAGTCAGAGTCGGGGGCCACCTTCGTGTACACGCTCCGAGCGCCTTTGGTAGATCTTCTGTTTTCCCCACTGCACAGAAATGCCTGTCCTCAAGGCAACACAAAGTGCTGCCCACTCCCAAATACATCAGGATCCCCTTCTGTGCTCTCTGCAGCTTCCCCAGCAGCAAGGGAGGCATTCTCCAGGAAACAGCTTTCAACAGGATTGATTTTTCCATTTGGCCGCTGAGATTGCGGCAGCGCGGCGGCGGGCCAGGTCCTGGGTGCTGAGGCTCCCGGGGCAGGGCGAGGAAGGAGCAGGATCCCGAGGGCACTGAGCAGGGCGAAAGCAGGGCTCTGTGTGCACAGGCAGAGTGGCGAAGAGCTCAAACCAGGTTTCCCACCGCCTTGTAGCTGTGTGAGCAGAGAGCAGGCATTTAATATCCCTGAGACTGTTTCTTCATCTTGAAATAGCCAATGATGGCAGGGTGCACTTCCTGAGGTGATTGTGAGCATGAAATGAGGGATTCATGGAAAGCCTTAGCACCCCTTGTAGACGGCTCATATTTTTGCTTGTGTACAGCTACCATCACCGCTAATACGGGGGTCGTTACTTTTGTTGCAGAGCATTCTGTTTTAGCTTATCTAGCACAGATGGCTTAAGAAATTTCACCTTGCATTTCTATAATCTATAAAAATCTGTCATGTTCAAACTTTTAAAGGAGGTGACCATTTGGTGAGTGGATGAGCACTCATACCTATGTATGAGTAGTTTAACACAGACATTGCTTTCTAGAGGCAAAACATTTTAAGAGCTTGAAAAAATTGTCTTTAATATATGTTTTTTCTTTTATAAGCAACTTCATTAGTTTCGTCAAAACTCTTGACCAGGAAAAATACACACTGGTTTATATATTTAACAAATACATAGTTTTTACTGAGTGCTAAGTGAGTTCTATGTTCATACAAATATTAACTCAATCCTTACTATACCAATATGAAGTCACTTCTATTATCTTCTATTACTATCCCCTCTTTACAAATACATACATTGAGGCACAAGACAATTAAGCAAATTGCTCAAGATCCTGTAGGTAGTGAGCTCTCCAGGCAGGATTCTCATCCAGGCAGGCTAGCTTCAGAGTCTGTTTTGTAGGTGTCAGGCTAGGCTAGTCTAGCCTGTTTGTATCGTGAGGCTTTTAAATGACAGGAGCTGGGATTATTTAAAATGTTCTGTGTCCATCAATATGAGATTTCAGAGTTGACATACAGTCACTTTATTTAGTTGGTTTAGGACCATGGCAATAATCAAGAATTTCCCCTCTGGGCAGCCCCGGTTGCTCAGCGATTTAGCGCCGCCTTCAGCCCAGGGTGTGATCCTGGAGTCCTAGGATCGAGTCCCACGTCGGGCTCCCTGCACGGAGCCTGCTTCTCTCTCTGCTTGTGTCTCTGCCTGTCTCTCTCTCTCTCTCTCATGAATAAATAAATAAAATCTTAAAAAAAAAAAAAAAGAATTTCCCCTCTGCATAAGGCCATTTAGATGAGGAGTTAGGGATGCAGGAAATGCCATGAAGCGGAGTTACAGACTTCCTCTTAAGATCCTGTGTGACAGATATTAGGACCACTGAAGCTGAGTGAATTCAGCTGTTTTCATTGACCTAAGTGAATCTAAACTAGATTCTGAAACCTTTGGTATTCTGAACCACCTATGAATCTCTGCTTGGTGATTCCAAGTAATTCTGTTCAACACAAATAGAAGAAGCCCTATACAATGAAACCAGATATTATCTCTTACCTTCTTTTTTTCTTTTGATAAGTGATGTCTGAATTTTAAGAAATTAAAAAAAACACCACTAACCATAATGGATTCCATGGACTTAAGAGGGTAGTTTTTTTATTTTATTTTTTTTTATGCTTTAACTGGCTCTTTGTATGCTTTTGAAGAAGTTGATGGACTTCTCCCTCTTTCCCCTTCACTGGTGATCCCTGATCCGCTGACAATGGACTGCTCTTACAATACCATCTGGCCATGATCTCAGTTTGAAAAGTACCATGAGCACTCCCTGCTGTACAATCTCCTGATTTTTCTCCTGCATCACTGGTGACTCCTTGTCAACTTCTTTGCCATGTTTTCTCCTTTTCTGAGACTTCATAAAGTTGAAGAACTCAGCCTCCTCTGAGCAGATCATATAACTCCTCTGCTGAAAATGCTGTCATGACTCTTCATACAAAGTCCGTGTATGAAAACCCTTTATCATCTGATCCTTATTCTCTTTTTGGCCTAATTGCCCATTGTTAGTTTGCTAGGGCTGCCATAACACAGTGACACAAACTTGAGTGTCTTAAAAAACAGAAATGTATTATCTCACAGTTTTGAAGACTGGAAGTCTGAGATCGAGCTGTCGGCAGGGCTGTGTTCCTTTCCTCAGAAGGCTCTAGGGGAGACTCTGTTCCAGGTCTGTCTCCTGGCTTCAGGTGGTTTTTTTGATTTGCAGCTATGTCACTCCAATCTTCACGCTGTGTTCTCCCTGTGTGTGTGTGTGTGTGTGTGTGTGTGTGTATGTGTGTGTGTCTGTGTTTGTGTCCAAATTTCCCCCCTTTTAAAGGACATTAGTTCTCCTGGACTTGGGGCCTGCCCTACTCCAGTATGATTCATTTTAATTAATTACCTCTGCATTGATTCTGTTTCCAAAAAGGTCACATTCTGAGATACTGGGAGTTAGGACCTCTGCATATAATTTTGGAGGAGCACAGTTCAACTACTACCACTACTGTGCTTCTTCTTATTCACTGGGAGGTACCATGCTACCTTTGCTGCTCCTTGAATGCTTGGATGTGCTCCTGCCTTAAGGCCTTTGCGTTGTCTGTTCCCTTGCCTGGAGCATCTCCACACCCTGACTGTCCGCATAACTCACAAGGTGCCCCGTTCTCAAGTCTGTCTTCAAATAGGCCCCTCTCAGTAATGCTTCCCCCTCCTGATCATCCTATTTACAATCATATCTCAACTCTGCTCCATGCCCCCCAGTTACCCTTGTCTACTGTTGTTGCTGTTGTTTTCTGGACTGCTTATCATCTTCTAACATACTTGGTAATTTGCTTATTGCTAGTTTTGCTATTTATTGTTTTTCTTCTCCCCACCTTGATATTGGAATATAGGCCCAATGAGGGGCTCTTTGTTTTACTCTCTGATGTATTCCAAACACCTGCATGACAGATATTCGGAGCCACTGGAGTTGAGTGAATTAAGCTGTTTTCATTGACCTAAATGAATCTAAACTAGATTCTGAGACCTTTGGTATTCTGAACCATCTATGAATCTCTGTTTAGTGATTCAAAGTAATTCTATTCAACACAAATATTATGGGCCATAATAGCACAATAGCAGCTCAAAAAAATATGTGCAGCTTACTCATTTTACTTTATGGGTTTAGTTGTAGAGATGCTTATTTTAGTACATCGGTTAAGGCAGGCGGGAGGAGAGTGAAACATATAACTATTTTATTGAGCACTGTGGCACCCACGGCTTTCCTGTAGGACCCTGCATTTGGGACTTTCAGCCGAATGTCACATTCGTGATTACTCTAGATCTGGGCAAGTGCTTGCCATCCCTCCCTTCTGAGAGCTCAAGGCCTTTTGCACATACACTATGAAACCAAAACTCTTCTGATGAGACAGTGAGAGGCCTCTCTTGACCTATTTCTACTGTCATTTAGTATGCAGAGAAGCAATCAGTGAAGCTCCTGGAAGAAACTCTAAGGTTGAGAAGTTGGACATCATGACTTGCTGTGATTTTCCTACTAGTGTCAGAAAGCACAATGCTCCTAGAGTGACCACAGAGTGCTCTGGGATACATTTCTTTGGCTTCACTAGAGTGGAAGGGGTTTAAATGGCCCACAGATGTCACATCCAGTTTTCTTAATAATCTCATCAAGGCTTCTCCTAGGCCCCTGGTAGCCAAATGTCAGGAGTGATTCCCAGCAGAATCACTGAGTTAGGTAGCTCACTGTGCATTTCTTGGTCTTGAACTCCATTATTTTATATGAAAGTTACCTGTGATCATCCTTTGTCCTCATAAATATTGTTTATTTTGTAGGAGCCTCTGTCCTCCTAGAATGTAGACATTAATTATGGCAAACATGTCTTACCCAATGCTGGTTTTCACTCTGGTGCCAGCTTAGATGCTGGCCCAGAGTAGATGGCTCTGAAATACTTTTTAAACTCCATCTGAAGTACAGCTGCAGAGCACAGCTCACATCTCATTCAGGCTGCATCTCCATCTGGTCTTGCTGTGGCCATTTTGGCTGGTTTTTCCTTGAACTCAGGAATGGCTTCCAAAAATAAATGCTAAAATATCACTTAAAGACATTTACCTGTCAGGGAGAAGACTTGGAAGTTTGTAGAAGAGCATGAAAGGGTGTTTCTGACATCATGCAGCCCAGAAGGTGAACCTTCTCAACAAAGGCTTCAAAAACAGGAGATTTCACAGCGGAAGTCCTGGCCACACAGATGTGGGAAACATGCCATTGATTTTTTTTTCCAGCCACACTCATTCATGGATAGCAACATTATCCATGACTGACCATAAAACAGAGGGGTATCAGGAGGTAGAAGTTGACTAAGGCAACACATTTGATCCCTGAATCCACAGGTAATAACCCATCTTATTCCTTTTCAGCCACCTGTCATATGCTTCCTGAACTGTGTCTCTTTTTTTCCCTCTATTCTGTTGGTGCTGTCCACATGAACCATCTAGAAGAAAACATTGTGTGTGTTTGACTCCAGACTTAGCTCTATTTTTTTATTCTTAAAGATTTTATTTATTCATGAGAGACACAGAGAGAGGTAGAGACATAGGCAGAGGGAGAAGCAGGCCCCCCCACAGGGACCCAATGTGGGACTCGATCCCAGGACTCCAGGATCACACCCTGAGCCAAAGGCAGATGCTCAACTGCTGAGCCACCCAGGTATCCCCAGAGGTAGTTCTTTTTGATGGGGATCTTTCTGCAGATGAGGTTTTATCAGAAACTTAATGAAACTTAAGCTTTCAGGGCCTTTCATTTGGCTCGATAGCGGCCCTAGAATATACCATTAATCATTTCTGTTTGTAAAATTTTCAAAAGTAATGTATTTTAACCACAACAGTTTCATTGTACTGTTTCTTTCCATTCTAATTTTCCCTCCACCACACTTGCCTTTGTGTTTGCTGCAGGCAGTTTTGGGATTCAACTAACGTGGAAGTTGAGTTGGGAATATTTATTTAGTTTAGGTTGAGCAGAATATATTTATGTAGTTTTCAGTAATTTCCAAGTATAGCTATTGCTAGTTATCTGGTATAGGAATGAATGGCTCGCAGGAATACTCAGGCCACCCACTCCATGACTCATCAGGTGTCAGGACACATAAAAGCAGGGCTAGAGATTTTGCTGCGGGACAGCAGCTCCTATGATGCCCCGAACCCCACTTACCTGAACAGAGGGGTAAAAAGGGGATTGGAATAGACAGAACCAACATCTTGTCTGTAAAAAGTATCACAGTATCTTTTGTAAGTATCCTTACGAAGGACACCTTTTGTCCTTCTTGTAATTATTCTCATCCTAAGTAAGTCTTTTCCTTGACTTCCAATATATTTTCTTTCTTTTTTTTTTTTTTTACAAAATTCCCCCTATTTTTTAAAAAAAGCTTTAAGCCCACCTCTGACTTATCGAGTCTTTATAATTCGTTACATTTTAACAAGTCCTCTAGGGTCAAATGTACACTAATTTCGAATAAAGTTTATGTCATTTTAAGTTAATATTAGTAATATCACTGAAAAAAATTAGTAATTTCACTAGCCTCTACATCTTCTAAAAAATATGTATATGTTAAATAATTAGTTTTTATCAAGTCTCTAGGCATGAGAAAAAAATAACATTAGCATCCCATTTTTATAGGACAAACAAGTGGAGTCAGGCAACTTGAGTAGAATTTCATAGCCTTAAAGCTTCTATAAATTACTCAAGAATGCTTATCTATCTGCCTTCCAAAAGGGACCATGTTCCTCTACATAGAAAATTACATTTTTACATTAAAAAATATTTTTTTCTAATTATTTGCAGATATGAGAAAATTGTCAAATGCCAATTTTGCTGAGTGCCTTTACTCTCTGTATATAGTATCTTCTTCAGTTAAAATAAATGTTTTATATAGCCAAAATATCTTCAAAATTTCTGGGAGAAAAGTTAGTAGGTGAAATGTTTAATAGTATCTACCTGTGGGGCACCTGGGTGATTGAGTGTCTGCCTTTGGCTCAGGTGGTGATCCTGAGGTCCTGGGATCGAGTCCCGCATCAAGCTCCCCGTGGGGAGACTGTTTCTCCCTCTGCCTATGTCTCTACCTCTCTCTCTGTGTCTCTCATGAATAAATAAAATCTTTAAAAAAATAATAATACTATGTGAACTAGGATTGATTAATTAAAGTAGGTCAAAACCTGTGCACTTGTGTACAGAGGATAATTTTGTTTGGCATTTCCAGTCAGTATAACTGCAGTAAAGGTTTCAGAAAACAGCAGTAATGCCTTATAAAACTGGCTGTGGTGTGACAAATAGTACCAGCCCCCCCCCTTTAAATAAATTGCACTCCAATAAAAATAGTGATGGTAAGCTTTGATAAAAGTAAGTGGTTCAGATGAACTTTCCAACTCAAATGTAAACCAGTTGTAGAGAAGTTAAAACCTTTGAAACTTCTGCTTCAACCACGGAGAAATCTGCAGCAAGATCAGTAGCATCCATTTTGTTCAGGATACTTTTTAGGATGAAGCCCATGTGGGAAATAAAAGAAAGCCTCCATATTATGCTTTTCTGATGAAAAAGACCTGTATTTCCTGTCCCTAGAGATGTCCCAAATGACTCCAGTGTGCACTGCCTTGTGCACAGAGAGACCTTGATCAAATCCCTGGACTTTTGGGTTTTAATTTCTCATTTTATAAAACAAAATATAGGGACCCCATCTCCAATTCTCTTTCCAGCTCTGTCACAAATATTCTCTGGTCTTTATCTCTTTACCTATGTATTAAATGGGTCAGATTCCTAAGGGAGAAGAGTAATTAGCACTCTACATGTAATAGATGCTGTGGGAGATGAAGATACCACTGGAGCCCTTAAGATTCCACTGCATTATTATTGCTTGACACTTGAGCAAAGGTTACTGGACAGGATAATTCTGGCCTGAGATCAACAATTCCAAACATAGGGCATTAGAAGAGTGGCACTTTATACAGCATTTCTCTGCTAAGATCTCTATATAGGATTAAATTTGCATGTGATTTAAGTTACCTACCACCGTCCCCTCTGAAGTAAGTCTATTGCGGACTGACATTTTGTCTTTTACTAACACAGATTTTCCCCAGCAATGAACAGGTAACCAATGCTTGACTTGAGCTTCTAATAAAGTAGTTGCCATATGTTTTGGGGCCACATTATAATTTTTTAAAAAAGGCTTATCTTTGAAACTATTCCAACTGAATGGAATAGTTACCTATACTATTTAAATGATTGCTTCTTTTTCCTCTCTTTTAGATTATTTGATTATTTATTTACTTATCTACATATCAATGCTGAACTTGTGTATCAAGTTTGTGTAAGTTAAATGTGCTTATTTGGGATTGGAGTCCATTGTACTACTTTTCATTTGAAGTCTTAAAATTTACTGCTTATATAGCATGGGTCTGCTTCAACCATTTATTACCAATTCCCATTACCAGAGTTTGTATAGCTCACCATCTTTGCCTGCTAGTCTTCCATGATCATGTGGGACCATAAAACTGCAAACTCTGGCTCAAGGGCTCACCATTTACTTACCATTTTCTTCTATTTGTTTGGAAAAAAAGTTTTAAATAATTTCTGCCTTTTAAAGGTTGTACTGCTACATCACTTTGTAATTTCATCTCAAATACTTTAATGTCTTTTCTTAGACAAAAAAGATATGCAAAGTTAAGGATTGGGAAGATTTTAAAAAAGTTACTTGAAATCATATTTGGTAATGCAAAGAGGAATTAATAAATGCAGATTAAGACCTATAGTGACACACCAATAAAAAATAAATTTATATAAAAAAAAAAGACCTATACTGACACATCTCTTATTGATTTGTGCTTCCCTGTAGGAGAATATGTGCATATCGTAAAAGAGAGAGTGAAGATTTTTGTTAAGATTAACAAGGCAATCTGTGATTATTCTCTTAGTAGAGTTCTTTTTTACATGGGGAATAGAGTAACCTAACTCAACAGGAGTTTTTTTTTTTTTTTAAACTTTGAATAAAGGCAAATCCTGACACTTTTCAATGGCGAGTATATTATATGTTCCAAAATAGAAAATACTAAATTTTATCCAGCCATTAGGATTTTAAAGCACTTGACAATGAAGTTCATTAAGAGTTGCTGTGAAGCCTATGAGAAATTAGACTAGTAATGTTGTTCTTGTTTCCTGAACTATGCTTGCTTTGAAAATTATGAAACCTAGCCATTCTAGTTTAAAGATAAATAAATAAACCTTTTACAATAATCTGAAATGTTTAATTTTCTCCTTTTCAAAGGCATTCATTCCCATAAGGATGAGAAGAATTGACGTTTGTTAAGGCTCACCTTGATTTTTTAAAATTTAAAAAATTTTCTTAATTTTTTAATTTTTAATTTAAAGGATTTTTAAAATATAGTTGACACACGATGATACATCAGTGTCAGATATACAACATAGTGATTAAACTTCTGTGTATGTTATCCTGTGCTCACCACAGGTGTAGCCAATGTCTGTCACCATACAACACTATAATGATATCACTGATTATGTTTTCTATGCTGTGCCTTTTATTCTCATGACTGATTCACTCCGTAACTAGAAGCCTCTATCTCCCTCTGGCAACCACCAGTTTGTTCTCTGTATTTATAGGTCTGATTTTGCTTTTTGTTTGTTTACTCATTTGTTTTATTTTTTATATTCCATATATGAATGAAATCATATGGTATTTGTCTTTCTCAGTTTGACTAACTTAATTTAGTATAATATCCTCTAGGTCCATCCATGTTGTTGCAGATGGCAAGATCTCATCCTTTTTAATGGCTGCATAATATTCTATTGTATGTACATGTGTGTGTGTATCACATCTTCTTTATTTATCTGTTGATAAACACAGGTTACTTCTATATCTTGGCTGTTGTAAATAATGCTACAATAATCAATCACATGGGTGCATATATCTTTCTGAATTAGTGTTTTTGTTTTCTCTGGGTAAATGCCCAGCAGTGGAATTATTAGATCATAAGGTATTTCTAATATCAACTTTTGAGGGAACTTCCATATTGTTTTCTACAGTTACTGCACCAATTTGTGTTCCCACCAACAGTGCATGAGGTTCCTTTTTCTCCACATCCTTGCTAACGCTTGTCATTTCTTGTCTTTTTTTATTTTAGGGATCACTGGTTTTGATTTTTAACAAAAGTATAAATAGGCTTTTGGTTCTTTGCCCAAGATTAGAATCAATCACCAGTCATTCTCAAGGATATATTTTGGACAGGGTGTTGCTGGGTATTGTACTAATGGGTGCAACCAATGCATAAGGCCCACCCTGTGACATTGAGGAGCATATAGCTTATAGTGGTGACGGATACATAGAACTCTAACAAAGAGATGGTTTTGGGAAGTGATAGAATGGAGTAAAAGTTCAGTTGAAGAAAAAGGAAGAAAAACAGAGGTAATCATGATGAAGAGCAAGAGAAAAAGAGAATCTGAGTCAAACATTGGTGTAGTTTCAGTAATAAAACAAGAACAAAAGCGGAGGCAAAAGCTGTCATCACTATATGGAAAATTGAATGCAAACCTGGGAGGTTTGGACTTTATTCCTAGTCCCTGAAATTAAATACTAATGTGAAGGAAGATTTGAAGAGACATAATAGAACAGGACAGGTCTATAAAAATCCAATCCATTGTTTTATAGATAAGGAAACTGAGGACAGAGAGGTTGCATAGAATATTAGTAACATAGTAATATCAAAAACCTCTTTGCTGACTCACATCCTAGAAATCTTTTCATCACATCCTGCCATACTAGGCTACTCAAGGTCAAAAACTTCAGCAGTTACTGCTTCTTGTATATGTAGTAGATTAACCTAATAGTCATTGTTTTTAATATCTGTTTTTTACCTGAAGACTTCAAAGAATGAGCTGACTGACTTTTCCCTGACTCCTGAATGCGGCATGTATATTCACTGTAATAACTTGCCCTTCGTGTGTAAAACTCCTAATTTTCCTTCTTACAAAATGGTTGGCTTACTTCATGGCTTGTGAAAGGTGGCATGTTTTATTGATGTGGACTTGACAATTCTTTATAAGCCTTATACTGTAGCGCATGCTTTTTCATCTATTCTGGGAATCCTTGTATTTTTGTGGTCCTACACTTATAGATAATTGATTTGGACAATATTTACCTCCATGATATGTGACTAAAGTTAGGACAAAACTTAGATGGTTAAAATACTTGTTATTTTCTTCCATGAAGTATTTTGGTTGTTGTGGTAGGTCAGGTGTACATATAATCCAGTGATTTTAAGTGAATATACTGTTTGTTTATTCACAGATGTCTATTATGACTTTCCTGCCTATGAAAAGTGATACCATGAGTAAACCACATTGTAAGGAACTGAAATATAAATTCTGAAATAATCTTTTGATTTGAAATTCCTTTTGACCATATGGAACTTCCTGTAGTCTTGGATATTCCAATAATATAAATATCAAATGCCTATCTTGCAAGCATAACTTGTAAAATTCTTCCAGCCTTCATACTGGGAATACTTATTTTATTTACCAATGCTTCAACTACCAGCAGTATTGGTGGGATAGTTTTAGGAAAGGCAATGCCTACCACATTTATTTTTATAAAACGTTTGCATATGTTTGGTATAATTATATATATTTGCGTGTGTGGTATGCCTGTATGTGTGCGTGTCTATGTGTGAAATTTCCATCCTGGGTCCTACAGAAGGTAGTTTTGATCAATCATGTTTGGAATACCCAAAGATTTTTTGCCTCAGACTTTGGAAATGGTATTAGGTGTTTGGTATTTTTGTGGAAAACAAGACAAGAAAGTATAGTTTCTATCATCTTTGTTTTGGCACTAAGAGACCAAGTTACACTTGGAGGCATCATGTGTTGTTCAGCATTAAGGTTTGTGCTCCAGCACTGCATGCAAACACACATACACATGCACACACACAAGGGAAAATTCATTCTGCAGGGAAAGCAGCTGTCTACTAATGCTTGGGCTACGCAGGCTGTGCTCTGCAGAACTCCAGCAGGTGCCATTTACACGAGACTACTATAGTCTGAATAGTGCCCCCTGGAGCTCTACAGTATTCTTCCAGAGGACTACTCATCTTAAAATGTTGCCAGATTTCCAATAACAGGAAACAGCACCAGTGCACATAGGTCTGCAGCTTAGGCACAGTTCTGAAGATCCACAGTGTCCCATTTTCATATCCTTGACTTTTCCACAAGACCATATGATTTAGGGTCTGTTTTCAGAGCCATACTCACAGGTCTCTACCTGGATTCTTCACTGGGCTTCTTTTACCTAGATTCATCCAGTGACTCCTGCAAATCACTGCCTGAAATTTATTGTTTGTACTCACTAAGCTATAATATAGGAAGCGTCATGGTTCTCCCCTAGAGCCAGCATCCCTCTTTGGATGCCTCAATCTGGTTTTCCCACTAACTTTGAAGACTAGACAAAACATTTCCCTCCATCCATGCCTTTTCTTCTTTAGCCTGTCTTGTCCTTGACCCTCTCCTTTTACTCATTTCTTCTCAGTCCCAGGCAAAGTTGCCAATCCATAGTGTTAGTGTTCTCTATTTCTGGTAAGCCAGTATTTTATTCTCTTCAGATACCTCAGAGAAGTGGGGAGGATCTGAGGGAGTAAGATGGTTATACTTGACACTTTTCCCTTCTTGAGAACTTTTGCTCCTAGAGATGACCCAGTGTCTAGATTGGAAACTAGCATATACATGAGAACTCAAGAATTCCTAACAATCACCATGGGTTATATTTGAATGTGAGTGCTTTGTTCCCAATACAGAGCTTGACCAGAGTTACACACACACACACACACACACACACACACACACATCTGTTATAAGTGGTACAACGATATAAAGCATGTCAGCTACTTACGTCCTAGGAAAAAAGAGTTTAGCATAAAACAGCAATAACCAAAATTTTAAAAACATCTTGTTCATGCCAGGAACTCAATGAAACAGTCAGTATATACTATACACCAGACTCTCACAGGAATCCTGCTTATAGGCTCAGTGTTACATCTCAGTAATGTGGGTAAAAATTAGTGGTTAGGATTTGGGTGCAGGTCTGTCTGGATTCTAAGATCTTATGTTTCCACTATACAGGATGCCCATAAAAATAAAAACACTTAGATGGGAAGGGGCCTACCATTTGTAGCTACCCTCCATGCATAATACAATTCACTTTTGTATATTCCTCATTCAGATCACATAACACTCACATGAATGAGGTACAGGTTATTGTTCCAGTTTAGACTCAAGTGGACAGAGGAGACTACTTCACTCAGGTGGCACAGCCAGGAAGGGGTAAAGCCAGAATTTGAGTCCAGACAGTATGACTCTGGAGCAGGGATCTGGAAACTGCTGTCTGCAGGCCCTATCTGGCTCCCCTCCTGTTTGTGAACAACATGTGAGCTAAAAATAGGGGTTGTGTTTTTAAATAGTTGAAAAGAATAAAAGAGTATCTCATAATACTACTTGTTTTTGTATTTTCTATGGCTTCTTTTGTACTATGACAAGGTTGAGTATTTGTTACTGAAATGAGATGGTCCTCAATGCCTAAAATATTTAGTCTCTTGCCTTTTACAGAAAAAAGTTTGCTCATCTCTGAGAGCAGTATTTTTAACCTTTAAGCTATACTTTTTTCATTAAACCATGTTATGCTTATATCAAGTACTATTAGAACTTCTAGATTATTTTGCATCATATGAGACTTTCAAAATGAAAATGATAGTCATCTGGGACCCATTGGATGAGAGTGGCACAGATGTGAAATTTTAGAAGCAGCTCAATCAAACCATAAAATAGATTCTATATTGTATTATAGGAAATATAATAAATGTTTTATTCACACCATTGCTAGCTCTATGACTCATTAGAAAAAATTTATCCCCAGTGACAAATAAAATGGTGGTTTATTCATGTGCTACATCACCAGTATATTTAGCTAATTGGTATTCATTTGTATTCATCAGGTTATTTTCCAAAATAGATAAAAAGTAGAACATTAGCTGGAAAGTCATGAATAATCCACGTACTTAGTGGTTTGGCTAAAAAGGTCTATGAGAGAAGCTACAGAAACTGTCCTAGCTATGAAAAAGATTGTTATCCAAGATACCTACTGTATGCCATGCACTCTTATGAGTGGTAACTCATTTTATTCCCACAACACCATCTCATAGATAAGGGCACCAACACTTTAAAGTACAATAATTGCTGTGGGTCAGTCAACTAGTAAATGGTAAAGCTAAACGAAGGTCCTAAACCAGATCCCTGAACTTCAAACTTGGCATCTTTTTATAGAACAAATTCTAAGACATTTATCATTTCAAGTTGTGAATTAATCTAGAATTGCTCTTCCAGTGGGGCAATTGATTCTCATTCTAAATGTCCATTATTTGGTCCTGTTATTTCTCTTTGTAGTTTAAAAGGTAGGAAAGTAGTTGAGGAAGTAAATAATATTGCCATCAATTTGTGTCTGTCACACACAGAATACTAGAAGATGTTGACCAAACATAATGTGTTTTAATAATTTGAGTTTCAATGAATTTTATTCCCAGTTTTTATAGAAGTTGTAGAGATAATTTTCTCGATTTCCATGTATGTGAATACTTTTTACTTGTTATTGGTGGTTAACTCAATTTTATAGTTGCAAAGAGTAAACATAAAAGTTTAATGAAGCCTAAATAATCAGTAGATGATTTTATGCTACTTGAAACCAGATACCTACTAGGTACAGGTGCCTACTGAAGAGAGGTGAAGACAAGTCAGTTGCCATGCCATCTTGATACATCATGGCTTTAGATGGTTGTGATAAAAGATTACAGCAAAGTGCATAATGTGTCATTGATTACATGATACCAAAAATTGTATTTTCTTTGCTTTTTAAATTTTGAAACAGGTTACTTTTTACAATCAGATGAAACCAATCAAATCTGGATCTTTATGTAATATAAACACATATATTTTAAAAATATTTTATTTATTTATTCAAGAGAGACACAGAAAGAGAGGCAGAGCCATAGACAGAGGGAAAAGTAGGCTCTATGCAGGGACCCAGATGCAGGACTTGATCCTGGGACTCCAGGATCATGTCCTGAACTGAAGGCAGATGCTCAACCGCTGAGCCACCCAGGTGTCCCTATAAACACCTATTTACTTGTGACTATGAACAAACAGATTGTTTACACTTAGATAATTTTGAAACCTTGAAGAAATCAAGGACAGTGTAAATATTTAATAATGTGTACTTGTGTGTGTGTCTTTTAAAATGCTCAATTCTAGGTGGACATGTAAATTGGCACAATGCTTTTCTTTGGAAAGCAATTTTGCAATGTGTGCCAGATGTTTTAGAAATGTTCTTACCCTTTGAACTTCTAGGAATTTGCCTAGGGACAAATGTGAAAGATCCACCATCACGTTAGTTGAAGAGTGAAAAGGTTTATATGCTCAGAACATACAAGCATTACAAAATGATCAACAAATTGTAGTATATCCAAAGCATGAACTACTTTGTAATCTGTAACATGATAAACATATGTATCTACTGTCGAGGGCTCAGTCAGTTAAGTGTCTGACTCTTGGTTTTGGCTCAGGTCACCATCATCACATGGGTTTTGAGATCAAGCTTGGAGTCAGGCTCCATGCCCAGTGGGGAGTATGCCTGAGATTTTCTTCCTCTGCCCATCCTCTCACTTGTGCCTGCACACATGCTCTCTCTCTCTCTCTAAAATAAATACATCTCTAAATATATACGTATATGTCCACTGTCATAGAGAAAATTTACATTAACTGAAAATGAAGGATGCAGTTTCACAAATTTCATTGTATCTCAATATAAAATATGCATCTGTACCTCAATGATAACACTGATTTTTTAAAAGATTTTTATTTATTCATGGGAGACAGAGAGAGAGAGGAAGAGACACAGGCAGAGGGAGAAGCAGGTTCCCTGTGGGGACCCCAATGTGAGACTCGATCCCTGGGCCCCGGATCACACCCTGAGCCAAAAGCAGATGCTCAACCACTGAACCACCCAGGCGTCCCTATAACAGTGATTTTTAAATTTTCCCGTGTATTTATACATGTTCCTTATTAGATGACACATAATTTGAGGGCAGAAATTGTCTTATTCAGTGTATTCCTTTTATTATGAATATCCTTGGTATGTTGTAGACAATCTATAGCTTCTTTTGAATGAATGAATGATAAAGGTGAAAAAAATGATCTGATGATCTTTAATAGAATCATGATTTTTTCTATATTTTACATTTTATTTGGTACCTTATTACTTGTAGGATCAGAACAGATCTATTTTAAAATCAGAAAAATTGGGATCCCTGGGTGGCGCAGCGGTTTGGCGTCTGCCTTTGGCCCAGGGCGCGATCCTGGAGACCCGGGATCGAAGCCCACATCAGGCTCCTGGTGCATGGAGCCTGCTTCTCCCTCTGCTTCTCCCTCTGCCTATGTCTCTGCCTCTCTCTCTCTCTCTCTCTGTGACTATGATAAATAAATAAAAATTAAAAAAAATTAAAAAAAATCAGAAAAATTTTTAAAATAACAGTAAGATTATATATTAGAGAAGAGAGGGGGCTTCTTTTCTGTGGAATTGCTGATATCTATCGTGGAAATGGTTCATTGTAATTTGGCTCTAGTTTAAATAACCCTCTCTTAATGCGCCAGCCTACAAGAGCAAATCTGTTGCTTGGCTTCCTTTCTACCCCAAGGTATTCTTTTACAGAATGAAAATACCCAACAATGCAAAACTAAATCATTATTAGCTTTAATTTGGGGGATTGAGCCTTGAAGTAATGAGTGTTTGGGGTCTGATTCTGTGAGTGCTACTCACTGTCAGCTTTCCTTTCATCAGAGGATCTCATCTTCATTTGCAAACATTCCTTTTCTCCTAGAAGCATCTTCCACAGTGCTCTAGCCAGGTAAATACATCTCTGCCTGAGATATTAAATCAATACAATAGATTAATTGTAATGAGTTGAGACTTGACACCACAAGTGAATACACAATACCTAGCTAAAGTCAGAGGTCCCTTTGCTAAAATGCTTTAAAATTTTTCAAATCACACATTTGAGATATTTGCTCCTGTATCTCAGTTGGAATTTATTTTTAGCAAGAAAATAAGAGGAATTAGTACCACAGATTTTTATTTTGTTTTGTTTAGTTTAGTTTTAAAGAAAAATACGTGGTCAAATGGAAGCCTCCTGTGTGATTGGCAAACAAAACACACCTTACAGGTTTATTAAATTCAATCAATAGATTGCAAATATCCTAATGTCACTGGAATACGTCATCTCTGCTTGGTTGCCAAGAAGATAATCTTACTCTTGCTTTTATTTCCCCAGCCATATCCTTCACTTAGAATCCAGAACTGAAAAAAACCTCTCAACAACTTCAGCAGAGGGATTTTTGTTGTAGAAAGATTTGAACTACAAGAAAACCAAGGGTCCCTTCTAATAGAGGAGAGTCACCATTTGCATGTGCTATGAAGGTCCAGCTCACCATTCCCCTCCATACACGGCTCATTTTATACTTCAGTTCTCCAGGCTTGTATAGAATTTAAGAGACGGTCAATAGTAGCCTACAGAGTGCTTTTGTGAAAAGTTAAAAAATGCACATCTGGTGGACAGATCCATTAGAAAAAGAGACCTCCTTGGGTGGTGTAAGTAGCACCCTGTGGCATGAGGTTGATCACCAACCCTGAGCCTTCCCTTTGGCTGAGAGCCTTTGTGAAGTCACCAATGAACAACTCTGGCTGGCAGCCCTTGATAAAGGGTGGATTTCCACCCATTAACGTGAGAATGGTCTGAAGCATCTAAGAGGTATGATAGGAAAGGAACACTTCCAAATTTTGATTGGTATGGGTCACACATGCTTTGGGCCCTTCAGGTATCTTAGAAATAGTTCTTGACTATTTCAGAAAATACCAATCCTGTTAATGCCAAATCCAGAAAGTATGAGTAACAGCCTATTTTTATGTATTATCAGTTTTGACTTACAAAATGGTGATTTTCTATATTTTATCCTAAATAGCTCCCCCCATCATCTGGAAATTTTTTGATGTTCTGAGTATAAATGCTACTTGCCTCTTATCCTTATACCTCATGTTATCATATTCTTTCTCTGTATGTGAACCAAGCTGGTATCTTAAGTGGCTTCCATCTCTGCCTGGCCCAACAAATATTAACTCTTGCTACTGTTGAAAACAGCTTTGATTTGGTATTATTGTTATTGTCAATACACTGAGTGGATGCCAATTTCAGGATACCATAGTAGGTGAAGAACTTTTGTAAGTGGAAAATTTGTATCAGAGGGGTCACCAGCATCCTTTGTTAATTATACTTAGAAAAATGAAAGTAAGTGGATTAATTGTGGGATAGTTTGCAAAATACATATGGTGCTTTTATAGGTTATAATGCTTGTCTCCTAATAAGAAAGGTTCTTCAATTTGCTATTAAAAATGTAAGGTAACAGTGAACTTCTAGAAACTCTGACACTTATTCTCATGTGCTTTGCTACTTTATTACAGGAAGAGAGAGGAAGGAAAGAAGGAAATTAAATATCCATCTATAGAGGAATAGGTAAATTAACTGTGATATATCCCTACAGTAGTTAAAATGAAACAATTAGATGTATAGTTATCAATGTGAATTGATATGAAACACAAAATTTACTGGTGTTGGGGGAATAGACTTCAGTATGATCCATAAAGAATAATATAATTTTGTAAATTTTACAAACACATAAAACATTTCTATATGTTGTTTATATATACAAAAAATGATGAAAATATAAAAACAAAGGTGAATTCGGTATATGCCCATTCCAGAATTTTGTGTGCTTCTAGGGGAGGATGAGAAGGCCTACCATTGACAAAGGCATGTCATGACACTGCATCTATAGTATTGCAAAATTAGAAATATGGAAATACTTTAATATTCATTAATTTTGTATGATTAGGATCTAGGTTTTGACACATTACTCTTTAATTTTATATTTGAATATTTTATAGTAAAAGCCATGTAACAGCGAGCATCTGTGTAAACCTGTTATAACTGAAAAAGATAAATATTATCAAATAAATAGATTTTTCCTAAAACTGTGGGGGCTGAATGCAAATCTTTTTAATGCCCCTAAATGTCTCAGCTACTTTGAATTCACAGAATTACAGTAACCTAAGGTGCTGAGTGAAAAGTATGCTAGTTGGAGTGACCTGATCTTTGAAAATAATTATTTCAGGGAAATGGCTAAATTAAAGCTAGCAACAACAACTTTTGGCAAGGATGCAGTTGTGCACTCTTTGGGAAGCAGACATTGCAAATTTGTTTGATAAAGTAGATTCCAACATGTGGACTTGTATGTAGAGATAAGTTAAAAGAAAAGTCATTGAATAAGTGATATTTGTGTCCAGATGGGGAACTGTGGTGGTGAAAGGCAGGGAAAAGCCTGGTGAAACAGCCCTGGACCTCCTGGTATAACTAAAATAAGCATCTTATGGGGACTCTAGGGGGCTCAGTGGTTGAGTGTCTGCCTTTAGCACAAGTCATGATCCTGCAGTCCTGGGATCAAATTCTGCATCAAGCTGTCTACAGGGAGCCTGCTTCTCCCTCTGCCTATGTCTCTGCCCCTCTGTCTGTGTCTCTCATGAATAAATAAATAAAATCTTTTAAAAAGTAAAAAAATAAAATGAGCATCTTTTACTAGTATGTGAAGGACTCCATAGATTTCCCAGAGGAATTTAAATTGTTGGTGTCTCTTTGAATCATTTGAAGCCTTTCTTTGTATGGGGTTTGGTTAACAACCACAACCACAACAATAACAAATGTGTGGTTAGTCATACCTTGATAAATCACATATTATCTATTCTCTTCTCCCTTCATCCTGTCCTCACTACCCTTTCCACCTGTTAATGTATTTGAGATGAATTAATCTACTGTCTTTTGTGGGGGAGGGAAGTAAAGAGGAAAACTCTGATATGTCCACCTGTGAGTGTTGCATGTGTTGAGGTAGAGTAAGAAGGCACTGGTTAAAGTTTGGTATATAAAAGAGACAGGAACACGAAGATTGGAGAAAATGATGTAATTTGTGAATCTTGGTGTTTTGGAAAAACAGTCCTGAGTTTCTTTTTTGCTCTCATCCTACACTTTGCTCTGACACCACATGTATGGGTTTTTCTGCACATGAAGCAATTCTGCGCCACCAGCGCAGCATGTCCTACAATTTAACATCATGTCCTACAGGTTAAGGGCTCAGTCCAAAGATGCAAGTCCCAAGTTCCAGTTGTTACCTGTTCTTCTGACTCACTGGCTGTGAATCCGAGGTTCCCATGACCTATTCCTTGGGTTCAATTAATTTGCTAGAGCAGGTCATAGAACTTAGGAAAACATTTAACTTATTACATTACTGGTTTACTAAAAAGACATAACTCAGAAACAGCCAAAGGAACAGACGCCTAAGGCAAGGTGTGAGGAAAGGATGTGAAGCTTCTGGGCCAGCCTGGTGCTCCATTCTTCCAGCATTTCTATGCATTTGCCAACCCTAAAGTTCTTTGAAACCCATCTTCATGGGATTTTTATAGAAGCATCATTATATAGGCATGGTCATTAAATCATTGGTCATTAATGATTGGTTCAACCTCTAGCTCCTCTATCCTCTCTGCAAGTGAGGGTGAGGCTGAAAGTTCCAAACCTCCAATCACATGATTAGCTCCACTGGCAACCAATGCCCATTCTTAGGGGCTTTCCAAAAGTCACTTCATTAGCATAAACTCAGGTATGGTTGAAAGGGACTGGTTCAAAAAGACAGTTTTTTCTGCTTAATTCTTTCATCTTTATTATCCTGGAGCTATTTCACTCTACGGGTATTTGAGGACACAAGATCAACTATTATGACAAAAGGTTCCCATTGATCTTACTGCTTAGGAACATTGCAAGAATTTTAGGAGCTCTGTGCCAGGGAGACCATATATATTTCTTATTATAAATCACAATATCCCATATAGAATTAGATAAAACTATTACAATGTAATCATGTTATATGCCCGTTTCACAGAACCAGGAAAGGGGCATATGGTGTAAGTTTGAGCAGTGCATTAAATTATTCATCCAAATTGTAGACTTAGGATGACACGGTCTCCATTAATAGGTGTCTATATAGAACATGACTAAATGGAGAGAACTAAGACAAGAAAGAGGAACATAAAAATGTAACTTTAAATATAGAAATTATTCATACTTTTTTGTAATACAGTAGATTTCAATATCCTGTGTGCCATATATATATATATTATGCTAAAAATATTTTAATACAATTGTTTAAAAAAATCAGTTGGTTTAAAAATCCAGTTGAACTTGATGTTATTACTCTCTTTTGATTAATTGTTGAATTCCTCTGGAAGTCACTTAACTTATTTATATTACAGTATCTTTATCTGTATTACAGAAGAGTATGAGATTATAGGGTATGAATGTGTTTTCCAAAGTCAAGTTAAACTATGCTGCATTAGCATATAAAGAGTAGTAATAGGCTTTTTTCATTTGTTTTATTTCTATAATTGTTATTTGTAAATCTTCTGGGACTAGTCATTTGATGAAAGATATATGTCTAGTGAACATGACCCAATATTAGGGCTCATGGCTTGGTGAGCTGAGTGCAGGCTGCATTTCAGTCCCCATATAACTGACAGTTGGGCACACTCACTTGGGACATGACCTATTCAATTGTGTGTGGCATCCTGGTTCTCTCCAAAAGCCATGATGGTTTATAAAACCCTGCCCTTGACATTAGCACAAGGACCAGACACTTGAGTATTAGAGGGCAGCCATAGTTGGCATACCCATTGGATAGCAATGCATTTATTGATTTCATTGATCTACATGAATCTGTTCAGAAGCAAATATCAGTAAATAATAAGGGCCATATAAATGCAGGCAATGAAGATCTTGTACTTCATGTAGTGAACTTGAAACAAATGCAAACAACAACACTGAGAAATCTGTGTAATTAGTATATCCTTTGATCCTACTTTGAAGTCCCACAATGTAGATCCAGAATCTGTGTTTGTCTGTGTGTGTGTGTGTGTGTGTTTATACCTTTCATTTCAAAACAATTTAAATCTAAATTGTATCCCATTGCATAAGAAAAATGTGATGAAAAGGTCCATTTTGAAACTATTGGTTATGGGATAAATATATACATAATACCCTATAAATTTTATAATGAGAAAAAAAATTTTATAATGAGAAATTTAGCATTTAGGTTTGGAATACTTTATTTCTATATCTAGATATAAAGACCAGAATCTAAGGCTTGGTAGGAGGAAAATCTTCAACAAAGTGGCAAGATTATCTCTTAGAGTTTTTCAAATGATCTTAAAAGCCATCTAGGCCAAGTTTCTGCCACTCATTGTAGTCCCTTTCTGCTAAATCTGTGTCGGTCATCTGCTTCAGTGAATGCTCTTAGGAAGCTCAGTGTACTTGAGGTAGCTTGTGACCTTTTGGGTAGTGTTAGATATTGGATACAATTATATCTGTGCTAAGATGAAATCTTTTCCCTTGTGGTGTCAATCCATGGACATTGCTTTTACTTCCTAGGCAAATATAGAACAAGACCACTCTTCTATGTGGCAATGGTCCCAATATATCAAATAGTATAATTTTCACGTCAGTGGACTGAGAAAATAGTAGACTAGACAATCCTAAAACAAACTGAGAAAGGAACAAAATCCAGGAAGTAAAGATTATTCCAAGCCTTTGTTTTTGCAACACTTGTACCCCTCTCTGAGAATTCTTATTGTATAGAATAATAACTGTTTTTTGGTTTTATCACTACATGCTGAGCAAATACATCTTGCTTTCCTAATATGGATGAATAGCAATGCCAGAAGAGCCTTTACAAGGGCAAAAGAACCAATTACCTAGCATCCCTATCTCTTAAATTGTATTCTAACATAGAACAGAGAAAAACAACAACAGGATTTAGGATGATACTATTTCATACCATATGTTTATATCATGAGTTACACATCTTAATTTTTTCCCTCATTGGACTTTTGTTGGAAATTACAGAGTTTGGTAGAGATCTTCAAGATCAATTGTTATCAATAAATGTCTAGTAGTAGATGACTGAGAAGGGTATTTTTAAAGTCTTCTTTAATTCTAGAAGATATATCCAAAATACTAACTTTAATTTATGTTAACATCAAAATCTAAAACGCTTCTAGAAAATATATACATTTAAGAAGTGATTAGCTTAGTAACTTTGGTATATTTATATATCATCTTTCAAATTATGTTGATAAAAACAGGAATACTGGGACGCCTGGGTGGCTCAGTGGTTGAGCATCTGCCTTCAGCTCTGGGTGTGATACTGGGGTCCCGAGATTGAGTCCTGCATCAGGCTCCTGTATGGAGCCTGCTTCGCTCTCTGTGTCTCTGCCTCTCTCTCTCTCTCTCTCTCTCTCTCTCTCTGTGTCTCTCACGAATAGATAAATAAATAAATCTTTTTTTAAAAAAACCCACAGGAATACATGGGGAAATATTCATGATACTGTGTATTTCAGTTAGGAATGTTTCCATTTTCAAGTACCAGGAAATTCAAATATTAGTGGTTTAAATACATAGGAATTTATTTTTCATAATAAAATGTGGATATAGGTTTTGCTGGATGAAACTCTCCGATCAAAAGATGTAGAGTGGTATACTTACCTGGTAGGGAACATACCATGATCATAAAAGACACAGAGAGGCTAAATGAATAAAGAACAAACAAACAAGCAAATCAAGACACATCTATATGGTGCCTACGAGAGACTCACTTCAAATATAAGAAAACACACTCACTGAAAGTGAAGGGATATAAAAGATATTTTATACAAATGGAAACCAAAAGAACTGGAGTAGCTACATTTATACCAGACAAAATGACTTTGAAACAAAAACTATAAAGAGACAAAGATAAATGTTACAAAATAATAAAGGGGCCAATCCAACATTTGTAAATATTCATGCACCCAATTTAGAAGCACCTCAGTAAATAAAGCAAATATTAACAAGACCTAAAGGGAGAAAAATATAGCAACATGATAATAGTGGGGTCCTTAACACCCCATCTACATCAGTGGATAGATCATCCAGAGAGAAAATCAGTGAGAAAGTATTGGCTTTAAAAGACACATTAGATCAAATGGATATAACAGACATATATAGAACATTCCTTCCAAAAGCAACAGAATACACACAGTTTTCTCAAGTGCGCATGGAACTTTTTACAGGATAGATCATGAGTTAGGCCAAAAAACAAACCTTAGTAAACTTAAGAGGACTGAAGCATATCAAGCATCTTTTCTGAACACAATGATATGAAACTAGAGATTAATTTCTAAGGAAACTGTAAAAGTTATAAACATGTGGAAATTAAACAACATGCCACTGAACAACCAATAGGTCAATGAAGAAACCAAAGAAGAAATTTAAAAAAAAAAACCTTGATACAAATGGAAATACAACATGGGATGCAGCAAAAGCAGTTCTAAGAGGGAAGTTCATAGTGATAAATGCCTACATTGAAAAGTAAGAAAAGTCTCAAATAATTTAACTATATACCCAGAAGAACTAGAAAAAGAACAAAACAAGACCAAAGTTAGTATAAGGGAGAAAATAACAGAATAGAGCAGAAATTCAAGGTAGACTAAAAAGACAATAGAGATGGTCAGTGAAAATAAGAGCTGGTTCTTTGAAAAGATGAACTGAATTGACAAGCATTTAGTTAGACTCAAAAAGAATGAGAGGGCTCAAGTAAAATCAGAAATGAAAGAGGAGATGATACAACTGATGCCACAGAAATACAAAAGGTCTTAAGAGACTATTATGAATGATTATATACCAACAAATTGGAGAACATAGAAAAAAATGGATAAATTCCTAGAAACATATAACCTACCAAGACTGAATCATGATGAAATAGAAAATTTAAATAGACCAATTATTGGGAAAGAGATTAAATCACTAATCAAAAGCGTTCCATCAGACAACATCCAGGACCAGAGAGCTTCCCTGGTGAATTCTACCAAACATTTAAAGAAGAATTAATACCAATTCTTTTCAGATTTTTCCAAAAAAATAGAAGAGGAGGGAACTCTTCTAAACTTACCTTTTGGGGCTAGCATTACCCTGATTACCAAAAGCAGACAAGGATGTCACAAATAAAATTACAGGCCAATATCCCTAATGGATATAGATGTAAAAATCCTCAACAAAAATGTCAGCAAATTGAATTCAGCAATACATTAAAAGGATCATAGACCATGATCAGGTGGGATTTATTCGGGGATGTCAGGATGGCTTAACTGCATATCAATCAATGTGATGACACTTCATTAACAAAGTAAATGATAAAAATTATATTATCACCTCAATAGAGCTGAAAGAACATTTCACAAGTTCAACATCCACTTAAGATAAAAACTCTCAACAAAGCAAGTAGTGAGGGAATGGACCTTAGTGTGATAAAGGCTATGATAGCCCTCAGCAAACATACTCTGCAGTGAAAAGCTGAAAGCTTTCTGGAACAAGACGAGGATGCCTACCCTTACCTCTTTAATTCACAGCAATTAGGCAAGAAACAGAAATAAAAGGCATCCAATTTGGGAAGGAATAAATAAAACTGTCACTATTTGCAGATTACATATTATATAATAGAAAATCCTAAAGACTCCACAAAAAAACTTTTAAACTAATAAATTCAGTAAAGTTGCAGGATACAAAATCAATACACAAAATAAATTATGTTTCTATACACTGATAGCAGACTATCAGAAAGAAATTAAGAAAATAATCTCACTTATGATAGCATCAAAAAGAATAAAATGCTTAGATATAAAGCTAACCAAGGAGGTGAAAGATCTGTATGTTGAAAACTACAAAATATTAATGAAAGAAATTGAAGAAGACACAAATAAATGGAAAGATATTTATGCCCATGGATTGGAAGAATATTGTTAAAATGACCATAAGACTCAGGAATTTACAGTTTCAATGCAATCCCTATCAAATTTCAAATTGCATTTTTCACAGAAATTGAGAAAATAATCCTAAAATTTGTATGGAACCACAAAAGATCCTGAATAACCTAAGCAATCTTGAGAGAGAATAACAAAGCTAGAAGCATCAGGATCCTTGATTTCAAACTATATTACAAACTAGAGTGATTAAAACTATGGTATTGACATATAAAAAAAAACACATACAGATCAAGGGAGCAGAATAGAGAGTGCAGAAATAAACGTACACATACAAATTTATGACAAAGGAGCTAAGAAAGTTCAAAGGGGAAAGAACAGAACAGTCTCCAATAAATGGTGTTGGGAAAACTGGATGACCACATGCAAAAGAATGAAATTTGACCACTTACACCATACACAAAAACTTACTCAAAATGGATTAAATACTTGAACATAAGACCTGAAACCATCAAACTTACAAGAAGAAAACATAGCTTCTTGACATAGGTGTTGGTGATGATTTTCAATCTGACTGACATCAAAAGCTAGGGCAACAAAAGCAAAAATAATAAAGACTTCTGAAGATTTTATTTATTTATTCATGAGAGACACACAGAGAGAGGCAGAGATATAGTCAGAGGGAGAAGCAGGCTCCCTGTGAGAAGCCTGATGCTGGACTCTATCCCATGACCCCAGGATTATGACCTTAGCCAAAGGCAGATGCTCAACCACTGAAACACCCAAGCATCCCAGCAAGTAAGACTATATATTAAACAACAAAGGAAACTGCCAACAAAGTGAAAAGACAACATACTGAATGGGACAAAATATTTGCAACTCATTTATCTAATAGGGGGCTAATATCCAAATATATAAAGGCTTCATACAACTCAACAGCAAAACAAACACAGAAACAAACAAAAAACAAGTAATCTGATTAAACTGCAGGCAGAAGATCTGAAGAGACATTTTTCCAAAGAAGACATACAGATGGCCAACAGCTATAAGAAGAAATGTTCAGCACTAATCATCAGGGAAATGCAAATCAAAGCCACAATGAGCTATCACCTCACATCTGTCAGATGGCTAGTATTAAAAAGACAAGAAATAAAGAGTGTTGGCAAAGATGTAGAGAAAAGGGAACCTTCCTGCACTGTTGGTGGGAATATAAATTGGTGCAGCCACTATGAAAAACTGCATGGAGGTTTCTCAAAAAATTAAAGGGAGAACTACTGTATGATCCAGCAATTCCACTTCTCGGTATTAATCTGAGGTATACAAAAATGCTAACTCAAAAGTATTTGTGCATCTTTATGTTCATTTCAGCATTATTTACAATAGCCAAGATAGGAAAATCACCTGAATGTCCATTAATGGATGAATGAGTAAAGAAGTTGTGATATAATTTTTTAGCTATAAAAAAGGATAGGGGACGCCTGAGTGGCTCAGCGGTTGAGTGCCTGCCTTCCGCCCAGGGTGTGATTCTGGAGTCCCAGGATCAAGCCCCACATCGGGCTCCCTGCATGGAGCCTGCTTCTCTCTCTGCCTCTGTCTGCCTCTGTGTGTATGTGTGTGTCTCATGAATAAATGTGTGTATGTGTGTGTCTCATGAGTAAATAGATAAAATCTTTTAAAAAAAAGGGTGAAATCTTTTCATTTGCAGCAACATGGATGGATCTCAAAGGACACTATGCTAAATGAAATATATCAGACAGAGAAAGACAAATACCATATGATCTCTCTTACACTTGGAATATAAAGCACCCCTCCCCTGAAAAAACACAACAACAAAAAATCAAGTTCATAGATACAGAGAGAAGAGATTAGTGGTTGCCAGAGTGGGGGTAAAGGGTGGAAATATTTTTTAAAAAAGAATGTGGGGCTCATGGGTGGCTCAGTTGGTTGAGCATCGGACTCTTGATTTTAAGTCAGGTCATGATTTCAAGGTTGAGAGATCCAGCCCTTGTGTTGGACTCTGCACTCTTGGGGGAGTCTACTTCTCTCCTCTTTCTCCCTCTGCTTCTGCCTCTCCCCCAACTCAAGTGCGTGCATTCTCTTTCTCTCAAATAAATAAGTATTTAAATCTTAAAAAAAAAAAGATTATTACCACAGACAATTGGTGAGCCTCATGGTAACTACAAAGCAAAAACCTTAGTAAAGACACAAAACAGAAAGAGAAAGAATATAAGCGTACCATTAAAGAAAGTCATCAAACCACACACACACAAAAAGAGCATAAGACAAGAAACAAAACCTATAAAAATAGCCAGAAAACATATAACAAAATGACAATAAGTACTTTATCCATCCCACATACACACTTACTTTATTCATAATTACTTTAAATATAAATGCTAGCATTAGTTTCGCTATTCAAAGATGTAAAAAATCCAGACTCGTTCCATCCTTTAGTTCTGCCATTTGCAGAAAAGCTGTCTTGAGGCCTCAAAATGACATAGCTCTAGATATCACAAATAAGTTCCAAAGCAGGAGCGAGGGGTAAGAGAAGGTAAATGGGCATAATGCCCTGGATGGTAAAAGCATTTCTCTTTTCATATTGCTTTTTAATGGAAATGAAAATATCTTACTAGATATCTTCAAACTGACTTATCCAAATGCCTCATTGGACAGAACATATTAATTAACCTGGCCATGTAATGACAAGTGAATAAAACCAGGTTTACCATTATGATTATTCATGATTGTTTAATATGTGAATGGCAAAAAATTTTAGAAATGAGTTGAAAATTATTACCTTAACTGAGAAGGGTCAGATGATGGGTAATATTTTTATTTCTTCTCTGATTTCCTAATGCTTTGTAATATGGCTAAATTAATTTGATGATGAAAGGATGCCTTTATAGTAAAAATAAATTCACTTGAACTAAACGTAATTAGACTTTTGCTGAAAAATTCATTGATTTAGCACCTCATCTCACTTCCCATCTTACATATCTGCACTGAGCCAGGGCAGGGAAAGGGGTGGGGAAGTCACACTGCTATCTTTAAGGTCATTCTTTTAAGTAGAGTGTGTACAATGTCACAGTGAACATCTTCTCTAGAGCCTCCTGACTCAGAACATGATTCTATTGATTCATTTAAAAATCTATACTGCAAATCATATTTAAAACATAAAATATACTTAACATTGACCTGGAAATGTGTGATTAGTTTGCCTGCTTTCATGACCTCCTTGGTTCTCCTCCTATCTTACTGGTCATTCTTTCTCACTCTTTTTGGATAACTTCTGATTTTTCCAACCTTTAAATGTTGACATCTCCTGTATTTAGTACTCAGACTTCATTTTTGCTCTACTTATATTCATTTCCTGAATGATCTAATTCCTGCCAAGTCCACATTTATATCTTCGGCATAGATAACATCTTTAAATTTCAGATTCATTTATTCAGCTGCCTACTTCACATCTTCTCTGGGATGCTTAATGGGCTTCTTAAATTTAGCATATGTAAGGCCACACTCTTGAAGTCTCTCAAATCTGCGGGGTTCCTTTTTTTCCCATCTCATAAAATGCACCTCTACCCTTCTAGTTTCTAACCCAAAATCACTGGCATTATTTCTTGATTCTTTTTTTGCTCTCCCATTGAAGTTGAATCCTTTGGCAAATGTTTTCAGCTATTCCTAAAGATTCCTCAGGTTTGGCCACTTCTCACTACAGCCATTGCTAACCACCCTAGTCCAAATCACCTCTTTCAAAATGGACTCTTGGGATAACCTCTGACTGGTTTTGTCAGTCTTGCCAATGTTCTCCTACAGTATATTCTATACAAAATAGCCAGAGTGGGCTTTTCATTATAGAAGTAAGACATGAACCCAGGCCATCCTCCCTCCTTCTCTCCTTTCTCCCCTCAATGCTTAGCAGTATGCCTGGCACATAATATTTGTTGAATAAATGATGCATGTATCCCTAGAATTAGAATAATACAAATTAGTTTCCTGAATCAAAGACCTTTGTTCAGTTTTTAACTGATCTAAGGGTCATGTTCTAGAAAGGGAAATATTTGAAAATAATTAAGGAAATAATAAAATTATGATTTACTGAGCAATGTCTTTACATGCTAGGCATTACGTTAGCTATTTTATGTGAATGAACAATCACCTCCTCTTTACAAAAGGAAGACACTAAAATTCAGATAAGTTAGCTTATCTTCTTCTCAAAGGTAAAGAGTGGCAGAATTTGTCTCTGACTCTTAAGTGGTCACTAGTATCTCATGCAAATCTTTTACTGAAACTGCAGAAGAATTCTGGTTTGAAATATTCCATGTCGTTTTAAGATGCTTCTTTTGCTCAATTCTAATATTCAAGCTCTTTTTCCTTTTGTCTGTCTTTCATTTTTTTCTCTCCCTCTCTCCTTCCCTCCCTCCCTTCCTTCCTATCTTTGGTTCATAAGATTAAAATTATATACAGTATTTTAAGTCACTTATTACAGTCACTATGTTCCAGTCACTGTTGACACATATTTTGGTGCCCATAATTCATTGAACTGCATGTGTCTGATCTGGAAAGGATCTTGGATATGAATTTCCTCACTTTCCATATGAAATAAGTAAGGCCCAGAAAGAGGAAGTGACTTGGGCACCATCATACAGCTTATTACTGAGACAGTGAGAATCCGATTTTAAGATATCTGGTATAGTAGACCAGTGTTCATCCAAAATGTAAAATTCCACTAGATATGTTATACTTCATATTTATATCTCCTCATGACTTAGGTCTAAAAGGTGCTTCACCTAAAATCTAAACATTAGCATAAATGAGTTTTCTTATGAAAAGACAGTTTTCTATACTGCAAGTTAGGTGGCTACTATAGTGTCAGGACTACAGAACCCAGATGTACTGATACCATTCATAGAGGGAAAAGATGTGAGTGTGTGTGTGTGCACGTGTGTGTGTACATGCATGCATATCTTAGATAATATTCACTTAGAAAAAATACACACCCACATAACATGTTTGATGATAGGATACACAAGACAGATCATTTCCTTATAGAGTTTACAGTTTAGTGTATGTTTATAGTTTTGTGCATAGTGGGCTGGAGTGTGACTAACTAATAAATCATAAATAAACAACTCTATGTGTTGAAATATCAGTAAAAATGGTAATAGTCATAAGGAAAGAAAGGGCTACAATGATAGAGAAAAATGAAGGGTGACCTGTTTAGATAAGATGGTCAGGAAAGAATCTTCTGAAAAGTGAATATTTAATCTGAGACCTAAGATGAATCACAGGGAGAAGAAATGCATGAGCAAAAGCCTGAAGGCTGGAAAGAGCTGGGAAGAACTTTCTTTTTCTTTCTTTTTTTTTAAGATTTATTTATTTAAGAGAGAGAGAGAATGTGAACAGGGGAAGGGACAGAGGGAGAGAATCTCAAGCAGACTCAAAGAGCTTGGGGCCCCATGCAGATCCTGATCCCCAGACCTGAGACCATGACCGGAACTGAAACCAAGAGTCAGATGTTCAACCAACTAAGCCACCCAGGCGCTCCTGGAAGAGCCCAGAAGAACATTCTTAAATGTCAGATACCAGAAAAAAGTAAGTGAAATCTTAGGTAGCACATTACAGACCATGGTAGAGAGCATTTAAGTTTCATTCCAATTGCAATGGAAATCCTTTAAAGAGTTTAAAATGGTAGAGTGGCCGGACACTGGGTGGTTCAGTTAGTTAAGCTTCTGACTCTTGATTTCAGGACAGGTCACAATCTCAGGAGTGTGATATCGTGCCCTTCGTCAGGCTCCACACTGAGCATGGAGCCTGAGTAAGATTCTGTCTCTCCCTCTGCCCCTCACCCTCGCTCTTAAAAAAATAAAATAAAATGGGAGAGTGTTAGGCATAATTTTCTTTACAAAGAGTATTCTAGGTAATAAGACCAAAAGCATGTTTTAAATCTGTATGTGAGGTAGGTCAGTACCTTTCATAGTCACAGCAAAACATCATCAGTTTGTGAAACAGTGGGGTTCCCATCCCTAGGCACTGGTGCAACCAAAAAATACAATGTTGTAGAGGACGATTAAAGGACTATAGATTGGGCCATACACTGACCTTCACTATTCTCTGCAAACTTTGAACTTCGATACTTCTGTGCACTGAGCTAATTATTGAAAGTGTCTCTAGGAATTTTAGAAAACCATAAAATCAAAAGGGTTATTATATAGAAGGGAATCCTCCCACACCTTAGAAACTGAGTATGTATTCATCTACAAAGGAGATACCTCTTTCTCAAATTGGGGTTTGGGTATATAATCAGAACCTCCTTCCATTAGGGCAGAAGGTCTCAATTTTTGTATAATAAACCAAACCTAGTGATTTGATTTAAAATGGAGATCCTGGGCTCCCATACTTTGGAGGTTCTAAGTTAATAGACCCGAGGTGAGGTCTGCAAAACTGCAACCTTAATAAGTGAACCCAGGAGATTCCAATGGACAAGCTAGGCCAACGCTGCACTTGGAGAAACTCTGCACTCGGTGACGAGGAACGCCTACTCATATCCCAGCTCTATTCACCGCTGCCTGTCCTCCACTGAAATCGAGAATATTGCAGCCCTAAGGATATTTTAACTTACTGTGGAGCATTGTTAGGTTAGTCAGCCTTTCTGAGCTGAAGTCCCTACATCTGTAATGACACTTACAGTAAGATGCTGTTGTGAGGGTCAAAAATTTAAAATGCTGAACACTGACCTGAGCGCCTGGCATATCACAGCAGTTTAATAAACAGCAACTCTAATCTGCTTTATTTCTGCCTGTCTAATTTATTTGCCTGCCTCCTTTCTGCTCATCTGTTTCCTAATGCAGAGGCAACATTCACCTGTGTTGGTTTGTTTCTCAGTTTTTGCCATCTTCCTCTGGCCACCACCTCCTCTACAAATTCTCAGAGATCTGACTCTGGAAGGTATCACCTTAATTAAAGTTTTGCACTCTCTCTGCCTTACTACAGAAGACACTAGAATAAAAGCACTAATATTACAGCCATGGAATATCTGTAACTATCAAATTAGTTTACTCTTGTGTTTCCTGCTATTTAACTTACAATTATCTCTTGCAAAACCACTCGTCTTTCCTGTTTAATCTAACATGAGTACTGTGAAGCAGAGAAGATTATGCCGTGGACAGATGAGGTTCTGGAAAACGCTACCAAATTATGAAAAACATTTGAATTGCATTAGCTTCCACAGAGTATAAACAATGCTTGAGTGGGAAAGGAGAAATCAGTCCACCCTGTGGCAATGAACACACTATATAGTTTGTCTTCAGAAATTCAAATGTAAAAGTCCTTTAAGTGTAAAAAATAATGAAATGTGGCTAAATTAATCACTTTCTTTTAAACCTTTATGTATATCTCAAGTAAAGATCCTGTTCCAGTCTCTTTGAAATTAAAAGGAAATATTCTTTGAATTAAACATAATTGCAAGCAAACTCTAGGTTGTGCTGGAGGATAACCAGGGGACAAGTTAAATTAAATATTTTGGGAATCTGGGTATTCATAGAACGTGGCTAGTTTCGTTTGCTAGGTTCCATGTAGTCTGCCTTTCAATAGGACAAATACGATGACAAAATAAATTACTCGGTTTGTCAGAACAAAAGTATTGTCATGTGGTCTTACTTTGTCTTTAAATAAACTAAGAAAGCTTTTGCAAAGGTATAAAATTTAAACCACGATTAGCTACATATTTGGTAATTTACATTTATTTAAGGTAATAAAATTGAACTAAATGAGAATTGGGCCAGAAAATTCAGGCCCCACTACTGGCAAGACACAAAACCTTCCTGATCTTTTATTGTCTAACTACCTTACCCTCTGGGGGAGTTAGCATTGTTAGATTATCCAGTCGTGTATATTGAAAAGAGGGAAAGAGTGTAGTGAACATGGTGCTTTCTCTTCCTCTGCTCTTTGCAAAAGCAGGAAAAAACCCTTGTCCTTTCCAGAAGGCTCCCCCAAGGTTCATATTTGATTTTGGGGAGGGAGGGAGGTAGGGTCGGTCGGACAGGAGTTATATGCAAATACAGGGATAATATATATGCAAATACAGAGATATTTACATTATACTTAGTTCTTTTCCCTAGGCCTGTTTGGAACTGACTAGTCTCCCTCCCTACACTAGGGTAGTGGCCAAAATTTAGCATCCTGGATTAGGAAATCACAAAGTACCTTTGAATGATCCTAAAGAGTCCCTGATGATTCCAAAATGCTGATTTACGTTGTTGTAAAACATGGTAGTTTTCTTTACTAAGTAAAAGTGCCTTATAATTTCTTCATTTTATATTTTGGAGAAAGGGCTTAACATTATTTAACCCACTGTTTTTGCTTAATTGATTTTCTAATAGAAAACGAAGTTGTTTATTTCTGCTTACCAAAGACTTTGCTAAAAGTAGCATGTCAGGATGAAAAAATAAAGGTTTATCTGGTTGACCTGGTTTTATCTTTAAAACAAAGATGCTAGAGGGGAGCCTAGGTGGCTGAGTTGGTTGAACAACTGCCTTAGGCTCAGTCATGATCCCAGGGTCCTGGGATGGAGCCCTGCTTAGGGCTGCATGCTCAGCGAGGAATCTGCTTCTCTCTCTCCCTCTGCCTTTCCCTCCTCTGCTCATGCTCTCTCTCTCTCTCTCTCTCTCTCTCTCTCTCAAATAAATAAAACCCCCCAAAAAATATTTAAACAAAGATGCTATTGCTACATGATAAAACAATAGATTGAGCTAAACATTGACTTCATTTGGTATACTGTAATAAAAGCTTATAGGTTATGTGTTTATTTCACTTATTTGTTTAAGAATTGTTGAGCATCTACTATATGTCAGGCACAATAGAGGTTGTAACTACATTAATGAACAAATAAACCAATCCCCTATCCCTTGCTGTGTGCCTCCTAATGGCAGAGTATAGATAGTTATACTCATTTTCTAAAAAGTAAACAAATGATGTGAAAAGATCATTTTGTCTAAAAGATTAACTCTGTAAGACAAGACCTAGAGAAAATAGGGCACATTTTAATATTATTTCAAATGTGTTTGTAGGGAATCAAGTGCAGATAAAATACTAAGTACATTTTATTATTGTCTTTGAGATTTTATAAAGTTTCTCCTTCATTCATTTTGTTTTTGGTAAGTACTGTCACCCTGTCATAAATAAAAATCATTCTTTTTCAAAATTCAACGCATTTCTTCAACTCTTATAGACCATACACCTAAAATTTAGTATAGCTCAACATTGAAGCTCACACCACTGAAAAAGTGGAATTTGCAAAACTTAGTGATTTTGCAGTTACCAAATTATGATAAAGAGTGAACTAAATTTGCTTAACATGTATTTGCCTTAATGAGCTTTTGGAAATTTCAAAATCTGTTTATCTAGATTTTTTAACTTCATCAAGTTTACTACTTATTTTTATCCAAGTTATTTTTATTCAACCATTTAGGAAAATGGTGAAATAAACTTTAAGAAGATATTTTTGAATAGGTGTTACATGTATATACTACAAAATTCACAATTTAAAGAGGTATACCATGAAAACTAAGTCTTTTTTTCCTGTTTTTGTCCTGAGCCACTTGGGTGCCCTCTCTGTCATTAACTATCACTAGGATCTCATATACCTCTCCAATGATATTTTAAAGGAGCTTCTCAACTATTAATGTGCATGTGAATCTTGTTAAAATACAGATTGTGATTTAAGGGGCCTGGGATGAGGCTTGAAAGTCTGCATTTCCAAGAAGTTCCCAGCTGAGGCTGATGTTGCTGGCCTAGACCACATTCCCAGGGACAAGATGGAGCAGTGCATTTGTTTATATTTGTCTGTGTGTTTGCTTACTGGACTGAAAAGACCTAGATAGTCTCATTCACAGATAGAGCTTACTGCTCTCTACTACAGCTTCAGCACTAGAATCCCAGCTTTGAGCTTTGCTTTATGATAGTGTTCTTCTCATTTTTGTCTGTTTGCAGTGATAATTTATACAGTTTTTAGGAAATCAAACCATAAATAAAGGATGAAAGCTACCAATGTAACCATCTGAAGCATGCTACTAGGTGATGCATAAATTGCAAGGACCATGAGATTCCCTCTTTGCAAATTTTTCAACTACTTTTTTTATAAGGTTAGGAAAGTCCTCGATCCAAGCAACCTCCTAAATTTGGGTACAAAGCACACTGAGGATTTTAGCTTGCAGCCAGTACCACCAATCTAATAAAGATGCCATCATACTTGGAAATGATACAATTAAGTTCCCTGAAATCGATATAAAGTGCAAAGATGACTTAAATATTTTAAAGTCAGGGATATTCATAATCTATTTGCTTGAATAAAGTATTCTCTTGAGATGACAGTGATCAATAACACAAGGGAGACAGATGTTGTCTGTCTTGGATCTGTATGTAAATGTTACTCAGAAAGCATGGGGCAACTCCTAAAAGAACTTAAAAGTTAATGTTTGTTTCTTGTTCTCTGCAAGAATGTGAGTGCTGGAGGACTCAAATTTGCCCATCTACTTTGTCTGCAGAGTATGTTCATAGAGTACTGGCTAGCATGACACAAGATTTGGTTTTAAAAGAGAACCAGTACCAGAAGCACATTTCAGAAAGATTTGGACCATCAGAGTCTCTATTTCTGTGCCATTGTCAGAAAGAGCCAAAGGAATACAGAATCCTCCTTGATGCCAAGTACCACTAACTCCTTTGGTTCAAATGATTCCAGGGGTCTGCCATAATGCAGAATTTTTAGACCGGATACAGAGATGGTTGTCTTGAAGTATTTGAGGCCTCTGGAACGGGTTGCTTTGGATCTAATTTTTTGGAGCATGCCCTAGTCTATGATGTAGAAATCCTGGAGTTCGGAACAGTCAAGAAAGAATTCTCGGGACATCTTCAGGCAAAAGATTGTTTTATTAAAGCACAGAGACAGGACCTATGGGCAGAAAGAGCTGAATTCAGATTGTGATGGATGACTGACTATACACTTTCAAGTTGGGAGGGGGTTAGGGATAGCATAAACCTCCAAGGTCTTTTGAAAACAAGGTTTCCAGGACCCTGAGGGGGCAGGCCATTGTTAGGAAAAGGTCATTTATTACTGAAAACTTAGCCATGAGACCTTTCGGATATAAATCAGATATGTATATA
This sequence comes from Canis lupus familiaris, assembly GCF_011100685.1. Taxonomy (NCBI): domain Eukaryota; kingdom Metazoa; phylum Chordata; class Mammalia; order Carnivora; family Canidae; genus Canis; species Canis lupus. The sequence goes on along the minus strand of NC_049244.1, from coordinate 24,382,644 downwards.
TTAGCTTGGAGAATGACTGTTAACATATCTTGGGGGGTAGGGATAAGGAAGTTTCCAAAGGAAATTCTGTATGTTAAAGAAGACTTACAGGATTCTGGAGGTCGGGGTAATGTTAAACTAAGATTTCTTTCTGCCCTTAGCAAAGTAATAATATTGAGGCAGCTGAGCTCCCAGAGGGAAGGTCACTCTACCCTTTTCAAGTACTTGTCGGGCGGGCACCTGAGTGGTTCAGCAGTGGTTCAGCGGCTGAGTGTCTACCTTCTGCCCAGGGCATGGTCTTGGAGTCCTGGGATCCGAGTCCCACATTGAGCTCCCTATATGGAGCCTGCTTCTCCCTCTGCCTGTGTCTCTGTGTGTGTGTGTCTCTCATGAATAAATAAATAAAACCTTAAAAAAAACAAAAACAAAGGACTTGTCAATAGATTGTAGGCAGTAAGGAAATTGAATTTGTTTCTTTTGCCTTTGTTTCCCACATCAGTCTACCTTCCATCATGATTCTCAAACATAGGTTATGTTGAGGTGTGCTAAATGGTATCCCCAGAGTCATAGAAAACAAATAGCACACCGTCCTGAAGTTTCAACAGTTAAAAAGTTGGCAGACTCATATTAAAACAAGTCAAAACTCCTCAAACATGAATATACAACACAGTAGAATATGCAGTTTTGATAGGTTTTTATTCATCATGGGGTTTCAAAAACAGTATTGAACTTAGATCTATGCCCCAAGATCCCTTAGAATACAAATTAATGGCTTCAGCCAATGGAGGGATATTTTAATGGAATAATTTTGTAAGAATTCTGATCTACACTGGCATGAGGTCAGAAACCTGATCTGTTAAATCGCAGCTACATTTCTTTGCCTCCTGGGAGGAGGCCTGTGCAAAATATTTTGGAACCAAGAAAGTCGCTGTCATAAAATACTGATTTTCTGGAGAAAATGAGGAAGTGACATGGAGGTTGCTAAGAGACTCAAACTGGCTTGGGAGATGTCATCAATGAACTTTGTTTTAAAGCTGAACTTGGTATTTTATTTATGTATTTGTGTATTTTATTTATGAGTTGATATATGTCAATGATTGGTTAATAAGTGATCTCTGTAGAGAAAAAACTATCAATTTGGGCTGTTGGCAGAACAGAAGAGGTAAACATTTTCTAGAATAACCCATTTTCTAGAATTAGCTTTAGACTATTTTCTAGAGTCATTTTTTCCAGAATTAACCCATTCCTGCTTGAAAACAGAGGACAAGTCACTTCTTTGCAGAAAGAATGCAGGATAGAGTAAACACAGAACCAGTTTTAATCCCCTTGGACCAGAATCTAAAGTTCTCCAGGCCTCAATGTTCTCATTAAAAAAATAATAATAAATAAATAAATTTAAAAAACCCCACAAAGATGAAAGGAGTTAGTTGTGGTTTGACTTTTGCCCTCTCTCCTTCTTTTCTTCTCTACCTTTCCATTTCTTCCACCATTCCCAGAGAGCCTGGGGAGCTGACAAGGAATAGTACAACTCCATTTGAACGGGAAAGTGGTGCCTGTGTATTAGGAAGTCAGAACAAAGGACCTGGGTCTCCCCCAACCCTGAGATTCCCTCTGATGATCTACACAGGCTTTTTGCTAAGGAAGCATTTAGAGAAAGAATCAACTGCCTAAACTGTAAACACATTTAGATCCTACTGTTTACTCCCGGTTCAAAAATGAATTTGCACAAAAGGATGACCTAGAAATAAGCAGGGAAAAGCTGTGTGGCATTTAGATGCATATCACATATACATAATTGATTCCTTAAAAGGTTAAATACGCTTAGCATATGTATGGATAGTGATATACCCATGATGGGTTCATAATCATTATGGCAATGGCTTTGTTTTACATAATTCTAAAGTAAATGTCGTGTTTCTTTGGAGATTCCAGGACTGGTATTCAGAAAAGCATATGTTTCCAAGTAGATAGCAGGGTAAGAGGAGGTACTCTTTCCCAAACAGAAGGACTATTCTTGTAACAAGTACACTAAGCTTTATGAGGCACAGGAGACTGCCACTAAATTCTCTTTGGAATTGAAATGCAATTACATATCGAGGACAAATGCTAAATATAAACAGAAAGGCCAAATACATGATTTTTTTTTTGCTTTGTTTTTGCAGTATATTTGCAGGAAGAATTAAATACCCCAAACAGAGTATAATCCTTTTTTTTGTTTGTTTATTTTTTTATTGGAGTTCTATTTGCCAACACATAGCATAACACCCAGTGCTCATCCCATCAAGTGCCCCCCTCAGTGCCAGTCCCCCAGTCACCCCATCCCCCAGCCCACCTCCCCTTCCATTACCCCTAGTTCGTTTCCCCGAGTTAGGAGTCTTTTTCTTCTCCCTTCCCTTATATTCCCTTTCACTGTTATTTATATTCCCCAAATGAATGAGAACATACACTGTTTGTCCTTCTCCAATTGACTTACTTCACTCAGCATAAAACCCTCCAGTTCCATCCACGTTGAAGCAAATGGTGGGTATTTGTCGTTTCTAATGGCTGAGTAATATTCCATTGTATACATAAACCACATCTTTATCCATTCATCTTTCGATGGACACCGAGGCTCCTTCCACAGTTTGGCTATTGTGGACATTGCTGCTAGAAACATCGGGGTGCAGGTGTCCCGGCGTTTCATTGCATCTGAATCTTTGGGGTAAATCCCCAACAGTGCAATTGCTGGGTCGTAGGGCAGGTCTATTTTTAACTCTTTGAGGAACATCCACACAGTTTTCCAGAGTGGCTGCACCAGTTCACATTCCCACCAACAGTGCAAGAGGGTTCCCCTTTCTCCACATCCTCTCCAACATTTGTGGTTTCCTGCCTTGTTAATTTTCCCCATTCTCACTGGTGTGAGGTGGTATCTCATTGTGGTTTTGATTTGTATTTCCCTGATGGCAAGTGATGTGGACCATTTCCTCATGTGCTTGTTGGCCATGTCTATGTCTTCGTCTGTGAGATTTCTGTTCATGTCTTTTGCCCATTTCATGATTGGATTGTTTATTTCTTTGCTCTTGAGTTTAATAAGTTCTTTATAGATCTTCGATACTAGCCCTTTATCTGATATGTCATTTGCAAATATCTTTTCCCATTCTGTAGGTTGTCTTTTAGTTTTATTGACTTTCTTTTGCTGTGCAGAAGCTTTTTATCTTGAAGTCTCAATAGTTCATTTTTGCTTTTGTTTCTTTTGCCTTCGTGGATGTATCTTGCAAGAAGTTACTGTGGCCGAGTTCAAAAAGGGTGTTGCCTGTGTTCTCCTCTAGGATTTCGATGGAACCTTGTCTCACATTTAGATCTTTCTTCCATTTTGAGTTTATCTTTGTGTATGGTGTAAGAGAATGGTCTAGTTTTATTCTTCTGGATGTGGCTGTCCAATTTTCCCAGCACCATTTATTGAAGAGACTGTCCTTTGTCCAGTGGATAGTCTTTCCTGCTTTGTCAAATACTAGTGGACCATAGAGTTGAAGGCCCATTTCTGGGTTCTCTATTCTGTTTCATTGATCTATGTGTCTGTTTTTGTGTCAGTATCACACTGTCTTAATGATCACAGCTTTGTAGTACAACCTGAAGTCTGGCATTGTGATGCCCCAGCTCTGGTTTTCTTTTTCAATATTCCCCTGGCTATTCGGGGTCTTTTCTGATTCCACACAAATCTCTTTTTTAAATATTTTATTTATTTATTCATGAGATACAGAGAGAGAGAGAGAGGCAGGGACACAGATAGAGGGAGAAGGAGGCTTCACACAGGGAGCCTGATGTGGGACTTGATCCTGGGACTCCAGGATCATGACCTGGGCTGAAGGCAGCACTAAACTGCTAAGCCATCCAGGGATCCCCAATTCCATACAAATCTTAACATGATTTATTCCAACTCTCTGAAGAAAGTCCATGGTATTTTGATAGGGATTGCACTGAATGTGTAAATTGCCCTGGGTAACATTGACATTTTCACAATATTAATTCTGCCAATCCATGAGCATGGAATATTTTTCCATCTCTTTGTGTCTTCCTCAATTTCTTTCAGAAGTGTTCTGTAGTTTTTAGGGTATAGATCCTTTACCTCTTTGGTTAGGTTTATTCCTAGGTATCTTATGCTTTTAGGGTGCAATTGTAAATGGGATTGACTCCTTAATTTCTCTTTCCACAGTCTCATAGTTAGTGTATAGAAATGCCACTGATTTCTGTGCATTGATTTTGTATCGTGCCACACTGCCAAATTGCTGTAAGAGTTCTAGCAATCTTGGGGTGGAGTCTTTTGGGTTTTCTATATATAGTATCATGTCATCTGTGAAGAGGAAGAGTTTGACTTCTTCTCTGCCTATTTGAATGCCTTTTATTTTTGTTGTCTGTCTCAGCAAGAGGCTAGGACTTCTAGTACTATGTTGAATAGCAGTGATGAGAGTGGACATCCCTGTTGTGCTCCTGATCTTAGGGGAAAGGCTCCCAGTATTTCCCCATTGAGAATGATATTTACTGTGTGCTTTGCATAGATGGCTTTTAAGATGCTGAGGAATGTTCCTTCTATCCCTACATTTTGAAGAGTTTTGATCAGGAATGGATGCTGTATTTTGTCAAATGCTTTCTCTGCATCTGTTGAGAGGATCATATGGTTCTTATTTTTTCTCTTCTTGATATGATCTATCATGTTGATTATTTTACAAGTGTTGAGCCACCCTTGCATCCCAGGGATAAATCCCACTTGGTCATGATGAATAATCTTCTTAATATACCATTGGATCCTATTGGCTAGTATCTTGTTGAGAATTTTTGCATCTGTGTTCATCAGGGATATTGGTCTATAATTCTCCTTTTTGGTGGGGTCTTTGTCTGGTTTTGGAATTAAGGTGATGCTGGTCTCATAAAATGAGTTGGGAAGTATTCCATCCCTTTCTATATTTCAGAACAGCTTTAGTAGAATAGGTATTATTTCTTCTTTAAATGTTTGATAGGATTCCCCTGGGAAGCCATCTGGCCCTGGACTTTTGTGTCTTGGGAGGTTTTTGATGACTGCTTCAATTTCCTCCCTGGTTATAGGCCTGTTCAGGTTGTCTGCTTCTTCCTGTTCCAGTTTTGGTAGTTTGTGGTTTTCCAGATATGTGTCCATTTCTTCTAGATTGCCTAATTTATTGACGTATAGCTGCTCATAATATGTTTTTAAAATCATTTGTATTTCCTTGGTATTGGTTGTGATCTCTCCTTTTTCATTAATGATTTTATTAATTAAAGTCTTTCCTCTTTCGTTTTTAATAAGGCTGGCTAATGGTTTATCTATCTTATTAATTCTTTCAAAGAACCAACTCCTGGTTTTGTTGATCTAAATTCTCTTTGGAATTGAAATGCAATTACATATCGAGGTTGAATAGCAGTGATGAGAGTTGATCTGTTCTCCAGTTCTTCTGGTTTCTATTTCTTTGAGTTCTGCTCGAATCTTTATTAACTCTCCTCTTCTGCTTGGTGTAGGTTTTACTTGCTGTTCTTTCTCCAGTTCCTTTAGGTGCAAGGTTAGCTTGTGTATTTGAGTTTTTTCCAATTTTTTGAGGGATGCTTGTATTGCAATGTATTTCCCTCTTAGGACTGCTTTTGCTGTATCCCAAAGATTTTGGACGATTGTATCTTCATTCTCATTAGTTTCCATTAATCTTTTTGATTCTTCTCTAGTATCCTGGTTTACCCTTTCATCTTTTAGCAGGATGCTCTCTAACCTCCACGTGTTTGAGTTTCTTCCAAATTTCTTCTTGTGATTGAGTTCAAGTTTCAAAGCATTTATCATCTGAAAATATGCAGGACAATCCCAATCTTTTGATATCCGTTGAGACCTGATTTGTGACCCAGTATGTGGTCTATTCTGGAGAAAGTCCATGTGCACTTGAGAAGAATGTGTATTCAGTTGCGTTTGGATGTAAAGTTTTGTAAATATCTGTGAAATCCATCTGGTCCAGTGTATCATTTAAAGCTCTTATTTCTTTGGAGATGTTGTGCTTAAATCTGTCATTTGCAGAAAGTTCAGTGTTGAGGTCTCCCAGTATTAGTGTATTATTATCTAAGTGTGTCTTTACTTTGGTTATTAATTGACTGATATACTTGGCAGCTCCCATATTAGGGGCATAAACATTCATGATTGTTAGGTCCTCTTGTTGGATAGATCCTTTAAGTTTGATATAGTATCCCTCTTCATCTATTACTACAGTCTTTGGGGTAAACTTTAATTTATATGATATGAGGATTGTTACCCCTGCTTTCTTTTGAGGACCATTTGAATGGTAAATGGTTCTCCAACCTTTCATTTTCAGACTGGAGGTGTCCTTAGGTCTAAAATGAGTCTCTTGTAGACAGCAAATAGATGGGTCTTGCCTTTATCCAGTCTGAAACCCTGCACCTTTTGATGGGATCAAGCCCATTCACGTTCAGAGTTACTATTGAAAGATATGAATTTAGTGTCATCATAATACCTATTCAGGCCCTGTTTTTGTGGGTTATTTCTTTGGGCTTCCTCTTTCTTTTACAGAGTCCCCCTTAATATTTCTTGCAGAGCTGGTTTGGTGGTCACATATTCTTTCAGTTTCTGACTATCTTGGAAGCTCTTTATCTCTCCTTCTATTCTGAATGAGAGCCTTACTGGATAAAGTGTTCTTGGCTGTATGTTCTTCTCATTTAAGATCCTGAATATATTCTGCCAGCCCTTTCTGGCCTGCCAGGTCTCTGTGGAGAAGTCTGCTGTTAATCTAATATTTCTCCCCATATAACTTAGGGATTTCTTGTCTCTTGCTGCTTTAAGGATCTTCTCTTTATCTTTGGAATTTGCAAGTTTCACTATTAAATGTCAAGGTGTTGAATGGTTTTTATTGATTTTAGAGGGGGATCTCTTTATCTCCTGGATCTGAATGTCTGTTTCCCTCCCCAAATTAGGGAAGTTCTCAGGTATGATTTGTTCAAATATGCTTTCTGGTCTTCTGTCCTTCTCGGCACCCTCTGGAACCCCAATTATATGTAGATTTTTTCCATCTGAGGCTGTCATTTATTTCTCTTAACCTTTCCTCATGGTCTTTTAATTGTTTTTCTCCTTTTTCCTCAGCTTCCTTCCTTGCCATCAACTTGTCTTCTATGTTACTCACTCTTTCTTCTACCTCATTAACCCTCATCGTTAGGACCTCCATTTTGGATTGCATCTCATTTGATTTTTAATTTCTGCCTGATTACATCTCAATTCTGCAGTCATGAAGTCTCTTGAATCCTTTATGCTTTTTTCTAGCGCCACCAGTAGCTTTATAATTGTGCTTCTGAATTAGCTTTCTGACATCGAATTATAATCCAAATTCTATAACTCTGTGGCAGAGAGTACTGTTTCTGATTCTTTATTTTGTGGTGAATTCTTCTTTCTAGTCATTTTGCTCAGTGCAGGGTGGCTGTATGAGCAGGCTGCATCAAGAATATCAATCAAGACCTAAGTAAATTTCACCCTAGATGATTCTGCCGAGGTCAGAGACCAGAAATTGAAAACAACGATCAGGACAAAATAAAACAAAAGGACCACTAAAGAGAAAAACAAATTGTAAAACAAAGTAGTACAAAATAAAAGGCCAGGAATCCTAAAGAAGAAAAAAAAAAAAAAAGAAAAGAAAAGAAAAAAGAAAAAAAAAAGGCGAAGGAAAAAAGGGGGGACTGGGAGATGGTGGTGGTGAAGAAGTTGTAGTGGAGGGAAAATGTAGTCTACCTGAGGGTTTCTAGAGGGTAATCCTCTTGTTTCTGAGTATATTAAGTTCTGTAACTTAGAAGATGCTTAGTTCCAAATTTATATATACCAGAAACACTTGTAGAGGGCTCCAACATTGACCCCCAAAACATAAATGAGATAAAAGAGGGGGGCAGAATGGGAATGAGGAATCTCACGGAATGGCATACCACTTGGTTCTGGGTGCATACTGGTCATGTTTTAGAAGGTATTAACTTATGCCATTGTAGAAATAAATGAGACAAAAAAAACAAAAAACACAAAACAACAACAACAAAAACATATCTTGTATATCTCCCCAAATTAAGTTGAGTATGTTGAAGGGAATCTAGAAGTGGAAAATATATCTAGGACCTGTAATTGTAGAAATATCAAAGTCAAAAAGGAAGAATCTTTTACGAATCTTAAAAATGAAGAGGTGGTAAAATACTATAGTTAAGGTGGGAAAAGAGAAAAAAATTGGAAATTTACAGCCTGATATAAAAATGAGTTGTACTGGAAAAAAGAAGGGAAAAAAAGGAGGGGTACCCTCTGGTTCTATATACCATAAATCCCTCTGGCTTCCCCTGGTGCTTTCCAGTGCTGCTCCGTCAAGCACATGCCCTCCCCTGTCCTTCCAGCTGGTCTTCTGGGGGAGGGGCTGCTGTGCTGGTTCTCAGGTGTGAGCACCTGGGGGAGCTGCCTGCCCCCTGCCAGGTTCTGGGCTCAGGTGAGCTGTTTATCCTGTGAGGCCCCTGATCCCTGATAGTCCCGTCAGTCCCAGGCACAGGGTGACACCAGGAGGAACAATCCCACTGGCGGGGCCAGGTCTCCAGCCCTGGAGTCGGCTCCCGCAGTAACTACCGCAGCTCCCAGTGGGCACTGGCCTAGATGCTCCCGGGGCAGGGGGCGCTGACCTGCACGGCTCGGGGGCGCCCTGTGGCAGGACCGTCCTCGCTGTCCTGTGCCCTCCCTGCCTCCGCCCCTCCCGAGGGGACCGCAGGATCCTGGGCTGTGTCCCCCGACGCCCTGGGATCCGGGGCCTGCGCCACTGGAATAGCGCCCCCGGGGGGGTGTTCCCGAAGGCATCAGGGCGCAGCCCCCTCCGCCCGGAGCCCCCGCCTGACCCACCGGCTTCTCCCGAGGCCCCGCCGGGCGCTCCAGCCCTTTACCGAGATCCGACCGGGTGTGTGGGGCGCTCCCCCCGGCGCCCTCCTCTGCCAGTGACCCCGGGATCCTGGAGGCCCCGCTGCCCTCCTGCGGCTCTGCCCGGGTTCCCTGCTCAGCGCCTCTCCCTCCGGAAGGGTCCAGTGCGGATTCTCAAAGTACCTGCTTCTCCCGGGGGCTCTCCTGTCCCGAGGCTCTTGCCACCTCCTCGTAGGGGCCCCTCCCCCACTTGATTCTTTTTTATATTTTTCCTGCCTTCCCACTTTGTTAGAAGTGAAAATCCTTCCCTCTGTAGTGTTCCAGCTGTTCTCTCTTTAAATCTCAGGTCGAATTCGTAGGTTTTCAGGATGATTTGAAAGTTATCTACGTAAGTTGGTGGGGCCAGGTGCCTTGGGGACCCTACTCCTCCACCATCTGTCCCCGCCCCACAACACAGTATAATCCTTAATTGAACACACAGTTTAGGCAATTTGGTGAGTCCTTTAGAAGCTTTTTTCAAAAGCTTATTGTAGCTCCAGAAGGGCTGGTCTCTTCTTATGTAAACAATTATAAGGACGCTAAGGAAATTGATGAAAGAACCAAGTCACTAAGAACTATGTAGAAGGAAATACTGTAATGTATGCCATAAAATCGGGGGGAAATAGGCAATTTGTTGTGTAAAGATACATATGTAAGTGGTAAAATATGAATGGGAATGGTTATTACAAAAATTCAAGCTTTGGGTTTCTTCTCTGGGGAAGGAGGGAAATACAATCTGTGTGGTGCACAGAGGGAGTTTTGCTGGATGTATGATCTATGGTGGGTATTTATTGTTGATGTTAAATATTGTTATACAGTTTTTTTAGGTAAGTTATATTTCTTCAGTTTTGAGAATGGAAAAGGCAAAATAATGGTGAAGAAAAGCACAAATTAAGTTAGTTGGAAAACAATTTAAGATAGTAATAATGATAAGGGTAAACGTATTGATCTTAGGTTGATCGAAGTATCTTCATATTGTAGTTTTGAGGGGGGAGGGCAAAGGGAGAGAGAGAACCCCAAGCAGGCTCCACTCCCTGTGCAAAGCCCCCCTGCTCTCAGGATCCTGAGCCCAAATCAAGAGTCTGATGCTCAACTGACTGAACCACTTAGACCTAACCCGTTCATATGGTATTTTTTAAAAATTTAAATACGTGCTATGTACAAGCCACAACTAAAATAGATCCCCAGAAGGAAGGGTTGAAAGTAGTAAGATAAGAAATATACCAGATAAATACTAACAAAAGAAAACTATTGTAGTCCTTTAAATAATGGGAAAACTGGACCTTAGGACCAAATGTGGTGTCGTTTATTTCCTATCTCCAATGGCTGCTCTCTATCCTGAGCCTATTCCATCCTGGCATCTGCTTCTGACCTTCCAGGACTTTTGGTTGATCATCTCCACCTATTTCTGTCTTACTCCACATTAACCATTTTCAAAGCTCAGAATCTTTAATCTCTCAACTCTAGTAGTGCATATCATCTGTGTACCATTCATTTGGTACCTATCATTAGCTGTGTTTTAGTGTTATTGATATTCATGCATTTCTTTAATTAAATTGTAGTAATCTAGAGCTAGAGACTATACCTTCTTCATCTTTTATCACCCACCATCATCTCCCCATAGGTCCTGCCATATGGTAGAATCAAGTCACCTGACATATAGTAGAAAGTCAATAAACATGTCAATAGTCGACTAAAAAATGGCTTCTGAAAATGCATTAAAAGCTCTTTCAGGATGCTTGAGTACTTTGCCAATGCTATGTATTTACATTTTCTAAGCAATCTCTCAGCCAAAGTTTTAGAATGGGAAGAGGAAAAGACACTATGGTTAGAGAGTGATCCATAGTTGTGCGGAGCTATGGGTGAAGACCATTAGCCAGTAGGAGGGTGCCCACCTCTGGACCTAGCTGGGAAACTCTGGCAGGCTCATTACTGATTCCTCAAGCGCAGAGACTGCATCCAGTAAACTTTTTGTCTCTACACCTGGAACAAAGTCCGACATGTAGTACACAGTTAATAAATGCTTCTGCAAAGTGTGGCAGAATTAAATATTAGTCTCAGATAATTTAATTCTTCCTGTGGCTTCAAAACAACATGCTGTCAAAGGCTTCCCAGTGTAGGACTTTAGCTCTGGCTCTTTTTCCCCAGGGAGGGTAGACAAGCCAGCCCAGCTGAGGCAGGATGCAGATGTTAGCACTAGAATTGGTGCTCTGGGCTAAGGGCTGATTGGAGCAAAGTGGGTAGAATGGATTTGGTTCTCATAGCGGATAGTGGGCTATGGAAACATGAAACAGATGTTTAAAAATATGATGAGGAAGCCCATGGAAGAGCTCTTCACTGTTTGTGTTATTGACCAATGAGAAATAGCTGGAATTCCTTCTTGCTCAAGATAGGCTGTCTGCTGGAAACATTTTTAAAACATTCTGGTTTTTGAATATGCAATATATAAAGCATGTAGTATAACTTTAAAAGTGTATGGTAGGTGTATGGTAAAAATAAGTGTGCCTACCACCTTTGCCCAATGTTGTTCTCTCTAAAGATATCTACAGTTGCCAAGGTATTCCACTTATTTTTGGGTACACACAAGCATTTCATATTTGGATATACATATATATGTTTATATGTGTTTATATATTTTCAGACAAATAGTTCATCTAATAACATATTATATTGAATCTTGATTTTTTCATCTAACAACCACTGTGGTTCTTTGTATTTTTACTTGTGTTATTTTTAAAAATACTAGCCTCTAATATTGTCTAATATATTGTCCAACATTTGCTTTGTGAAAGAATGAATGAATGATATAATAATAATCTCTAATTCATTCTGAACCTAAAAGTCACCTACCAGCAGATTTTGTAAATGCCTTCTCTTACAGCCCATCCCAATATGTGTCTTTTTGCTTATAAATATATTCAAACCTCAAAATTAATCTCAAAAAGATTCATCCTATAGGAACCTTCCCTAAATATTGCCTTTCACACTGTCTTGTAGAGGTTATCTCCAAGCACTTAATGCTCTGCTATTTTTGATTGTCCTCTGATTCTTATTTGTTAACATAATGACCATAAAGATGTGAATAATACTCAACAATTTTTGTTGAATACTTATTTGTGCCACAGACTTCACAAAGCACATTATGTACATTTCTCATTAATTCCTATGACACACCTTTCTCTCCCCTTAGTGAGAAAATTCCATGTTGTGGTCCTTGGTCAATTCTAGGGTCCCTGTATAACCTCCCACCTGCCATAGCACTAAAACCCTTTCTCCTACTTTTTATTACCGTTCCTGCCTTCCCTTTCTTACTGTTTCTTTATTTCCTACTGTCTTACTTCCTGAAATCACTTGCCAAGTAAATGTCTTACACTCGAATCCTCATTTGGGGTCTGCTTTTAGAGAAATCAAACCTAAGGAAACTGAAGTATAGTGTGTGAATAACTTGTTCAAGTTTATGTATATACATCAAGCAGGAGATTCAGGGCTTGAGCCCAAAATTATGCCCAATAGTGCCTACCTGACTGCCAACTAGATAGTTAAGTGCTTTGAAGCAGGCCAATGAAAACTGTATTCCCTCTGTAGTGTGTTTCAAAATGCAAGCCAGAATCAGAGCTTAATACATATTTCTGCTGGTCAGTGTTTTAGACTGTCTTTTTCTCACCCCAGCACATCAGGACATGCGTTTTAGGCACTGTTAGCTAAACACATGTGCTCATAATTTCTCCTGAAACTATGATTTTAAAAAAGAGTTCCTCATGCTCATGTAGTGCCTGAGTGTCTTCTTGTTGTTCTACAGATAGCAACTTCATCCTTGCGAATGCCCAGGTGGCTAAGGGGTTCCCCATAGTCTACTGTTCTGATGGCTTCTGTGAGCTCGCTGGATTCGCCCGGACTGAAGTCATGCAGAAGAGTTGCAGCTGCAAATTCTTATTTGGAGTTGAAACCAATGAGCAGCTGATGCTTCAAATAGAAAAGTCATTGGAGGAGAAAACAGAATTCAAAGGAGAAATTATGTTCTACAAGAAGAACGGTGAGTGGCTTTCCTAGACTGGTGCTCATTGGGCAGTTGGGAAGGATCACCTGCTTTCAACTCAGTAATTACTCCATAACTCACATTCAAGCTTACTGGCATTTCCCATAAATATACACTGTTATTGAAGTTCCACAAACGACTCGGGCAATAGTCATGTTTTAGCCATTAGCAGCATAAACTGCTTGAAAATTTAGCATTAGAATTATAACTGTTCAATGTTATATATTAACTAAATGACTATATGTTAAAGTGAAGTGTCTTATAATTTCACTAGGTCATTCTTAAAATACATATTAGATATGATAGTTGTTAATATATTATTAATAGATGATCTTATCCAGGGATATTCTCCAAATTACGTGCCTTTAAGAACCACGTCTGAACCACAGTCATTAAGACAGAAATCCGAGTGTTCACTGGCAGAAGAGGAAGTTAATGTAAAGGACAGCATAGGCATTTTCTCTTCCAGTTCCTTGGCCACGGAGCCTTTCTCACTACTTTTTAAAAGACAAAATAAGAGGCACGTGGTGTACCTCAGAGTAGGAATAAATTTGCCTAGACTCAAAATTGCTGCTGAGGAAAGTGTTTTCCTGTGGCTGGTTTTGTGTCTCTTTTCTAAATAAAAGAAGATATAGGGACCGGTATGGTATCTGCAGTGCTTGGGTCTGAAGTAGGAATTGGTTTCTTTACCTCATGGGTCCTGGTAGTTTGGATGAATCCAAGAGGCATGATCCTGGGGAAATGCCAACTCAAAATTAGAACAGATTGGGGCACCTGGGTGACTCAGTGGTTGAGCATCTGCCTTTGGCTCAGGTCATGATCCCTCTTCCTATGTCTCTGCCTCTCTCTCTGTGTCTCTCATGAATAAATAAATTAAATCTTTTTTAAAAAAAGAGAACAGATTGTCATTTTCCAATTTCTAAAATTCTTTTTCTTTAATAGTTTTCCCTGAAATAACATCGCTGTCGAGATTTATTTCCATGCAGGGCTACCAAGCTAGAGAATAGACTTCCTCACCTCTTTTGAAGTTGGGCTGGGTGTGACAAAATTTTGGGCCAGTGATATGCAAAAGAATGATTTATGTAACTTTTAGGAAAAATGCCTAAAAAATAGAATTGTTTGTCATCTAATTTTTCTTCTCCCTTCCCATAATATTATGGACTGTATTGTGTGTCCTCAAAATTCATATGTTGAAGCTCTAACCCCACTGTGACTGCATTTGGAGAGAGGGCCTTTAGAGAGGTGATTAGAGTTAAATGAGATCATAAGGGTGGGGCCCACATCCAAATGACTAGTGTCCTTATAAGAAGAAGAGATACCAACGATACAGGCACATGGATGAAAGGTTATGTAAGTACAGGATGAGAGAGGCCTCAAGATAAAACAGCCCTGTCAGCACCCTGATCTTCATTTGCAGCCTCCAGAACGATGAGAAAATAAATTTCTCTTACTGGAATCATTTCATTTTGGGGTCTTTTTGTTACAAAATCTAAATTGCATTCTAACTCTGGGTTTCTCAGCTTTGGCACTGTTGATTTTTTGGGTTGGTAAATTTGTTGTGGGAGGCTATCCTGTACATTGCTGATGATTAGCAGCATTTCAAGCCTCTATATTTTGCTCTCAGCACTTAGTATTGGGGTCACCGTCAGGAAGAGGTATAGCGTCCTGAACATGGGAACCTCATCTTCTTTTATAACTTATTTGTCTTTGGAGGACAGTCTTTGATCATGTGAATTTTGGATACATGGTAGTCATGAATTATTGGAAAGTACCATTCTAGGAGGAACAGAATATCCAGTGCTTTGGTATTAGGAACATAGTTCAGACCTTTGTGTCCTTCCCAGTGTCAATAGATAAGGCCTGTGTAGCAAATATGATAAAATAAAAGGACTCCAGCTCTGTGTAATTATACCGCAATCACCGAAGAGAGCCTGAGATAGAAGAAAATAGGAGATGCCATGGAGAATGCAGACTGGTCAGGAGTGATAAAACCACCATCTGGTGGAACAAAGAGAAAAGGGATATTTGTCTAAATTATCCGCTGACTGCAGATTTGTCCTTCTCAAGATAGGTCCCTTGTATAGGTAACTCCAGATCCATCTGAACGTCTTCCTTTTTAAGCCAGCTCAAAATATCTAAATGTGGCAGCACTGAGAAAGGTTTAGGCCAAGGGGCAGAATCTAGATGGGAAGCCCAAAGGATGGAAACTTTAGAGGCCAGAAAGGTAGAAAATACGGAGTACAGTGTGGGAGTCAACACCCAAAAGAATTTCCTGAGCCCAGGATTTTATAAGATGTCTATAGCCTTGGACCTCCTTGGGTGGAAATGATTAAAGGCACCAGTCTGCTGTAACCCAATCAATATGGAGAATTGTCTGACATTTTGAGCCAATAAATTGATCCAATTATAAGTGATTGAAAATTGCTCCCTTCCCTCTGATAATCATGCTGTATGTTAGCTAGTTTTGTAAATATCTCTCTCCACATACAATGGTGAACCTTTGAAGCACAACCAATACATGAGTTGTTTCAACATGTCCAGCAGGTAGAGCTTGAGTTTAGAGCAGGGTCCGTCAGACAGTTAGTTCGCAGGAAATGTTTGCTGAATGGAATTGAAAGTGATCATTAGAGGGACTTATGGATACTTCAGAGGATGTCTGGATTTCTGATTTTTAAAACAAAGCTTATGCCCTCAACAGTCCTCCTTCTCGCCTTCATTTGGCTATTATTGATAATGCTGCTATAAATATCAAAGTCCATATACCCCTTCAATCTGTATTTTTGTATCTTTTGGGTAAATACCTAGTAATGTGATGCCTGGATCATAAGATAGTTCTATTTTTCACTTTTTGAGGAAACTCCACACTGTTTTCCAGAGTGACTGCACCAGTTTGCATTACACCAACAGTGCAAGAGGGTTCCCCTTTCTCTGCATCCTCACTAATACCTGTTGTTTCTTGTGTTGTTAATATTGTTAATTTTAGCCATCCTGAGAGGTGTGAGGTGGTAGGTATCTCATTGTGGTTTTGATTTCTATTTCCTGATGATGAGTGATATTGGGAATCTTTTCATGTATCTGTTAACCATTTGGATGTCTTTTTTGGAAAAGTGTCTATTGATGTCTTCTGTCTATCCTAAAACAATTTTAAAAGAGAGATACTCTTACATTGTCATATTACAGATGAAAAGGCCAATATAAAGAAAGAATAAGATTTTAAAAATTAAGTAATAATTAGGAAGACAGTTTCACAGATAAACATAATATAAATCTACATTTGGTATGCTATGGTGAGCATAGCAAAATGTGTATAATTGTCAAATCAGTATATATTTGAAACTAATATAACATTTTATTTCAATTATACTTCAATAAGATCATCTATTTTCAAAAAATAAAGCAATTGCATAATTACCATAAAAAAGTAATCACTGATTTATAAATTTGTTCAGTATTGTGTTGTCACATTGTGTATGATTGTATTAAGAATCCCATTTATTTCAAGTAAAGCACCTACATACAATTCACACATAAAAAAATACAATGCAGACTTTTGTCTAAAATGGCGATAATATTTTACACTTTCATGTTTAGTAGTTAACAGTTCTCATTACTTATCCTCCCTCTAGATAGTCAAGGGTCTACCTATATCAGAAATGAGTACCATTAAGATGCCTTTTCAAAAAGCAGTCTCCTCCACTTCTGTTGATATCAAAAGGCATTAACTAGGGCTATTCTAGGCAAACAGATGTATGGCTATCAACCAAGGCTAACCATTTTATTAATTTGTGTTCATTCTGTCATTGTTTCTTTTAATATGCGCAATACTAAAATCTTTGTGGTTTTCTCCTTTTCTTATACAGAGCATACACAGTATTGCACAGTATTCTGCACTTCAGCAGAACAGTATATATTCTCTAGGACTGTGTATACCTTGTAGAACAATGTATGCTAAAAGTCATTCATTCTCTTTTATAGCTGCATAGTATGATATCATCTGAATCTATCATCATCTATTCAATCGTCTGTTGATGGACTTCTGCGTTCCTACTGGAATGTGGTCTGTTTTCTTTGCCTTTTCTGCCCCTCTCTCTTTTAAATACTTTTATTACTTAGAAAGTTTGTGTCTTTTTCTAAAAGTTATCCTTAACATGAGGCATTTATTTACCTTTAGGGTACTTACAGTCCACTTTCTCAAGATTTTGTCTTCATTTCCTACAATAAACAATGTTGTGACTAGCCGGGAGCCAATTCTTCCTTCTTATCCTTTCCCCTGATTATTTAAAGTAATATTTTTTTGTATCAGTTATCATCTGTAAGACAGCATGTTCATTCTGCTCTCCTCGTAGTCTCCCTTCTTCCTCTCTGACCTCTTTCATAGTTATATTTACATTGTCAGCAAATAGCAATTGCATATATTTTGTCATTCTTATACTCTGTCATTTAATCTTACTGCTATTGTTAAATATGCTTAATGATAACCGTATATCCTTAGTCCAAAGCTTCTCCAATCTCTTCTTGATTTCCTGAAGCCTGATCTCTGAGCCATCTCAGAAAGAGCTCATGGGAACTGTTTTCTCTGAATTCTTGCTTGTTAATAACTGTGTAACTGTGGCCTTTAGACTGGTAGATCAGTTTGGCTGAAAATTAAGCTTTTGGTTCATATTTTCTTCATTTAAATATCTCAATTATGTTATTCCCTTATGTACTGGTATAGAGTATTATTTTACCTTAGAAGTGTTGCTATTTAAGTATCTTGATGTTTTGTCCTGGATGTTCAATGAATTTATTTTATTTTATTTTTATTTATTTTTTATTTTAATCCAATATTTTTACTGGTGTATATTTTGGCATAGGCCATGGGTCAGCACACCTGTTTGTAAAGGGCCAGATAGTAAATACTATATGTATTGCAGGCAATCTGTCTCAAGTACTCCTTTCTGTCACTGTAGTGTGAAGCAGCCCTGGAAAATATGTAAATGACTAGGTGGGCTGTCTCACAATGTGTCTATGTTGACAAAAACAGAAAGTAGGTTAGATTTGGCCTTCAGGCCACAGTTTACGGATAGTTGATACAGAATGTTTAGAGTCAGATTTTACTTCTGATATGTTATATGTCCTTTCTTATTTATTTAAGTCTCTTTTATTGTAGGAAATTTTTCTTGAATTGTAATTGTCATTATTATTTTTCCTATTGCTTTGACTCTCCTCTTTAATAACATCCAATTATATCTCTATTGGGTCCTCTTTGCGTGTTCTTTATCACTTTGTCTTTTTCATTTCTTTTTTTTCCCTTTTTTTTTTTTAACCATGTGTAGTTTATTTCCTTTCCCTTATTCTTGTGGTATGCATTCACAATGTATTTCTTCTCTTTAAAAATCTTCAATCCTTTGTCTTCTGTTTATGTGCCCTCCTGAGCTCAGTTTGCTCATACTATTATTTTTTTTTTAATTTTTTTTTATTTATTTATGATAGTCATACAGAGAGAGAGAGAGAGAGGCAGAGACAGAGGCAGAGGGAGAAGCAGGCTCCATGCACAGGGAGCCTGACGTGGGACTCGATCCCGGGTCTCCAGGATCGCTCCCTGGGCCAAAGGCAGGCGCCAAATCGCTGCGCCACCCAGGGATCCCCAAGCTCATATTATTCATATCATTCTTTGCCTAGTACATTAGTTGCTAGGGCTGCCATAACAAAGCACCACACACTGTGTGGCTTAAACAACAAGAATGTATTTTCTCAGTACTCTGGAGGCTGGAAGTCCAAACTCAAGATGTTGGCAGAATTGCTTCCTTTTGAGGTCTCTCTCTCTGGCTTGTAGATGACTGCCTTTTCCTCTCGGTGTCTTCATATGATCTTGTCTCTCTATGTTTTGTCCTAATGTCTTCTTTTTATAAGGAAACCAGTCAATATGACTCAGGTACATCCATATGACTTCATCTTAATTAATTCTTCCAAGATTCTGTCTGCAAATACAGTCACATTGTGAGGTCATGGGGATTAGAATTTCAATATACAAATTTTGAGGAATACATTCATTCTGTAATACTTATTCATGTTATTTCTGAGTCTTTAAGTTACTGTGTGTTGTTGTTTCAAATTTGGTAAGGTTTTCTTGATTACCTTTGCTTTATTTTGAAATGTTTTGGTTTTGTGTACTCCATGGAATATTTTGGGTGTGTTTTTACTTTATGTAGGTTTTTTGGTCAGATAATTTTTTTAAAAGATTTTATTTATTTATTTGTTTGTTTGTTTATTTATTTATTTATCAGAGATAGACAGAGGCACAGGCAAAGGGAGAAGCAGGCTCCATGCAGGGAGCCCGATGTGGGACTCAATCCTGGGTCTCCAGGATCAGGCCCTGGGCCGAAGGCAGCGCCAAACTGCTGAGCCATCCAGGCTGCCCTGGTCAGATAATTTTTGTCTTTATTCTTCTCTTTTATCCTTGTCTGTTGTTTGTTCGAAAAATATGTTTTCTTTGACTTTTAGAAGAATATTGGAAATAGAGGTATGCTTGGAAAACTTTCCTAATCTATGGCTCTAAGTCCCTTCTGCCATCACCAGAAAGTTTTTTTCTTTTTTATTTTTTTTAAAGATTTCATTTATTTATTCATGAGAGACACACACATAGAGAGGCAGAGATATGGGCAGAAAGAGAAGCAGGCTCCATGCAGGGAACCTGATGTGGGTCTCGATCCTGGAACTCGAGGATCATACCCTGAGCTGAAGGCAGACGTTTAACCACTGAGCCACCCAGGCATCCCAGAAAGTATTTTTTCTTAATCACTTTTTAGCACAGATACATTTTTGCTACTTCCTGAGATTGGTTTCCTCTCCTAGCATGGCCTCTCCCACACTAGTATTTGAAATATTTTCTTTCTTTACCCTGATCTTCATGCTCTGACCAAGTAGAGTTCTGGTTCCAACAATTTCCAAGAAAGATTTTCTCAGAGTGTTGAAGGGTCAGGCAACCCCAACACCATCCTATCTTTGTGTAGCCCACTTGCAATCACTGTAAATTGAAGAATGTAAAGCTCCTTTGTATTTTGTTTTTTAAGATTTTATTTTTAAGTAATGACAGCCAACATGGGGCTTGAACTCACAGCCCCAAGATCAAGAGCCCACCCTCTAAGCCAGCCAGGTGCCTCTCCTTTCTAGTTTTAATTGTTTTCAGATCTGTCTATGAAGTCCTCTACTTTCAGAGCATTTCTTCTTTTGGGAATAGAGATACCTTTTGACAATTTATGAGACCCCCCCAATCTCCTAGGCCTATTGGGAATTCTCCTTTTCCTATCCTGTTTTTTCCTATGCAGCTGTTGTTCCTACAGAATCTAGCTTCTTAGTCAACTAATCCTTCACAATAGAGCTAAAAATACACAATGAAGAAAGATAATCTCTTCAATAAATGATGTTGGAAGAACTGGATATCCACATGCAAAAGAATGAAATTGGACCATAATCTTATGTCATATGTAAAAGTCAACTCAAAATGGAGTAAAAACTTAAATACTAGGGGTATTGCCCTATCACTCTGTATTCTGAGGTCCCAAGGGGACCATTGTCATACAGTTTGATGTTTTTCATGGATTTCTGATTTTGCTACCTTAGTTACTTTTACTTTAATTTTGTGAAAGGATTGGGGATATCTCAAAAACCAAGTCCTTACCACCATGGCTCTTTCATGTAATACTTTAAACAATTTCTTTAGACATTGTACAGTTGCTTTGCTGATATAAGCCCAGTCTGTGAGAGTTTCATTCTCCTTCTTTTTTTTCTTCCTAAATGGTGATTTGCATGGTTGGGATGTGAGGCTTAATGTAGAAAGGGTCCCTTCACTTCTTGTTGACCACTGAGTCATGCATGGCTCATCTGTCTGATGTTCCCCTTATAGCATTACAGCTGAGTTTTGTAGCTGGTGGTACTCCCTAAATCACTTTACCTCCCCTTAGCTCTTAAAAGGTGAGCACACTCATCCTTCATACAAAGAAGCAAAGAGAGTCTCTGAGAAAATAAACTGGAACATCCTTTGTGCTCTCACATTTCCTCAAAAGTAGGCAGCCACCTCCATGTTGATAAAGAGGTATCTTGACAAGCAGTTTTTCTCGAGTCCCAAATACAGAAATAAAAGGTCTCTAATGTCTTCAGTGTTTCCAAAAAACTATCCAACACAGCTTCTTCCTGCTTCAAAGCTGTGAAGCCTCAGAGTGAAGAGATTATCTCTAGTCTCCCATATTCCTTTTCACAATCTCACAAACTGAAGGGATACCGTAGTATATCATGTCATATTGCCATCTTCCAGACTCTAGCTTCTTCCTAAGGTTTTAAATGGTAGAAAGTTATATCCTCCACCATGGTAGATCATCATGATTGGCTGTATGGGCCCCAACCTTTACATGTTAATCTTAGCATATCCTCTACAGAAATCTTACCTTTCAAGTCTATTTTGTTTTTCTTTTATTTTTTATTTAAAAAAAATTAATTAAAAAAATTAATTCTAGTATACTTAACATAATGTTATTAGTTTTGGGTGTAAAATATAATGATTCAACAATTCCATACATCATCCTGTGCTCATCTTGACAAGTACACTACTTAATCCCCATTATGTATTTCATCCACCTCTCCATCCACCTACCCCCTGATAACCAGTAGTTTATTCTCTAATAGTTAAGAGTCTGTGTCTTGCCTTATCTCATTCTCTTTCTTCTTTTTTTTAAATCCTTTGTATTGTTTCTTAAATTCCGCATATGAGTGAAATTATATTGTATTTGTCTCTGACTGACTTATATTGCTTAGCATTATACTTTCTAGATCCATCCATGTTGTTGCAAATGGCAAGATTTCATTCTTTTTGATGGTGGAATAATATTCCATTCTATCAAGCCCAATTTCATATTAGCTAGATCCCAGGAAGAAAAAGGCTGGAGGAGAATAAAAATGTCAAAAGAAAATTAAAATGGCATCATTAATTTTGCAAATATCGTGTCCCGATGTATCAGTTTGTTAGAGATATCACAACAAAATACCACACAAACCAGTGGCTTAGGCAACAGAAATTTATTGTCTCACCCTTCTGGAAATCCACCATCAAGGGGTCAGTTGAGTTGGTTTCTTTGAGGGCGGTGAGGAAGATTTTGCTCCATGCCTCTGCCCTAGCTTCTGGTGGTTTGCTGGCAATCTTCAGTGTTCCTTAGCTTGTAGAAGCATTTTCTTGATCTCTACTTTCACCTTCACATAGTATTTTCCCTATGTGAGTGGCTGTGTTGAGATTTCCACATTTTTATCAGGACACCTGTCATATTTCATTAGTGCTTACCTTAATGTCCTCACTTTAACCTGATTACTTCTGTAAAGACTCTATCTCCTAATAAGGTCACATTCTGAAGTACTTAGGTGTTAGGATTCTATCATTTCTTTTTGGGAGATGAAAGTAAACCTAAAACACCTGGTTACATTCACATTAAATGTATTACAATTTGCCCCAAATTGTCAACTAGTAAACAAAGAAACCAAGATACATAAACATCCTCTGACTTCAAGGTCCTTGCTCTTAAGCCACTGAATCTGTGGAAAGGGGATTGGTACCATCTCCCAGGGACTTCTCTAGGGATGTTTGACTCAATAATTGGGGGGGGGGTGCTGCTTTTACCATCTAATGGACAGGAGTCAGGGATGCGAAATGTTCTATAATGTATGGGTTGGTCTTGCAATTGAAGAATTGTCCAGTGTCTAACATAGCTTTCTTTCTTTTTAAATTTTTAAAAATTTTATCGAGGTATAATTAGTATGCCAAAATTACACATATTTAATGTATATGATTTGATTAGTTTGGACATATATATATACCTGTGATACCAGAGCACAATCAAGATACTAAACATATCCATCACCTCCAAAAATTTCCTTGTGTTCTTGTGGCTTGTTTATTTGTGGTAAGAACCCTTAACATGAGATCTATCCTCTTAACTTTATAGAAAGTGAAATAAACCATTCACAGAAGGACAAATACTACATGATTCTACTTACATGAGGTATCTAAAATAGTCAAACTCATAGAAGCAGAGAATTAAATTTTTTTTTCTAATGGTTGAGAGGAGGAGAAAAAAGGTAGTAGCTGTTAGCTAGATATAAAGTTTCAGTTTTGCAAGATGAGTAAGTTGGAGAGAACTGCTGTATGACATAGTACCAAAAGTTAACAATATAGTATTTTGCACTGTATGACTTTCTAATGCCCCATCAGGTTTTCCAGGAAGTGAACACTGGCTTCTAATTATCTGAACAGTATTTTGAGGAAGGCTTTAATTTCCCATTGAATTTCCAAGAAGAAAACCTTAGTGTAATGAGGAATGGTTAAACTTTTATCTTGTTTCGAATTTCACCCATTTCAGAAAAATATTGTCACTGACTCATAGTACTTGTCATGGATGTAGCACATCCACATGGACTCTGCATTCCGAGCTCTTGCATTCCCTGGAATTCTGCATATCGATCCAGTTATCCAGCTGCCAATGCACATCTTTTGCTGCAGGCAGGCACACCTGAACACTTCATGTTGAGATGCAAATTAGTTTCTCAGAGATGACCTCACTTTAATTTTCTGTTAGATTACAGTTGATAATACTTAGTGCTTTTTTCTGAAAACAAGCTATATAATCATATTAATTATGATTTTTCAGTTCTAAATAGAGAAGAGGGAAGTACAAATATTTGTTACAAAAGGGAATCTTGAGTCTGGTAGAGTTTTAGATAACTCTTTTCACTCACAAATTCACTCATTCCTAGGTTACCTTCAAGAGTTGCCGTTTATTTCCATGTACCTTCTGAACTATTGCTTACTGTTTTTCAGTTGACTCACTTTATTTTTTAAGATTTTATGTATTTATTTGAGAAAGAAAGAGCACAAGCAGGGGAGCAGCAGACAGAAGGAGTGGGAAAAGCAGATTCCATGCTGAGCGCTGAGCAGGAAGCCTGATGCGGGGCTCAATCCCCCAAACCTTGGGATCATGACCTGAGCTGAACACAGACACTTAACTGACTGAGCCACCCAGGTGCCCCTAGTTGATTCACTTTATAAAAATTCAAATTGCAGGATCCCTGGCGGCTCAGCGGTTTAGCATCTGCCTTTGGCTCGGGGTGTGATCCTGGAGTCCTGGGATCGAGTCCCACATCAGGCTCCCTGCATGGAGCCTGCTTCTCCCTCTGCCTCTCTCTCACTCTCTCTCTCTCATTAATAAATAAAATCTTTTTAAAATAATTCAAATTGCAAGCAAAAGAAAACTAAATCACTACTCTAAATGGAAAACTGAGATCTCTAGCCTCAAAAAGAAGGTAACCATAAATAAATATGCAATGAGGGGCACGTGGGTGGTTCCCTCAGTTAAGTGTCCAACTCTTGGTTCTGGTTCAGGTTGTGATCTCAGGATCCTGAGACCGAGCCCTGTGTAAGGCTCTGCGCTCAGTGGGGAATCTGCTTGAGTTACTCTCTCCCTCTTCCTCTGTACCAGCACACATCCCTTCTCGTGTGCACATGCATGCACGATCTCTCTCTAATAAATAAATCTTTTAAAAAATAAATATGCAGCAAAACATTGTAATTTCGTTTCTTGAAATTAATATATATATATATATATATATACCACGAAATCTAAGTAACAATAAATATAATTGATTATAATGTACCAACCAGCACACTTTTCTTTTCCCAATAAGAATTCAGGTAAAAAAAAAAAAAAAAATTCAGGTAAAAATGAATTGTCTCACATTTACAGATAAGGAAACTGTTGCACAAAAATAATTTGAACACAGAAGTGTGTGTTATGTGATAGTCCTCAGCTTGTCAAGACATGGAAAAATGCCTAGAAATATCAACGCTTTTTAAAATATATATACAGTTAGCTTTTTAACATTCTGTGATAATGGACTTTAAATATTTGTGACAATAAAAACAATTTATTTACAATTTACTATTTGTAAATATTTGTTTAAGGAGGATTCCTGGGGGGGTGAGGAATCCTTTGTTTATTTGGCTGCTAGATGTATATTCAAATGCAAATCAGAAGCTGAAAAACTAAATTGTTCAGTAAATAAAAAGTAGCATTGGAGTTAGGGGAAAGCTGGAACCTTGAAACTGAGGAGCCTTCTCTTGGGTGACCAGGGGTGGAAGAAGAGAGGTAGGGGAAGATTGGAAGAGAAGATGAGAGGAGAGTGAGAGAAATGAGGAGACATTGAATGTTGTCTTGCTCATTTCCCTCAAAATGTTTAAATATAGGTTGGATGTACTAGCTGCATAGTTCTGTTTCAATGCACATTAAAACTAACAGATATTAAAATGTAAGGTATTTATATGAACTACCTAAAATAATCTGTGTCCTACGAAGAGTATGCCTACCACTAGCTGGGCAACACACTGTCTTTACTCTGGCACACATATAAACTGTCAGAATCAGGCATATGCTTATTCAGTCTTATGAGGTCAGTTCATGATCAAGGGCAAAAGGAAGCAGATTTCCTCATGAACTTTCTTTTTCTTTTTCTTTTTTTTTTTTTTACAATGAGCTGCTCATAGCAGATAATTATAGTAAGGAACACCACTTTCCTTCTAACACTAAGTTTATATGTAAGATATTCTTAGTGAGTTCTGTTACACTCAGTTTTTCAAATGACTTTGCATATGATTTTTAGAATATTTGATTATGCCCTCCAGGTACTTTAGAATTGGAGCTCAATATAGGAAAAGAGACAAAGCCTTGGGGTTGTAAAATGTCAAATGATTCTCAAAATTAACATTTTAAATGCACTGGCATCATTTCATTCCCATTCCTGTTAAGAGATGGGCATTGCAAATAGAATGGTTTCCACATAAGATCCAAATTTCAGAGCAAGGGGTGTCATGCCCATCCATGTAATAAGAAAATGCACTTTAATGGAAACTGTAGTGTCTTCTGTGGCTGTGGGGGTTCCCAGCATGGGCATCACTCACAGTCGCTTTACATTTCTACCACATCCAAAGAACAATGAGGCAAGCAGTGGGCCAGGAACCTATTGCAACAAGAGTTCGAGAACCAGCCTTGAGATTACAGAAAAGAAAAGAAACTTTATTTTAAGGTGGAGCAAGCCCTGGGGTGGAGGGAAAGGTAATTCTGAGTGAAGCAAGATCATTTTCCTTCTTAGCCCTCCCATAGACGCAGACCAGAGTTCCCAAGAAAGGCAGCACAAAGGCAAGTGCTATCCTTTGATAGACTCTCCTCAGGCCTTTGAGATTGTCAAAGCCATGAGCATTAGCCTTGCTTGGGATGGTCCTTTGGTAGCAACTGAAAGCTTCGGAGTGAGCCTGGAGGACAGTGAAGAGCTTAGAGTCTTAAATTCTTGGAAGCCAAGAGGACTAGATTGTAGAGACACTTCTGGATTTTAGAAGTATCTGTGAAGAGCCCTGTTGGGTTCACATTTCCTGAAAAGCTAGTGAAGGTCAGAGCTTGGAAACTTTTTTCCTGTGAAATGGATAGAAGCAAATTCTTACCTGCAGGCATGTGGCATCAAGGAGGCACAGTACAGTTTATATAATGTCCCAGTTAACTATTGCTGTGCAACAGCTACTTCAGAATTGAGTTGCTTACAACAGTGGCTGTTAGCAGCTTATAGGATTGTGGGTCAGGAATCCAAGCTGGGCTTGGTAGAATGATTCTTCTTTCTTTTGGGGTTGGCAGAGGTTGGTTGTTAGGTGGTGTTCAGAAGGACGATGCTTCCATGTTCAGATTGGAGGACCTTGAATGACTTCACTCACATGTCTGGCATCTTAGAAGTCTAGGATCTATTGGGACAGAAAACTGAAGTGTTTACACAGAGCCTCTCGTGGAGGCTTCCAGATAATCTACTGGTCCATGAACCAGGCAGAGGCTGTGAGACCTTTTGTGACCCAGTTTACGATGTCACCTGCATAACTTCTTCCGTGCTATATTGGGATTGTGTTTGGAGCAGCTGCAAGGCTACCCACATTCATGAGGGGGGGAACCTAGATCCCAATGCTTAATAGAAGGAGTGACCAAAAATGTGCAGCCATGTTTTACAAACTCCACATCTAGATTTGTTGAAACACATTTATTGAGGAAGAGAGAGAGTAGCAAGAGGCAAGAGGATATTTAATTCTGATGCTTATAAAATGTATGGCTTTTCTAATGTCTAAAGGGACGCAAATAGGGACCGTGCTTCCCACAACTAAGTGTATTCAAGAGCTGTGGGTCAGCTTGTTGCTGCTTGCTCTCAGTTACTTTCCAGTCTGATTCCGCTGAGGTTCTACTTTAGACTTTGCATGCCCCAAAATAGAAAGCCTTTTATGATGCTTTTATGATTTCATGATGATTCTCCAATATGTCTGTGCAGTCTTTTTAATATTTTGTGTGTGTGTCGTTCAGTCTTGATAGAAGATTGGAATTTTATATTTCCCTCCTGTGTCTTTTGCATTCAAGATGTGGGGCTCAGTAATGCAGCCAAAAACCATAGGGTGATGTAGCCGGAAGGTGAAGGGCTCTGGGACAGCACAGCGCACACCAGAGCGGCAGGGCCCAGGTGGCCTGAACTGGGAGGCTGCCTGGCAGTTCATATTTTCACTTACGTGTATTCAGGCTTCGTCCTTGTAAACATAGGCAGCTCTCCTGGGCTAGGTCTCATGCATCTGAACAAGCTACTCTAAGAGAAAGCGTGCTGCTCTCTTTCTGTGCCCACAGTGAAAGTTGCTTTGTTGAGTCACTGAGCAGGAGTTTTATGCCAGTCCTTTTATTGACGTGCTCACTCAGGCTCTCCAGCCAGGGTGATCAGAACAAAGTGAGGCAGGGGTGCCTGGCTGGCTCCGTTGTGTTAAGCATCTGCCTTTGGTCATGATCTCAGGGTTCTGGGATTGAGCCCCACATTGGGCTCCCTGCTTAGTGGGGAACCTGCTTCTCCCTCTCTTCCCTGCTGTGCTTGCTCTCACTTTCTCTCTCTCTCAAATAAAGAAAATCTTAAAAAACAAACAAACAAACAAAAAAACACAATAACAACAAAGTGAGACAGCCCTGCAGATCAGGCCTCTGTGCATTCGGGAACCACGTAGTTCTCTGGGTTCTGTGGAGACTGAGTGGTCACCGTTGCCACCTAGCCAGTCCTGCATGCCTTCCCTTCTTCACAGTCAGTCTTGTTGACTAAACAAAGTCACTAAACGACTTTGGTGATAACAGCTCATATTTCCTGTGTGTTTGCTGAGGGCCAAGCTCTGTGCTCTACACTTTGCCTGTGTTGTTATTCCATTTACTCCTGGCACCAGTCCTTTGAGGCAAATCCTATTAATACCCCATTTCATAGTTAAACTCATTCACAGAGAAGTTAAGTGGACTCCGGATGCATGTGCTCTCAGACACTAGGTCATGCTCGTGGGCACGGCAAACCTCAGCTTCCGGCTGTGGACCCTGTGACTCCCCCTCACCGACCCCTGGGTTATGGGAGAGAGCAGCTTCCTAGATGCTGTACTTAACTCTCTGGGAAGAACTGGCAAACTGACAAAGAAAGAACCCTATTAAGTGACTCATTTTTGTACCTGTGGCTATTCATTATTTCATCTTTATGAGCCGGAAATGAAATGTAACCACAAACAATGTTTGAGATTCTTTGGAGTGAAACAAGTTCCCTTTGCTGTATACTAAGTATGTACGCTAGTTAAGTGACTTGGTTTGTCTGAGCCTCAGCTTGACCTTCTCTGACACAGATAGTGGTGCCACCCTCACTGAAGTCTGATGGAGGATGAAATGAGATAACCATTGCTCAGCACCAATTATTAGGAAAGGTACATGATTTGTAGGATCCATCGCGAAGTGAAAATACAGACCTTCCCCCAACACCTCATCTTTAAAAAGTTCTACTAAAAATTTTAAGATAGTAATAGTGGACCATTTCATCAAGACCTGGGGCCCTCCTGAGTGCACAACCTGTGCAATTGCACTGGTTGCATGCCCATGAGGCTGGTCCTCAATGTTATAACCCTTCAACAAATACCCCTTCCTCCCCTGGCATGTTTCCCTCTCCAGAAGAGCCTGTCTGCTCCCATTTCCTGGAGCGCCAGACCTTCAGAACCTCCCACTTAGATGTCTGAATCCAGGGTCAGAACCCTGGCCTGTTGCCTGGTTTCGAGTCCCTCCTCACCTCACTAGAAAAGCCATAGACATGTAACCATCTTCAAAGGGATCCCATAAAGATTCTATGATGTCTTAGCTGAGAGGCTGTATGGCATCTGAGTTGTAGGAGAATTATAAGGCTAACACGAAAACTTACACCATTTTCGACCTGCTGTACTTTTACCATGAGTAATTATATAATATTGACTGGTTACAACTGTTTAAAATAGACCTGTGCTTTATTTCTCAATGATGAGCCTTTACTCTGTGATACTCACCAAATTTAAACACTACCTGGTTATCAGAACTTCAGATCTATAGGGCACTCGCATGGATCCTTTTGCCCTGATGAAGAAAGTCATTCTTCCAGCTGCTGCCTTAGTTGAGACTGCGATGAGTTGGGGCCTGAGTTTCAGTGGTATTTATTTATTTATTTACTTATTTATTTTTAAAAGATTTTATTTATTTATTCATGAGACACACACACACAGAGGCAAAGACATAGGCAGAGGGAGAAGCAGACTCCTTTTGGGGAGCCTGATGCGGTTCTCCATCTTAGGACCCCAGGATCATGATCTGAGCCAAAGGCAGACATTCAACCACTGAGCCACCCAGGTGCCCCTCAATAGTTTTATTTAATCAGGTGTCCGATCTACAATCTGTTCTCTTCCCTGCCTCCAAGTTGTCCCCCTCAGCATTCCTCTGACCCTTCTTCACTCCTAAGACAAAGCCTTCAGTGATTCCTCCTTGTCCTTGAGAGTAAATGGAAACTCCTTCGCCTGAGGTGTAAAGCTACCTAGCTACCTAGCAGGAGCTAACTCTGCTCTACAGTCTACCTCTTCAGACTCAGCCTTTCTCTTTTCTGCCCACCTTTCTCTCCTCATTTCTCATCATCCCTACTCCACACAGCCTCGCTTCAGGCTGACTCATCATTTTATAATATTTAAAAAATCCCCCATGTCCTGACTTGCCTTGTGCCTTTTTACTTGGCCCTCGCCTGCTGGGAACAGCACCCCCACCCTGCCCACACACTCACATTAGACCAGTAAAATCATCATAGTTCAGTTCAAGCCTGTCTCATCTGTGAGGCCTTCACCAACTGAAACCTTCTGTTTCACATCATGCTTCCTTTCTTCATAGTAGGCACCTGCAATGAGCTGAATGTGTTTGCTCAAAATGTAGATGTTGGAAGTCGAATCCCGATGTGACGGTGTCAGGAGGTGAGGCCTTTGGGGGTGATTAGGTCATGAGGGCGGAGGCCTTGGGAATGAGATTGGTGCCTTTATAGGAAGAGGCCAGAGAGTCTTTCCACTGTGTGCGGACACAACGTGAAGTTGACCATCTGTAACCCAGAAGAGGACTGTCACCATAACCAGACCGTGCTGCCTCCCTCATCTCAGACTTCAGCCTCCCAAGCTGTGAGAAATAAATTCCTGTAGTTCTGAAGCCTGGTCTACGATACTTTGTTAGAGCAGGCCAAACTGCCTAATAGACCCTTTGTTACAACTTTCCCTTTATACATGTATCTCTCCCAGGAGATTGTAGGGTGGTTACGGGTGGCTTTTTTTTTCTGGTGCTATATTAATTAATCATGGTATCTGCTGTGCCTAGAACAGTCGTTGGCACATAAGAAATGCTGAAATACTTGCTGACTGAGTAAAAATGTTTGTTTTACTGTTTCAAATAAAGCCCTGTCTTGCTCCCTACTCAAACAGCCTTGAGACATTGTATGAGTCTATCTGTACACCCTCCTGTAAACTCATTTAGTTCTTCTGTTTCAGCCTTCTGGTACCTCTCCTTCCAAATCTCTCCAGATCTCTGACCTCAACCTCCCCTTTTCTTTCTGTTTCTACACATTGGTTCTGTTGCTAGGATATTTTTCTTTTTTTTTTTTTCTATTTGGGGAACCTCTTCTCATTCTCTGTCTTGCAGTGATAAAGGGAATGGCATTTTGGAGTTTTCTGCAGGATTGATAAAGCAACATCTATCTGCGTGGGAAGTAACAGGGTTGTCCTGAGGCATCTTAATCCAAGAATGCAGGATTGGAGGACTGGATTATTCATTGCATCCTTCTGCTTTTAGCCCTTTCTATGCCAGTTTCCTCTGAGAGGTTGAGCCAATGCAGACACATTTATTTATTTTGAGATAAATAAGGCAGCTAAGAGGTGAGTGTCTCTGGAGCAGCTAGCAAGAAAAAGCAAGGGGAAAGCAGCTGGAGAGACAGCCACCAGAGAATGCAGAAAAGACCAGCAACTTGCACACAACTCAGGGATTGTGTTGTGCATCGTGTTGGAGACAGTGGAACCCCTCTGAATGTGAAAGGAAGTATTTGCTCTCCCTATAGGCTCTGGCATGTGAATATCTCTCAAAGCTGAAAGAACTGTCTGAGAAGTACTCCAATTGTTGGCCGCTAGGAACTTGGCAAGATGGTCACATTAATTCACATTTTCAGATGCTTTTTTGAGAACAGAAATGTAGTAAAAATTATCTTATTGTAGAGAGCACTTTTGCCCATTTCCAGCATGTCTTAATGGAAGGAATCATGAATTGTGTATGTGAAGACTTGAGTTCAAGTTCTGACTCAGGACATGCTGAACACCACCTTAGCCAAGTCATTCTACTCTCCAATCTCTAAATTTGCCTGTAAGAGGCAAAGATAATATTTTATATCTTAAAGCTGTTAAGGGGATCAGAAAAAGAAAACAAGGGATAGAAAATATAAAGAACCACATAAATTCTAGCAATAATGATTTTCAGAGTCCAGATTTATATCCACCAGGCAAAAAAGCTGCCATTACTTATGAATTATGTGATTTAGAGCAGTTTACTTCAACTTCCTGAGCCTCAGTTTCCTCACCTGTAAGATGGCAATAGCAGTTAGAGCATCTACTTTTTAGGTTTAAGTGAAATATTGCTTGTAAAGTGCTTTGCATGGTGCCTGGCATATGGACACTCAGTAAAAGTTAGCCATCAGTTTCTCAACCAATAGTATTATTATTATTGTAAAGTTGGAGTTCATCTTATAAAAATTAACTTTGTTCTTTGAACACCAATTGTAGAGCTCCTACAATGTTCAGGCCAGGCAATCTGCTTTATACCTGGGGGAGTACAAGAGAAAGGAAGTCATAATAGTCAATCCTTGCTCTCCTATACCTTAGAGTCTACTGAGAAAGAAAGACTCATCACATAATCATGGACCTTTAAGTAGTTTGCAAGCTGCTATGGGATAGAATAATAGGGGTATCTGATCAGATCTGGGAACAAAGAAGAATTTATCAAGAAATTGAGTTTTGAGTTGAACTTTGGAGGGTGAGTATAAGTTGACTACATGGAGGAAAGAATAAAGGCATTCTAAACAAAGACCCCTGTGCCTGTGTGCAAAGGTTCTGAGAAAGACTACCCCATCTGAGAAAGAGAGAGAAAGCCAGTGGCACTGGAGAACAGGCAGTAAGGTATCACATCCTATAGGAGTGGAATAAGGATGGAATCACAGGCTTTATAGACCATACTCAGGTTATGGCCAGTTAACTGAAGGCAGTCAGAGTTGTGAGCAGGGAAGTCACATAATGAATATTTAATCTTACAAAGATCATTTTTTTTTTTCTGCCATGTGAGGCAGGTAATCCACATAAGCTTAAGTGTTATTGAAGTATGACCAGTAATGAGGATGTCACCTGGGACTTGTGAGAAATGCAAATTATCAGGCCCCACCCAGACCTACTGAATCAAATCAGGAGGTGGGGCCCTGCAACCCGTGCTTTCACAAGCCCTCCAGGGGATTCTGTTGCATACTAAAGTTTTTGAAGCCCTAGTTTAGTCTAGGATGTGGTCAATAGAGATGCAAACATGAATGGATTTAAAACTCATTTCAAGGGTTTAGCTACTGGATTGACAGGATTTAGTGATCTCTTTGGTTTGGGGGTAGGAGGATGAGAAAAAAGGAAGTGTCAAGAATGACTCCAAAATGTGCATCTGCAATGGAATCCCCTAACCTGGCCTTTTATACTTTGTTGGGTTTGTATGTTTTGAAATGAGAGGGGAGGGAAAGCTGGAGCATAGCTTGTTGTTTTAGCATGTCTATTTTTTAATATTTACTAATCCACAGAGCACTGATGACCAGATCCAAAAACTATCATTATTAAAAATGACATCAAGTGAAAAAAAAGTTATGGCTTAGAGCATCTCTAGCAATGGGTAATGTAGCCAAGCTCTAACTGGAGAACTGATTTCATCTATGATAAGGACAGCTATTTTTCTTGAGGTCTTTACTTCCCCAGAATTTTTCAATGCTGAGTCCACTAAATTATCTTTTGAAACATCATCATGTTCCACTATTAAAAAAAAAAAAAAAAAAAAGAGTACTGTGTTTCAGAAATTACACTAGGAGTCAAACAGCAAAAGAAATCTTGTTAACAATGCTACTAAGATACTATTAAAAGGGAAAACATTAAACTTGGAATGTGCTTGATTTAAAAAAAAAATCCCTTTTGCTTGAACTTGTTTCATTGTGTATAGTATCTATAATATATCTATCTATAATGATTTAGAAAACTACTGGTTGTTTTATTTTTAAGATTTTATTTATTTATTGAGAGAGAGGAAGCACAAACATGGGGAGCAACAGGCAGAGGGAGAAGCAGACCCCTACTGAGCAGGGAGCCCAGTGTGGGACTTGCTTCCTGGGATCGTGACCTGAGCGAAAGGTGAATG
Source organism: Canis lupus familiaris (assembly GCF_011100685.1). Classification (NCBI taxonomy): domain Eukaryota; kingdom Metazoa; phylum Chordata; class Mammalia; order Carnivora; family Canidae; genus Canis; species Canis lupus. The sequence continues at coordinate 24,348,848 of NC_049244.1, read as the reverse complement.
CTAAAGGCTTAACCAACTGAGCCACCAGGCGCCCCAAACACTACCTGTTTTCCTCCAAGCATAAAAAGAGATTGCCAGAGTAAAAGCTTCTCGTGCATTTGATCTTTTAGTTGCTTTGGCCTGAGTCTGCACAGACTCCTTGACCAGTCTCCATTTGACTCCTTTCTCCCTTGATTTGCATGTATTTTGCTTTTGGGATGCAGCTCACAAAGTTTGTACTCAATGTCATAATCCCCACATAGCTTCTGTTAATGGAATTGAAAGACATGCATAGTCAGAGATCCCTCTAAGGTTGTTAAGCTTTTTTATAGGTGAAGGATAATTAAGTATATTTTCATTATCAAAAGTGAAAGGAAATGACGACCCTCTATTTAGTAAAATAGGATCATCTGGATAATCTTTTTTAGAATGCACCCCTATGACATTCACAGTCTAGGTTCTACTTGGTTCTTGCACTAACAAATAGAGCTTCTTAAACAGTCTGGTAGTATAGAGTAATCAAAACTCCCAAAGAATGAAGAATTAACTCTTAGAACACAGTAATTTATAGACTTCTTCCTAAGGGGTTGGCAAAGTATGGGTTGTGGGTCATATCTGTCAGGATGCCAGTTTTATAAAGGACATTTTATTGGAAAATGGCCATGCTCATTTGCTTATGTGTTGTTTATTACTATTTTGTCACTACAATAGCAGAGTTGAATAGTTGAGTCTGTGTGACTCTATGAACGGCAAAGCCAAAAATATTTACTATCTGGCCCTCTACGGAAGACGTCTACTGACCTCTGAAGATAAATGTACCAAATCTATTAGTTAATATCAAATTGGAGGCCCACATGGTTTAGGAGAATTCTGAATTGTCATGTTTTAATTATATGCATAGGATCAAAATGTGCTTTTGTTGGTGTTGGAGGAAAATGGCTATAATCATATGGAAGCTAGTGAGAAAATGTTATGCATGAATTCAGATTTCACAAAACAGTGTCTGTCTTGGGGCAGGCTTGCCAGTGCTAATAGCTCATCTGAGCACGAAGGGTAGGGCAGTCTTCACCTGGAATAGGGTTTGAACTCAAGTTCTGATGAGGTATCAGCTCCGTTTTAGGGGAGGAGCAAGCAGTAAGTTAAGGAAGCATCTAACTGCTTTGCTTCAATATGCCTGCCAAGTTGTGACTCAGGGCAATCTGGCGCTGTGTTCATGAGTCTTTGCTAAGAGTCGAGTTTGCACAATGGAAGAAATGTTCAGTATGTTTGTTGTCTGCATGTTCTTGGAAAGTGCTAAAATGACACCTAAAACTGCAACCATGTATTTATACACTGGAGAATTGTCATGAGATTCTTAACTACTTCTTTTCAATTTCTATTTCCTTGTTTCCAAATTCTCATCTCAAAATTTCTGCTTTTTCCCATAGAACATATTTGTTATCATTTTTATCTCACTCAACAGATTCTAATCCCAAATCTACTTAAAACAAAAACTTGATTGGGGTGCCTGAGTGGCCCAGCCAGTTAAGAGTCTGGCTCTTGATTTCAGCTCAGGTCATGAGATCCAGCACAATGTTGGGCTCGATGCTCAGCTCAGCTCCGAGTCCACTTCTCTTCTCTCTCTCCCTCTCTCTCGGCTCTTCCCTCTGCTTATCACTAATATCAATAATTTATGCAAGTATAATTTTTTCCTTTTCAGATATCAAAATAATATTATTCACTCATGTGATAATTATTCCTTAGAGATTTCTTTTAATGTTTGTAGAAATGCACTGTGTTTTAGCACAAAGCCAATGAAACTGAAAGTCATATGACTTTTGAGGTATAGTCTCACCTCTTCCAACAATTAACATTAATCATTCTGAATGGTTTACTCAACCACTCTGAACTCAAGATTTTCATCTTTCCAGTAAAGAGTTTCATCTCATCATCTCAAAGATCTTTCTAACCCCAGCAATCTGAGCTGACTTTATGTTACAACTTAACACTAGCTTAGATGTTCAAGTAAATACTGAATAATTCTCCATTTTCCAAAGTAATATGTTTCCTTAATTAAAAATAAAATCATGAAATGTTTCATATGTATGCAGATTTTTATAACCAATACCCACCTTATGCCATCACTTAGCTTTAACAAATATTAATACTGAACCATAGTTGTGCCTGATTTTTTTAGAAAAGATTTTGTGTATTTTTTTGAGAGGGAGAGAGAGCATGCACACAAGGAGGGGGAGGGGCAGAGGGATAGGGAGAAGCAGAACAGGGAGCCCAACAGAGCTTGATGCCAGGACCTTGGGATCATGACTGGAGCTGAAGGCAGATCCTTAACCGACTGAGCCACTCAGGCACCTCCCTTAATGTTTTTTAATAGTTAAAGGATGGAAGCATTACATGTATAGGTAAAGTCCTTATTTTATATAATTAGTCAAAAAGTGTAAAATACTTTTGTACATATTAGCCTCTTCAAAGCCCTTAACCATGAGAAGTAGCTGTATATTCAGTATGCAGACGTGGTTCAGACAGGTATAAAAATTATATTTGAGCATACTCAGTGAGTAAAATGTAGAATCCAAGACTCAACTACATGCAAGGTCATCTAAGCCCTGATTTTTCCATTATACCTTGACTCTCCTTTTCTAAACATAGTATTTTTGTAATTAGAATTCCTCATAAACACCACAAATTGATTATGATTATCTTAACTAAAAATACTAGTTTATTAAAAACATATGTTGCAACTTACAGACCCAAAGAAAGCAATGAGCAACCAGCTCTTGAAAAAGATAGGAAGCAGTAATTTTCTGTAAGGTCTAGGTGGCAGGAATAACTGGAAGGATTTTTCTGGCCTCCATTGTTAAATGAATATGCTTCCTCCATTTTTGATCTTGGGTCCCTCTGTTCAAGACCAAAATTACTGGAAAAGAAACTGATTGGCTCGGTGTAGACTATTTGTGTATCCTTCCAGTGAGGTGCTAGTCAGAGTACTGGGCTTGATGGTTCTATTAGGGCTATGTGCAGAGGAGTGTTTTGGGTTCTGATGGAATATGGTGGTTCAGTGACAAGAGGAAAGGCACGGATGCTATTCTGCCAAAAAAGTGAGATAATCTACTCTGCTAATTGTGGCAACCATGAGAACATGCATCTTGTGTCTCTGATTACAGGATAGTAATTGGCTAATGGCCCCAGCTGCTATGCTCTGAAACCATTTCACTGTGTTGGCACAGAGGCCAAACTTTCTACAGGCTGCTTCCAGCCAATGACTGAATGAAACAGAGGTGCTAAATAGTTCTGTTCCAGGGAGATACAGAAATACCCTGATGGTCACCTTGGCTGGGTGACTCCTTGATGACCTTGGTGAACTTCCATTACAACCGCACTGCAGGCTAACACACTGTTGTCAAATTTTTCTTCCTTCCCTTTCTCCTTTGCTTGACCTGAGACCTGCTTTATGTTCTTCTCATCATTAGCTTCTAAGAAGATCCGCAATGGCACACATCTAGTCATTAATATTCAAAAGCAATACTAAGTAGCACTTTCATGAATAATTCCCTAAGAATATTATTCTTCCTTTCCCACATTCTTTAACCCCCTTTTTGTTGTTGTTGTTCTTAAAACATTTAAAACCTTCTAACAAACTCTACGATTATTGGTAGTTTATTGTTTTTCTTTCCAAAGTAGAATATAAGGTCTCTTGGGGGTATAGGACAGAGATCTATTCTGTTTTGTTTACTGAGGTAACCAAACACATAAAACAGTTCCCAGCCATAGAGGGCACTCAATAAATATTTGTGTTTTTTTTTCTATGTGTATCAATAAATATTTGTTGAATGAATAACTTTATTTCTAATTGCTTGCAATGTAATCTCCAAATATTTTCTTTTGGGTCCTAAACTAAGTAATCCTAGAGTCCCAGACTCCCTTACCCATGCTGGATTTATGTGGGTATTATGATTATTATTGATACCAACAATTATTCCCATTGCCCTACAAAGACCATAGATTCCTCCAACTAAAACCTTGTGCAATTAGAGTTAACTTGATCCTCGAATTCTCATTTAAAGCAAGTTCTTTTTCACTGAAAAACAGCAAGTTTGAAGAAATCTTAAATTGCTTTTCTTAAAGTCAAGTATCGTGGGGGCAAGTTTGCTTCAGTGTCTTGTTCCCAAAAGGAAGTAGCGATCACAAAGCAAAGCCCTTTGGATCAGACATTTTTCTGCTCACTAACAGTTGTCTGTCACATTTGGCCGCCTTTCATCCAGAGGATCGTTGAAATAGAGAACCACAGCTCAGAGTTGATTGGGGCTCAGGGCTCTTTGTTTTTTCCAGTCTTAGAAGAAGAAATGAATCAGGGGGATATCACTGTGTGTCCTACTAGAGCTGCCACAATACAGAGATGACCATTTCTTAAGGTTCCTAAGAAAGCAAGAGAAAAAAACGTATCGGGAGGATGTGTCAGACAAATGCTTTCTGAATGAGGTCAGAATATGGTGCTACACACATCAACGACTTAGGTTACTACCCTTAAAAACTGTTACCAGGAAACTTTTCTGAGTACATTCTCTTTATCTCAACATGGGGACTGAAAGTAGTACAGTAGTTGGTTTTCAGATCCCAGTGTCTCACTGGCTACTGAAGGAACTTTAAGAGTTAGAGCCATGTGTATCTTAATAAAGAATGTATTCCAATCTGAAACTAAAATAGCTAAATCTTGTCTCAAAGAGAGGTCTGGGCACCTGGCTGGCTCAGTTGGTGGAGTGTGCAACTCTTGTGATCTCTAGGTTGTAAGTTCAAGCCCATGCTGGGTATAGAGAGTACTGAAAAAAATAAGATCTTAAAAAGAGAGAGAGAGAGAGAGGTTCTACTCTTATTCTTGGTTGAGAGAAATTTGTGGGTTATCCTAAGCCTTTATTTCATTTTTTTTCTCTTATACTATGGTATTTAAGAAACCATTTGTATCATTATGTCCTAGAGCATGTGGAGAAAACTTAAATGACAGTGAAACTCCATTCCTGAACATTGTTTATAGAATAAGAATATGCCCAGAATATTATAATAAAGCAAAATTTGAAACACAACTGAGGCTTGTGTTTAAATTCTGCTCTTTGGCATTTAAATGCTGTGTGAACTAAAGAACATACTGCATATCTCAGGTTCCACATTTGTAAAATGTGGTTCAGTGCGGTAAAGTATTGGTCATGTTGCTTAATGAGAAGTTCAGATATAATGCATGTAAAGCATATGGCATAGTGTCTAGCACATAATGGAAACTTAAATTCTCACACTAAGTTCTTGCTGCATGCATTATATTGTTTATATTATCAGGACTCCTTTTATCTCTATGTCTCATTGGACTATACTCAGTTGTTCTGGCTCCTCCTCTAAACCCATCCCAGCTGAATTTGTGTTTAACCATATGTGGAAAATCTATTCAATTTCAGGTAATAATTATCTCTGTTTACCGTCAGAGCAGTTTGGTTTTCTTAAAGCAAGTAATAGCTCTACTGGTCAATAACATAATCAATGATTTGTTGAGCAAGGATGGTGCAACTATTGATAAAATCACATCTTGGGGATAATTTTTTTGGCTCTCAAGTTCCCGAGCTCCCCTTTTTCCTAATGATTAGAGATTTCTTAAAAAGGGCTATACATACTCCTGGGAGAGGAATACGGTTTTTATTTAAGGAGAAAAGGAACTTGGAACAAAATGGAAAGAAGAAAAAAAAAAAAAACTTGGCACATTCAAATCAGTTAAGCGTTGCATGATTTGATATCTATTCTTCTTTCTTCTCTCTCTCTTTCTCTCTTTTCCTCTCTATCTTTGGGATATCTGTTAAAATTTAGATCATTGGAATGTGCGAAAAGTGATCTCCCCAGAGATATGACCTCATCACCCTTATTGCCCTGTCTTGAATATTCAATTTCTTACCTCAAATCTCTAGAGTTGCCAGAACCCCACTATATGTTCCTTTATCCTTATTCTATAAAAACTGAAAATAAAGTTCCTGAGAAGAAAGGAGAAAAGAAAAAACAATAATTCCACAAGCCACCGCTATTAATATTTTGTGTGCATTCTTACAGGCTTTTTTTTTCCTACAAAGAAACAAATGTAAAACACATTGTTTTTATTTTTTATTATTTTATTTATTTATTTATGACAGTCACAGAGAGAGAGAGAGGCAGAGACACAGGCAGAGGGAGAAGCAGGCTCCATGCACCAGGAGCCGGATGTGGGATTCGATCCCGGGTCTCCAGGATCGCGCCCTGGGCCAAAGGCAGGCGCCAAACCGCTGCGCCACCCACGGATCCCAACACATTGTTTTTATGAGATCCTTCTTTTCATTGAATATTGAAATGAAAGGTATCTTTAGCCACTGCCCAGCTCAGGGGTGTCTCTAGCTGGTTCTGTTCATCGCCCCCCAACTCCACTTTACCCTCTGCTGTTACACAGGTGTCAGTGTCCTAGTGCCCTTTAACTTTGGGTCACTAAGATCCTGGGGCATATGGAGGAAGGGTTCACTCCAGGAAAATCCAGTGGGGACAGGGCAAAGACCTGAAACATATATATGCTGCACTGTAGATGGATGACCCTTGGAAGGGTTTCCTGCAGGTAAGGTACAGCCTTTACCTGATATTTCACAAAAGAGTCTTTGCTTTTATCCCTTAGTATAGTACAAATGCCAAGAATGGTGAGATTGATATGGAGCTTGTTCCCCATACAGTTCTGGGTACTCCAGGGGACTTCTCTTTCCTTTTTAATATGACTCTTCTTTTAAGTCTCCTTTTCACAGTACCCATTCTATTCCTGTTTTTTTTTTTTTTTCCCCAGTCCCTTGAAAATAGTCCTTCCATATTGATAAAGAATCTGGAATGTTATGCTAATACTTTAAGCAAGCAGTGAAAAGCCATTGGGTGTTTTTATTCAATACTCTGTATTTTCACAGCTTATAGGAAGCAGCATGAGAGGAAACCTAAAGGCAGGAAGAACACTTTTGAAGAGTGGATGAGAGATGATAAAGGCTGGACAAAGCAATAGTAGCAAATGTAAAGAGGAAGGATAGCTAAGAGTTCGATGATAGAATCAGTTGGTATTCGCATTACTGCTGCAGCCTTTCTGCTACAGCTCTGAGTGTCCCATCATCCATTACTATCAGGAATAGCTTTGTTTACTTGTCCGCAGTCTCTTTCCAACCCCTGCCTCAATATGTACTCCCTAGACTAATTTCTAAAAACTGTCAAACTTGTCACCACATCACTAAAAAAGTAGCACTAAGACAACAGTTTTTGGGACCAAAACTCATCAGATTCAGTGTGAAATATGAAGAGCACCTGAAAATGTTTAGGTCACATGATATTAATGCTGTTAACAGTTGGGGTATTGTATTACCGTAGTAATAGTTTCAAAAACTCAATGTCACACATATTTATTGTGAAAAATCCAATTAAAATCCTGCTTGATGGTAAGAAACATGAGGATATGCAAAGTGTCCATATCCTCCTTTCTGCTACTGAGTTACACTGGGAAATGCAACTTGTATCTCTCATCACAACAGCAGAGTCATTAAAGAAAAGAGAACAACTCACAACTCAATTTGCTTTTATATCTGTACCTTCTTATATTAAGTTATCAAACTTTGAACTCCTACTGGAAACTATCTTTTTTCTTTTCTTTTTTTTTTTGCTTATTGCCAAATATAACCTGTTGGGGGTTTGTAGAAAGCATATAAGTCTTCTTACAATTGTGAATAGTAGCAAGTCAGATTCTCCAATACCCTTGTTTCCCAGTGGAGAAAAAGGAAGTACCAAAGTGGAGACATGGGACATTCCACCGCATTTAAGCTCTGTGTAATTATTTATGCAATTCCAAAAATACATTTTACCATATAGGGTATAGACTCTGTTTTCTCCCTGTGAGTTGTATTCATCCATGGAAGTCTAAGGTGTTATTAGCTTAAATCCTGGCAGAGCCTCATCTGTTTTAGCACTCAACAGCCCACATGGTAATTACTGCTGCTATCACAGAAGGACTTAAAATTGACACAGGATTTCTGCCCTCTAACCTGTTTTAAGAATCCTTCATCTCTGGATTTGAGGCTGAGGAATGTGCTGCCTCCCATCTTAACCTTCTGAGAGATTTATCACAGCAGGCTTGAATTACCATTGACTGGAAGATGTTGATGATCTTTATTGTGCCCATGGGTAAGAATGGAAGAGGCCAACCTTGGGGAATAGCTTTGAATGATTATAGTCCTCCAAGCTTGGAGATTTTGTCAGAGAGCCAGGGCAGAGGGCCTAGTAGAGAAATTCAGGAAAGCCAGGGAAGGGATGCATAAATGAGCAAATTAAGTGTGAAGGGTCTTGCCTAACTGCTTGGTAAGTGTTGGCATCTTTCCTCTTTTTTGGGAAGAAGCAAGTGGCATATGCATTGCCTTCTAACTCTAGAGATAGCCAGAACCATATTTGTAGGGCAGTTGATATGGATAAATCTGAAGGAGCAGTTGAAAGAAGAAAGGAAGAAGGAAAGGGAGGGAGAAAAGAAATAAGCCTATAATTCCCTTATACTGTTTCTCTTATACAGGTATACCTCCTTGTATTGTACTTTATTGTACTTCACAGATAATTGTATTTTTTTTTTACCAATCAAAGATTTATAGCAACCCTGCATGGAGCCACTTGATTGTGCCATTTTTCTAACATTTTCTCGCTTTGTGTGTTCACATTTTGGCAATTCTCTCAATATTTCATACTTTTTCGTTATTATAATTGTTATAGTGATCTCATAGATATTAGTGAGCTTTTATATTACTATTGTAATTGTTTTGGGGCACCACCAATGCTGCTCATATAAGACAGCAAACTTAAATGTATGTGTTCTGACCCCTCCACCAACTGGCCATTCCCATTCTCTTTCTCATTCCTTGGGCCCCTTTATTCCCTGAGATACAACAATATTGTAATTGGGTTGATTAACAACCCTACAGTGGCCTCTAAGTATTCACATGAAAGGTAGAGTTGCATGTCTCTCACTTTAAGTCAAAAGCCTAGAAATGGTTAAGCTTAGCGAGGAAGGATGTTGAAAGTCAAAATAGGCCAAAACTAGCTCTCTTATTCCAAACAGCCAAGCTGTGCATGCAAAGAAGTTCTTGAAGAAAATTAAAAGTGGTACTCCAGTGAACACACAAAGCGAACACACTAAGAAAGTGAACACACTAAGAAAGTGAAACAGCCTTATTCTGGTGTAGAGAAAGTTTGAAGGGTCTGGAGAGAAGATCAAACCAGCCAAACATCCCTTAAGCCAAAGTCTAATCCAGAGGAAGGTCCTAACTCTCTTCAATACTATAAAGGCTGGGAGAGGTGAGGAAGCTGCAGAAGAAAACTTTGAAGCCAGCAGAGATCGGTCTATAAGGTTTTTTTTTTTTTTTTTTAATAATCTTTGCAGGTGTAGTTTTTTTCATTTTTTTTTAAGATTTTATTTATTCATGAAAGACACAGAGAGAGAGAGAGAGAGGAACAGATACAGGCAGAGGGAGAAGCAGGCTCCAAGCAAGGAGCCTGATGTGGGACTCGATCCCGGGTCTCCAGGATCACGCCCTGGGCTGAAGGCGGTGCTAAACCGCTAAGCCACCGGGGCTGCCCTGGTTTATGAGGTTTAAGGGAAGAAGCTGTCTCCATAACATCAAAGTGCAAGGTGAAGCAGCAAGTGCTGACGTAGAAGCTGCATAAGTGATCCAGAAGATCGAGCTCAGATAATTCTTAAAGCTGGCTATGCTAAACCACAGATTTTCAATATAGATGACACGGCCTCCTATTGGAAGCAGATATGATCTAGGATTTTGATAGCTGGAGAGAAGTTAATGGCTGGCTTCAGAGCTTCAAATGACAGGTTGACTCTTCTGTTAGGGGTTAATGCAGCTGGTGACTTTAAGTTGAAGCTAATACCCATTGAACATTTCAAACAAATCCTAGGACCCTTAAGAATTATGCTGGATCTATTCTATGCTCTATACATAGAACAAAACCTGGATGACAGCACATCGGTTTATAACATTGTTCTCTGAATATCTTAATTTTAAACCCACTGTTGAGACTTACAGAAAAAGAATTCCTTTCAAAATATTACTACTCATTAATAATGTAGCTGGTCATCCAAGAGATGTACAATGAGACCAATGTTGTTTTCATGTCTATTAGCACAACATCCATTTTGCAGCCCATGGATCAAGGAGGAATTTTGACTTTCAAGTCTTATTAATTAAGAAACACATTTGGGGGTGCCTGGGTGCCTCAGGCGGTTAAGTGTCTGACTCTTGATTTTTGCTCAGGTCATGACCTCAGGATCCTGAGAGGGAGCCCTGTGTCACCTCTGTGCTCAGCAGGGAGCCTGCTGGAGATTCTCTCCCTCTCCCTGCTCACACATTCTTCCTCTCTCTAAAATAAACAATATTTTTTAAAAAAACAAAACATATTTTGTAAGACTATAGCTGCCATAGATTCCTCTTTTGCATCTGGGAAAAGTAAATCGAAAACCTTCTAGAAAGAATTCACCATTCCAAATGCCATTAAGAGGGAAGAGGTCATGGAAAGAGGTCAAAATATCAACATTAACAGGAATTTGGAAGAGATTGATTCCAGCATTCATGGATGCCTTGGTGCCTTGGACGGGTTCAAGACTTCAGTGGAGGAAGTAATTGCAGATGTGGTAGAAACAGCAAAAGAACCAGAATTAGAAGTAGAGCCTGTAGCTGTGACTAAATTGGTGTGATCTCCTGATCAAACTTTAATGGATTAAGAGTTGATGAGCAAGGAAAGTGACTCTTGAGATGGAAACTTCTCCTGGTGAAGATGCTTTGAAGGTTGTTGAAATAACAAAGGATTTAGAGTATTACATAAACTTAGTTGATAAAGCAGCAGGGGGGTTTGAGAGAAGTGACTCCCAATTTTAAAAGAAGCTCTCCTGTGGGTAAAAGGCTATCAAATAGCACCACATCCCACAGAGAAATCACTCACGAAAGTAAGAGTTGATTAATGTGGCAAATCTCATTGTTGTCTTATTTTAAGAAATTGCCAAAGCCACCTCAACTTTCAGCGACCACCTTCCCTTTATCAGTCAGCAGCCATCAGCAAAGGTAAGACCTTCCACCAGCAAAAAAGATTACGTGATGCTTAGCATTTTTTTAAGAAATAAAGTATTTTTAACTAAGGCATGCACATTATATTATTAGACATAATGCTATTGTACACTCAATAGACTACTGTATAGGATTGTTTATCCTAATATGTTATGTTATGTTAGGTTAGGTTAGGTTAGGTTAGGTTTTAACCTAATTTCATTTAACCCAGGCTCAGTTGGTTGGGAGGCCAACTCTTGGTTTCAGCTCAGGTCATGATCTCAGGGTCCTGGGAATGAGCCCACATTAGGCTCCATGCTCCGTGGGGGAGTCTGCTTCAGGATTCTTTCTCTCTCTCTCTCTCTGTTCCTCCCCCTGCCATCTCCCCCCTCTTTCTTTTTAAAGTAAATAAATAAACCTTTTTTAAAAAAGTCATTTATCCCTCTTCATTGCAGTGTTTACTTCATTGGCGTGGTCTGGAACCAAGCACACAGTATCTCTGAGGTGTGCCTCTACACATTTTTTTTTGTCATATATGCAATGGGAAGGCAGACATCAGGCTAGTGCATGCCAAATCATTACAAAATTTGAATTTAAAGGAACCCATGTTGAGAACTTTTGCTGAATTTATAGAATGTCAAAGGTTATATCTCATGTAACTTAAGAGACAAATCTCAAAGTGATCTTTCAACTGCTCCAGAACATGATGTGAAATGACTGCTGTGTGATTAGAGATACTGTCAGGTGGGCAGCTCTTCCCTTGGCTCTCTCTCACCTGATATGCTTTTGCCTCTCTCTAAGATGCTTTGGTTCACCTGTTCAAAGTCTCTGTGGAGACAATAATGATGCCTATCTGAGTGCATAGATAAAATGGATTTTCAGGAAAATTAATAGCCTCTGTTCTTATTTAGATGATGTTTTTCTAAGATAGCTAACAGAGAGATGCTTTAAGGTGTGATCCAAATATCAGATTCATACTGTTTTGCCATGTCCCTGCTATTACTATGTCCAGGGTCTGATTGATAGCTTGCCATGATGGTTCTTTTTGTTCCTACCATAGCTACAGCATTAGTGAAAAGAGCTCCCAACTTGAAATGATGGCCATAGGAAAAGTTAGAATTAAGAGCCATTCTGGGATGATGAGGATAGTAGTGTTTGGCCAGGAATATGGCTTATTTATGAGTTTTCCCCATTAGTCATAGATGATAGAGTTGATTTATTGTCTCATGGTTTTTGAGTTGCTCTATCTACCACTGGACTGATGAATGTGAGGATATTAGAATTGAGGGACCAAGTTAATTGGAGAAGAGTAGTTAATTGATACCCCCCATGGTCCAAGGTTAGTTACTGTAGGAGCTATGTTTGGATCCCAGGTCTCCTGGAGCCTGGTGATGGGATATTGAAATAGGATTGCTGTTACATAGCTATTTGGGAAGATGAATGAAAGGAAATCATAGATCTGAATCAAAAGATCAAAGGAATTCATGATGCTGAAGCTATTAGGAAGATGTGGTGGAACAGGGACACAGTCTATGCATACTTTATATAGTAGAAGCACATTATACACACTTTTTTGTATATTCAACTACACTTTTCAAAAAGTACAAAGCAGATAAAATAAAATGTGATTTTTTTTTTTATGTCAGATGGCCCCTATATCAACTCCTTCATCTGGTGCTTAACTAAAGAAAAAAAATTTGTTAGATTCTAAGGTTGGATAGATATCTCAGCCTGTTTTGGAAATTATGAAATGTAATGCAATATATACAAAACAACTTAAAATATCAGAATATCAGTATTCTGACTGTTATTTTTGTCTTATACCCAACTTAGAAATCAACTCCCAAATAAGGTGTATATTCACAATAGTAGTGTTTTTTCCCCCATCAAAAGAAAAATGAAGGAAAAATCTATGTGAGTAGATGAATAGTTTTGTTTTTAAGCAGTAACTTTTTTGCCATTTTCAATTTTCTCTTTTGCCCAGGAATGCTTTTTAGTAGGAAATCTAGTATAAAAATTTTAATATACTCTGAAAATGTATATCTTAATATACATAAAAACATTTTAAAATATGAGCCTTGGGTTTGAACCTAAAGCTACTAATGATATTTCTCAGGGTTCTTTTGTGCAAAAAATAGAATTGTACTTGATTACCTCTTTTTAAAATATGTTCATTTTTTTAAAAGATTTTATTTATTTATTTGACAGAGAGCATAAGCAGGGGGAACAGCAGGCAGAGGCAGAGGGAGAAGCAGGAACCTAAGCAGGGAGCCTGATGTGGGGCTCTATCCCAGCACCCTGGGAACATGACCCATGAAAGCATATGCTTAACTGACTGAGTTACCCAGGCGCCCCTAAAATATGTTCTTAAAGTAGAAAAATAGACATGCATAAGTGTAGAGTTTGATAGGTTTTCAAAAACTGAACATTCCTATGTAAATAACATAAAAATCATAAAGCAAAACTTGACCAGCATCCTAGAACTCCCCCAACCTGTTTCCCCTTCAAATCACAATCTCCTAAACTACCAACCTGACTTTTAACACTGTAGGTGAGTTTTGACTGTTTTGTACTTAATGTAAATGTATTCTACTCGTTTGTGACTGGCTACTTTTGCTCAATATTATGTTAGTGATATTCATCCATCTGATTGTTGATTATTGCATAATGTTCATTCACAGTGCTGCCTAATGTTGTATTGTGAGAATGTATCTTAATACTGCCATACAGTTTTTAAGGTATATGTACTAATTTGCAACCAGCTGGCATGTAGGAGAGTTCAAGTAACTGCATTTCCCCCAAAACTTGGTATTTTCCATCTTTTTTACGTTAGCCATTCTGGTGGGCAATCATTGATTTTTAAATCGACTAAATAAACCTCCAGCAAACTCCTACCAAACAAAGGTCTTTATTTAGCAACCCATTCGTGCTGGGGGTGGAAAGGGGCAATGTTTCATAAAGTGGAATGCTTCAACATCAACAAGTTCAAAAAAGAAATACAGTTTGAATTACATAAGCAGAAATATCTCAGCACAGACAAGTGTTTTTGTTTAAAATACAGCCTTATTTTCAAAGAAAGCATTTCATTTGGGATTGAAGAGATATGCATATGGGCTAGTCATTTATGGAATCTGAAAACTGACATTTTTAAGATTTTGGAGGGGAGGTGTGGGATAGAAGAAAACAGTAAGGACTTTATTAACTGCACCAGTAATGATTGAGGTTTTCATAAGAAAAACACGAGGCAGTGGTTGATTTGTATTTTTATTACTGTTGCAGGGTCTCCATTTTGGTGCCTATTGGATATTGTTCCTATAAAGAATGAGAAAGGAGATGTGGTACTTTTTCTGGCCTCATTCAAAGATATAACAGATACAAAAGTGAAGATTACTCCAGAAGATAAAAAAGAAGGTTGGTACTGTTTTCAGAAAACATTGACAGATGGAGCAACATTTTGAAATTGTTTACTCAAAAACTCTGGGAGGAAAAAAAAATTGCCTTTTTAATAACAGCAACTGATAAATATTCAGAACTGTTAGCAGTCAGTATTTGGTGCCTATTCCAAAATCACAGAGACATTACATGAATTTACATTCTTGTCTGAGTAATAAAGACTCATTTGACAGGAACCAGAAGTTCATATTCCTATGCAAATAGAATGAGAATGGAAAATAGTTTACTAGAATATAAAGCATCACACCAACTTGTTTTATTAGGGAAGAAAATGAGTCAAGAGCAATAAGTGAACTTAAAATGATGTGATTAAAAGTATTATCTGTCAGTTTCATCTAAAGTGAAGTAGCTCAAAACCTAGAAGTGAAAATTTCACGTGCAAAATTAAGAATCAAGTTTAATGGTTGCTAGAGTGGACTGTCGGAAACAAATGTGTATCTGTATCTCATCATACAGAACAGTATAATGATTTGTTTTAAGGTATAAATAAGCTTTTAATGATCTTTAAAGGAGTCTAAGGCTCTATGTTGCTTTCCTTTTAGTTATACTTTTCCTTCTGTTTATACTTATTATGAAATTTCTTGCAATTCATGCAAACTGACAAAAATTGATGCTGAAAAAATGTCAGTTTTGTTTCACTTAAACAGGAGTAGGATTAGATACTTTGGGGTGACCAGAGAAAAAGCAATCGTCATTTCAGGGATGTCCTATGTAGTAAATTCTTTATGAGAACAAGCTATTTGGCATTCAACAACTATGTCTTTTTAAGAATGAACTCTTACTCCGGTTCTTTTAAAACATATATGTTAGTGTTTTAAATATAGAATGTCTCTTGAAATGACAACCCAAAAGAGAGAACTATCATGGTACTCCCACCCCCACTTCCATCATTTAAAATGTTTGCAAATACACAACCCTTTTCCTGTGTGTTTGCATGACTAAATGGTTAGGCATATTTTACATACAAAAGGAAAGAACAGTCTTACAATGAAAGTTACGTGGATATTACAGCAAGTGTAACACCTGTCCAGTGAGAGAAAAGAAAATGTGGGAGTCAATGTGCAGTTTTGTTTTTAGTTTTGTTTGTTTTTGTTTTTGGTATTATAGGAATATGGAAGGTGAGTATGAATTGTATTTGCTCACAGCACTTGTTGACACTAAATGTGTGGATTTTCTCCATACCAAGAACCAGTTCTCCAACTTTATGGACACCAGCTGGGGGTCCTATCATGTAATTCAGCTCTGACACTACTCAGAGTTAGTGTCAGACTCCACAGGTTTATGGGTTCATTCCCACAAGACTGCCCTCAATTCAGATGCTAGTCACAAATATTGGGAGCCCAGGGTACCTGTACACTTCTGTCCTACTTGGCTTTAAAGTTGGAGGCTCTGCTACCCCACATTCCCCTCTGCGAATACGGTAATTTGTTAGAATAGCTCCCAGCACTCAGGGTAACACTTTTCTTATATTATTACAAAGGATACAACTCAGAAATAGCAAAATGGAAAAAATGCATAGGGCAAGGCATGGAGAGGGGGAATCTGAAGCTGCCATGGTCCCTGTGGGTGAGCCACACTCCCAGGACCTCAGTGTGTTCACCAGTTCAGAAGCCCTCAAGCCTGCTGCAGGAATTCTTACAGAAGTTTTATTATGTAAGCATAATTGATTACATCATTGGCCATTGGTGATTAACTCAGTCTCCAGCCCCTCTCCTCTCCCAGAAGGTTAGGCATGGGGTGAAAGTTCCAACTCCCTAATCTTGCCAGGGACCCCCAGCTACTAATCATTCATCACTGAAGCTATCTAGGGAACCCCAGCCACTAATCATTCATCAGTGTATAAAAGACACTCCTCATCTCAGAGATTCCAAAAACTTAATAGAGTTGTTTGCCAGGAACAGGAGAGAAAGACATTTATATACATGTTTATATATACACACATTTATATATATGTATATATGTTTATATATATATTTATATTTATTATGCCACAGTAAAGAATATTTAAATAAAATCATTATTCATATATTGAATATGTGTGTATATTATGTACACCCATATATGTGTAGATAGAAATATAAAACTAAAAAATATATGACTACTACTTTTTTTTTTTTTTTTTTGCTTCAAAGGGAGCAATTTAATTAATCTGACTTGCTTTAAACATGAGGATCATGTGTCATGGTTTTATAAAATTTAACTCATCACCTTTGTCTTAGGTCTGTCATGTCTGCTCTGCAGATAGGGAGAAATTCCTGTCCTGGAAGACTGAAATTGATAAAAGGAGCAAACTATACTTACTCACTTGGGGTTTGAAAGAGCTCAATGAAAACGCTCCTTTTCTCCACCCAAGCGCTGGACCAACTCACAAGGGAATAAGAATAAAGCAGATGGGAGACCAGCATATCACCTTTCTTTCTGATAATACTGATAACAGAGCATCTGACATGTATCATCTACAGCAAGTGAGCTTCCCCTTTCTCAGCTCTGGATTTAGGCAGAGTTACCCTTGGTCAAGCTGTAATGAGGCAAGGCAGATCTCCCCAAATTATAAATTCAAGCTCAAGGACCAGAGCAGATCAGGTGTTCCCCAAGGCAGCTGTGCCTTAATACCGTCCTTCCAAATGCGATCCAATTAAGTTCCTCTTCTTTCCCTGGGAAGAATTGAGTAAAGGAGCAGAGAGAGGCCACATGTTTCACACTAACAGAACTGCTTGCGCATGAAAGACCGCACTTGCCATTTGGGGGTGGAGGGCATAAATTTGGATACTCTGGAACCAGTGACAATTTTACTAATTCAAAGTTCTTTTTTTTGTAATATTTTATTTATTTATTCCTGAGAGATAGAATGAGGCAGAGAGAGAGACACAGGCAGAGGGAGAAGCAAGTTCCATGCAAGGAGCCTGATGTGGGACTTGATCTCGGGTCTCCAGGATCAGGCCCTGGACTGAAGGCGGTGCTAAACCGCTGCCCCTAATTCAAAGTTCTATCTTAAAAATGAGTTTTACGTTTATATTTAAATAAATATGTTCAACTATGCTCAGTAATAGTCCAGTTTGTTTAGGGAACGTGTATGATCATGTTCTATCACTTGCAAAGTTTAAAGCAAAAAATATCAACAAAAC
This sequence comes from Canis lupus familiaris, assembly GCF_011100685.1. NCBI lineage: Eukaryota > Metazoa > Chordata > Mammalia > Carnivora > Canidae > Canis > Canis lupus. The sequence continues at coordinate 24,331,186 of NC_049244.1, read as the reverse complement.
ATTTTTAACATTAACTATATAATGCAAAGTATGACTTAGGAATTTTGAAATATTTGACAACAGTCCCTAAATTTTTATAGTTTTATAACTTTTTCCTCAAATGATTATTACTTTATATGAGATTATGTATTATTTCCAACATGTACTGAGCACTTAAGAACATTTTCTTCTGTTACTACCTTATTATAAATGTCCCACCAATATTATAAAGCCAATATGGTTATAAAATGATCTTAAATAATAGATATATATTTCTTTTCTTTATTTTTAACCTGCCATTAATAGAGAAAAATACATTAAAATTCACCAATTGATGGCATGTCTTGCAGGAAAGGCACATCTTAGCGTATGATATTTTTAGAACTTCAGGATAAGTGTTTGAAAATCATTAAAATGTCACTGTGTAACTGGAGCAATATTGTTTCATAGCACTAGAAAACTCTAAGTGAGCCTGATTGACCTGGTATTGCACCTCATACAAATGTATCACTGAAGTTCACTGGGTTGTAGAAATAAGATTTGTGTTAATTAAATTAATTTTTACCAAGGCTCAATTATGGACTTTAAGAGGTATAACTTGTGCACTTCTATTTTTAAAAAATACTTTCATCATTAATATCTATATTGCTTGAGGTTTTCTTAAAGATTTTTTTTATTTATTTATTCATGAGAGACCTAGAGAGAGAGAGAGAGGCAGAGACACAGGTAGAGGGAGAAGCAGGCTCCATGCAAGGGAGCCTGATGTGGGATCTGATCCCAGGACTCCAGGATCATGCCCTGGACCAAAGGCAGGCACTAAACCACTGAGCTACCCAGGGATCCCCCTTGGGGTTTTATTTGAAATGAAGAAAAACATATTTTATAGAAAAGGCTTGCAAGGTATGAGATACAAGGAACAGCATCAATCAGAGATTAGCATAAAATACAAAGTACTGTAGGTGTACCCGGTAGCTCTCTGAGATGTGTGTTGGGTAGGTGATCTGGGGGTGTGTGTTTTTGGTGGGGAGAAGTAGAAGAGAGGGACGGAGAAGGGAGGGAGGGTATGGAGGACTTCAGCAGAAATCTGGTGATTTTTACTACCTAATACCCTCCTTATTTTGGACATGTATTTTACTTCCATTCTAAAAATAGTGTGTAAACCACTAACTTCTATATCCATTTCCAGCATTACAATAAGGTGAGACTCTGTTCACCTCTTTTACTATCAGTAAGAAATGTTTTAATACAACTTAAAAGTGGATTAATAGTGGAGTAATTCAACAAATACTTATTGAGTATCCACTCTGCCTTCAGATTTGTATTGTTAGGGGATGTCAAAATGAAGATGCTTTGGATCATCTATACTTACCTGAAATCCTGGTTCCACCACATGTTGGGTATTAGATCTTAGACTAACTAGCTGCTTATCATCTCAGAGACTGAATTTTCTCATCTATAAAATGGGGTAATTGTACGTGTCTACATTTGTTTTAGATTGTCAAATGACAAAAATCATGGAATTTAGAAATGGATTTGATGCCCTTTATTCAAGGGAAAACACTCCATGGATTGGGAGTATACAGTGTGTCACGAGCAGTGGGTCACTCGGATTTTGGACAAGAATGAGTTTTCTAGGGACGTAGTAGGGGCAACATGGAAACAATGGGATTGGCTAGGAGATAGGGGATTTCTTTATGAGGCTAGCAAGGTCCTATATTTTAGGATAAGGTAAGCTAGCTAAAGCTGATTTGGAGGATAGTGCTTGGTGTATATTAGGATTCCTTGACAGGTATTTCCCCTAAGTGCAGCCTAGCATAGGTTTAGATGTCAGGGCACTGGGTCCCATTTTGTGAGTCCCAATATATGAATCAATTTTATTGAGGTTTATAAGAAATAATATATGCAAATCATATAGGACAGAAAATATGGAATACGCTCAGTAAAAGATAGTTGTGGTCATTGTTATATTCTCTCTGTATTATTTTAATAGCTAGCTGTTATTGAGTCTCTGCCTCATACTAACAGAAACTTCATTTATTTCTCATTATAACTGTGTGAATTAGGTATTATTCTTATTTCCATTTACCAATGAATTTAAGTGCAATAATAGTTGATAAAGTTGACAGAGTAAAAAAAAAATCTTAATATAACTAAGATTTACATTTGTATAACCAAATCAAAGTCCAGAGTGTACGTTATTTTCTTGGGATTCTTTTTTTCTCTCCTAAGAGCTTGTGATCTTATGAAGGACACCGATCCAGTATTTGTGATACAGTGTAGTCAATGATAGTAGAGAGGCAGAACTGGTAAATCCTTTCCAGAAAAGGGAAAAAGATAGGGTGGGGCCAACAAGAATTGGAGCAGAGCCAAGAACTTCATAGGGAAAATAATATTTAAGCAAATCTTGAAAGACGAGTGGAGTTTGATGCACCCAACAGAGGGATGTTAATTTCAGGAGCTGAACTAGCAAATAGTTGACATTTTTTGGAAGCAGATTATGAAAGTCAGGAAGCTGAAGTTTATCTCTATGTAAGTAGGCAGAGCTTAAGTCTTAAATATTGTATTACATCATTCTTTATTTTTTCTTCAAGTTTTTATTTAAATTCCAGTTAACATTTTAGATATAGATGGTGTGGAGTGTAGAAGATGTGGAGCTAGAGTTCACAGTTAGAAGTAGGACTTGACAGGAGATGAAGGCAGAAGACTGACTCCAAGTTTCTGGCCTGGGGACAATTAGGGGCTGAATTGTGTGCTTCCCAAATCCTATGTTGAACAGCCTTAAATTCACTACCTCTGCATGTGACGGCATTTGGAGATAGGGCCTTTAAAGAGGTAATTAAGATGAAATGAAGCCATTATGGTGGGCCCTAATCCTGTCTGACTGGTGTCCTCATAAGAAGAGTAGATTTAGACATAGGGAGACATGAGGGGTGTGCACGCACAGATGAAAGGCTGTGTGACCAGGAAGCAAGGGGGCAGCACCTCCCCTTTTGACTCTCAACAGATGTGCTTTTATGAAAGCAGGTCTTACATTCTCATCACCCCTGCAACCCACTTTCTAACAACCATTCATGTTAACCTTCTTTTTTTCTTTTAAAGATTTTATTTATTTATTTGTGAGAGACACAGAGAGGCAGAGACATAGGCAGTGGGAAAGGTAGGCTTCCCTGTGGGGAGCCCCGCCCCTGCCATGCAAGACCAGATCCCAGGTCCTCCTCATGTTGACCTTCTTGAAGTCTCTGGACAAACCAAGCTGGTTTATTCACACTTAACTAATACAATTCATCCTCATTTTTCTACACACCCATTTCTCAGATTTGCCCTCAATCTAACCACGTTTGTCACTCCTAGTCACCAGGGGAATCCTACTTCTTTTCGTTGTTGTCAGTTTGCCTGAACCACCTGAGCTCAGGGTGGGGGTCCTTCCCTTGGACAGCTCTGTGTTTTCTGCTGGCTTCATTCATCTGGCTTGTCTTTCTCAAACTGTGAAGAGGACCTTAAACTTGGCATACTCCTCCATTGTCTTTGAATTTCTGAAGTGCCTGCACATAATAGATAAAGAGGACATACTTGCTGATTAATTCATTTTATTAAAGGACTTTCCCCTACAAGACAATGTTCAGTTTTTTTTAAAAGTTCCTTTCCTCAGGACGCCTGGGTGGCTCAGTGGTTGACTGTCTGCCTTTGGCTCAGGGCCTGATCCCAGGATCCGGGGTCGAGTCCCACATCGGGCTCCCTGCGAGGAGCCTGCTTCTCCCTCTGCCTATGTCTCTGCCTCTCTGTCTGTGTCTCTCTCATTAATAAATAAATAAAATATTTAAAAAATAAAAAAGAAGAAAGAAGAAAAGAAGAAAGAAAGAAAGAAAGAAAGAAAGAAAGAAAGAAAGAAAGAAAGAAAGAAAGAAAAGAAAGAGAAAGAAAGATCTTTTCCTCTATAGTCAGTTCTATTTGTCTGTTTTCCAAACTTCATTTCACAGCAGTTCATTCATTATAACTGATCTGGTTTTCCATTCAAACCAGTTGCGCACATAATTTGTGCCTTATTGTTTCAGGCACAGGGCCCGAGGCAATTATTTTTGTTTATTTCTTGTAGGACGCCCCAGTTTTGGTTTGAAATGCTGGTTGACACCAAGCTATGCATTATGTAACAACGACATCACCAGTTAACCCAGACCTGGAGACTTTTAATTATAATTTCTAAAAAAGTGAGCACTTCAGATTTGTCTTGAGAATTTAGGGGTTGATGTGTGAGGCGCCTCATATTATCTTCAGCAGTGATACAAACCAGTATTCAAATGCAATGGCTTTCCTGGTAGCCTCACTTTTGGCAGATAGCAGCAGGTTGTCAGTATTAACTACACTGATGAAAGTTTAACATTGCACCCACCTTTTCCTCTTACTAAGTGACTTCAGAAGAAATAAAAATGAATAGCTGCACTATACAATTAGATATCAATAGCAGTTGCAAGAACCTGAAAACCTAACAGCATAAGCTTAACCAGTATGGGCTTTATTTTCTCATATTGCAAAGTGTCTGGAGCTGAGCAGCCCATGTTTAGAATGGTTACAGCAATACTGGTAGGCACTCAGGTTCTTTTTTGCCTTTCTGCTCTGCTGTCTTCATGTGTGCTGCTTGTCATTCTCATTCTTTTCATTTTTAAGTTTTTTTTTTTTTTTTAAAGTAACCTACACCCAGCATGGGGCTTAAACTCACCACCCTGAGATCAAGAGTTGCGTGCTCTTCCTACTGAGCCAGCTTGCACCTCATTCTCATTCTTGTCATTTCATGGTTCTAAGATGCCTGTTGCACCTTTAGAACTAATTTCTGTTGAGACAGAAAGGATAGTGAAAGACAGAGGGCAAAGGCTTCTCCTTTTGAGGCTTTGCTTTTGTGGGCGGAAGGAGTGTCCGGGAATTTCCATCAAGTTGTCAATGACCATAACTCTTTCACATGGCCTTCTCTAGCTGGAAGAAAGGTAGGAAATCAAAGTTTTCCAGTCTATTTATAAGGTTTTCACACATTTAGAGTAGAAATAGCCAAGAGAAGAAGGACTTGGAAGTCAGGTTAGGTCAGCCAATCTAGAGTGTCTATCATTTACTGATGATTTTCTATAAGTCAGACAGATTATCCACAGATTCTGCTAGAATGGAGAAGAGTGAAACTTAAAAAAACAAAGTGAAAGCAAGTGAACTGTCCAAAACCTCGGTACCATGAGAAGATGGAGACAGGACTCAAGCCCCAGGACTGCCTGGTCTCAGAGCAGCTCTCTTTCCATCATGCCCTAGGGCCTCCTATGAAACAAATTATAGAAATTTGGAAATGAGGTGGACAGAAGTCTGGGCTTGTTGCAGTCCCTTCTCCAAACCCCACGTGTGATTGTCATCAAAACAGAAAGCTCCTGCCCCAATTCTTTTTACCATTCTTATTTCTTATTTAGAGTCCTTACTGTTCAATGTGAGATCCAAGGACCTGACACACGAGGCAGGCCCTTATCACCCTCTGAATAAGAATCTGCATTTTAGGGCAGCCCTGGTGGCACAGCGGTTTAGCGCCGTCTGCTGCCTGGGGCCTGATCCTGGAGACACGGGATCGAGTCCCACGTCGGGCTCCCTGTGTGGAGCCTGCTTCTCCCTCTGCCTGTGTCTCTGCCTCCCTCTCTCTCTCTCTGTCTCTATGAATGAATAAATAAAATCTTTTAAAAAAGAAAAAGAATCTGCATTTTAGTAAGATCCTCAGATGATTTACCTGTGCCTCCGAATTTGAGAAGACTTTGGCCATACACATTTCTTAGAAGGGGCTTCTGTGACCACCCTGTCTGAAGGAGCCCACCTCCAGCCATCCCTTACATCAGCATGTTCATTGTCCTCATAGCATTTACTGCCATCTGAAACGAACTTCATCAAAACTAATTTCTACTGTAATAATTCTATCCTCCATTAAAATTTAGGTTACATCAGGGAACACTGTGGGTATCACTTACACTCAGTAAGTTCTCAAGAAATACCTAAGGGATGGATGGATGGATGAATACATAAATGTATAAATGACGTCCAATTTAGCAAGTTTTATTATTCAGGGAGAGAAAACAACATAGCATTCTTGCTTCTTCAAAATCAGATCATAACTATCAAAACTGCATGTCTCAGGTGTACATTCTGATGAATATATTGTTTGGCTCTTTTGTGCCTGATTTAAATCAAAGACCATTTGACATGTATTTACCTGAGTCAGTTCCCTCTCAAAATGTGTTCTTACTGCTGGTGTTGAATGGCCATTTCACTTCAAATAGAATCTTTGCTATTGGTCAATTTCCTGTTCTTGTTGATTTTTCTGATTATCTTTCAGTTTCTGGGAATCTCAATTTGGTCAATATTTTTAAGGTAACTGAAGTCATTATATATATATATATATATACACACACACACACACACACACACACACACAAATATTCTCCAAATCATTAAGCCACTGATCAGATATTGATTACATTTGAGATGATTTTTTTGTATACATGGAATATTTTCATTTTCAGTATGGAACATTCTAATACTGTTCCCATCACTTTCTTTTGTTTACAAAGTGGAAGAAACATATGCAGATATCTTAATAGAGAGCAGTTGTCTAATGGGAGAACTATTGTAAAAATTGATACTTTTTTGTGAGGACATCTATTTCTGCCTCCAGGAAATCTATACCAACTCTTTGTCAAATATGTGATGAAATATGAAATGAACAGCCCAGGCAGATGCTTAAGGTGATTGAAGAATCTTCATCTCATCTATATTATCTATATTAAAAGAAAAAAATCCTTTGGGTTTTCTGTACATTTTCGCTATCTTCATTTTTAAAATAGTCTTCCAAAGACAAATAGTGAAAGCCAAAATTTATAAACTAAGTTGCCTTTAGGGACCATGGGATAATAAGATGAGTGAAATCCTGTGATAAACTGTGGTGGAAACTGAGGCATAATGTACATGTTTTGCTTCACAGTCTTTCCATTTTAAAGAAAAACTTAAAAAAATGAAAAATAAATAAAATAAAATAAGGAAAAACTTAAAATATTCTGCAACCAATTTAAACATATCTGTGGACTGAATTTTTTCTTGGAACTTGTCATCCTTGGACAAATCTTTATGAACCTAATACCTTATTATTCTAATTTTTATAAAAGGTATTTATAGTTTTATTACTTCATGAATGGAGACATGATTTTGACCATTTTGGGGGGTGAATGTAACATTTAAAACATTTTGTAATTAAATGCCCAACTAATTGAAACACTAGACAAATGAGTATTAAGAAGATTCATAAATTCAGGCTGAGGGTTTAGCACTGCCTTCAGCCCAGGGCCTGATCCTGGAGACCCGGGATCAAGTCCCGCGTCGGGCTCCCTGCATGGAGCCCACTTCTCCCTCTGCCTGTGTCTCTGCCTCTCTCTCTCTCTATCTCTATCTCTCTCATGAATAAATAAATAAAATTAAAAAAAATTCAGGCTGAGAATTTTAAAAAGCCATATAACTGGACCTCTGGTTGGTTATATGCATTCTTAGTGATATTCTCTGTATCCAACAGAATTCACCTGGAGGTTGGTATTAGAGAGTGTTCCTAATTCAGGGATTATAGCTGTTATGCAACTGTCATGAATGATATGGTACAGTCTGGAACCATGGACAGATCTATGAGGTCCTGTGTCTCTGGGATCAGCATCCTATGGAGAAGCATACCTAGGTCTGGCAGGACATGGGTTTGTGCTGCAGAGGGTGGTGGTGTAGGAGTGGTTACCCTTTTTGCATTTCTTTTTATATGGGTTAGTGTGGTGATGGCTTTGCCAGTGTGAGAAAAACAGACTGTTAAGTGCCAAGAGCTTAGGTGTCAGCCTTTCAGGTAAGTGCTGGGAAACACTGAAGGGAGGGCCTGGGTCCCCAGTTAAAGGGGGTTTGAGTTTAGTTTCTGCCTCTCACATCAATAAAAGTCAACTGTCCATCCCAGCTAGCTTGTTTGCAGACAAGAAGATCTGAGAGCCCCACTGAGCAATCCTGTTCGTCTCTACAAACAGGCTTCCCCCAAATTCCATGAGGCTTTGAATGTGTTTATTTGACACATTTTGTGGGGAATGATGTGGCTCGGAGAGAACATAGAAGTTTCACTAGATAAATGTCTACTGAAATGTTCATCTAATTGCTTCAATTTCTTGAAATTATATGGTAACTCAATTTTATTTAATCTACTTTAAAAATACATCTTTCAGTTCTTGAGAAAAATATGTACAGACTCAATGTGGAGAATCAAATTTTTTGCCTAAGTATTAGCATTTCATAGCAAACATTCATATTAATGTTGATGCAAGATGGGAGGTGAGATGAATATTTATTAGCTAGAAAGCTGCTAAAATGACTGATTATATTGAGAAGAAACTTTGGAAATTATAAATGGTGCTTATGAGCTCATTGGTGTGTGCGTTTGTTTCTTTATTGTGTTCCTTTTCCCCTTCTAGACTCTGAGCTGTGTGAAGGCAGAGCTACATCTGATTCACTTTTGAGTGAATTTAACCAGAATGGAGATTAGGGGTGGGCACATGAAAGACTGAACTGAGTGCCATTAAGAGATGAAGAGTCTTGTGGCGATTTAGAATCAGTTTAGAATGATTTTTTTTAATTTATTTATTAAAGGGAGTTTTTGAGCTAGGGAAACTCCAGCAATAAGCTGAGACTTAGGGGGTAAATGGGGGATTTTTAAGCATATGGGAAGTCTTATGTAGCAAGGTAAAATAAAGTAGCAGAACAGGCAGAGATAGTAAAACTATTGAAAAGGAAAATAGCAACTTCTAATGACTAATGAAGAAAATCAGTGATCCTTGTATGAAAAGGAGAAATGGGATATTCCAGATATATCTGATACAAAATTTTTAATTTATTTATACAACCTTAGTGAAAAGATGGGTAAAATATGCCTACTAGATGGAATATGAAAGCCCACACATTATAGCACAATATGAGAGACACATCTGTGAGGGCTCATCTCTCAAGAAAGTGGTTTAGGGTAATGTGATCACTAAGAAATGTACTCAGGAACATCTGAAGGAAGCTGTAAAACCCAACAGAGAAGGAGGGAATATGATAGAGCCCTGAGTCCCATTGAAGCACAGTGTTAAGAAGTAACCATCAGAGTGGCTAAGTATCATGATTTGGGTTGATTTCTCCAGTATTTACTCTCTTACATGTTTAAGGTGCCATAGTATGAGCTGAGAGCAGTCATTAAATGATGGAGCCCAAATGGGACTCCAGCTGTATTTCACCTTCAATAGAATTTCAGCAAAACCTGAATGATAGATTAATGAAATTACAAGTTAGCAAATTATTTAACAACTTATTTATATACATTACAACCAAGACAGACAGAACAGAAAACCAAACCATACCATTGGATCATGACTTTTTGAGTAAGTAGTCTAGCTTTGTGTTAAAAGGGAGGTTGGCTAAATTAAAGTTAAAATGAAATTATTCCTAATAATATTCTGTCATTACCTTCTGTGCACGAATAGAACTTCGGATAAGCCCAAATATCTGCTGAGGGTATTGTACCCTGGAAAACTGATTTTCAATGATCTAGTCTAACTGCAAAGTTCCTGGGAAAATGCTGGCTACCAGTGAGTAGGAAAGGACTAGAGGGTATCCAAAAATTCTCACATAACCAGAGAACAGGAACATGGTGAATGAAAGGAGTTTCTCAAAGGCTTGACAAAATGTTCTGCTCAATTACATGAGCTCATTGGCAGCCTTGGGATAACAGGAGAACCTGAAAGCCAAGAATGCTAATCAATATCTGCAGAAGTACTGCTGGCTGGCCATTTTACTCTGTGCAGTCATTGCTAGATTTGTGGATTGGAGTTATATCCATTATGTACACTAAGAAATGCATTTTTGCTGGTGTCTTTTCATAGTGACTATCACCCTTGTGCAATCACACATCATTGTTAGAATCAAAAGAGAAGCTATTAATTTGTGAGTATAACAAACGACAGTGGTGAGAAAAAAAAATCTAATGAATCAGATGATCTAGACAAAGTTGGCAAATAAGAGTTACTGTATAATCTAATGTCTTTTGGCTGGAAATAACTACCTAGATTTTATGTTGAAAAGCCTGTTGAGGTGGCATCTTGTCTCACAGGGGAAGGCTGCTATAATCAATTACTGAACTCTGTCTACCAAGGCCATAGTGAATAGGAGAATAAAAGAAGGTGGTAGTCACAAGCAAGCCAGATATTTTTCACACCTGCTGTTGAGGAAGGAGTTATCATTTTTATAACAAGTAGAAAATTGGACACTTCAACTTTCTCTTGTGGGGTTAAATCAGATACAAAACAGTGTATCTTTCACATATTGAAACATTGAAGTGTCATCTATGGTGGGGGTGGTGGTGAGAGGCCCCAAAGAAGAAGACTTCTTTATCTAAACCTTGGATCTGCATAAAGCATGAAAAAAGAAAAAGAACATTTTTCATAAGAATTCCTTATCACAAGATCACACTTATTTAGATTTGGGGCTGAATTTGTAACATCTGTTGGAAATTGAGTAAACCTAGCTGAAAATTTTATTTAAAGTGATTCCAGTCTGTGAGATTACCAGGCACACAAGTCTTCTCTGATAGGGTTTTTTTTTTTGTTTGTTTTTGGTTTTTTTTTTACTGGAAAAGTGGGTTTTATTTCAGAAATATTGTATTGAACATATTTAATTTTTTCAACATCTTTTTTTTAATTTAAATTAAATTAACCAACATATAGTGCATTATTAGTTTCAGATGTAGAGTTAAATTAGTCATCAGTTGGATATAACACCCAGTATTCATTACATCACATGCCCTCCTTAATCCTCATGCACCCAGTTATTCCATCCCCCTACCCACCACCCCTCCAGCATCCCTCAGTTTGTTTCCTATAGTTAAGAGTCTCTAATGGTTTGTCTCTCTCTTTGATTTCTTTCCATTTTGTTTTCTCTCACTTCCCCTATCCTCTGTGCTATTTCTTATATAACCCCACGTGACTGAAACCATGTTAATTGTCTCTTTCTGATTAACTTATTTCGCTCGGCATAATACCTCCTTTTCCAACATGTTGATGTAAATGGTAAGTATTCATCCTTTCTGATGGTTGAGTAATATTCGATTGTGTATGTATGTATTTGTGTGTGTGTGTGTGTATATATATATATATATATATATATATATATATATCTCACATCTTTTTTTTAAATTTTATTTATTTTTGAGACACACACACACAGAGGCAGAGACACAGGCAGAGGGAGAAGCAGGTTCCCTGTGGGGAGCCTGATGCAGGATTCGATCCCAGGACCCCGGGATCATGCCCTGAGCCAAAGGCAGATGCTCAACCACTGAGCCACACAGGCATCCCTACCACATCTTCTTTATCCATTCATCTGTCGAGGGACATTTGAGCTTTTTCCACAGTTTGGCTACTGTGGACACTGCTGCTATAAACATTGGGGTGCAGATGTCCCTTCAGATCACTACAGTTGTATCTTTGGGGTAAAAACCAAGTAGTGCAATTTCTGGGTCATTGGGTAGCTCTATTTTTAACTTCTTACTGTTTCCAGAGTGGCTGTACCAGTTTGCAGTCCACCATTGGGTATTTCTAATTGCAATTCTAAAAGAATCCTGAGACAAAGTTCCAAGGAACATGAGCTTACAATGAAAGTCATCAATGCTATGAGATAAATTATCATGAGCAAGAGTCACCAGAAAAAAAAAGAAATCACAAAATTGAATCTTCAAGCCTGTAGATATTAAAATTATCAGATAAGAATATAAGTATGCTTTATTTAATGAAAATTCAAGAGGGCTGTAAAATATGATAGAGGGACAAAGACTATCAAAATAGCATGTATATTTGAAGAACCGAACAGAACTTTTATAAATGAGAAAGATAATAATTAAAAATAAACTCAATGAAAAAGATGGATAGCAGGTTAGTCATAGAAAAAGAAAAAGTAAGTGAATTAGAAAAGAAGCAATCCAATTATGCAATGTATTACACATGAAAAAAATCAAGAGAAATAGTGGTTAGAGTAAAAAGATTTTAAAAAGTGGACTTTTAGAAAAAGAATAGAATGATGGGTAATGGGGCAGCCCTGGTGGACCAGTGGTTTAGCGCCACCTTCAGCCCAGGGTGTGATCCTGGAGACCTGGGATCGAGTCTGGCATCGGGCTCCCTGCATGGAGCCTGCTTCTCCCTCTGCCTGTGGCTCTGCCTCTCTCTCTCTGTCATGAAAGAATGATGGGTAATAAACTATTAAGGATTTTTCAAAATTAATGCAACTCAATGTTCAAATTTAGGAAGCCCAACCAATCTGAACAGAAGAAATGTAAAGAAACCAAATCTAGAAATGTCATTGTAAAACTAAAGAATACTATGTACAAAGAGAAGATCTTAAAAGCAGGCTTAGAGAAATGACTTTATCTGCAAATGGAAGCCAATTTGACTAGCATCTCTCCTCTCAACACAATAAAAGCCTGAAGAGAGTGGAACACTATCTTCCAAGTGTTGATGAGAATCAGTGCCAACCTAGAATGTTTTATCCACTTGAACTCTTGAATAATGGAGATAAGATACAGAAACTTCCACCTAAAATATAGATCATTCACTTACATCAAAACTTTCCTTTTGGACAGTTTAATATTAGAAATGAACAAGAGGAAATGACAGGAGATACAGCAGAGATTAAAGAGATAATATAATCAAAAACTTTATGCCAATAGTTTTTCAAAATTAGGTGAAATGGAAAGTTCGTAGAAAAATTTTTAAAAGTTGACTCAAGAAGAGAAAGGAAATTTGAATTATCCTGTAATAATTAAACCTATCGAATCACTTGCTTAAATATTTTCCTCACAAATATTAAACTCAAATGATTTCATGAATGAGTATTCCCAAACATTTAATAAACATATAAACTCAGTCTTAAACATATTCTTTCAGAGGATAGAAAAATTACAATCTTGGCACTAAACCCAGCTAAGGACAACTTGCAAAGCATGGCAAAGAAAATGACAAGCTAATCTCACCATAAATGTAAATGCAAAGATTCTAAACAAAAAATAGAAACAGACTGAATCCAACAATGAATAAAAGCAACAATGCATTCTGAGCAAATTGAATTTATTACAGTGAAGAAAGATTTAACATTAGAAAGTGTATTAATAAATCTACCATATTAGCTGATTAATTTAGGAGACAATCTGATCATCTCAGTAAGTTCAGGAGTTCCACCACAGTACATATTAAAAATATTTTTATATAGAGCTCCTGGCAAAAATACAAATAAGGGAATCTTCTGCTTTTTGATCAAGGTTATGTCTACCAAAAAAATTGTAAAAAATGACCAATATAATAATCAATTGAAACAACACACTGCTGTTGCCATTTCTGTTTCGCCTAAGTTAGCAGCTCTGACTAGTGCCATGAGAAGGGAAAAATAAAAGATTGTTATGAAAGTAACAAAACTGTCATATTTTCAAATGATATAATTGCTTACACAAAAAGCTCAAAAGAATCTACAGATAAATACCCTGCTTGGTACAGTTGATTAGAAGTCTGATTAGAACCTGATTCTTGGGCAGCCAGGGTGGCTCAGTGGTTTAGTGCTGCTTTCAGCCCAGAGCCTGATCTTGGAGACCCGGGATCGAGTCCCACGTCGGGCTCCCTGCATGGAGCCTGCTTCTCCCTCTGCCTGTGTCTCTGCCTCTCTCTCTCTCTCTCTCGCTCTCTCTGTGTGTGTCATAAATAAATAAATAAATAAATAAATAAATAAATAAATAAATAAATACAAAGAGACAAAGAGACAGACTTTCAAACTTGCCATATTGGCAAAAATAAGCACAGGACACAACTGGCTGTTTTACTTATTAGACTCTCGTTAAGCCATAAAAAAGAAAAGAAAAGAGAAGAAAAGAAAAGAAAGAAAAGAAAAGAAAAAAGAAAAGAAAAAAAAAGAAAAAAGAAAAGAAAGAAATCTTGCCATTTGCAAGAAATGGATGGAGTGTTTTGTGCTAACTGAAATAAATCAGTCAGAGAAAGACAAATACCATGTGATTTCATTCATATGTAGAATTTAAGAAACAAAACAAATAAGCAAAGAGGGGAAAAAAGAGGAGAGAGGAAAACCAAGACATAGCCTCTTCACTCTAAAGAACAGACTGATAGTTACCAGAGGGGAGGAGATTGAAGGATGGGGTGGGGGAAATAGAGGATATGGATTAAGGTTGGCATTTGTGATGAACACTGGGTTTTGTATGGAAGTGTTGAATCACTATTTCGTTCCCTTGAAACTAATATTACATGTATGATAACTAACTGTAATTTAAATAAAAACTTAAAAACTCATTGAAAGACATCTATAGTGATGCTTAGTAAACAATTTTTTAAAAAATAGAGGGAACTCATTTAGTTTATTACCTTAGATAATTTTGCTGTGTTAACAGCAGTGGCTGAAAATTTGTGGATAATTACAGCATTATCCTAGTAAGAAGCAGGAAAGGCATTCACCTGAGTAAGCATGCCTTGATTTCAGTGGTTAATGTAGCCCTCAAAATTTCCCTTCTTTTTTTTCATTTAACAAAGGAATATAGTTTTCACTTCTATGTTAGATATTATTAACTTCACATTTAAAAATGAGCTTTAATGTGAATATGTATGTCAAAGTTTATTATTTTAATCTAATGTTTCCCAAAGAGTAGTAGAAGTCTCGAGTATTGTTGGTAGTGCACAGTGATTTTAAAGGACACCCAAAACACTTCTTAAAAAATATATATTATACTATACTAGCACATAGATTAGAAAGCATAATCAAAGTGCAGGCATTATTAAAATGGCCTAAATACAAATAAGTGAGTTCTTTGGAAGTAAATGTTTTAAATGTGTACAAATGTTATATGACAAAGTAAGAAAAACAATATTTAAATGAGTGTAATTTGGGATACATTCTCAATTATAGGAAGACTCACCACAGGGTAGGTAAGGTGATAAATACAGAAAATAGAAATGCAGAGTTAATCTCAGAAGCATTACAGCTTTCTAGCTATTGATTTGTTTACCTATAACTAAGGGGGGAAATGTATGTCCCTGCATTGGGGCATTTTTGTCATGAAGCTAAGCTGTGTTTGATTTCTGTAGTTTAGAAAACAAAAAGCATATTTGCTTACCATAAGGAAGTCTGGACCCTTGGGTATTCATTAATATTTACAAATTTAGTCTTAAGGGTATTTAAGAGTGGAGATTATATAACTTCTTTACATTTTGTGATTTAAAAAAAGTTAAATAATCTAGTGACTCCTTTATGAGAATCCTGGGACGATTTCTTTTAGGTCAGGATATGAGTTTTAAAAATTTATTTATAGCTACTCTAATTATTATATTCAACCATGTTTTCCTCTTTTTAATTGAGCTAGAAATTTAATAATATTTAATAATATGACTAAATAATATCAAATTTTTAGCTCTTTCTGAGTTTCATTTTGTTCTTTTCTACCCTTTGCCTAAATTCTTTTTACTTTTAAAATCTTCCTAATCTATAATTTTGTAAATGCCTTAATTGTTGCTTGGAATAGAAATGATATCCAACATTATTGAATGCTTTCCATAAGCCAGTTGTTCTTCTAAATGCTTTTCATATATTTATGAACTTAATCCTGTCAACTACCCTGTAGTGTAGGGGATATTATCATCAATGAGTTTAAAAGTTAAGTACAGTGCCCACGGGTCACAAATCTGGTAAGTAGTGAGGCCAGGACTCGAACCCAAGCCTTGGTTGGCTTCAGAGTTTGATCTGCTATAATCGCTACATTAGAGAGTTTCTACACCACGGTATAAAGGAATATATAACCATGGTAATCCCTTATAAAAATGCCGCATAGTCATTCATGAAAAAAAAATGAGGAAAATACAGAAAAAAACTGAAGAAATACATGATTCCTAGGTTCATTATACGAAGAAAATCCTCTTGCATACATTCATGGATATAATCCATCCATTCCTTTTTCAATGTAAATTTCAGTACACGTTTTTAAAACAATAAGTCCATTCTCTAAAAATACTCACTTCTAGGGAATTCTTATGTAAAAACTTCATTCCTGGGACTCCTGGGTGGCTCAGCGGTTGAGCCCCTCCCTTCAGCCCAGGGCAGGATCCTGGAGTCCTGGATCAGGCTTCCTGCAGGAAACCTGCTTCTCCCTCTGCCTATGTCTCTGCCTTTCTCTGTGTCTCCCATGAATAAATACAATCTTTAAAAACAAAAACAAAAAACTTCATTCCTTCTTGTTGAAGTTTAAGACCATTTTATCATGCTTGGGTCCTTTAAAAAGGAAGAAAACTAACATTGAAAGGCCTCCTATCAATAAGGTACTTTCACCCACCTATTATCCCATTAAATTTTCTCAGAAAAAGCACTTAAAAATGTGAAAACAAATGAGTATTGCTTTATATGCTTTAGGGCCATTAGAAAATCATGTAATTCTTCTCTTCTGAATAAACTGTGTGTTTTTCTGCTACTACTTAGGTTCTCCCTGTCCCCAACCCTATAATTATATTTGCCATTTTCCTTTAAGCCCTCTTGAAGTTCATTCTACTCCTTTTGAGTCTAGAACAGTACATACTAATGCATATTATATCTCATCAATACTGAGTTTAATAAAAAGATAGCTTTTAAATGCCTGCATTTTATGCATTCTATTCCATCAGGATGGCTGTTAAAGATAGTTATGACTGTCATTCAATTTGTGAACCACCATGATCCTTGAGATAATGTCTAGTTTTTAATCTATACTTAGTCATATCTTATAATTGCAAAATCTGTAATAACTCCTTCCATACTGAACTTCAATCTGATAGTTCCCCATCACTTAAGAATATATCAACTTTCAAGATATATATTATCTCTTACCTGTTCACTCTCCTTACTGGGATTAGGGCAACCAGAGAGCTTTAACAATTAATATTTCCGTTTACTCCACTATGGCCTGCAAATAAAAACGTCAGAAGTTCCAAAGGCAGAGTGAAGTCTACATCAAGAAACTGGCTTATTACATGTACATATTTCCCAAATGTCACTAAAATGACAGTGAAAAGATTTTTTTTTTTTAAGACGTAAGCTTATAGGTCAAAAATAATAGCAAAAAAATTTTAGAAACTGAAAAGCAAATTGATGTGTGCAAACTGAATGGATCTGGGAAACCTAAATCCTAACCAGTAATGCAAAAAGCTCAGAAGAAATGTGATTTTTACTGTAGCACTTTCCAAGACTCAAGAAGAGTTCCTTTTCAAAGTGACGATCATGGTAAAGCTAAAACACAAGTCATTTGAAAGTATTTTTTAAGAAGCAGCTGAATCCACAGATTTCTTCCCTTACTCTGTGCAACCAGACAACTGCCCTCCCCAAACTATTAAGTTCCCTGGGAAGCAAGTATTAGTAGGATCAAGATCTGGGTGAGTGGCAGCCCTGGTGGCGCAGCAGTTTAGTGCCGCCTGCAGCCTGGGGTGTGATCCTGGAGACCCGGGATGGAGTCCCATGTCGGGCTCCCTGCATGGAGCCTGCTTCTCCCTCTGTCTGTGTCTCTGCCTCTCTCTCTCTGTGTCTCTATGAATAAATAAATAGAATCTTAAAAAAAAAAAAAAAAGATCTGGGTGAAAAGGAAAGAAAGTAGGATGAAGCAGAAGACTTCAGGTTCTGGTATGGTAACAGGATGACTTTTCAGAACTGTCCTGAGTTGGGTGAAGGGCCTGGACACTCAGTGCAACCAATCGCTATACACATGCTGTCCCCAAATAGTATGTGATCATTGGCAAGTGACTCTCCTCAATCATGGCATTCCTAACCATTGGAATATAAATCTTTTGGTCATGAATGCACAGCACACTCTAATAGGTGTCTGATACACTTCCCTGCCCTTGCTGAAAAATGTGAGACGTCTCCTTTTGTGAGGGTGAGACTGAAGATCTCTGGACTGAAGAAAATCAGGCACATTTGGGGATACAGGTGCTGCACTAAAAGAGGAGGAGATAAAAATATGTACATCCCAAGTACTCTGACCCTGGTCTGATTTCTCAAGTTTGCTCCTAGAACCCTAGCAGCCAAGTGTATACTCTGTTGATAAGAGTTTGGAAGAATCTTTTCAAAATAATCTGAACAGCACAGGAGGAAAGTTCTGAATATGTTGATAGTAGGATTTGCTTATGCAAATAGCTTAGCCATATCACCCTATGACAAAGAACAAATTTGACACATCTTATCCATGTGCTTAGATCTTCCATTCAGATTTATCATGTTCCATTCTTTTTTTTTTTAATTTTTTTTATTGGAGTTCAATTTGCCAACATATAGCATAATACCCAGTCCTCATCCCGCCAAGTGCCCCCCTCAGTGCCCATCACCCAATCACCCCAACCCCCTGCCCACCTACCCCTTATTTGTTTCCCAGAGTTAGGTGTCTCTCATGTTTTGTCATCCTCACTGATATTTTCACTCATTTTCTCTCCTTTCCCCTTTATTCCCTTTCACTAATTTTTATATTCCCCAAATGAATGAGACCATATAATGTTTGTCCTTCTCCGATTGACTTATTTCACTCAGCATAATACCCTCCAATTCCACCCACGTTGAAGTAAATGGTGGGTATTTGTCATTTCTAATGGCTGAGTAATATCTTAAATGTGAAGCAGATATCTAAAACTGCCTGGACTTCTACTGAAATCTTTTAATATAAAGGATATAAACTAATATAAACACAGATGAATAGTCTACCTTGAGTAAGAAGAAACTCTTTAGGAATAACAAAGCTTAATATTCAATATCTCTAGACACATTAGAATAGATATTAAATCCTAGATATTAAATCCATGAGATATAAATATAGGGTGATACAGGAAAAGAAAATAAATTTTTAAAGAAAAGTTAAATTCCAAAGTTTAAGAAAAATTTGGAAATTTAAAAATAATGATTTTTCTCAAATTTTAATAGAAATATTGGAAGATTAAGTTGAGCAATCTTTCAGAAATTTGAGCAGACTGACAAAGATGTGGAAATAGAAGAAAAGAGATAAGATTAGAGGACCATCTAGGACTGCACTGTCCTAGAATTTTCTGTGATGATGAAAATGTTCTATATTTGTGCTAATAGGGTACATACTAGTTACATATGGCTATTGAACACTTCAAGTGGGGCTAGTGGGACTGAAGTACTGAATTTTAAAAATCTATTTAATTTCAATTAATTTAAATGCAAATGTGAGAAGCCACAGGTGTCTAGCAGCTGTGATACTGAACAGCACAGATCTAGGAGGTTAAGGAACTAGATTAAAAACAGTATCAAAGAAAGAGAGAGAGAAATAGGAATAAAAAGAAACTAGAGTGAAGGACTCTATTAATCAACTACTACAAGTTTCTGGAACTGAAGGATGTGAGTTTCTGCACTGAAATTTCATAATACTGCAAACAAAAAGATGATTCTTTTGGCTTCTAGGAAAAAAAGAAAAAAGTAACATACAAGGGATCAGAAACCAGAATGACTTTGGACTTCTCAAAAGAATACCGGAAGCTAAAAAGCAGTACAGCATTGCCTTAAAAATTGGAACCCTCATGCACTGTTGGTAGAAATGCAAAATAGTATAGCCTGGGAACTAGGTGTGGAGGTCCCTCAAAAAATTAAAAATTAAAACTACCATATGATCCAACATTTCTACTTCTGGATATTTATCCAAAAGAACTAGAATCAGAATCTCAAATATTAGCACTCCAGTGTTCACTCTTGCCCTATTCATAAGAGCCAAGATGTAGAAACAACTTAAATGTCCATTGATGCATGAATGCGTTAAAAAAAATGTGTCATATACATACAATGGAATATTACTGAGCCTTTAAAAAGAAGGAATTCCAGCCTTATGCTGAGTGGATTAAGGCAGTCCCAGAAGGACAAAGATGATATGATCCCACTTACATGAGATATCTAGGTAGGTAAACTTAGGAAAGCAAAGAATAGAATGATAGTTGTCAGGGGCTAGGGTGTTGCTGCTAATCAACCAATGTGGAATTTATATCCAGCTGATATTTTTCTCTGACATGAAAGGTCTAAAAATCTACTTCCCTTCCATGCACCTTTTCTGAGGAATCTACTAGAGGCTGTGATATGCCAAAATGAGGCAGTAAACCAGAAAAATGAAGACATGAGATTTGGCAAGTGAAGAGGTAATTTGAAAGAGTGTATATTATCTTAAGATGACAGCTCAGGATAAGAGCTCTGCCCTGGGTTGAGCAAGCCATCCTGCCCAGATCAGAGCAGACAGAGGCTCTGAGGGAAGGCTTCAAGATTGGTAATATTCCACCTGCTGCGTCAAACTTTACTGAGGGAAAATTCACATAATTAGTGAAGAGATTGGATTTTTATTAGTGATAAATATATAGAAAACAAAGCAAAAAAAATCAGATAATTATTAACTCCAAAGAAAGAAAAAAACTTGTGTGGAGAAGAAAAAATATCATACACCAAATGGCTCAACTGTCAAAATATTGTGAATGCTCAAGACTGATCTAACCAAAGTAACTCTGTAACCATATTGGGAGGAAGGGGAGATGGAAAGAGGTTGCGTGTGCTTGTGGGATGGGATATACAAGAATTAAACTCTCATCTTTTATAGTGAGAAACAAGTCAGTAGCACCTAGAGCTGGAAAGTTGAGAAAGTGAAAATATAGGCATTAGAAGTGATTACTTAAAAAAATAGCCAAAAGACATGAAAAGTTTTGTTTCTGATACAGGAAAAAATGGGATGAGAAGATCTAGAAAATTCTGGTTTTCTAAAAACTTTTGGACTATTGACAGACATGTGCATGTGTAACTTTGATTATTTTTTAAGGAAAAAATTACTGTTTAATTAACTGCACCAGGTGCACTCAAAAATTGTTAATCAACCTTCTGCCCCATCAGCACTCATCCAAACCTGCCCTAATTTATTGGTAAGTGATGAGAAATTTCCTGAAATCTTTGGAAAAACCTAAACAAAACAAAGTAAAACAAAAATCACTTGCTTTTTCACCCTGTCAGGTATTTAACTTGATGAGATGATGTTTAATAATAGGAAAAAAAAGAAGGTCCTGTCTTACTCAGAAGGAAGGAATAACATTCGAAAGTCATCCTTATAAGAAGGGTCCATGTCTGAATCTGTACTGGGTGCCAGCAGGCGTATGAGTGGGTGATTTCAGCCTTTGCTAAGGCATCCAACCTAGGTCTAACTCCAAAGCCAGAAGGGGACACTTCATTCTAAAAACAAGCAAAATCAGGGTTGCACAAAGGCAAATCGTTAGTGGAGAGCACTAAAGGAGGAGCCCCAAGCCCCAGGACTAGAATTGTCCCATCTTCCTTATCAGTAAAGTGAAACAATATGAGGATGTGAATAGGTGGCTCCTTTGATTCATTTTGCCTATCAGGAGGTGTAATATTTCAGTATTAGATATTATAGATCATTTATGTCCTTCAATTTTCAGCAAAAGTGCCATTTTTCAAGTGTTTCTTGGATCCACCAGGGGGAAAAGTGCTTCTATAGTATCAGAAGGTCTATCCTGTAAAGATTATAGACTTTCTAAGACATAAAAACAGGAAATTTTCCCTCAATTTTTCTCAAAGGATAATTAGAACTTATACGGTCTCATATTTGCAGGCCCCCAACTGATCTCCATGTAACAGCTTCAAAAGAAAATCTCTCCTATCTGACCTAAGGCCTGAGTGATCCCATTGCCTGATTTGAATCTGATCAGTCACCTCTCGGGAGAAGGATATTTCACAGTCTGTCAACTCAACAAAATAAAACTTGCTGATTCAATCATGTTTATATATGGGTAAAATCTAGGATATCACATTCAAATTCAATTCCTCTAATCGCAAAAGCTTCCAAATGATCAAAGAATCCAAATATTTTCAGAAATTCCTATTAGCCCTGTTTCCATCTGTTCTAACAAATACCGGCTTTCTGGCTGCTCTAACAAAATACCATAGACTGGGTGGTTTATTTTATTTATTTATTTATTTATTTATTTATTTATTTATTTATTTATTTATTTATTTTAGACTGGTGGTTTTTTGTTTTTTGTTTTTTTTTTTTTGTTTTGTTTTTTTTTTTTTTAGACTGGTGGTTTAAACAATAGACATTTAATTCTCACAGTTCTAGAGGCTGGAAAATTTGATATCCAGGTGCCAACATGATCAGGTTCTGGTAACAGCCCTCTTGAGGGCTTGCACAACTGTTGCTTCTCACCATGACTTCAAATGGCAGGTGCAAAGATGAGAGAGCTCTGGTCTCTTCCTCTTCTCATAAAGCACAAGCCCCATCATGGGAGCTACCCCCTCTTGACCCCTTCTTGACCTCCTCTAAACCTTATTACCTACCAAAGGCCTCATCTCATACCATCATACTGGGAATTAGGGCTTCAACATATGAACTTCCGGTGGGAGGACACAACCATTCAGTCCATAACAAGCCCACACATCATGAGACCCTATGAGTGCTGCCTTTGTTTCTACAAGAAGCTCAAGATTTGAATCATGCTGGGTTTTCAGCCACACTTGTGATACATGATGGTGACTCCTGAGGTTTTCTGTTTACATTTCAGCAGGGAGTGTGGTCTTGCTCTGGCCTTTGGGTGATTGAGTGTGTTATCTCAGGGGGATCCTGCAGGAGCAAATTATTGGCAAACCTCAAGGCATTATGCTAACTGCTAAAATCACTCAACTTCCCTCCTCAAATCTCTATCACTTTAGGTAGAAATTAGCCACACTATCTCAGAGAAGGGGTTTTACATCTAAGTATTTGTTGAGAAAGGTATAAATGATCACTTTTATTTTTAATTCTTTGATAAGTGAAACAGAAAAGTGATTTCAGAAGAAATGACACTAACAAATTTTGTCCCACCTCTTCATGTGAAAAATATGAGTCTTTAACTTCATAAATAGGCAGTGAAAGAAATTTTTGTCTTCAAAGGACTAGTTATAGTTGATGAAAACAAAGCCAAATCAAACAATAAAAGGAAAGAAAACAACTTTATCTCTATATAGAGTAAATCAAGTCTGTTTTATAGATGAGAAAAAAATGGAAGATTTAAGTTACCGATTTGCTGGTTCTCAGTGATCTTTTCTACTGACATCTCCCAAACACAAGATTTGGACAGAAAAATACTTATTTAAAATGAAACATTTTTTTTTTTTTATGCTGAATTGTCATGGACACTGTGCTATGACACCAGATGCCCTATTGCAGGACTGAAGGGTTTGTAGCTTTCAGAAGCTTTGCTGGCAGACAGCCCTGAGCTGTTAGCTCCCTACAGGGGTTACCTAAGCTGAAAGGAGGACCTGTCCACGGTGGCAGCTCTTCCCAGGCAACCTTTATCTGATGACTAGTCAGTGGTGTGGGGAGAGTCAGTTTGAAGGCCTAGTTCTTTCCTCTTACTTGGGATAATTCTGAAGGATCCTCCCAGCTCCAGAACTCCCTAATCCTTGATCTGCCTAAAAGCAATTCTCTGCTTCTCTGCTTCAGTCAGCTTCCTTACCCACTCTCGCTCCTTCTCCCTTCCTCTCTCTCTCTCTCTGTCTCTCTGTCTCATACTCATACATACACAAACACACATGCACACATAGCAAATTTGCCTTCCATTACCATAAAACCAAGGATTAAATTAAATGGGTTTTCAAGGGAACAAGGCAGACTGCCCTAATGTAAACTCTAAGGATGCTAACAAGCAAACATTAGTAATATAGTTAACAGTGTCAAACCTGGAAATAACACCAAATAACAACTCTTTAGGGTTCAAGTGGAATCGGAATGTGACAAGATTAAAACATCATACTAGCCAAATGCTTATT
Organism: Canis lupus familiaris; assembly: GCF_011100685.1. NCBI lineage: Eukaryota > Metazoa > Chordata > Mammalia > Carnivora > Canidae > Canis > Canis lupus. The sequence goes on along the minus strand of NC_049244.1, from coordinate 24,307,300 downwards.
TTCTCCTCTCTTTCTTAGATTTAGCAAGCTTGGTTGTCCTTGGATTCTATATAACTTGAGCTCAGTGGTTTCCAAACTTTTTCATTCTGTTAGTGTTGTTCTGTTTTCTCTCTCAGAGGGCCCAACTGCAAGGACCCCTGTCGTATGAGACACTAGGGTTTCCCCGTAGCTAAGAGATAAATGCTTACTCAAAATGAGAGTGAACCTCTACTTTTATACAAATTACTGAAGGAGTGGGAAAAGCTGTCTGAAAGGCTTTATCAAACTTGACTCTTTGTGGAAAAATTATTTGGAGGTTAAATAGTGTTTCATAAAGTCAGAAAGCACAGTGTCTTATGTGTACTATTTCAAAGCTTAAGATTCAGCCAAAATGCTACCCCTTAGATTCATTGTCTTACGTATCAATTCAGCAAAGAATCATCTAACATCTAGAGACACATGGGTGGAAAAGAAAAATTCTTGCCTTTGCCTATTTCTTGCACTGTCTATTGGGGAGTGACACCAGTAACTAAAATACATTCTTCTATATAGTAAAGCAGAGATCTAGAAAAAGTTCTCTTTATTATTTCTGAGTAGGAATGGAAGAAGAAGGGAGGCATGAGGGGAAGGCTTCTCAAAGGTTGAGAGGTTCAGAAGAAAAATATTTGCATAAGATGGTGGAACATAAACCAAAACCCAGATTTTTGCGACAAGCAGCCGCAGCCTTATTGAAAGCACCAAGTTCAATAGTTGAGCTAGAAACTACACGGAAATCTGGTACCCATAGCCACAACAGAGATGCAATATGGCAATTTGTTTTGACATGGGGCTCAGTTTTCGGTGGATTAAGTGTCTGCCCTTACCCATAGTCTCTGTGTTTTCTTAGGGCTTGCTTTCTGCTGTAAGTAGCTTTTGGATTTTCTATGTGTAAGAACCTCTTGGAAGGAAAGAGGACTTTGGATGGGAACTTTGGATCTCAGAAATGTTAAAATATGTGTGAGACAGGAGACTTTGTTTTCTGGCTTCTGGTATAGTGCCTGCCACACAGTAGGCATGGATTTGACAAGCCACAACAACCACCACGCCAACATTACTTTGGAATGCACAGGTACACAAACCATCAGTGTAAGGACTTTTAAGGCAAAATGGGGTGAGAGAATTTTCTTTTGTTTTCTTTACCCAAGTAAAATTCCAGTGTTACTCTACATAAATGACTGCTATAAAGCTAGTTAATTGTACCACTTTGATTGGCTAGGAGATTTTGACTATTTATTTAAAAATAACGCCTTCTTTAACAAAAAGCAACTCACGAAAATAATTATCTGCATAGGTGCTGAATTCTTACCTTCCAGAAAATGTTGCCAAATCTTATCCAGAGATGGACGGAAAATATCATGAAATGTCAATATAAAGAATGTCATTTTTGTGTTGTTTATGGATTTTTGTAACTTAGGAATCATAACAGCATTGCTCTTATGAAGTCTCCAAAGAAAAACTATGAGAAAAGGGTTAGCAGGTCTGGAGGAGATGAAAGCCATCAAGAGGGTAAGAGTGTTTTGAAGTGAGAATAATAACCTGCAGATCAACACATCCATATTGGCAAGATAGATTGCTGTTCTTGAGTTCAAAGGGGTCAGTTGTTACAATCTGTTTCTTAATGGAGTAATTTTACAAATATTTCATAAACTTCACATGGTGATATCTTCATGTAAAATTGTTTTTAGTAAATGGCTTAAATAAAAGGGGATTTATCATTGTTTCACAATAAAGGACCTATAAATCCAATATGAAAAATAGATTTTTTAAAATTACATTTGAGGAGGAAAACAACCTGGCAGATATACCCGTGCCCAGCATTTCTGAAAAACTCCTGGCAGCTAAGACCTTGTCAAAAGTTTCCTCTTCACTCTAGACAGATTGATTAGACTACTGAGCCTTTTGCTCTTTTTGACCATTACACTTTGCATCATCCAGAATGCCATCTTCCCCCAACACCCGCCCTTAACACAAAGACCCATCCCATGCTATTGAGCACAGGTACACAATTTATCCCACTCTTGATTCCTTTGTAAGTGTTCTCTCCTTTCTCTGATCTTTTAAATACTTACCATTTTTGCCTCTCATACTCAATAATAATAATAATCATGAGAGTTAATGTCGATTGAGTGGTTACCGTGTGTCAGAGACTATTCTAAGCACTTACATGGATGTCATCTCATTTAATTATCACAAAATGCCAGTGAGTAGGTACTATTTCTATCTCTGTTTTTAGAGATGAATACATGAAAGCCCAATCAGGTTAAGTAACTTGCCTAAGCTCACACAGCTAAAAAGCAGTAGAGTGATGATTTGAGTCTAGACAATCTGGTTCCAGAGCCAAATTATTAGCTTCTCCACAAATTTGCTTTCATCTGAACTTTTTGCATATGAAGTAATATTTTTAATCATTTTTATTGTGTGCATGTCATGGACATCTTTTGGTCTCTTGGCCATCTTGTGTTCATTTGCCCTGTTCCCCATAGTGTATTTACAAGGAGGGGACACACTGCTTTTCTAGTCTTAGACCATAACTCTGGTGGAGCTTGCCCCATTCCTCATAGATTCTAGGAGTAAAGTCTGACTCAGGCTTGGCAACTACAGCTGTATACTCCTCTGACTCAGAAATTGGTGAGACACACAACCACACCAGAGCCAAGGAATCATGAATTTCAGGCATATGTACTTTCTGCTAGATTTGAAACAGAGATAACACAAATTCTTAGAGCTTTTCTGAGAATTAAATCAACCCAGAGCATGGACCAAAATTCATTTTTTCTGCTCTTTATCTGAATTGATTAGGATTTTCTGGATTTTTTTTTTTTTTGGGTCAATTGCTGCAAAAAGTATCCTAACTGGTATAAGATCAACAGCTTCTTCCAGATTAAATGGTCATTTTCTTCAAGGTAAAGATTGACTTTCCCAAACTCCCTTCTGCATAGTGTTTTGCACTTAGATATCTTGTATAATATTAATTGATCCCATTTTGGAAATCAGCTGAATCAATATGATAAACTGAAATTCATTCTAAGTATACTGCAAATTACATAGACTTAGGTTGAACTTTGTCGTGAGTTAAACTTTCACCTATTTATTTGAAATCACACATTCTAAAAATGCAAATGTTTATAGATAAATTTATGGCATTGAAAAAAGCTAAATTCTATTTCTATCCCTCCTATTTTTCCATTTTATTTCTTTCCTTTTATCAGAATATAAGGAAAACAGGGCTATGTGACTGGTTTACTCTAGAAGATTCCATGGCATATTCTGTTGGAAGGAACACTGACTCAGAAATGGGAAACTTGGCAAACTGTAAGCTCGAGCTGGCCTTTAATACCCTGTCAGGTTTGGGCTTGAGTTTCCTCATCCATACTTTGAATATACTAGATTATATATCTTCTTGGCACTTACCTTGTTAAAAGGAATGTGAACTATCACTATATGACGTGTTTCTGCCCTCTGTCCTTTCAAGGAAATCCTTCTGCTGTTGTCGGTAGCCAATCAGAGCTTCTGGTCATGTGATATTGGTAAATGTCATTCTAGCTAAAGTGTAGATTAGTAAAGTATGCTATAATTATGGCTCTTATGGGTATTGTGATGATAAAAAATTATTTTTCCTAGGTTTTATGCAATATTAAAGTTAGCTCAAGGACCTTGCTCTAACTTCCCAGGTTTATGGGCCATAAAATTGGAACTGTGGAATAACTGCGTGAGATGTTCCACAAGGTCCCTTGCAGCCCCTGCTTCCTGTGAAAAGATACAAGGTGACTGACTGCCTAGAATAAGCTTTGTGTAGTATCTAGTGTAGTCAACATGGGGCCTCTTTCCCCTTGTTCTATATCCTACTCTTTTGGTATTGGATTAGTTCTGGTGTCCAGGTTTTCCTGAAGACACTGCCTCCAGAACTGCCCTTAGCACTTGGGGCTTCTTGAAGACATGCTGGTCTGTGAGCTGTTCTAGAGCCCCAGGAATATGAGTAGTGGCCTTGAATGGAGAACATATATGTAGTTCAGACTTCCAACTATAGGTCATGCTAAGGAGTTTGGTCTTCATTCATTAGTGGATGAATCCTCCTTTCAAGTCATGCAATCAGAAAGGAGTTTGAGGTTTATGGTTGTCTGAGAACAGCTTTCCTCTACTTCATAATTTTATCTAGTGCAGGTCACCTTGCTAACTCTAGGATATAGTAAAGAGATCCCAGGAGTTATAGGTTCAAGTTGTATCTCTGCCACTAGCTAGCGGTGTGACCTTGGACAGGGCATTTTGCTTTTCCTAATTTCAGTTTCTCCAGCTACAGTATAAAATAATTAGAGGATAATTTCTTGGGCATCTTTTATTGCAAGGATCTGTAATTCCACAGCCATATTACATGACAGGAAATCTTGTAAGATACTGGGTCACAGAGCCTGCTTGTAGACTGTGAACTGAAGACCCTATATTCCAAATCTTCCATCTGAGCTCACCAGAGGAAGAGGACACTCTGTATGTTTGCCACCTTCAGTATTACCAGCCAGAATAGCTCTTATTCTGATCTAAGTTCTTGAAATTGAAGTGTATGTGTACACTTTCTTTTTCTGATGCTCCCACTGATTCAATTGGAAAAACCCAGTAAATAGCTTTGTGGCTAAGTGAAGAAACACTTACTATGAAGTGTCATGTATAAGTCACTAGATGGTCATATGAAGTTTCCAGTGGTCCCTGGTCTTATTCAGGGAGAAGAAAGACAAAAATAGACTTTAGTATTCGTACTGAAGTTAATGGAATTTGCATTTCAATGTCAGTCTTTAAATGGTTTGATTCTCATAAACCCTACATTTTATGGAGTGTTTGATGTTACATAATGGTGAAATGAATAGAATTGGGAAATATTTGAACTTCAAATGTACTTGCTGGTGTGCTTTTTTTTTTTCTTTAAACCACCTACATACACAAACCTAGGATCAATTATGCAAAGTTTAATTTTTAAAAGTTTTGATAAAGCTGGGCCATTATGCTTGCTCCTTCTCTAGTGAGTTAGCTCTCACGTGGGAATATATTTGAGAAAATGGTTAGTTCACATTTTCATTCTCATTTGCTCTTTCTCATTTGATCTAGATCAAAGATCAGCAAACTTTTTCTGTAAAAGGCTTGGTAATAAATATTTTAGGCATTGTGAGCCATACCATATATAGTCTCTACCAAAACTACTTAATTCTTCCACTATAGCAGAAAAGCAGCCATAGACCATATATATAAATAAATGAGTGTGGCTGTGTTCCAATAAAACATTATTTACAAAAAAAAGATGACTGGTTGGTGGGCCAGAGTTTGCAGATTCCTGGTCTAGATCATTAATTAACAAGTGACTCCTCCCTCACCCTGTACCTAAACTAGATCATTTTATACTAGAGAAAGCATTGGAAGATGGGACCTGAATGCCTTCTAATTATGGGATTTCTAATTACAAGACATGATTCCCTGGAAAGTCTCATTGGTGGGGGTCTGATTTCAGTCATTACATTCAGCACTTAATGTGTGTTAGCTAAGTGCTAAGTGTTGTGCCTTATATCTTGTGTAATGCTTTAACTATCAAATCACAGGAACTTCTATAGCTTTAAGAAGTATATAGGTTGAGGTTCCTGGAAGACCCATAGGTTAAGCATCAGTTCTTAGTTTTGGGTCGTTATCTTGGGGTCATGAGATTGAGCTCAGTGTGGAGTCTGCTTGGGATTCTCTCTCCTTCTTCGTCAGCTCCTCATGTCTGTGTTCTGTCTCAAATAAATAAATAAATCTTAAAAAAAAAAGGAAAAGAAAAGCATAGGTCACTTTAGTACTCAGATCAATAGGACCATGCTTCTGGTCTGGAGAACAGGGAGGAAGGAAGGAAAAGAGTCTCTCCAAATGGTCTAAGAAGCAGTCACGTTCTAGAATCATTAAAAACATGACACAGAATTGCACAGTCTTAAAATGGGTAGTGAGATATTAGTACCAAAAATGCCAAGGAAAGTAATATTTCAATTTCTGATTCAAGAGGTAGAAGGGAGAGGCAAGTCTACGTAAGGAAGTTTAAAGAGACCCTAGAGTCAAACTAAGTATTAGAAGCCCAGGAGAGTGATAGATATAACCAAGATAATGAGAAATGGAAATCTGTGAGCTCTACAAACCCTGGTCAGCTTCTTTCTTATCCAAGAGTTTCTTTTATTGAACTTTTATTTTTGCCAACTCTTGTTTCATAAGGCTTACAGGTGCATTTCCTGGCATCTAACACATGGTTAATAGATGCACAATCATAAAATGTTGACATAGAGAGATCATTTGGGGGTCTATTTGATGACTAAAAAAGTTATAGTTTGCTACTATGTTGACCCATCTGGAATGCTTCATCATGCCTCAAAAATTCTTGTTTTGTGCACTTAAAGTATGTTCCCTGACCTATATGAATTAATTTTATGATCTTAATTTAATTCATGGATCACAGAATCAAGACTAGAGATTCAGGGTCTTTTATCTTAGATTTTACTGAGACTGTTATAGATTCAAATTCTGAATTCAAGTGAGTAAGACACTATCATTTTTCTTTTAAGGAAAAACCAGGAGATTATCATAGTTTGCCACCATGTTTGTGAGAATTACTTCAAAAGAAAATCTCTGAAATTATCAGTCTTAGATCATTATTTGGTGAATTGATGGGCATAACTCGAGAAATATGGACCAATTGAGAATTGACTATCTCTGAATTGAATACTTAAGGTCACACTGATTATTAAGGCATGACCCAAAGCTTTAAAAAAAATTAAGTCATTTATTGATTTCAAGTCATTTGATGTCTATGTAACCGTATTTCCTTATTTTTGAAAAAAATAAATAAACCTGAAAATTTCTTTAGGAGTAGTTCATCTTGTGTGTGTGGAAGGTTGCATCATTTTGTAACTGAATATTATGAAAAGAATTTAAAGTTTATGTAAAATGGGCATATAGATAGGTGATTTTTTCAATTCTGGCACTATTGACTTTTCTGTGTCAAATAATTGTTTGCTGTGGAAGGCTGTCCTGTGTACTGCAGGATGTTTAATAATAGCCCTGATTTCTACCAAAGATGCCAGTAGCATCCACACCCATTTTGGCAACACAAACTGTCTCCAGACATTGTCAAAAATCTCCCCTGGTTGAGAAGTATTGGTATAGAGCAACCAAACCATCACCCTATAACATATAGCATTAAGAAGATGAGGGATAGTATTAATACCATAAGTCTCTTTAATAGTTAAATTTCAGTGTTGATGAAAACTAATTTGTTATTCAGTATTTTTGAGTGGTGCATTATTATGCAAGACTTCTAAGGAAGCCATTCATTTAGAAATAAAGGGCTCTCTCCGTATTCCTCCAACTCTTGCATATCATATTATCAATTTGATGGCTGTGGTTTTAATACAAGGATTGTATTTTTGACTCTGTTCTTCACCTGAAGATTGCATGTCCAGTAGCAATGATGGAGTTACATCTCAGAATGGAAAGTAAATGGAGCCTTATCTTGGGACCTCTGTGAATTAGCTGGATCACATTCAAACCTCCTAGCATACTTTTTGTCTGGATAAATCAGTTTGCTTACTTTTCCTTAAGGTCAAGAATTGTGAATTATTTATCTTCGTCTTCCCAGCTTAGTGGCTGGCACAAAATAAATAGATGCTTTAAAATGGAATGAATAGATTAGATCTATTTGTTGGTCTTATAGACAAGGAGTTGGCATATTTTTTCAACATCTACTGTTCTTCTTTTCTCCTCCTTTGTCCTTACATTTTCATTCCTGGCTATTTCTTGCTGGCCTGAATTCTTCATGGATATTCTATTTTATTCCTTCAACTGACTCAAAGGATGGCCAAGATTCTTTTGCTTTGCCTCCTATAAACTGCGAAGAACCAGAACAAAAAAAGCACTAAGGAATTTTAATGTAGGACACTGGGGAATACCAGTGAGAAAAATATTGGATCATTTCACCACCCACTGTCATTATGATAATGCTACTGCTACAAATTTTAAAGGCAAACCTTTTTAAGTTATTATTTTTTTTACTTTTAATTGATTTCTATATTAGAATTCCTATAAACTTGTTTCTCATCTTAAGTAATTTTTAATGTTTTTAATAACTCTAAAATATGGGCCAATTTCCTATAAAACTTGATTATTTTTCAAAATCAATTACCAACATTAAAAAAAAACTGGGGGGTTGACAGTCCTTAAGAAAAAAGTGCCTGCAAATTATGTGAAACTGATAAAGGCAAATGGCAAAGTCTTTGAAATTGGACAGAACTAGGTATTAATTGTCATGCTGCCTTTTGTAAGTTACAAAGATATGGGTAAGTTATTTAAACCTATTGCACTTAAGTGCTATTAACTTTAAAATGGACCAATGTCTACCTCAGAATGTCACTGTGAGAATTAGAGAAGTATAAATTAAATTTGCTCTAGGATGATATTTACATAAAGTAGGTCTTTTTAAGTCAATCATAGTCACAATAGATGATCATGACGGGTGGTGATTTTGGAGATGATGGTACTGGTATTAGCTAGACATGGACCGGGCCAAGCCCTTGCAAAATCATGAATTCTCTATGGAACCTTTCTTATTCCTTATTCTAGATCAGGCTTAAATAGAATCTTTCCCTCTTATCCTGTTCCATATGTTGTGCTCTATTGGCTGTCAATGAAGCCTTGCTAGGCAGCTGAGTGTCTTTCCAGGGAATATTTATATTTTAATAGAGGTATTTTGAAATGTCTTCTATAGGCTCAAGGATATGAATGAAGACAGAGACTAAAGTGACATTACCCTATTGCTCTATCTTTTCCTGATGATTTGTTTTCTCCACTCTGAGATCTCAAAACTGATAATTAGCCTTTTGCTGTATAACAGATTCCCCCCCCCCCGCCCAAAGTGAAAACAATAATAGTTTATCATTTCTCATGATTCTTTGAATAAGCTGTGTGGTTCTTCTGTTCCAAATGGATTTTGCTAAAGTCACTCATGTAGCTACTATCATGGTCTTGGAACTTGGCTGGGACTGAAATATCCTAAATAACTTAATATATCCAATACCTTAACTGAGGAGGAGAGAATGACAGGGTTGTCTAGGTTTCTATTTCTCTTTTCCTCTATCCCTCTCCCTCTACTCCTCTATCTCTATCGCTCTATCTCTCTATCTCATTATTCAGGAGTTCAGCCCTTGCTGTGTTGCATAGAGGCTGGATGTGAAGAGGGCAAATATAGAAGTTACAGAAGTCCAGAAGTCATACACCATCTCTTTTGCCATATTCTGTTGGTCACAGGACCAACCCAAATTCAAGGGGGGAGGAAGTAAACTCTGTATTTTGATAAGAAGAGAGGCATGTATGAATAAGAATGTGAGGATTTGTTAGGTGCCTATATTTATCGATAATCTACCGCTCTCTGGGAAGCTAATTCCATTTCACCCCACTTTCTACCTTTTGCTCCTCCTGAGTCCCTCTCCATATTTTTTTCTGGCAGGATCAGGGGAACTAATGGTTTCTCAGTTTATAAGGAGTGAGTGGTTATCATCATTCTCTTTAATGCAGTAGGTTTAGTGGAAGGTTCATGGGTTTTAGAGACATACAGACCTGCAAATGCATGCCAGGTCCACCTATTCCTATTGTATGATGCTGAGTAAAGTACATCAGCTCTCTCACATCAGTCTTCTCATCTGCTAACTAAGTAGAGGAGATAAAACCCACCTTAATGGTTAACATGAGATTTATATTAATATAGTTTTCCCACAATGATTAACTGAAACTTAATAGATGTTCAGTAAATGTTAATTCTCTTCCTTTCTGTTTTTACCTCTCTCTCCCAGTTTTCCTGTTATCTTTTGGTGGAAGAAAAATTTTTTTTGAAAATTTCTAAACACTACTAATAATAATCTAACGCATTTGTCTAAGCTTTCTGATGTTTCTGGAAAATGCTTCAAAATTTATAGAGAATTTTGACTATTCTATTACTATTCTCTTATCCTGATGGCTCTATTCTATCCTGAATTTGCCATGTTATTGCTACCCTAAACCTTGGCTCACATATTCATCTTGCCTAATAATCCTCCTTCATTGCCTGCTCCTAAATCCACATGAAATCCTTTCTTTTCTAGAAGCATTATCTAATGTTTCTGGTGCCTAATATTTACAACTTTGTGTTTCAATCTATTTTATGTTCCTAAATCCTTTTCCCATCAGTTTTATGCCCCATAATGATTTTAGGGGTCTTTTAAAGCACTTATCTCCCCAGCTAGCTACTCCAAATTCCCCATGCTATAACCAGAACTCGCCCATTGGCAATTTCTCAATAACAACATGTTGACTTGAATTCTTTTACAGAATATCCAAGGAAGGATTTTTTTTTTTCCAAACTCAAGGCTACAGGGTTTTTATTAACATAATCAACCTTATATCTGTACTTCCTTCACTCCCTCTGGAAATCCCTGTCCTTTTTTTTTTTTAATAAATTTATTTTTTATTGGTGTTCAATTTACCAACATACAGAATAACACCCAGTGCTCATCCCGTCAAGTGCCCCCCTCAGTGCCCATCACCCATTCACCCCCACCCCCCGCCCTCCTCCCCTTCCACCACCCCTAGTTCGTTTCCCAGAGTTAGGAGTCTTTATGTTCTGTCTCCCTTTCTGATATTTCCCACACATTTCTTCTCCCTTCCCTTCTATTCCCTTTCACTATTATTTATATTCCCCAAATGAATGAGAACATACACTGTTTGTCCTTCTCCGATTGACTTACTTCACTCAGCATAATACCCTCCAGTTCCATCCACGTTGAAGCAAATGGTGGCTATTTGTCGTTTCTAATGGCTGAGTAATATTCCATTGTATACATAAACCACATCTTCTTTATCCACTCATCTTTCGATGGACACCGAGGCTCCTTCCACAGTTTGGCTATTGTGGACATTGCTGCTATAGACATCGGGGTGCAGGTGTCCCGGTGTTTCATTGCATCTGAATCTTTGGGGTAAATCCCCAGCAGAGCAATTGCTGGGTCGTAGGGCAGGTCTATTTTTAACTCTTTGAGGAACCTCCACACAGTTTTCCAGAGTGGCTGCACCAGTTCACATTCCCACCAACAGTGCAAGAGGGTTCCCCTTTCTCCACATCCTCTCCAACATTTGTGGTTTCCTGCCTTGTTAATTTTCCCCATTCTCACTGGTGTGAGGTGGTATCTCATTGTAGTTTTGATTTGTATTTCCCTGATGGCAAGTGATGCAGAGCATTTTCTCATGTGCATGTTGGCCATGTCTATGTCTTCGTCTGTGAGATTTCTGTTCATGTCTTTTGCCCATTTCATGATTGGATTGTTTGTTTCTTTGGTGTTGAGTTTAAGAAGTTCTTTATAGATCTTGGAAACTAGCCCTTTATCTGATACGTCATTTGCAAATATCTTCTCCCATTCTGTAGGTTGTCTTTGAGTTTTGTTGACTGTATCCTTTGCTGTGCAAAAGCTTCTTATCTTGATGAAGTCCCAATAGTTCATTTTTGCTTTTGTTTCTTTTGCCTTTGTGGATGTTTCTTTTGCCTTCGTGGATCAAAGAAGTATTAAAGACTTATTTCCAGGGCTACTCCATCCATGAAAGATTCCAAAAACTGCATTACTCAATGTCTTGATAAATCTGCATATGTATATACATATATATATATATACACACACACATATATATATGAGATATGAGATAATATGTATATATAATAGCAATGATTAGGAATAATTGAAAATTGCAATTTTTGAGAGGACAAAAGAAGAAAACACATAACTTGCTTCATCAAAATTTCCATAAAAGAAATTCCTAACTAACAGGTGACTAAGGATTAAAAAAAACATCAATGGGAGAATTCTGCTTATACCACATTTTAATACTTGTCATATTTAGATATGCAAGGACTCCTTTCTTTAGTGTGTATTGCTAATTTCTTTATTTATTTCCTTTGTAAATACTGTTAGAACTATATCCTAAACGAGTAAATAATTAGAGGATGTTCCTACCAATCCATTACAGTTTTTATGACTAGATACCATCTGTTTGCTCTTTCTGCATCTAAAATCTTCCTTCAGTGCATACTTCACTGTAAATCCAAAAGCAAAAGTCAAGTCACATCTTCCTCTTTTAAGAGTTAAAATTAAGTTGTTGAGCATGAACCCCAATAAACTGAGCCAAAAGTTTTCTGTGTCTGTTTTCTACTAAGCTGGCAAGAGTCAAAACTGAAAGAAGTAGAGTAGGAAGCAGATTGGTATGTTTATTATTTGTTATTTCTGATTTATGTACATACAACTCTTTCAGTGAAATTGTTAGTGCTCCTTAAGAGATAATTACCTCAGCCTTGGTTCAGTTATTTAAATTTATCACTGAAAGACACTTCCATGAATTTGAAGAATCACCTATCAAGGCATTTTTCCATTTCATTCTTTTTTGAATATTTATTTATTTATTTGAGAGACAGAGAGAGTGCCATGCAATTGTAAGTGGGGTTGGGCATAAGGAGAGGGAGAGATTCTCAAGCACACTCCCTGCTGAACATATAGCCCTATGCGGGCTTGATCTCATGACCCTGAGCTCATGACCTGACCTGAAATCAAGAGTCAAGGCTTAAGGAAACTTAACTCACTAAGCCACCCAGGGACCCCAAAGCATTTTCAGTTTCTATATTTTCTGAAAATTTGTTTCCATCACTATTGTTAAGAAGCATGGATTTTTTTAAAAATAGAAATGCTTACTCTTCTGTTTGCCTCTCCTCAGTCAACTGTTTGATGGATATCTTTTCTGATTTTAAAGTTTACATATTTTAATTTTCAAATGTAGGGATCCTTATGATTCAAAATGGCTAGTGGTTTGGTACCTACATAGATCAATAACCAAAAACTTGGATGTTTTTTTAAAAAATATATTATTAAGAAAAATTTTAATCCAACAAAAGGTAGAAAGGAAATTATAATAAACCCTCAACAGCAATTATTTAGCTGGAGAATATTAGCATTTAAAAGTCAATAAATATAAATTTACTCTAACGTATGTCAAAATGAGTAATTCTCTAGTCATTTTGAAATTTGGTATGTTATATAAATGAGTTTTATTGCTTTTTATGGCTATTTAAACTAACCTCGATCCTCACACCTCATATCTATCATAATTGTTAGCACTTTAAATTTTTCTGAATTCTTGGCTGGCTCAGTTGGTAGAACATGTGACTCTTGTTCTCAGGGTCATGAGTTTAAGTCCCATGTTGGGCATAGAGATTACTTAAATTTTTTTTTCTGAATTCTTAATATTAGTTTATCTTAATCCCTCACTTTATTTCCTATGTTTTGCTGCTTGGACTTCTCGGACTTTTAAAAATTTATTTTAGTTATTTCAGCTTTTCACTCTCAAGGGAAAACTACTTGTTCCTGTAATAATCCTCTGGCATTATTCTGATTTCTTCTAACTCAATCAGAGGTCTTTTCAAAGGAAATCAAGTTCTGCCATTGAATTCTAAAACAATTCTCCTTTGTCTTTTTAGCCAATTCTTGTATAAAGTCTCCTCCCAAACTTCCCACAATTAGTGACTTAAATTCCTCACACAGAACAATGAAGTGAATATATCAACTACATGAATAAAGAATCTGGTAAAGTAACTAGCAACATTAGTAACTTACTTCCCTCTATCCCTATACTAAGTAATGAGTAGAAAGATAAATAACATAATACATCTTCCAGATTAGAAATTGTGCAAAGCCAAAGCACCTACTGCATTATCCAATACACTTTTCTACTAAGTGTACATTTTTTTTCTAGTTTGAGAAAGCAGAAAGAATAGTACTCTTTTGTTTTGACCCAAGATTACCTATTTAGTAATTTCCATTTTCTCTAAATGATAGAGTTCTTTCATTGACTAAAATCTCATTCCAAAGCTCATTTTTTATAAAACAGACAAAAAGAAATGGGGCTTCCTGACCTAGTGCATTGCCTGGTGACTTTCTTCTATCCCACACTCACCTATTTCTATCCCTATCACACTTCCTCTAAAACCTAAGAATCTAAAAATCCCAATTAAAAGCCATATTTCCTTAGGATGCCTGGGTGGCTCAGTGATTGGGCATCTGCCTTTGGCTCAGGGCATGATCCCAGAGTTCTGGGATCTGCTCCCACATCTGGCTCCCCACAGGGAGCCTGCTTCTCCCTCTGCCTTTGTCTCTGCCTCTCTCTCTGTGTCTCTCATGAAAAAATAAATAAAATCTTAAAAAATAAAATAAAAGCCAGAGTTCCTCAATGACTGGTTATTTGATAATATTAAAGAATGTGGTTATATATTTATGTGATATATATTGTGATTTGTTTTAGAAACTTTTTATTATATATCTATGTATGCATATGTATATATAGGGTAGGTAGATATAGATAGATAGATACGATGCCTCGAATTTGCCTTAAGAGAAAGTGGAGCAGTGGAGTGGGTGAAAGTACATAAGACCATATGTTTATTCATATTGTTGAAGCTAGGTGATGAGTAAACCAGAGATAGGGTTCTATGGAGAAAGAGAAGGCATAGGATATAGGTATAATTCACACACATATATTTCTTTTTTCTGACTTAGATATTCAAGATCAATACTAACCAGAAATCTAACTGCACACTTTTTGATTTGTCTTTTCTTTTTTATGTATGTTGTAGCTAATAAAATCTTTACTTCAAGATGTATATAAAATAAACTGAAGATAATTACATCAGAAGTGGGATAAAACATACATGACTTTATAAAATACAGAATCAAGTTTTATGCACAGCAATCTTTTGAGGATTTCTGTGGAAAATAGACTAAAAAAGACGAGGGATGAAAACAGTGATGCTTATCTGATAAGCGTAGCATCTAACCACATTCCCACCAATCAATAGATACTCAAATACATGTCATACAATTATATAATGGGGAAATATTTTTCTTATTTTGTTCATTAAAAAAATTAATTACCTATCACATACCAGGCTCTATTTTAAATATTAATGATACAACAGTAAGTCATGAATGTATAAGATCTAAAAATATACACATTTGCTTTGTAGATGTGTAAGTTTATATCCTGTTAATGATAAAAATTTCTTGCATATGACAGTAAAGTGTCGTATTCTAACAAGGTGGGTTCAGTGTAACAATTTTATAATAGATGGAAGTAATATGTGTTGAGGAAGGAGTCCTTTTCCAAATTGACAAACTGTTGGGATGAGCCAGCATCACTGAGTATGAAAAACCAGCTCCAGGCTTTGATGTAGTTTAGATTCTCAAATATTAAAAAAAAAAAAAAAAAAAAGATTCTCAAATACTGAAAACAATTAGAAGGCCTCAATGTGCTGTGCTCAAAATAAGTAAAAAAAAAAAAAAAAAAAAAAAAGACCAATACCGAGACACAGTCTGAAAAATACTTTTCTATTGTTTTGAAATAATTATAGATTTACAGGAATTAGCAAGGATAGTAGAAAGAAAAAAGAGGGGTCCCAATTGTTCACAATAGCTACATCTTATAATATCAAAACCAGGGAATTGACATTGGCACAATATGTGTGTATAGATTTATGCCATTTTATCACATGGGTAGTTTTGTGTGACTACCACCATAATCAAGATATATAACTACTTTATCTCCACAAATATCTCTCCCTTGCTACCCTTATATAGTCATAGTCACCCCCTACCCTTCACCATCTGTAACCCCTGACTACTGCTAATCTGTCCTTCATCTCTGGCATTTAGAGAATGTTACATAAATAGAACTATAGAAACATCATTTGAGATTTGTAACCTTTTGAGATTAGCTTTTTTCACTGAATATAATGCCCAGGAGATCCATCCAAGTTGCTGCATATATCAATAGTTTGCTGTTTATTGCTCAGAGGTATTCCATGATACAGATACACTACGATTTATTTAGACATTCACCGATTGAGGGATATGGCTGGTTCTTGCTTTCAGTTCTTAGCTATTACGAATAAAATTGCTATGAACAATTGTGCATAGGTCTTTGTGGGACATACACTTTCACTTCTCTGGGATAATTGCCCAGGAATGCAATTGCCAGTTTGTATGGTTAAGTATATATTTAGTCGTTATTTTTGTTTTTCAAGAAACTGCCAAACTTTCAGAGCAACTGTACCATGTTACATTTCCATAAGCAATGTGTGAAACATCCAGTCTCTCTACATCTGCACCAGCAATTGGTATTGTCACTGCTTTTCACTTTAGCTGTTCTAGTAGGTAGATAATGATATATCATTTTATTCTCCATTAGCTTTTCCTTAATGGCTAGTGATGTTGAACATCTTTTCACATGATTATTTGACATTCTTACATCCTCTTTAGTGAAATGTCTTTCTATGTGTTTACTCATTCTCTAATCAGATTATTTAAATTTCATGATGTCAAATTTTGAGAGTTCTTTACATATTCTCGATATGTAGTCAGTTTTTTGTCAGTGATTTGAAAATATTTTCTCCCAGCCCATAATTTCTACCATAAATGTGCTAATTTGGAAGCTTACGTGTACTATTAAAATTCAATAATAACCACAGCAATTGTTTTGAACCAAGCCCAGCAAAAGATTTTTGGAGGAAGCAGAGTTTTTGTCACTAAAATTACTTAAAATGCCTGCACATGGTGATGAAAAGCTGACCAAAGGTAGTTGATTTATCGTTGTTTTCAAATTGTCCATAGACAGCACTTCTTCATGCTTACCCTTGGTTTACTCTGCTCCTACTACCCTGTCCTGGTATTCTATGGCTCCAATAGCCTGAGAGATTATCAGGCTTTGTGATACTCTCAGGGTAAGAAAATTCACTGTAGAGGATTGTACAGTACGTCATATGGAAAATCATAAAGTATATAATCCTTAGATGTCTCTTGAAAAAAAATACTTGAAGATGCATTCCATCCAATAGAAAGGATTCAAAATTATAAATTTAAAAATGTGGAAGTTACAAATTTGTGTCCTTCCTTAACCAGTGTGGACCAGTTATATATTAGTTCAGAAGAATTCTTCAGTTCAAGGAGTAAACCAGGTCCCAGAGCAATTCACTATGTTTTTCTTCTTTCACTTCTAGTCATTTCTATGTATCAGTAAATATTTTGTTCTGATGCACATCCTTGCCTCACAGTTCAGATGTTAATTCTCACTGTGTCAGATTACCATTGAAACACCAACCTGTTGTATTTATTCTGACCCAGTGATCAGTAGTTAAGCTGCAACACTGCTGATGTAGGTCAGGATCTCTAGCAAGCAGCCCTGAGATGGAGATTGCAGAACATTTATTAGGAAATTCTCTTAGGAACAAAGCTAGAATAAAGGATGAGAAGAGAGGACAGAGCAGAAAGGGCAGTTGAGCAGCAGTGCTGCTGCCATAAGATGTTTTGCTGACTCCCAGGTTCACCATTAGCTAAAACCGGTGCCCTTTGAGTTGGGCAGGAGGACCTCCCATTCCATTCCCATATTGACTGGTTATTGAACCCAAGCTGCTCTGGGAAAGGAAATCACTTTGGTCCAGGTCACTCTCCATAGCTGGGAGCATTTCCAGAGTGGTCTGAGGACTGAGGTAAGGGTTCTGGGCAGACACACTCCCAACAACTACAGACTTAGACCTTTCCATTTTGATTAGGCAACTGGGCAATATAGTGCAGCATGCGCTACAACTCTGCTCCAGAATCACTGACTTTTTTCATTTCCCATCACAGAAGCAAGACTTAATTAGTGGCCAAAGACCATTGCAAACTTTTAAAAAATGGTTATATATATATTTAAAATTTATATTTTCCATTTTTTTCCCTTAAGTTTTTATTTTAATTTCAGTTTGTTAACATTCAGTATTGTATTTGTTTCAGAAGTACAATATAGTAATTTAACAGTTCTGTACATTACTCAGTGCTCATCACCCCAAGTGCCCTCCTTAATCCCCATCACCTATTTAACCCATCTCCCCACCCATCTCCCCTCTGGTAACTATCAAATCGTAAAATTCATATTTAATTAACTGAGTTAAAAACTTTTTCTTAATTAGGTAAAGTCCCAGTACCACATCCATTGACAGTCCCACATCCATTGACAGATATTTTCCCCTTTGGGCCTCTTTATTTCTAGGATCTGTGATTATTCCTGTGTTAATTATGTTTAAGATTAGTTTACATAATATGAGGTCAGTAGTATTTAAAAAAAAGTCTAGAACAAAATCAAAGAATAAAATCATCAGAATTTATGGGACACCTGGGTGGCTCAATGTTTGAACGTCTTACCTTTGGCTCAGGGCGTGATCCTGGAGTCCCAGGATCGAGTCCCACATCGGGCTCCCTGCATGGAGCCTGCTTTTCCCTCTGCCTATATCTCTGCCTCTCTCTGTGTGTCTCTCATGAATAAATAAATAAAATCTTTAAAACAAATAAAATCATCAGAATTTAAATTATTTCTGGGAGATGGTGTTATGAAAAATATTCACTTCCTGCATTATGCTATTTTACATTGCTAAATTTTGTAAAATGTACATATATTAGTTTCTGATACTCAAGGAACAAACGTTATTACTATAAATTGGAATTGAGTTTATAAAAAAATAAATGAAATAAAAATTTGGAAGAAAATGCAGAAAACCCTTAATAATGAAAACAACCAGGCATTTTTTGTTTTTTAAATTTTCTCTGTATTTTCCAAGTGAAACTTCTAATGTCACTTCATTAAAAATGAGTTTTCCCTGTGTTACTGATAAATTCTCTATCAAGTTAAAGATTCCTCCTATTGCATGAATATTACAAAGTTTTCTTTAAAACATACGAATATTTGTTGTTATATTTTTAAAAATTCATATTTATTGAGGGACACCCGGGTGGCTCAATTGGTTAAACATCCAACTCCTAATATCAGCTCAGGTCTTAATCCCATGATCATGAGTTCAGGCCCTAGGTTAGGTTGGACAATGGATGTGGAGCCTCCTTTTTTTTTAATTTTTAAAGATTTTTAAAAGATTTTATGTATTTATCTGAGAGAGTAAGAGGGAGAGAGAGAGAGAGAGCACAAACAGAGGAGAGGCAGAGGAAGAGGTAGAAGCAGACTCTCCACTGAGCAGGGAGCCCTACAAGGGGCTCAATCATAGGACCCTGGGATCGGGATCCCTGGGTGGCGCAGCGGTTTGGCGCCTGCCTTTGGCCCAGGGCGCGGTCCTGGAGACCCGGGATCGAATCCCACGTCGGGCTCCCGGTGCATGGAGCCTGCTTCTCCCTCTGCCTGTGTCTCTGCCTCTCTCTCTCTCTCTCTCTCACTGTGTGCCTATCATAAATAAATAAAAGTTTATTTAAAAAAAAAGGACCCTGGGATCATGACCTGAGCCAACTGAGCCACCTAAGCACCCCAACATTGTTTATTTTTTAAAACAATATATTTTCATTTCCAAAAGTCTGTAAGTTCATTTACTAATTTCTTTTAAAATCAAGAATTATAAAGGACTTAAAAAAAAGATCCACATGATGAAAGTTTGAAATAGATGGAAGGCTTTTTTATGCACATGACTTCTACATTTTGGAATATTTTTGAAAATGTTTTTGCAGAACAAAATCAATTATGAATGTTCCACAAGCATATGAAAAGAATGGGCATTCTATGTTGAATGGTACCATAGGTATATGTTCAGTAATTATAGATAATAAACACAGATAAATAAATAAATAAATTATAGAAATAAGTATAGAAAATAAATAATAAATGACTAAATTTTTCTATAATTTTATGTATTGCCACCATGACCTACCAATTTTTAAGACAGTTAATTATTCCTCTGCAATTTTGATTTGTAAGAT
The DNA here is from genome assembly GCF_011100685.1 of Canis lupus familiaris. Taxonomy (NCBI): domain Eukaryota; kingdom Metazoa; phylum Chordata; class Mammalia; order Carnivora; family Canidae; genus Canis; species Canis lupus. The sequence goes on along the minus strand of NC_049244.1, from coordinate 24,287,438 downwards.
TTCTTTGTGGTTTTTAACAATTTTCTGTTTTCAGCAGTATATAATTCAGAGCATAAAATTTCATAATTTTTTATGGCTTATAATTTTTTAAACAAGAAGGAGCTTTTGTTTTGTTTTGTTTTTAAGCCATCTTAACCCAGAAGTCTCTGCCTTATTATCTAAATGGAAACACATACATACTCTAATATAAACCAGTATATTATAAAAATATTTTACAGTATAAAAGAGGGGATGTGAGGGGCAGTGGAAAGGAAATGGAACCTAAAAGTGGCAACTGGGGAGGTGGATGTTCCAATGTGTATCTCTGGTGATGCAAAGGAAAGAGCAAAATGAGAGAAAAAAAAAAACAGCACAGGAAATGATGCCTATCTAGGATATAGATCCATTCTGATTCAACAGCATAACACAGATAAGTGAAAACATCTCATAAGAAGCTACTGCTAGTTGTCCATAATCTATGGTGACGTGGAAAGAATGGAAGATCATTAAGGATTCAAGGATTAAGGATTACCTATTAAGGATTCAGGGAAGATCGTTAAGGATTCAAATATGAATCAGTCCACTCATTTTGAATTTGGGCATGTTACAGGATTTCTATGACCTTTCATTTGCTTTGCAATGAATGGAAAAAGTGATGCTTTAAAAGGGGGGATGAAATGAGAACCAAGACAGTGTTCCTAGCCTGATGCCTAGAACATGAGAGGAGCTAAGGGAATATTGCTAATACATAATGTTTTGTTGAGAAGTCCTAACTCACTGGAGTGTAAATGTAAGTTTTAATTTTTTTTCCTGAAAATTATCATTACTTGGTATTGCTCAATAGCTGAAATTGCTTCTTTCATCATATTGATTATGAACATAGTACCTCCTCTCCTGTGTTGATCATGTGTAGTTTTATAGCACATACATTCTCCTAAACATTAAGTCATTTACCTTTTGTGATCTGATGGTGACTTCCAGTTATTTTCTTCCTTTTGTTAGTTCACTACTGTTTTCATTTTTTTTCTGCTTTAGAACTTATGGTTTATCATTTTAATGTCTCTTGTACATAGACCCCAAATTCTCTTGCATCTCTGTATTTTCTCTATATCTATCTGACAAAGCTGCAAACCCAAAAGGACCAACAATATTTTTATTTTGGCCCAGACACAAGTGGCTGTGAACTGCTGGTATAATACCCAAGTTAGGGAGGATGGGAATCCTCTAAATCCTCTGAATCACTCAAATTTATTTTTAGCAGCCTCAAGTGGGGCAAATTCTCCAACAAATCTATCCCTTTCCTTACTGAGCTTGACAGCCCATCCTCTACAACAAATATTTCAAGCATTCCATCTTGTCTTCAAACTACCAGCCCGTGCTAATTACCCCTCACCCTTAGCATTTGGCTGCACCTCCAAAGTCAACAAGAAAGAAAGAAACACAGAAAGGGAAAGGAAAAGAAAGTCCAGGGGAGGAGAGAGAAAGGGAGAAGACAAAAGGGAGGGAAGAAAAAGGAAGAAAGAATTTCCCAGACAGGAGCTATTTCATCTTCCTGCCATCAAACCTGTATGTCCACCTTCATGTATATGCCACCAATGTCCTCCTTCCTATAAAAGAAAGTGATGGGATGTCTCTTCCACCTAAGGAGAATCACTCAAAGTGAGGTGTGAAGACACTATGGCCTCTCTTTCTTGAACCATTCTTCTCCCTCAGATTCTCTGACACCACAACTATCCTTTCCCTCCTCTTTGTATTTGTCTTTTTCAAAGTTTTTTTAGCCTCATAGTTGTCCTATTATGTTTTGAAGGGCCTAGATTTTTTCCTGTCACTGTCTTGCAAGATAATTTCATAATCTATTAAGTGACAAAGCCATGCAACTTTTCTTTCTAAATATATTTTGAATGTGTCAGCTTTGTTCCACTTCTACCGCTGGAGCCTGTATTCAACTGACTTAAAATGGCCACCTGAGTGATTCCTAACGACCTCTATTGACTCTTTCTAATCAGTTTCTACACTGTAGTTTAATGTGCAATTTTGAAAATTCAAATTTTCTCATGTCATTTGAACACTTAAAACCTTGCTATGGTTTCATGTGCCAGAACTGTTAATTATCCCCCAGAACTCATCCATTATTAATAGGACCCTCTCCAGCTTACAACAGAGATTCAACAGGGAACAAGGCTGCCCAGCTAGTGACTCTGTCTCCTCACCTCTTTGTAGCCGAGTGTGGCTAATGTGGGATGAGTAAAAGTGATGGGAGTGACCTCTGGCTCCTATAGGAAGCTTCATGCCCTCTACTTACTTCCTCTTCCTCCTCCCCCACAGGAGCTGCCTTGGACTCCGAGATGGGGGCCACTTGTGAAGGATGGCAGAGCTGCTCCACCACTTTAGATTGCTAAACTCTGCTTGTTATAGGAAAGGGAAAGACCCACAATACAGAGAGAGAGAGAGTCATTTTTCTTATTCAAAGAGTTATTCAACCCTAAGCGGTTCCCCAATTAATACTCTTACCATTGCACTTAGAGTCAAAGGCAAAATTCTTAATGGGGCCTGAGAAGCCCTGGGTGATGGGTGATGGGTGATCTTTCTGTTCTGCCTACCTCCTCGTTTCCCCTTTTACTTTTTTTCTTCCCATTCTCTATATGCCAACTCTCCTGGACTTCTTTCAGTTTTTCAGAGATGCTGAACTCTTATGCCCAAGGCCCTCACACCTTTCATTTGCTGTCAGCAATGTTCCTCCCTCTGCTACCCCTTGTATTGTCTTATTAACAACTAATTCTTTTTAGAATTTAGTTTTATGTTTCCCTTTGAAGGGCCCCTTTTTAAGACTATAAAATTGCTGTTGTTTTCTTTGGAAGATTCTTAGCTCTTAATTTGATTTCTCCAGTGAGAAAGGAATGGGTTTATTATCTGTCATAAATCTCTAATCTGGTTCCTTTGGTAGTTAGCATTGTAATTCCACCTGGCATTTTGATACCAATTGATTTAGTATAAGCAGCCTGCTGGTCTTTGCTACCATATTCCTAAAGACATCTGGCTGTTTTCATATTTAAATGTATTTAAATTTACTCCCTGATGGATTAATGGTTACATTTTCAAATACAGTGTTCAAAAGTTCTGTGTAGACCAAAATCTTGAACACACAAAAACATGATCTTAACCTTCAACAATACAATGAAATGTGATTGTTCAGCCATGAGTTTCCAAAAAAAATGCCCCTTTTGGTGTTGTTCTTTGTTTTTAAATTTGTTTTTAGTGATCCAAGCTTATGATGATGTATCATATTTTATCTTAAACATTCTTTCAAAATAAGAAGCAAAATGTGAACAATTAAAAAAAAAACCCATAGAACATCAGATTACATTTTTGTAGGGAATAAAACACCCCATTTTCTGGTCATTAAAAGCATGCCAGAGTGAAGTGGGAATTGGGTATGTTAAAATCTTTGAAAGACTTGGAGTTCAAGCTTAGATGGGCAGGGACAATGATATGCATTAGTCAAAATTACACTCAAGACCAAACAGTATTCCTGCTAGGTGCTGCGCGTGGGAGGAGTAGGGACTCCAACCAGTTTGGCTTCACATATTGCCTCTATTGCTTACTAGCTCTGTGATAGTATTAGACCTTTCAGTTTTCTCGTCTGCAAATGGAGGATAATAATACTAATCTCACTGGATATTTATGAGGATTAATTGAAATAATAAATAGAACAAGGCCTGGTGCACAATAGCTACCAATAATAGTTATATGGCTTCCCCACTCTTGCAACCAAACCACATCATTTTTATGAAACAGAGAAATCAAAGAGGCTTTGTAATACTATAGAGATTGGATGATGAAGCTTAGATAAATAATAGTTTTTAATTTTTATATTTCACAGTCACTATAATATAGATACAATTTGTTTAGGATGATATTGTATGTTGACTGACTGACCAAATAAAGACTAAATGTTTCTTAATGTTGAATAATATTTTTTTTTTCTCGTGGACAATAGCCCTTTGGGAAGAAAATAAAATAGCTGGAAATCTACCTAATTTTACTGAAATAGGGTTCCATTTGATTAAAGATTTAAATGTCAAAAATAAAAAAGACATAAAGATGTTGGAAGAGAGCAGGCATAAATTTTTTAAAATAATTTTTTAGTGAAGGCAATTTGGCTCTGTAGCACATAATGTCTAGACACCACAATGGGTAAAACATTAAATCTGACAAAATAAAAATTTAAAATTTGTATACTGGATAAATAAAATTCAAAGTGAAGTAACAAAAGGAGAGCATATATCCTATTGGCAGGATATATGACAAGAAAATGGCAATTAGTACACAAACAGCTCCTACAAATAAATTTTTAAAAAGCAATGTAACTTTAATATTGGCCAAAATAATATGAATTGACTTTATAAACATAAATACAAATATTGTGTATATTTAGAATGATTTATAAGTTACTTTGATATGAGAAAATATGTAAAGAGTTTTTATGGCAAACTTCCATTTATGCAAAGAAAAAATATATAAATGTTAATATAGTATATATATATTAGATTGTTAATATAGTATATATATTAGATATATTTCTAGAAAATAGCAAGAAAAAACATTGGGAGCTGAATTAGGGATATGCATATGGAATAGCAGGAAAATGGGAGTAAGTTTTTTGACTTTTGATTCAATGTTTTTCTGAACTTATACTCCTGTATGTTTTACTGTAATTTAAAAAATTAATGCAGTTAAGATGATGACAAAATATATAAGTTGTAAGGACTAAAATTAAATATATGTCATTAGGAGGCAGCAGATAATTTTAAGTGTGGAAAAACGTGTCCTATGTGCATTGAAAAGGAACTGTCAAAACTTGACTTTCTTGGGATGAAATGACGCATTCATTGATGCTTAATGAGTTTTGTTTTCCCCCAGACAAAGCCAAAGGAAGATCAAGAGCAGGCACCCACTTTGACTCAGCCCGGAAACGGAGTCGAGCTGTCCTTTATCACATCTCTGGGCACCTGCAAAGAAGAGAAAAGAACAAATTGAAAATAAATAACGTAGGTGGTATGTGTGCACACTGTGAATGCGAGAACTTCCCCTGGTGCCAATATTTGATTCACTAAAGAAAAGCTCCAATTACTCATTTATTGGCTTTCCTAGATTTTTTTGCACTTTGGATTGTGCTTTCCTATAAAGAATAAACTAGGAAAGGTCAGCCATCATGAGGCAATGCTTAATAGAAGTGCTTAATCATTGTGCTATCACAGCACAGAGATCAAAGTATTGCCATAGTCAGTACACTATGGTACAAGGGACGCTGTGAATGGGGACATATTGGTTACATTTTATGAACAAGATGAGGCACTAAGTCAAATTACACGTTTGTAGTTTGTTGGTTAAAGTTTCTCAAATTTAATTTTAGTTCATCTATTTGCACTTTATTTAATTTTACTCAGTGCTTTTATCCAGGAGGACCATGAACCAAAGTCATTACTCCTTTTAAAAATTTTCATCGTATATGAAGCAGAGTTGGAAATTTCACACAAAGGAACATTGGAATTGAAATTCTATGCCTTCTATCACACAGTTTTGCCAAAAGTTGTACTTTTGGTAAATGACGGTAGGGCTACTTTCTGAAACCTGGTGCTTATCTGTCAAAAGCCATAGCAAATAACTGTGCTTTAAAAAGGTATCCTCTGCAGAGTTTTATGTGTGAAATCTTACAGGATTTCACACTAATTTTATAACTGGTTCTTAGCACTGAAAGATGTCACTGAGAAACCCAGAACTCTATTTGGTTACCGATATTCAGAGATAATTTTTCAAATGCTGCTAACTCTAATGTGCATTGTGGAGTCTTCAGAACATACATCTTTTGGGGTGTGTGACTATGGGACATAGATACAAATATTCAGAGTGCTGACTTGCCAATGACATTAGAAAAAGTCACATCAAACAAGCAGAGCTATTTTGGAATCCATCTAAGATCCAGAAGTTCTGGGGTTAGGGACACAAGGGATTTTTTGGCATCTTATACTTTTACATAGGAAGCTCCAGATTACATAATACACATGTGTATATATGCATGCACAGTCATGCCTCAGACATACAGCATATCCACTTCTCGATAGTGGACAAAGAAAGATTCCTCAACCCAGAAGAGTAGGAGATCTGACAAGAAGTTCTACAAACCTAATTCTGCTTCAAGTGATTTCTTTCTCAAAACCAGAAAGGACCATCACCTGTGGCTGGCTCTAGGACCATCATCCGTGCTGGTGCTGCTGACCTGGTAGCCATCACCATTAACAGTCACACACTGCTTAATTTGGCCTTAGTATAAAGATTTTTCTGGGGATACCTGTGCCTTGGTGTCACATTGACTTCCTGAGAGCCCAGGGACAGACTTGAAAGAGCACACACCTCTTGATCTATGGATCCTTCCACTGGTTCCTATTTACATCCCCCTTCAGTTACTAAGCCAGCCTTAGTGACATTAAACAAGTTCCAGGAAGAAACAAAGGTAGCCACATCTGGGCTTGATTCTATGCAGGTCAACCAACAAAGCACCTAAACAAATATTAGCCAGAGATTCTGTAATGCTGAAAGCTGACACTGTCTTCTACCCTTTAGTTGAAAATCATTTAAACATAGCAAGTGTTACTAAGCTTCAAAACGTATTTGCTGAACATGCTGTTTTTCCCTTTAGACCCAACAAAGTACAGAACAGTACTTAAAAATCTAATTTAAAAAATCATAATGTTCACCGCTTAGCTGATTTGCTAAATTCCCAGTCATTTAAGAAATAAAAACATGAGGGGGAGCATTAAAAAAATACCTAGTAAGTAAGGATGTCTAATCAACAAAGTGACTTCGACAATTTAGATAGTATCTTACTTCTAAAAGCAATGTGTAGAATCAAGACTGGCCCTGTTCACTATCTCTTTTCAAGGAGAACAGAGTAGAATGGCTAAAGACAGCAGGAAGAGAGAAGGAAGAAGAGGAAAAAAATGACCTGGATCGTTTATCATCTGAGCAATCTGTTTTGGGGGAATTTTGGTTATAACAACATTTACACACACACAAATTCTCAATATTTTTTTTACAACTCTTTGCTATTTACAAATCCGTTTTATTTACATCATATTATTTGATTTTCACAGCAAGCCAGTACTAGATATGATTTTTGTTAGGTTCATTTTAATGATGGAAAAGAACTCATTCAAGATTTCAAACGTAGAAGCAAGATTGGAATGCAGCTGTGAATGTTCTAACTCAAAGCCACTGTGCTTTTGCCCTCTACCTTGCCTTCTCTGATACATTTCTTATGGAATAGGAATATATGATTCATCCACAGGCAAATGAACTCATCAGGTCATTAGAAAGGCTTGAGAATCAGGATGTAACACCTTTTAGTCCTGGTTCTAACTGCCTAGTACATCTTCGAAAAAGGTACTTAATTTCTGCTTTCTTGATTTGTTACTCTATCAAGGACAATGTGATGATGCAAGTGTCTCTAATGCAAGGAAATGTAAAGATCATAAGAGCCTTGGGGCTTCAAAGGAGAGTGCTCTAAATGCCAATATTACCAGCTGCATACTAGTGTGGTCCTGGAAGGCAAGGTGAACAAGCAAAGGCTTTCCTGGGACTTGGTGCAGTGATTATAGAAACATCCTCCCATCTCTTTGCTCATTGGAAAGTTAGTTTCAAAGAAAAGTTACAAAACTGGTTTAGGAAACAGTTACCTTAGTAGGCTTTGGCTTTAATTTATAATTCATAGAGGTTACAGAGTTAAAACACTATTGGTACTAAAGAATATGCTTTGAAGTTAATAAATAATATATAACTAAAATTGAGAATAGTTGGTTACATTTTTCCTTAGGCAAACCCCATGTTTCAGGGTTATAAATAATCTTTTTCCCCAACTTGCTAAAAGCATACTTTCCAATTATAAGAAATTTTTTTCCATTCAAAAGATTTTTGATAAAACTTTACAAATCTAGTTGTAGGAGAAGAGAAGCATCCATTTTTTTACTCAGTTGAATGTGTCACAATGTGCAGGATTTGAGATGAAAATCCCTTCACAATTTAAGCCTAATCTGAGGTATAATGAATTCTTAGTATCTTTTAAAATAATTTTAAGGAATATGTTTTAAGTACCCTATAAAAATGAAGTAGTATGATTTATTTTCTGACCTATGGAGATAAATAATATATTGCTGACTTTTTGCTTCAGCATCACTAATGCTTCATGTAATCAGCATAATCCAAAGAAAATACTTCCTGAGTTTTCCCAATCCTCATTCCTAGAGCTGGCATCTCCTTCAAACAAGGTGAAGTTTTAATCTCTTTAAAATGATAGGAAACAACTTACTCAGAGAGAAATTGAGGTATTCTCCCATTCTCTGTTAATGTCTTATATTTGAAAAAAAAATATATGAGAATCCATCATGTCCTTCTTTAAACAGAAGTACTTATCAACCCTCAGGTGATTAATACCAACCCTAACTCTCTCTTCTCCTATGTACCTGCCTAAACTTTAAATGAGAAGCCCAACAGGTAAACTTTGTTCTCCTCTTCCCAGTTTTATGCCAAAACCCACCCTTTAAACTTGTTTCTGGAAACCAGAGAATGAGGTAAAAGAGGCAGGTCCGGTATCAAGGAATTGAATGAAACTTAGATGCAATGGAAGATGGGTATCAAAGAACCATCTGGAAGTAGTAAAACAGTCCCTCACCATGAAATCCTGGCATTATGAGGCGCCTGTGTGGGTTGAGTGGGAATATTAACAGGAAGTAGAAATGTGTTGGAAATGCCTACCAAGGAGAAATGTAAGATAAAGGGTGCATTACTATTAAGGTAGCAAAAATATTTGGTCATTAACAGTTACCACTAAAAAGTTAGGTATTACTGACCTTTCTTGAGTCCTCAAATAGCTTAGGAATCCCTGAACATTCCACATCAATTTGCCCTTTCCTTAATGTCTGAAACAAGAAAACATACTGTGACCTGCAAGTAACACATATTCCAAAACTTTTAACTGTTCACTTCATTCAACTTAACTTTCGAATTTAGGTTTCCATTACTGATCTTGTATTTCTCATTAATTGAGGTCAAAGCAAGGTCTGCAAGTATCTGGTCATAGGCTTGTCAAATTTCCACACATGTTATTGTTGGGCCTTCCTTTGCCTTATAGCAATAAGAATTGTTCATCAATTTGGACTGCTTTCAAAGTGAAGTGCTTTTGCAGCTATGAAATTCCAGCTATTCTTCTGCATTTCATTGGCTGCAGTGAACACTGCCTTTCTCATCCTATGACTTGAATAATTGTTAAGCAACCATTTCTTACTTTGCTATCTTAACAAGGGCTAGCTAGTGTCAGGATGAATCCATGCCAATCAAGGGTATGAGATATAGGTTCCCAACTTGAAACTTCACCAACAATTACAACGCAAAATGCAAGTAGTTAGCACAACCTGGTTATATTTTGGAAGAAATGTAAATTGCTGTTAACCATAGAATATTGATCATATATCTCTATCCTTTCTGGGAAAAAAATGGTAACTTGATTATTATTAGAAGAATTTCAGTCATTTATACCCTTTAGGTAGTGTCATCTCAAAACTACAAGTATAAGGAATGTCCCCGTGACAATAGGAATATAAATGTATCTTTGTGTTTCCAGTGTGTATAGGATTATACTTGTAACTGTGGATGTTCATAGGCAACATTTTAGGAAATGATCTTTTTGTTCTTAATGAACAAAGTCTAGATTATTCACCTAACATTCATGAATAATCCTGTGTATTTCTGTTATTTATAACAAAGCTCTCTGCTCAATTTTAGTATATACATCTCTACTTTTTGCATCACCAACTTCTAAAAGTCACTTGTAAATACATTGGCCTTGTGTGGATGAATGATCCTCCTCACAGAAGTGTGTTTAAGGCTGTGTGATCCTTGCTTCTAATGTTGTGTCTCCCTTCTCTCCTTTTTGTCTTTATCCACAGAATGTTTTTGTAGATAAACCAGCATTTCCGGAGTATAAAGTTTCTGATGCAAAAAAGTCCAAATTCATACTTTTGCATTTTAGCACTTTTAAAGCTGGCTGGGACTGGCTTATTCTGTTGGCGACGTTTTATGTTGCCGTGACCGTACCTTACAACGTTTGCTTTATTGGCAACGATGACCTGTCCACGACTCGGAGCACAACAGTCAGTGACATTGCAGTGGAGATTCTTTTTATTATAGGTAAGAACCAACGGCTGCTTTCCTAGAAGATTTGCATAAAGGAAGTAAGTGTGTTCCAGATTCTTCTGACATGAATTTGAACTAAGATCCATTTGCATGGGCATGACTAAACCTCTGATGCAAATTTTGGAGAAGCACATATTTGGATTTCTGAAAATTGCCTCTTCCAGCTTTCTCACTGTTCCTTTAGTCAAACAGATCTAAGCCCATGTTTTGTGTTTCTATCCTTGTTTTGTCAAAAATAGACTAAAAAAAGACTATTTTGTTGGTACTCTCACATCCATCATGATCTTAATTGCACAGGGTCAGAGATGGGGTTTGACAAGAACCCATCAGTGGTCTGATAATGGGCCAGTCTTGGGCATGATTCTCCATATCCTTCCATGCCTTTTTGGCATGTTGGTGGTTGTTGCCATAGGTGGCCTGGTTGCAGAATCAAAGGATTACATAAGCCTTACGGTCAATCAGGAGAAGAGGGAGTATCTGATTTTAACTTAAAAAGAGGCCCCATGGGATGCTTGCTAAGAATGTTTATCTCTAGAATATTGGGAACCTCAGCTGAAGCCATCTGTGCTCCACTCTTATAAGCCTCTTCCTATCTCCCTGTCCCTTAAATCTTCATATGTTTAGACCAAATCCTAGCTCTTTCTTGTTTGTTCTAAGACAAATCCTTTATCTCCATTAAGGCTTAGATTGACTCCTGTAGAGGGGATGTTCGTGGGTGTGTGTGTGTGTATGTGTGTGTGTGTGGTTTTGTTTTGTTTCGTTTCATTTTAATTCACAGGAAATTGGGAAGATAGTACAGAAATGTCCCTTGTCCCTTTCACTCATCCCTGTGGCGTTCTTGACTATCATTGGTAACCTGATACCTGCTTCTTTACATGGTTGGTCATGGTTATATAGGGCAACATCCTCATTGTAAAAATGAAAAAATGTTTGGAAAATGTTTCCAAGCAGGTAGGCGAACACAGGAATGAGAAATGGATCTTAAAGTTCAACAGAAGAAAATAAATGAGCCAGATCAAACCCTTATTTCAGTAGTGGTGGTACTTTTTTCTCTGTGGAGTTGGTAAAGCTTTGGGGCCAGAGTGGATTCTCTAAATGAATGTTAGCACATTTTCTCTGGATGAGTTTGTATGCTCTTGGTGTGGCTTTGGCACCACTATTACCATTGCATTTACTGAGAACCCCCTCAAAGCTATGTTAGGACCCCTGCTCCCACCCCAAAAGTGGTGGCTGTAGTATGAATAGACCACTAGATGGCAATGTTGTCTACCTGGGTAGCTTGGCAAAACTATAAAGTCAAGGAAATATATTTTAATTTTTTTTAACTTAAACCATTCTTCACTGGGAAGATGTAACCATAATAAAGAGATATAAAATCACTGTTAAATGGCAAATAACAATATTCCAGCCTGTGAACAAATTGAGTGTATCCATATGCCAATCCATTGTTTTATATCCTTTTACTTTGTTAACCTTCCATGTCTTCTCCTACCTGCCCAAGATGCATGCATAAGTTAGCACTCTAAAAAGACTCCCTATGACATGTTCATAGTTTCCAAGAATTTGAGCAGGCAATCTACATGTCTATTATGCCTGAGTATCTGCTTAACAAATATTTCATATCATTACTATTATTATTATTATTATTATTATTATCAACTCTGTCATAGGGATATGGTTATATCTTGAACTTTCCACCCTTCCTTGCCCTTAGATATTTGAAATTCTAAGTGGTTACCACCACTTCTGTACTACATGCTCACTGGCAGATGATAATGTGTTTACACCAGAACTGACACTTATGAGAAAGATATTTTATAAAATTTTGGAGCATTGACTTGGTTGGTTGGCTGCTTTCTTTAAGGCTGCTTTCTTCTACTAAACCAAATATAGGGGCAACTGGCTTGCCCCCTGCCAGTTGCCCCTATATTTTCTGTATTCTTTGTGACTGACATTTCTGCTATGCTCAGGGCAGTAAGATATTCCTCTAAGTAGGCAATACCCACTCTTTAACTAGCAGCATGACAAGGAAATGGAAATTCACCCCTGTTTTTAATGCAGTTTGCCTTCTACAAAGATTAGTTTAGAATTTGAGATTTTGGCCTGCCAACAGTTTTAGAGTTATCCCAGCCTGGAATCCCCTTGAATGACTAATTTTCATAAGGAGTAAAAACTTTACCACTCTTTGCTATTGTTATCTTCTTGCTCTATAAGTGAGTATCTACAATTTATTATAACAGATTTGGAAAAATAGTTGAAAACTTCTCAAAGTATGTTTCCCAGAACCTTTATTCTGTGACATATTTCACAAAGGTAACCTAAAAATGATCACTGAGAAATAATTCAAAATAGTAGGAATAAAAGAGTGCATAGCCTGTAATACTGTGTTTTTACAATATTAATAAGGCTGTGCTTGTACCATTTAATAGTTATTTAAGTTGGTAAGTGTGGCCAAATCTCTGTGTATTTAACATGTTTATTTTCTATTTAAAGATAGTGTTATTAAATTGACATCTTAAAATCAATTGGATCAGAACTGTTAAGAAGTAGTTTAAAGAGATTTGGGAAGGAAAGGATTTTGTATAGCAAAACATGGTACTTTCAAAACATTTTCTTATTTGAACCACTCTATACAAATGTAAGATGATGTGATTTTTTTTCTAAATGAGGAAAATTAAGTATTCCATAAAAAAATATATATATATATAGTCAAAATGAAACTTGGAAGATAATATATCTCTTTTGGTGATTCAATATGCACATTAGCTTTATAAATTCTCTGAGAAATTCAATGTTAAAGAAATATTTAAATGTGATTAATTCAGCACCTCCTAAAGATATTTTTACTTCTGAACTCTCTTCTCTGGGCTGTTTAGTAATACTCTTTTGGGAAGACTGACTTAAAAATATTCTTCCCTGATAAATTCACAATAAAGTATCTGAATGTTATTATTCTAGTAAAATTATAAATGTGAATGGTGAGCTTGAATCTCTCCCAACTACTCTCTTCATTTTAAAATAAATTTCTTTGTAAATTACATTAATACTTTAGGATCAATAGGGCACAATGTTTGTCTGTAAGTTACAAAGTGGTTATAAAATTACTTTTAGTTTGAAAACCATCATGTATAATTTATCTGCTGTCTCAAAGCCTTACAGAAACTTACAATGAGAACTGACCTACTACTAATTTATCTAATCCAATCTTTCTTACTTTATGAGTGGGAAACTGAGCCTTCGTGATATGCCTAAGGCCCTGTAACGAATTGGTGACACACTCAGGTCTCCTGGTTGTTGTATCAGGTTTCTTAAGAATAGATAACCAGGGCAGCCCGGGTGGCTCAGTGGTTTAGCGCTGCCTTTGGCCCAGGTCATAGTCCTGGAGACCTGGGATTGAGTCCCACGTCAGGCACCCTGCATGGAGCCTTCTTCTCCCTCTGCCTGTGTCTCTACCTCTCTCTCTCTCTCTCTCTCTCTCTGTGTGTGTGTCTCATGAATAAATAAATGAAACTTCTTTTAAATGCTTTAAAAAATAGATAACCAATATGATTCCATTTTCTGAAAAATTCTACTCAGCTTGCTTTCTTTTATTCATAGCAATGAGGCAGAAAATGAGAGAAAGAAGTGCCAACTTCCTTTTCTTTCTTCCATGAATGCAGAAATTAATAGTTTTAATCTCTGAAATCTTGGTGGCAAAAATTGTGGTATACCCATAGGTCCAATAATCACTTATCCCATTTCCTTCTCAAAACCCAAAAGGGGGATGCCTGGGTGGCTCAGTGATTGAGCATCTGCCTTCGGCTCAGCTTGTGATCCCAGAGTTCCTCAATCGCGTCCCACATCTGGCTCCCTGAAAGGAGCCTGCTTCTCCCTCTGCCTGTGTCTCTGCCTCTCTCTGTGTCTCTTATGAATAAATAAATAAAATCTTAAAACAAAACAAAACCCCAAAAGAACTCAATTTTGTGCAAACAGCAGTATCCCAGACCCAGGGAATGAATTATGAGAATTCCAAGCCAGTGATATTTCCTATCCCCTTAAAATATGTGACCAATTCTATCCAATAGGATATATAGAGATGGTTTCTATGGGGCCTTTTGGAAATTATGTTTTTACCCTGAAAAAAGCAGAGAGACATACAGGGGAAAATATTTGTGTCCTTATTCCTTTCTTTCCCATAGGATGTGTGGATAGAAGGGTATGATACATTGTAATTACTGCAGCCATCTTTAATCATGAGGAGTGACATAGGGAAGAAGATGTGGACTCCTTGATGAGTCATATAATAGTGTTTCTGTTATTGGGACCACTGTTAATTGGATATTTTGTTATTGATAGCTATATCATCCTAAATTTTTTTTCAAAACCACTCTCTTGTCATCTTGATTCCTTACACTAGGCCATTTCAGAGGTTCAATGATAAATCCCTCCCAGAGGAACAGAATGCTCTTTTTTCTGTCCTGTCATTCCACTGTGAGCCTATCTAGGTTGTGGTTTGCACATACTTCTTATCAGCTGTTATAATCACAATGGCTTAGAATCATAGGCTATGCCATAAAGCTGTAACTCTGTTGGTTTCTCTGGGAATCCTCAGAAAGCTAAAGGTCAAAGGAAACATGGTATGCAATTGTATTTTCTATTTGCCTCATATTCCCCTTAGTCATAAAAAGACAGTTGAAAGTCACGGGGATAAATGGCAATCATACCTTGTGTAGACCATACTGGCCAGGACTGAACATCTAGCATCCTTACTACTCACTACAGACCACCAATGCTCCCCAGTTATTATGACAACCGAAACACCTCATACATATTCAAAAGGTATTTTTTCCTTGATGTTATATTTTTAAGGTTATACTTTGTGCTGACTTAGGTAGTTCTGCTTCACTGGTTCTCAGTGGGCACAGAATCACACATAGGAACTATTTTAGAAATATGTAGGTTTGACTTTATTTCACTAATCAGCACTACCCATCATTTGGTGTTTAATGCTTTTAGATCACAATTTACTTATCTACAAATTATTTCACCCAAACTAATGAATAGAATTCCCCTACATGTAGTATATCTTCTGAGCATATATTTATATTTTCATTTCTGGTTATTTTATTTTTTCTCCTTTGTGATGCTTTATTAATTAATGCTTCTATTCACTCACATGTCACCAAATTTTGCTATCTCAGAATCTTTACTTCTTCCTATCATTCAATTATTATTATAACCTTGTGACATAATTGAAGCAGGTGTATCTGTTTATAAATAGGAAGGAGAAGAGGGAAAACAGAAAGCAGTTTATCCAAGAACTAGCTGATTATTGACCAAGCTAGGACTAAAACCCTAAAACCAACTTGTAAAATGGGTAGTAGCATTATTATGAGCAAATACTCACTGTTTAATCAGTACTGATAAGAATTGTCAATAATGTCACCAAGCTTCTATCTCTTCAGTTTGTTTTACTATCCACTCTTTTTCAGAAAACAAGCACCTTTTAATACAAACTGAAAGTTCAGCTAATCATGGGAATAAGGTAGACCAGAACATTCCATATCCCTTAACTTTCAAGAACACAAGTGTCTGGGGACTCATTTACCACTTAAAGGATCTAAGGCTTTTATCAGCTACTTCTACAAGTTTGCCTCAGCATCCTTTTAGAAAGGCTGAGAGAAGGTCTGTTACATCTACTTAAGTCAGGCATTCTTTATCAGCATTGATGTGACCACAAATAATCATCCCAGGTGTGTCTCCAATCTTCCATCAGAAATGTAGGAACAGGAAGATAGCTGATCTTCATTTCAGCTCCTCCTCCTTTTTCCTGCCCTGCTCTGATGAGACTGAAAGGTACTAGCTGGGCTTCCAGTAACAGTTTAGAAGAAAGTCATTAGCTAAAGGCTTACTCACTAGCTTTAGAGTAATGGAGACTTCTCTCTGTTCAACAAACTCATAATTTTACTGGATCTGCATTCAATTTCTTTTTTAAAAGATTTATTTATTTGAGAGTGATAGAACAGGGAGAAGTCCAGAGGGAGAGAGAGTCTTTTGAGCAGACTCCACACCTGAGCATGTAGTCCAAATTCAGGACTCAATCTCATGACCCTGAGATCACAACCTGGCCAAAGCCAAAAATTGGATGCACAACTGACGGCACCACTCAGAGGCCCCTGTGTTCAATTCCCAACAATATTTAGATATGTGTTTGTTTTATAGAACTTCTTCCCAAATCCATCTTTGTTGTGCATAATCTTTATCAATATGCCTTTTCCCATGTGGAACTAAAGAATAATGTTCTTATACCATTCAACTGCAGTTTGTTACTGTGATAGAAATTCAAGCCTCAAATGAAATACTTTAATTCTTGGAGCGCCTGGGTGGCAGTCGGTTAAGCAACTGCCTTTGGCTCAGGTCATGATCCTGGGGTCCTGGGAGCTCAATTGCTGAGCTTCTCCTTCTCACTCTGCATCTCTCCTTGGCTTGTGCTCTCTCTCAAATAAATAAATAAAATCTTTTTTTTTTAAAGAAATATGTTAATTCTTTCAGCATTCTTGCATGTCTTTTTCCGTTAGGATAAAATTTATAAATCTCAGTGGAACCTGAAAGACCATAGACATTTTATTGCTATTTCATTGCACAAGCTAAGCCCAGCTTAGAGTCATTTTCCTGAAAATTTCAAATAAAGATATGTCATTTTCCAATTTAATCAGGATGACTGATATCAAAGCTACAGACTTGGATACTGAAGGGAAAGTTTTCTAATAATAAATAAAGTCGAAATTTTGTGGTGATGAGGGAATTCAAATAAATTTTACCATTAAATGCTCTGGGTAACCTGGTATTCCCAGACTACATATTTAAAAGGCTTGAGTAGGCATTCATTTGTCTCTTAATATGTGAGTCCCTCCCTCCTCTCTTCTCTCCCTCCATCTGCCTCATTCTTCCTCTCCTGCCCTTCATGTATGTTCTTTCTCCTGTTCTCTCTCCTTTCAAATGGAAACCTACACAGCCATGTACCCCTATATCTGCACCCCCACATCTCTATCCTTCACATTGATCTTGGATTGAGTAAGAGAGTCTCTTAATAAGGAGAACTCAAGGGCAGCCCCGGTGGCGCAGCGGTTTGGCGCCGCCTGCAGCCTGGGGTGTGATCTTGGAGACCCAGGATCAAGTCCCACATCGGGCTTCCTGCATGGAGCCTGCTTCTCCCTCTGCTTGTGTCTCTGCCTCTCTCTCTCTGTGTCTATGAATAAATAAAATCTTAAAAATAAATAAATAAATAAATAAATAAATAAATAAATAAATAAGGAGAACTCAAGATGGCATTCATAGCCATGGCTCAGATTTGTCCTTAGCCTCATGTGGGCATTTTTAACCTGACGACAAGAATATCCCAGTCTCTACATTCCCAGATAATACATTTGGAGAATTGAATAAATGGAATGTGTTGTATCGAGCATTAACCATTGACTGGACATGAATTAATCAGTACCCACCTGACTACTGACCAGCTATTTTCTGGTGAATAAATTTAAGACTGAGGATACAGCAATAATTAAACAGTTAAAACAACCAAAAAAAAAAAAAAAAAAGATTATTTGCCACTTTAAAATCCCACAAAAGTGTAACATACCAAGTGTCTTATCTCAAAAGTGGAGAGATTTTGTTTGTCAGAATGCCTTGGGGGAAAAAAGAGTGCATTGTAAAGTAAAATACTATTGTCATTATTGTTATTGAGAGCTCCCAAATAAGTTGTCTTAAAAGTACTTACTACAGCACCTGGGTGGTTCAGTCAGTTAAGTGTCTGCCTTTGGCTCAGGTCATGATCCCAGGATCCTGGGATCAAGCTTCACATCAGGCTCTCTGCTCAGCAGGGAGTCTGCTTCTCCTTCTCCCTCTGCCCCTCCCCTGCTCCTGCTCACTCTTCTCTCTCTCTCTCTGTCTCTCAAATAAATAAATAAATAAATAAAATCTTTAAAAAAAATAAATGAAAGTACCTACTCAAGCACTTAAGCAAAGACTAAAATTGCATTTATTTTTGCAAATAAACTGTGAGTTTCATTGTTGCTTCTTTAGGCTTTTTAGAATAAATAAACCTAAAAATTTCTTTAGGGGTAGTTCACTCTTTTTTGTATGGATGGTTGCACCATTTTATGATTGAATTATATGAAAAGATTTTAAAGTTCATGTAAAATGGGCATATAGTAGTTTTTTTTTTTTTTTTTTTCATATAGTAGTTTTTTGACCCTGGTACTACTGACATAAATTTTAAGATAGGAACAGTGGAGAAACAAATGGTTCTCATTCATACCCATCCCAGCATAACTACTGCTTCCACATTCAATCTTTCTGGCTGCTCTTTTCCCTGTTTATTTTCATGTGGTTTTGATCATAGTCTACACAAATTTTGGTGACTTTTTTTTCACATAAGATTTTAGTGTAAGTATTTCTCTGTGTTTTGTAAGTATTTATAAACATTTAATAGTTGCATAATATTCCATTATATAAATGAACTATTATGTTTACTTAACCATGTCTTAATTGTTACACATTTAAGATTTTTTTTGCTACTTAAAAAATTATAATTAACATCTCTGTGAAAAATATATCTATTTTTTAATCTATTTTTAGATTTATTTATTTATTAATGAGAGATACAGAGAGAGAGAGAGAGAAAGGCAGAGACACAAGCAGAGGGAGAAGCAGGCTCCATGCAGGGAGCCCGACGTGGGACTCGATTCCAGGTCTCCAGGATCATACCCAGGCTGTAGGCGGTGCTAAACCACTAAGCCACCGGGGCTGCCCCAAACTATATCTATTCACTAACTAAACAAACATATGTCAAATGCCTGTTGTTTGCTATTCAGTGTTTCAGTTGGTACAGATAGAATAGCAGAACAAATAGAGATCTTTGCCTTTATAGGATTTATATCCCAATAGAGACCAATA
This sequence comes from Canis lupus familiaris, assembly GCF_011100685.1. Taxonomy (NCBI): domain Eukaryota; kingdom Metazoa; phylum Chordata; class Mammalia; order Carnivora; family Canidae; genus Canis; species Canis lupus. Next base: position 24,268,280 of record NC_049244.1, on the reverse strand, counting down.
GGAATCAAAACAAGTAAAATGTATAACATGTCAGAGAGTATAGTGAGTTGCATAGAGAATAGTGAAGCAGAGAAGGGGAAAGAAATGAGCTACAATCCTAAGTAAAGTAGTCAGGGGTGTGAATGAAGAACATGACATTTAAATAAAGACATAAAGGAAGCAAGGAAACAGTCAACTGAATTTCTTGATAAAGAATATTCCAAGGAAAGAGAACATCAAATGCATTTAGTGTTATTTTAAGGGGTGGAGTTAATGGGCTAAAGAATATTAACATATACAGCTTATAACATGTTTTCAAAATTTCATTTTTTTAAATCACATTATCTTCAGAGCATTTATTGGTCAGTAAAGCTCTAGTTGAAATACAATTTGTTCATGCTAATATTTTTTATAGTTATAGCGATTGTGAAAAGTTATAGATGCATGTCACTTTCTGAATTTGTTTTACTACTAAACAGTCATTTCATTTAATGGAGTAATTCAGATAAAAGAGTGTTATTAATATTGCATCATTGTTATTTCTTTCTTTCTATTTTTTCCTTAGGAGATTAGATATATATATATGGAAAATAGAATTGTATTTGCTTGGCAAATACAAAATTTATTACATGATGTGCCTGAATCCATTATGTTTATATCTGAAATGTTTGTGAGTTGGTAGTTTTGAAGGAAAATTATCTCAGCGCAGGTCTGAGAATGATGCTGCCCTCTGACTTACATATTACTGTAAATAGACTATGAGAAGGAGCATGTGCTCATAAAAAATGAAACAATAGTGCTTGTTTTGAACAAGGCAAGGAAATTAAAAATGGAATATTACTAAATTTAGAAACCCAGAGGAAAATTGTGAGTTCTTGATTTAGAATCTTATTGCAGACTAATGAGGGTTTTTTTTTTTCATTTGCCTCTTACCAAACATGAACTCTGCTATGTCATTCTTTTCTTTTCCCATTTGTTCAAGTATGTTTTCTTGCAGTTTAAAAAATCATATTGTCTAAATAAAAATAACACTACTTATGTGGTTTATATTTCCCACTTTCAACTCATGCATTTTGTGTTTGCCATTGGAATAATCTCCTCCCTAATTACACCAATAGTTTTAAGATAACTACATAAATAATTTTTAGAGCAAATATTCATTGAATGTATTGAGAAGTTATTTAAACATTTTTTTAAGATTTATTTATAGAGTTGGGGGGGCAGAGGGAGAGGGAGAGAGAGAGAATCTCAAGCTGACTCCATACTGAGGGTGGAGCCTGACACAGGGCTTGATCCCACAACCCTGAGATCATGACCTGAGCCAAAATCAAGAGTTGGATGTGTAACTGATTGAGCCACCAAAGTACCCCTTTAAATATTTTAGATAACTGAATACATTATGGTCACCTGGACCTAGATGCAACTCATTATGTATTGTTCAATTCATTAATATTTGTTGAGGACCAATATTATGTCACTCAAATGATTGCTCATGGCATACTCAACATAGTTTTGCAAACCTCCCACGGTCTAGACTCTTAACAAGATTTTTTTTTTAAGATTTTATTTATTTATTCATGACAAACACAGAGAGAGAGACAGGCAGAGACACAGGCAGAGGGAGAAGCAGGCTCCTTGCAGGGAGCCCGACGTGGGACTCGATCCTGGGTCTCTGGGATCAGACCCTGGGCTGAAGGCAGCGCTAAACTGCTGAACCACCCAGGCTGCCCTAAGATTTTATTTATCATCACTTTCTCCTTTTACCTGTGGCTCCAGACATATTGGACCATCAGCAGTTCTTTGTACCATTCCTTACATATTTTGTATTTTCATATCTTTCATAGTTCCTACTCTCAGGGAAAAAGAGGGGGCAAGACATCTCCTTAACTCTCTTTGTCCCATAAAATTCTCCTTATCCTTGAAGTGTCATCTTTGGTCTCTTCTTGAAGGTCATCTTTTCAACTCTCCTTACCTCTATCACCATGAATCTGAGTTAGTTTTCCTTCATCCATTATTTAAATACTTTCCCTCTCTGACTTTTCATCCCTATATCATAATAGTCTATTTCTCCCCCACTCCACACACATAGCATAAATAAACTATGAGCTCCCAGAGGATGTGGACTGGATAATATATTTATTTCCCTGGTTTGTCCAGCTAATATATATCTGACTCATAGTAAGCAGGTGACTAATGTTTACTTACTACCATAGTGCAGATAAACAAAATAGGAAGTATGGCTCATGGAGTTGAACAACAGCTTTCTTTCTAAAGGCAAGCCTCCATGGCTTTTTCATGTGGTTCCACGGGTGGCCATTCTTTACTTTTAAACAGTATAGCTCACTTTAGAGTAACTAATCTTTAACAAGTCCGTGCCATCAAGCAAACAGCAGGTAGCTTGAGAAATCCCACAGGTTGTGTGCCCTGCATACCTCTTGCAAACTTTCCAAGAACTCCTCAAGGCCCTCCAAATGGTGCACTAGGGTGAGTGTGAAATGAACTCAGAAATTCAAAGAGCTAGGTTTTAGGATGCCACATCTATGTCTGGGTGATAATCCTAGAAAAGTGTTCTATGGATGTGCAGAGAAGCATGGAGATGCTACAGTCTCAACTTGGCTGGATATCCTGCCTACCAGAAAATTAGAAGTCTTTCTTAGCAATTAACTACTAAGAATTATTTAAAGGTAACCCTGACAAAACTTAATATCATACTTTGGGTGATGAAAAGTGTACCGAAGAAATTGAAGGCATTCTTCCTATATTTGAGAAGCTTATACAATGAATGGGAAAATTTGCCTAAGTATGAAAAACTTTCAGTAGACAGTGAAAGAGCAGCAGTAACCTTGCTCCAGGCTGTATAGACGATGCCATGATTCCAGGAAAGACATAGCTGGTGTATTTTGAAATAGATGTAAAGCTGGTAAGTATTAGTCATGGAATGTGAAGGTGTGATCAGAGAGGAGAAATTGATAGGAAAGTGGAATGAGAAACCATGAGGACTGAGCATCTGGAATGAGGCTTAATTTACTAAGGTGGCAACAAGAACTAAACTGTGCTTGTAGTTGTTCATCTATTTGTAATTCTAATGAAATAAAAATGAAATTCACTATTGGAATGGAACATTTCAAAAAACCTAACACAAATAGGGCTATTGTATAAAGACCATACTCTCGGGGCACCTGAGTGGCTTACTGATTGTGTGTCTGCCTTTGGCTCAGATCGTGATCCCGGGGTCCTGGGATCTAGTCCCACATCAGGTTCCCCATAGGGAGCCTGCTTCTCCCTCTGCTTGTGTCTCTGCCTCTCTCTGTGTCTCTCATGAATAAATAAATAAAATCTTAAAAAAAAAAAAAAAAAAGGACCGTAACTCTCAAAACGTGAAAACCCTGGATTCCAGGTGTTAGTATACAGTAACTGTGCACTAAATCGATATTGAAGGTTTGAAAGTGAGCATGACTGGGAATTTACTACATAGTAAATAAGACAATGATTCACTTGGATTGAATCAGATAATGGCCTGAATAAAACATACGGGCCAAGAAAAATGCAAGATATTAAGTCTGATTTTTAAAATTACTAGTGCTTCATTTTTATTGAGAATATTAGAATATTTAAAGAGTATTAATTTACATTTTATCATTTGACAGACTGAAGTTTGACCCTGATTGAAGAAGACTGAAGTTGCAAAGAGTTACTTCCTTATTTTTCCTATCTTACAATACTGTTGTGGTTGACCTTACACAGTGTAGTATAATTAAGAACTTAATTTGTTGGTATTATTCATCCCAGTTTGTAGATAAAGAAACTGAAGCTCAAAGATGGTAAATAACTTTATAAAGAAAGGAAATATAAAGGGTAACAAGTAAACTTCTATCTGGACAGCAGACTCAAGATAAATATTTTCCCAGGCACCAGGATGGGTCAGTTGGTTAAGTAGACACTTGACCTTCAGCTCAGGTCATGATCTCAGGGTCCTGGGATCAAGCCCTACATCTGGTTCCCTGCTCAGCAGGGAGCCTGCTTCTCTCTCTGCCTCTACTTCTCCTCCTGCTTGTGCTCTCTGTCAAGTAAATAAATAAAAATTTAAAAAAAGATAAATATTTTTCTATTTATTATTTCATTTAATGGTTATAACAAAGCAAGAGAAGAGTCTTCCAATCACCTGTCACCTCTTTGTCAAATGGTGCTTGATAGTCTTTTTCTAACTACATTTCTTTCCATATTTGATACTAGTGATCCCTTCTCTCACATTGGCGTCCATGGCATACTATGTTCTAGTTTTCCTTCTCCTTCCTCAACATTTCTACTCAATCTCCTCCATGAGCTCTTCTCACTTTGCCTGTATTTTAGTTCCCTGGATTTTATCCTTGGCTTTCTCCTCTCTCCCTTACATCGCTCTCCCACCATGAGTGTTTGCATCACCTCCTATTAGTTCAGTGTTGGTGGTTTCCAGATCAATATCTTGAACCTGATTGCTTCCAAAACTTCATGCATGTGTATTCAACTGTGTGCTATCTTTCCAGCAAGCACTGCTTCTTCAAATACCACACATCAGAAATTGAATTCATCACCTTCTTTTCCTAAACGACTCACCTTTTCCCTTCCTGCATTTTCCCATATCTGTGATTATGACCCCATGAGCCATGAACATAGGGCTTTTCACAGATATCCCCTTCTCCCTTAATCCCCCAGTAAAATCAAGCTCAGAGTACTGTGTGGTCCACTCCTAACCATCAGATGGTACACTGTCTCTTCTTATTCTTTATTGTGACTACTTCAGTTCCAGTCACCATCAGTTTTGACTAGATAACCATATCCCTTGACTAACTTTCTTCCTTGCCTATACTTTTAGGATCTATTCATTATGCTAGAGGCAGGTTTTTGTTTTTGTTGTTGTTGTTTTAATATAATGCATATCTTATCATGTCATCTGACTGCTTAAAACCCTTCAATCAGGGGATCCTGGGTGGCTCAGCGGTTTAGCACCTGCCTTTGGTCCAGGGCGTGATCCTGGAGTCCTGGAATCAAGTCCCACATCGGGCTCCCTCCATGGAACCTGCTTCTCCCTCTGCCTGTGTCTCTGCCTCTCTCTCTCTCTCTCTAAAAACAAAACAAAACAAACAAAACAAAAAACCTTCAATCACTTCCCATTCTTTTTTTTTTTTTTTTTTTTTTTGAGAGAGAAAGAGAAAGAGAGCATGAGAGGTGAGGAAGGGCAGGAGGAGAGGGAGAATCTTATTATGCAGGCTCCATGCCCAGATGGACCTCTATGCAGGGCTCTGTTTCATCACCCTGAGATCATGAACTGAGCCAAAATCAAGAGTTGGTCAATTAACCGACTGAGCCACCCACGTGCTCCTCTAGTTTTGAACTTTAAATAAATGCATACCTCCAGCCTCCATCCTCTTTCTCCTTTGCCTTGATAACTCTCATTCATGCTCAGGGCACACTCTTCACTTGTGGTCTCCCACCTGTCTGTCCCAAGCCTCACCTTCTAAGTCTTCATCTTCCAAGTTAGCTCCTCCTTCTCGAGTATAGCTATTCCTCCAGAGCACTCATCACATAACTTTATGATTTCCTGTTTATTTACCTATATCTCCTACTAAATTACAATTTCTTTGAATGCATGAACAAAGTATTAGTATTCTTCCCACCTCCAAATCCAGTCAATAAATACATGTACATATTAGGCGATCCATAAATATTGGTTAAATAAATAAATGAAGGGCAGTAATTATTAGTTCCAGTACTTAAGTAGAAATTAGAACTTAGAAGAGTTAAAAAAAAAAAAAAAAACAAAGCAAAACCAATTTTTAAGGGAAACATGGCTACTAAGTGCAAAGGCTGAAATTAGAACCCAGTTATATTTTTTTGTAATAATAAATTTATTTTTTATTGGTGTTCAATTTGCCAACATGCAGAATAACACCCAGTGCTCATCCCGTCAAGTGCCCCACTCAGTACCTGCCACCCAGGCACCCTCACCCCCCGCCCTCTTTCCCTTCTACCACCCCTAGTTCGTTTTCCAGAGTTAGGAGTCTTCCATGTTCTGTCTCCCTTTTTGATATTTCCTACCCATTTCTTTTCCCTTCACCTCTATTCCCTTTCACTATTATTTATATTCCCCAAATGAATGAGACCATATAATCTTTGTCCTTCTCCGATTGACTTATTTCACTCAGCATAATACCCTTCAGTTCCATCCACGTCAAAGCAAATGGTGGGTATTTGTCATTTCTAATGGCTGAGTAATATTCCATTGTATACATAAACCACATCTTCTTTATCCATTCATCTTTCGGTGGACACCGAAGCTCCTTCCACAGTTTCGCTATTGTGGACATTGCTGCTAGAAACATCGGGGTGCAGGTGTCCCGGCGTTTCATTGCATTTGTATCTTTGGGGTAAATCCCCAGCAATGCAATTGCTGGGTCATAGGGCAGGCCTATTTTTAACTCTTTGAGGAACCTCCACACAGTTTTCCAGAGTGGCTGCAGCATTTCACATTCCCACCAACAGTGCAAGAGGGGCCTCCCACCAGTGAGAATGGAGAAAATTAACAAGGCAGGAAACCCAGTTATATTTTTTAAAAGCCATTATTTATGGGGCATCTGGGTGGCTCAGCCAGTTGAGTGTCAGATTCTTGGTTTCAGATTTCATGATCTCAGAAAGAGTGAAAATAGTGTATAGTTACAGAAGGTAATATTTGATCAGATCAGTCCCTGCCTTGGACATCTTTATTAAGATAATACAAATGAATCCTTATCACTAAAAGATGTGTTTTCATACAGATTGAAAATTCGAACTGACAATACACATGAAAATCCTGATAACAATTGAATTATACAGAATGCATGGTCAATAGCAATCTTGAAGCACATTGAGACAGCTATGTTTCAGTCACTCCAATGCAAAGGAGACATTACTTGTACTTAAGTATGTATTCAGAATAGCATCAGTAGTGATGGACATTCAAATACTAAATAAGAAACAGCATTAGCTTGAGTATAGAATTCATGAAAACAACCCCTTGTCAAGTTGTTACTAGTAATAGCCAAATAACCACATTTGGAGTACTCACTTGTTTGAGTAATGCCTCAGAAAACAACTTCTCAGAATAAAATCTTAGATTTCCAGTCTGTGGCAATGTTCGATCCTGAGTAAACTGAATTTTGTAGCACCTTGTAACTCTAGCCTGATGGAGACAATGTGGTTTCATCCATATACCTAGAAAAACAGCAGTAAAACTATCTTAATGTAATAAAAAGTTAATTTGAGGACAAGATCTTCCTTGAGTACACGAGTAGATGATTTTTAACAAATAGATGTCTTTGTGAACTTTTAGTTATTCATCTTTACATCAATAACCACTGCCCTATAAATAGAAAATAAGTAGAAATAAGTAATTAAAATATATGGAAAATATAATAAGTAGAAAAACACAGTTGGTAGATTTTGAGAGTTATGTTTTTGCTCTCTGTAGAATATCACTGAGAATACTGTATTTTATTTATATAAACAGCTACAGAAGCCGCAGACATTATATTTTATTTGTATAAACATATACAGGAGCAGTTTCTCCCTTAGACTCTAGAAATATCCTAAAATAAGTTTTTAAAGGATAAAGTGTGTAAGAACTTTAAAAACAAAACAAAACAAAAAAAGAACTTTAAAAACAACTTTTAATGTGAAATATGAACAATTAAAAATAACTAGAAACTTTGTTTCTTTTAAGGCTATAGTTCTAATTGATAACCCTTTGATATTGTACATTTCCAAAGGATAAATTTAACCTCCTAAAGTTCACCTTCTGCCCTGACTCTGAGTATATAGCTGCATGTTGGTATTAACTGGCTCTGGAATTCTTCCTGTCTCATTCTAGTACTGCCTTTTGTTGTTGAGTTTTATATGTGATTATTTGGATTCTATTTCTGCTTGTCTTGTGATTTCGTTTCTTGGTTTTGGTGATCCAGCTACCATGATGAATTGTTGGGTCTTAAATGCCTGGTGATATTGACTTGACTTGTAATTGGGCTACTCTCTCTACTCAAACAACCCTAAGGGAGAATTCATGAAACATAGATACTGTCTTACTTCCCAACTTTCCTTTTTATTTGAGTGACCTGGATTATAATACAACTAGAGCAAAGAAACACTTTGTGCCCCAACTTCATCATTATTGCTTGATCCTACTCATATCTTACTGAAATCAGATAGGTGTGGCTTGACATTATTGATCTTTTTATGATTTTACTGTTCAGAAAGACTAAAAGTAGACTAAATTATAGAAACCACAAGTAGAAATGCAATTATGGCATAACACAAATACATGAGCAATTTCTACTGATCACCCTCATAAAAATAGCTATGAAATCATAATGTGCTAAAGTGAGAATCTATTTTTCTCTTAAACATGGTTCCATTATTTCAAATACAGAATATTTTATTTCAGTTAGGTTTTTTTTGATATAACATTTCAGATTTGTGACTAATCAACTTTTGTGTTAAAAGTCAAATATATTAGTCATATTTTAAATGTATTTGAGAATCCTTTGATAGAGCTTAAGCGTATCCATTTCTGACTGTGTTGGAAAAGCTGGTATCTGACAGATAGGCCCTTGGGACAAAATGTAGAGACCAGAAACAGATCTATGCATATACAATCTCCTGACTTCTGACAAAATGCCACTAGAATACTTTGGAGGGAATGGTAGTGCTTTTTAAAATGGTGGTAGGTCAATCAGATATCTACCTAGGAAAATATAAATCTTGACTCCTGAATCCCACCATACACAGAATCACTCACAGCAAAGGATTGTAGATAAAATGTCAAAGTAAAAAAAAAATAAAACTACTACGGGGCGTCATAGTAGAATATTTTAATGATCTTGGCATAGGCATAAATTACTTAGAACACAACTCACAATCAGAAAATATAATAGGAATTCTTACAAATTAGTTTTTAAAAAAAGGAGGAAAACATATTTCATTAGACAAAAATCCTGAACTGACATTTCATGAAAGCAGATATCCAAGTATGCAACTACTATGTGCTTGATATCATTAGGAAAGTGAAAATAATTTCACTGTCACTAGAATGAGTAGAGAAAAATTAAAATAAATTAAGAGACAAAATTACCAGGGATTGTGGAAAGATATAGAACAACGTGAAATTTCATACACTGTGTGTAGGAATACAAATGAATACAGTCTCTCTTAGACTCTTTGCTGGAATCTATTCAAGTAACAGAAGTAACATATATAATTGCAACCCAGCAATTCTAATCGTAGAGTCAACAGGCCTATCTGTATCTACACAAAGATAAGTATAGTGTGTGTATGTGTGTGTGTATGTGTTTCTAAGAGTATTAGCTGTAATGGCCCATATTGGAAACAACCCAAATTTTCACCAACAATGAAATTAAGAAGTGAATCTCTGTATAGTCATATAATAAAATATTATACAGCAATTTAAAAAAGTGAACGTGATATTAAATTGATGAAAATCATATGCAATGTTCAATGAAAGAATCCATACACAAGAGTATATACTATTGATCTATTTGTATAAAGTTCCTAATTAATTAAGCAAAATTAATCTATGGTAATCAGGACAACAGTGATCTTTTGGGAATTAATGACTGGACTAGATCATAAAAGAGGTTTCTGAAGTTCCGGTCCTAGTTGTATCTCTATCCTTTTGTGATGACAAAGCTGATCAGCTTTGGAAAAATTCATCACACTGTCCACTTTAGACCAGTGCATTTTGCAGTGTATAAGCAATTCTTTTTTTTTTTTAATTTTTATTTATTTATGATAGTCACAGAGAGAGAGAGAGAGAGAGAGAGAGAGAGGCAGAGAGAGAAGCAGGCTCCATGCACTGGGAGCGCGATGTGGGACTCGATCCGGGTCTCCAGGATCGTGCCCTGGGCCAAAGGCAGGCGCCAAACCGCTGCGCCACCCAGGGATCCCTGTATAAGCAATTCTTAAATTAAAACGTTCTTTTAGAAAAGGAGTTAAGATGGTGGAGGGACCCTAAGCTTGCACTATCCCTGGAGCATAGCTAGATAATTATCAAATCTTTCGGACCACCGAAGAAATCAATATGGGAGAAAAAAAAAAAAACAACTTGCAAGTCTATTAGTAAAAAGCAGCCACGTTCTGGAAGGCAGAAGGTGCAAAGAGTTGATTTGGGGGAGATAAGAACTGCAGGTGCTGTGGAGGGGAAGAAGTTTTGCTTACAGAGACTACCACAAGGTATTATAAGTGGGGAGCACAAAATCTGAAGTTTTGGAAGTCTATCACTATCCCAGTCAAGCCTGCTTTAAAGGTGATCTGGGGGGGAAGGAGGGCAGAGACAAGAGAGTGGACAAAATGGTCTGAGGATCCCCTGGGTTGTAAGAAGAATGAATGGTGCCAACATTCTGCACTGTTCTCAGGCATATGAGCAGGAATGCCGACTGAAGGCAGTGAGCCCGGGTGCTGGCTTTTTGGCTTCACTTTGCCCTAAACTCTGAACCACTGTGCAGTCAGGAACCCCCTTTTCCTGGGATGGGCCAATAAATGGCAAAGACATGGCAAGACCTTTCCCCAGAGGATTAGCACCTCGAAAATCCCTAAAAATTGGAGTTTTGAAACCCATCTGTGCACATAGGAGTGTGGTGCTACCTGGCAGACACAGGCAGGGTGAAGGCAGGGATCTGATGGAAGCTGGGGACATAAGAGGGATGATTGTTTGCTCTTTTGTGAGGGTTTTCTGAAGATTGGTTAGCACAAACTCTCAGTTCTGGGGATGGCAGAGTGGGGCCTCACTATTTTGCCTTCTCCCCATCAGCAAGGACCAACCTCAGTGAGCTAAACAGCACTACCATGTGGAAACTGGAGCTGCTTACACTAAGCCCTATCCCCCTGCCCCCTGTAGGTGCAAGTCTGCCTGGGGATCAGCACAACAGGACTCTCCCCTAGATGATCAGCACAGACTCCTTGCTCACAAGAAATCCACTTATCATAGAGAACTGCAAAGCCTCAGCTCTAGGAGAAATAGGATCTGGATTTCTTTTTACTTTTATATCTTACTTTATTTTTTAATTCCTTTTTAATTTTTGCTTGCTTATTTATTTTTATTTATACATATTTATATTATTATTTTATATATTTTATATATTTTTAATACACATATTTTTAATTGTGGTTCTAGCTTCTAACAAGCAGACCAAAACACACCTACGATCTAGGTGTGTTTCTTTTTTCTTCCCCTCTAGACAAAATGACAAGACAGAGGAATTCACCCCAAAAGAAAGAACATTTAATAGAAGTAAGAGCCAAGGATTTAATCAATATGGATACAAGTAAGATGTCTGAACTAGAATTTATGAAAACAATTATAAGTATATTAGCTGGGTTTGAAAAAAAGCATTAGAAGACAATAGAGAATCCCTTGCTGCAGAGATAACAAAACTAAAATCTAATCAGGCCAAGATTAAAAATACTATAATGGAGATACAAACCCAAATGGATGCCAAAACAATGAGGATGGACAAAGCAGAGGAATGAATTCATGATGTAGAAGATAAAATTATGGAAATTAATGAAGCTGAACAGAAGAGAGAATGAAATGTAATAAATTATGATGGTAGACTTAGGGAACTCAACAACTTATTAAAATGTAATAACATTCATATCATAGCAATCCCAGAAGATGAAGGGAGAGAAAAAGAGGCAGATTTATTTGAACAAATTATACCTGAAAATTTCCCTACTCTGGAGAAGGACACAGACATAAAAATCCAAGGAGCATAGAGCACTCCCATTAAATTAAACAAAAGCTAACTACTGTGAAAGCAATGTTAAAATCACAAAATACATAGACAAACAAAGACTCCTGGAAGAGCAAAGGAAAAGGGTCCTTAACCTACAATGGAAAACAGATCAGGTTTGCAGCAGATCTGTCCACAGAAACTTAGCAGGCCAGAAGACAATGGCAGGATACATTCAGTGTGCTGAATGGGAAAAATATGAAGCCAAGAATATTCTATCCAGCAAGGCTGTCATTCAGAATAGAAGGAGAGATAAGAGTAAGAGTTTCCCAGATAAACAAAAACTGAAGGAGTACATTACCTTCTATGCCAGTCCTGCAGGAAATATTAAGGAGGACTCTGAGTGGTGGAACAAAAGACCAAAAGCAACAAAGACTAAACAGGAACAGAAAACTCCACCAGAAACACCAATTTCTGGTAACACAATGGCACTAAATTCATGTCTTTCAATAATCACTATGAATGTAAGTATACTAAATGCTCCAATCAAAAGACATAGGGTATCAGAATGGACTAAAAAATAAGACCCATCTATATGCTATGAACCAAGGCTCATTTTAGACCAAAAGCACCCTGCAAATTCAAAGTAAGGGGATGGAGAACCATCTATCATGCTAATGAACATCAAAAGAAAGCTGGAAAAGCCACCCTTATATCAGACAAACTACATTTTTTTGTTTTATTTTTATGATTTTGTTAATTTTTTCTATTTGTTTTGATTTCTTTAAAAAAAATTTTTATTTAAATTCAATTTGCCAACATATAGTATAACACCCAGTGCTTAATTTTTTAAAGACTATTTATTAGAGACAGCATGCACATGCACGTGCACATGAGCGGGGGGAGGGAGAGAGGGAGAGGAAGAAGCAAAGTCCCTGCTGAGCAGGAAGCCCAGTGCAGGGCTTGATCCCAGGGTCCTGGCAGAAGCTTAACCCTCTGAACCACCCAGACGTCCCCAAACCAGATTTTAAAACAAAGACTGTAACAAGAAATGAAGAGTATTTTATTATAATCAAGGGATCTATACATCAAGAAGACCTAATAATCATAAATATTTATGGAGTATCCAAAAATATAAATCAATTAATAACAAACATTAAAAAACTCATTGATAGTAATACAATAATAGTGGGAGACTTTACCCCCCACTTATGGCAATGGGCAGATCATCTAAGCAGAAAATCAACAAGGATACACAGGTTTGAATGACACACTGGACTAAAGGGACTTAACAGATACATTCACAACATTTTATCCTAAAGCAGGAAAATGAATACACATGGAACGGTCTCCAGACTAGATGGAACACATGGAACAGTACACATGGAACAGTCTCCAGAATAGATCACATACAGGGTCACAAACCAGCCTTCCACAAGTATAAAAAGTTGAGATCATACCAAGCATATTTTCCAACCACAATGCTATGAGATTTGAAGTCCACCACAAGAAAAAATTGGAAAAACCACTAATACATGAAGATTGAAGAACATCCCACCAAAGAATAAGTAGATCAACCAGGAAATTAAAGAAGAAATTAAGAAGTACATAGAAGCAAATGAAAATGAAAACATGGCAGTCCAAAACCTCTGGGATGCAACAATGTACTGGGGAAGTATATTGCAAAACAGACCTACCTCAAGAGGCAAGGAAAGTCTCAACTAGACAACCTAATCTTATATGTAAAGGAGCTAGAGAAGGAACAGTAAATAAAGCCTATAGCAGTAGAAGGGAAATAATAAAGATAAGAGCAAAAATAAATGATGTCCATACTACCCAAAGTAATCTACAGATTTCATGCAATCCCTTTCAAAATTCCACCAGCATTTTTCACAGAGTTAGAACAAACTATCCTAAAATTTGTATGGAATCACACACAAAGAAAATCCAAATAGACCAAGCAATCCTGGAAAAGAAAAGAAAAGCAGGAAGCATCATGGATCTGATATTGAGCTTTATTATAAAACTGTAGTCATCAAGATAGTATGGTCCTGGCACAAAACCAGACACATAGATCAATGGAACAGAATAGAAAACTCAAGAATGGATATGGTCAACTCAGAAAGTTAAAAACAGAACTACCCTATGATCCAGGCAAACTATGGAAAGAGCCCAAATGTCCATCAACTGATGAATGGGTAAAAAAGATGTAGTATATATACACAATAGAATATTATTCAGCCATCAAAAAGAATCTAATCTTGCCATTTGCAATGAGTGGATGGAGCTAGAGGGTATTATGATAAGTGAAATAAGTCAGAGAAGGACAAATACCATATGATTTCACTCATGTGGAATTAAAGAAACAAAACATGAACATATGTGACAGGGATGAGATCGAGGGAAACAAACATAAGAGACTCTTAAAGATAGAGAACTAACTGTGGAGAGTTGATGGGGGGTGGTGGGGTAGGGCATGGGCTAGATGAGTGATGGATATTAAAGAGGACACTTGTTTCAATGAGCACCGGGTGTTGTATGTAAGTGATGAATCACTGAATTCTAATCCTGAAATCAGTATTGCACTGTGTATTGACTAACTAGAATGTACATAAAAATTTGAAGAAAAAAATAAAAACATTTTTAAAAGATGTCCAAATAACGTTAAATATAGCAACCCATAGTCAAAATACAACCTAATTATCTTCTTATGACTCTAAAAAGTACCTAAATTTCAAAAAGTAATTCATAAACCTCACCAGAAGAATTCCCTTCCTAAGCTGAAGAATTATAATAAAAAATGTTTTGTGGTTGTATACAGGAGACTTTAAATTACAGGTCTCCCATTTTCTAGTTGGGTAACCATGGGCAAGTTAATTCTGAGCCTGTAACCTATCACTAAATGGACGTAATACCTAATTCATAGTGAACATATGAGGATCAAAATAGATAATACATATAAAGCACTTAAAACAAGCCCTATCAGGTAAGAAGGTTACCTGTTAAAATGCTGTCTGTTATTATGCTCATTTTTTCAATAATCCTATTGTAATGTTAGCACTATATATCATGTGTATCAGATCTATAAAGTAACAATAAACGTAATTGTATTAATTTCTTAGGCAGATTTAGATAAGTCATTCACTGTCCCTGTTTCTCAGTTTTGAAGCCTATAGAATGGTAGTACTACATATTACTCATAGTACTAATACAGATAACAACAATGGCAGCTAATACCTGCTCAGTGATTTATAACCCAAAACGTGTGACTACAGATACTCACTGTTAGCTACTCTGCTCTATAGCCTTTTAGGAATACATACCTGTCAGGACGGGCAGTGGTAACAAGTCACTTCAAAATCTCAGTGGAATATAACACAAAGGTTTATGTCTCCCTCATGCTATGTGTCCATTGTGAGTCAGCTGTGAGCTCTGCCCACTGTAGTCACTCAGAAACCCAGGCTGACAGAGATTCCATCTTGCCACATGTTCCCATGATCATCAAGGCAGGGAGAAGAGTACAGTAGCTCTCAAAACTTTGCTCAGAGTGTTTCAGGCTCCTCCTGCTCTCATAGTTTTAGCCAAAGTGAGGCACACAACTTCTTCAAGTGGTAGGGAAATAAAATCATACCAGGAAGTAGAGAGGCAGGGATATTTGGTAAACAGCAATAAAGACTGCCATAAATACTAAGGGTACTATTTTCCTCAAATATGAAAATGATCAGAAAGTCCTAATTAAAATGTGAAATAATATGTAATCATAAAAGACCTTATTATTTAATCTAAAATTTTTCTCTCTTATGAAGATATATGTGTTGGATTTCACTTTGGGGCAAACATTAATCATATCAATACATTTTTATCTATATTCATTTTCATCAATTCTAATTTTTATTACTTGTATAATCAATATTTATTCCATATGAAATTAGTAGATTCAAGTGTTTGGGGTTTTTAAAAAATTTCATGACTGGGTATTTATAGACATGACAGTCCTTATACTTTCTATTATATTTAAACTAGGAAATTTTACCCCTTGGTAAGTATAATTATAGACAGAATGTGTACCCCAAAAGGATTTCTATATTTAAGTGGCATATGCATGGGTCATGATCTTTCAATAGGTTTATGTTTAATCATTAAATTATTTTTATTAAAAATGATCTGGTAATTCCAAAGTTCAATATCTAATTTAGAGTTACATGTTACTGAAATGAAGTTGAATAATTTATAGGAAGCCAAAATTGGTAGTTTTTACACATACCAATATGCATGTTATGTGGAAAGCTTTTTACATGGTTAACTTATACAATAAAATTAAAGCAACATACAAGTCAATATAATAAAATAAATTTTATTTATAAATAAGAATTGGGGGTTTAATAGAGATACATCGGGAGTGTGTGCTGTCTCTTTTGATCTGCCACCATATTCAAAGATGGGATTTACTTTTGCACCAAAAGATAGAATGACATCAGATAATAAAATCAGAGTCTGTTGCATGCTTCTTTTGCACATTTTGTACATCTTTAAATGCCAAGTGCCCTGCATTGGGCAAAGAGTACAACAGGTCACCAGTGGGGTTATTTTTATAGTACTTAAGGATGTGCCAAATTTGAAAGGGAGAGCTATACTTTTGTTCTTTCAATAAGGAAAAAGACCAGTCATTTGGGAGCAGTCTGTATGAAAAATGTGGGGAGATTTAAGTTGGCAAAAGTTTGCTTCAACTAATAGTAATATAAGAGGTTTTTTTAAGGATTTCCAAACAACTTACTAGGTTTGCATTACTAAAAATAGAACCAATTCTAGATGTATTATTAGGAACTTTATACTTCAGCCCAATTGGCAAAATTTTTAAGGTCTGATGACATCAAGTATTGGTGAGACAGTAGAGTAACAAGGATTCTGAAAACACTGGTAGGAACATATGAATTTGCCACTGTCCACCACACTTCTGGGTACACCTGGGAATTAACTTTTGTCCTTCCTGATAGAGAAGAGTGACACCTTTGAAAATTTATGCCCTGCTTATAGTAAATAGGGGCAGGGCAGGGAGCTTTTCTCATTTTTGCTTCTCTGTTATCTTCAGCTCAAAATAATTGGTATGCCACAATGACGTATTTTGGGATATTCTACCCTTTCAGTACCTTCCTTCCAAAAAGACAGTAGTCAAGTACGTGAACGAATTTCTTTTCCTTATTGTGTTAAAGACTTGAAATTCCTTTTCAAAGTAAAAATTGATAGGGTGCCTCACTATGTAAAATGAATAAAAGCTCAGCTTAAAAAGAGGAAGGGTGAAAGGAGAAGGTGAAAGCTCAAATCCTGTCTTCATGAGATTTTGTTGTGAAAACCATCAAGCTAGAGGAAAACACCAGGACTGGAAACATCAGTAAGAGACCATTGAACAAAATGGAGATATTCAACCTGGGGCATGGAGAGAACTTGATGACTGATCTCTAATATTTATAGAAAAGGTTTTTGGGTGGAAGAGGTCAATGCATTTTGTGTTGCTACTTAGGACAAAATTAGAACCAAGGAAAGCAAGGAATAAGGAAGAAGGCAGCAGTTGGAAGAAAATGATTTTTAGGTTCCTTTCCTTCTACATGGGTTCATGTAATGTTGAAGTTGAGGGTCAAAACCAATGTAGGAGTCCACCATGATAATGCAGGACACACTGGTACAAAACAGAAGTCAATATCAGTATCGAATGCCCCTTGATGCATCTGCTTGTGTTCTTCTTTAGGCAATTGCTTTTAAGTGCTATTTCTCAGAGTCTGCTGACTTTTTCCCCCATAGATCTCTCATTTAAAGTAAGGAAGAGGAACATATGCTGACAAGATGAGCAAGGATCGAGTGGTATGAAAATTTCATCCACTAACATGGACAATCAGTTACATTCTTAGGTTTGCTAGTCCCTCAAACTTCTTCATTAATTAGCTCTCAGTTGTTCACCTTCCCACACTGAGCTCAATTTGCTGTGACACCATCCTGTTTCAGAATGCCTCACAAGCAATGAAGAAAGACGGTATCTTGCAAATGAGTCGGCAGCTGGTTTAGTTAAATATCCTTCCACCCACGCTGTACTACATTGATTAATTTTTGAAGAAATGGCTAAATGAAGATATTAATTATTTGTATGTGGTATATATGCTCACATGCACACCATTATATTTTAATTTACTTTTTAACAAGTAAGCCAATATGACTTTTAAATTATTTCCCATCTGGCTTACGTACTAATAAAGAAGAAAATCTATTAATTTGTGCCATATCAAATTCACCCTTTTTTTTTCTTCTACTCTCTAATTATATGGTTCTCAAAGAAATCAAACTAGAAAAAATGGATTTAACCTTCTTGCTTTTTAGTCCACATATATAGCTGTTTAGTGTGGGAGTGAAAGGAAACATTTATTTTTGGAAGCCTTAACATTATAAAAACAGAACATGTACACAGTTATCTCTCTATTATCTATATTTATTTTAATCATGATTATGTAAAACTGAAATACAACAAGGCAAATTGATTATCCTGAAAATAATTAAGTGCCATCTGAATCATCAGAGAATTCAATTATATTTTACCTCATTTTGATAGTGTATATTATGACCATTTTTTTGGAAACTGTATAAGCCACATAGAATACATATAATGACTCTCTATTGCCCTGGTTATTTACTCATTACACATGATACCAGCACCATGTGTTACAAGGGATTATATACATACAAACACATGAGACATTAAAGTTTTGAGGTGGTAAATTCTTATGAATTAATTTGTTACAGTTTTAGAATACTTTTCCTGGTTCAAACTGTGTGTGTGTGTGTGTATTAAGGGACAATTGTACATGTTGATAATAAATGGAATTGAGAAAAATTACATATAGAAATTTGAATAATGAATATGCTGTCAACATATTGAGTATTTTTCAACATGTTGAGTATTTTTCAACATAAAGTCAAAAAACATTGTACTTTGCTTTCCAGATGTCTCAAAATAGAAACCATACTGTTGCCTTTCAGGTAGGTTGTGGATTGTCTGGAGGAGAGCACATTCTTACTGTAACATTTGAATGAGTCATTGATTTAATTGCCAAAGGTACAAAACCTTTGAGAGAAGTGAGACGAGCACGGGGAGGGGGAGCAGCTGCAGCCAATGTTTGCCAAGCTCCACTTTGCTGCCATGATTCTCTTATGAGGGACTCGAGATCTGGAGTCTTTTATTCTTTTTCTTCCTCAGAATCTTATTTTATTCTATGCTTCCCTTGTGCTTAGAGAACTTGTGTCACCATCTCTGTCCTTGCATTTAAGGAGATATTTACGAGCATCGAGTTCTCTTGCTTCTTGAACACAGAGAGAAAATAGAGTATTCTCTGTTGTCCCTAGACAGAATCAAAGACAGTTCATTTCCTTACATTCAATTCTATGACTCCTTTGTCACTTCTGTGACATTCTTGTTCCTAGGTGGTGCTGATGCTGAGTTTGATCTAAGGGATATGTTCAGAAATGCGCTTCCCTGCGCCAACCTATTGTTATTCCCTCTAAAATATATTGGGAAGTGCAGTAAATCTTGAGGAGAATGGAAAGAAAATGGGATCAAGTGTAAATAGATGTCCTATCCTTTGTTGCTTACTCTCTTCATGGCTTTAAACAAGGCCCTTAAGGGACACCTGAGTGGCTCAATTGGTTAAGAATCTGCCTTCAGCTCAGGTCATGTTCCCAGGGTCCTGGAATTGAGCCCTGTCTTGGGCACCCTGCTCAGTGGGGAGTCTGCTTCTCCCTGTCCGGGTGCTGCTCCCCTTGCTTCTGCTCTCATATTCTCTCTGTCAAATAAATAAATAAAATCTTTAAAAACAATACAAAACAAAGTCCTTAAGTCTCTTGAGTCATTGATAAAATAGTACACCTGAGAGAGTTGGTATTGTCACACAAATTAATGAATGTGAGAATATTTTTGTATATCACAATACACCAGAATTATGTCTATTTTTATGCATATGACAAAAGTAAGTTTCTTAGAAATGAGCTTTCCAAAAATAATGCTAATCGTCGAATAAACCTACAGTTTTGCACAACAATAGGACTATCATCCTGGAAATCTTAGAATATAATGTATGTTTAGTTTTTTTCCCTGAAAAGAAACCTAAAGTATTCATGAAGTATCTCAGAAGTAGATTTGTATCCATAGATTAAAAAAAGAATCTTTTATATTCTTTAAGTATTATTACTATTTGTGTATAAAAGTCTTATAATTACTCTTTTTTAAAACCTAAAATTAGCATATCTCCTTTTTTCACCCAATTAACTCAAATGAGTAACAAATTATTTTTTAAAAGCTTTCTAAACTGATATTCTGTAATGACTCATCCATGAAAATGTCTTTTCTATTCAGAAGTCTGCACCTCTTTTATCTTTTAGTCAAACACATAATTTACTACACAGCTTTAAAAATGCCACATCAATCAACCAAAGGCCAATCATTTTATTCATTCCTCTATTCATGAGAATGCCCCAGAAATGTGGATGGTGGTAGTGGGTTTTCTGTGAAATTTGTGGTAGAACAGGTGATCAGTTAGTAAATATGCAAGGAATTTGTTCCTCTAATTTTTTTTTCCTATCTTCAAATCTTTATTTAAATTCTAGTTAGTTAACATATAGTGTAATAATTGGTTTCAAGAGTAGAATTTAGTGATTCTGTACCTCCAATCTTACAATGAACAAGGAGACTTATCTCAGTCTGTGTTATGGAAACAACAGATCACCCACCAAAGGGCTTGGTAAACAACTCTGGATTTCTCACTCATAAAATGAAAACCTAAATCCCTAATCTGAGCTTTCTTTTGGAAACCAGGAATTTGAAATCCCTGCTTTATTTCAGCAATTAGTGGCCTTATCTGTTGTACTGACTTGCTAATAAAGAAATACATGAGCCCAGAAAGTAAAAGAAAGAATGAGATGTTCACCTGCTACCATAACTATCTGATGGCATTCCATGGTATGTCCATTCTTGGCAGCTAAGCTTCAATGATGCATTAGTACTTTGCTGTGATAGCACTTTTACTCTGCAGAGTCACCTTGGGATTGTTTTCATCTTTTTTTTTTTTTAAGATTTTATTTATTTATTCATGAGAGAGAGAGAGGGAGGGAGAGAGAGAGAGAGAGAGAGAGAGAGAGGGAGGCAGAGACATGGGCAGAGGGAGAAGCAGGCTCCATGCAGGGAGCCCGACATGGGACTCAATCCCGGGTCTCCAAGATCATGCCCTGGGCTGAAGGCAGCGCTAAACTGCTGAACCACTGGGGCTGCCCCTGTTTTCGTCTTTTGTGAATCGTTTAGCCACTGCTTCTTCCTTTCACATTCTCAATATTAGCAACAGAACTATTTCAATATTTTTATTTTTTGACAAAAATGTGACTGTTAATAATGCCATTTTTAAAAAGCTTGATCATTCACAATAGACTAGAAAAGCCATTGTTTCCTTTTTAAGCCACCTAGAACTTGCTTCCAGACTTGGGGCATGACTGGCCTCTGTGAAGTTACCAAAGCCAAAGCACTGAATTGGAAATTAGGAGACTTGGATTTGAGTCTTGCTCTTCCACTGACTAGCTGAGGAGTTTAATCCTATGCTTCAGTTTCATCGTTTGTGTGACCCTGGACAAATCATTTGAGTTTCTTTGTGCTTCAGTTTCCTCATCTGTAAAAGAGGATAATAAAAGTGCCTACTGTGTAGCATTGCTATAAGTAGTACATGGGATTATGATTATAAAGGACCCAGAACAGTACTGGGCTTATGCCAAAAGCATGTGTGTCATCTGTAATAATGTAACAGTAATCTGTCTTGTCATAGTTCTTGTATTCTCTCTCCTTACAAGGTATAATGAGAACCAAATGATGGAATACATGTTGTAGTCCTCTTTGTATTGAAAACTCATATGGCTGTTGGAAGAATTCATTTCCTTAGGATGGAAATTTCTTACTAGATGTCAGCCAGGGACCACTCTCAGCAATTGGAGACTCCCTATCCTTCCTGCCACATGGCCTTTTCCACATTATGGCAGTTGCCTCCTTCCAGGCCAGAAAGAGCATTTCTCACTGGTTTCTAATCCCTTACCACCTGTTGAAGAAAACTTGCTTGTATAGGGCTTACCTGATCAAGTCGGCCACCCAGGCAAATATTCCTTTAGTCAGATCCTACATGAGGGTGGCATGATATCTTATCATGCTCACAGGTTCCACCCTCACTTAAGGGGAGGATATCATATTAGAGTAAGGGTCATCTTTGAATTCTGCCTACCACAAACGTGAACAGGAAGTGAAAAGTAAATTGACATGCCAAATGCACATTCTTATATGTTGCATCGCTGTCATCCTCATTGTGTTCATGATATCAAACTTTTATCATCATAC
The DNA here is from genome assembly GCF_011100685.1 of Canis lupus familiaris. Lineage (NCBI taxonomy): Eukaryota > Metazoa > Chordata > Mammalia > Carnivora > Canidae > Canis > Canis lupus. Next base: position 24,246,140 of record NC_049244.1, on the reverse strand, counting down.
AACCCTATTTTTATTTTCAAAGGTTTAAGTAAACTTTAGGTTTTTTATCATCATACAACCTTATTTTTATTTTCAAAGGTTTAAGTAAACTTAAGGATTATTCCAGTTCATTCGATAACCATGTAATTCAGCTTTGCATTTGCTTCATAACTCTCTCAATTCCTATTCGATTTGGCGTATTTAACCTCCAACATTCTCTCCTTTGATCTTTGAGTCAATGACTCATGGCACTCCCCAACAACAAAGTTCATGAAGAAGTATGTTCTGTTGAATTCACTAACCCATAAAATACTCAACCATTATCCCCCTTACATATACATATTCAGCAATCCTGAACTTCCCTATGGCCTGATTGTGCTCAACTCTAAAACAAACTAGGGAAAAGGTAATCTTTTCCGATGCTTTAATGATATTGAACCCAGAGACTAATATAACAGACTCTGAGATGTTTATTCATAAACATAATATAAATATAAAAGTTCAATAAATAATAAAATATAATATAAATTTAAAGTAAGTATGAATATAAAATAAAAATATAATAAAAGAATGATGTAGAGAAAAATTGGAAATGATTACATCATCCATGAAAATGGAATGGGGAAACTGGGCCTAGAAATCCAAACAAGAATCCTCTGACACTTTCTTAATATAAGTGCTTTTAGGGCAGAGATAAGTTTTATGCCTACACAGAAATTAGTAAAACTTTGTTCATGAAACAAAGTAAAATTTTATTTAAAAAAGAATGCAGACTAGAAATTACATCTGTGTTCAAATTATCTTTGCCACTTTTGATCATGGATGTGTTACTTTGCCTCACTGACAGTTTTTGTCTGTTTAATGTGGAGGTAATACTGTCTACTTAAGAACGTGTTCTGAGGAGTAAGTGAAATAACCTATGCTAAGTTTTTAGGACAATGCCCAGTACATAATGAGCATTTAGTAAGTGATGACTATTGTTGTTTTGTTATTTTTATTCATTTTAGTTATGTTAACATGTGGCCCAATGTCTGGAATGTATTAAGTGCTCAGAAAACATCACTTTCTTCACTCTTCTTCAGTACCTGTTTGTTGAATTGAACTGGATCTGTAAAGAAGAGTATTTCAGATATTATCAGTCTGGTTACCATTTGTCTAATTTTATTTAATTTTATACAATTTTCTTCCTCCCTCTTCCTCCCTGCCTGAATGCCTGTCTTCTTCCCTTCATCCTTCCTTCTTTCCTTGTCTTTCCTTCTTTACTTCTTCTCTCTGTACCTTCCTTCTCTTTCTCTTATCTTTTTTTCTCAAGCAGATATTATTTTAAATTTCCGAACAACCTATGTCAGCAAGTCTGGCCAAGTTATCTTTGAAGCGAGATCAATTTGCATCCACTATGTCACAACCTGGTTCATCATTGATTTAATTGCCGCTCTGCCTTTTGATCTCCTGTATGCTTTCAACGTCACAGTGGTGAGTACAGAGGGTCCTTCCACATGATCTTGATCTTAACCCTGTGTTTGTTTTCCACATATTCAGGTTTTAAGCATTTGTGACAATTTGTATGTCCAGGACCTTGTGCCCTCCTGAATATAGATGCCAAAGTGACCAATGGTACGCAGACCATGGAGTTCCACTTAAGAGAGTTACTTCCTTTTGAAATCTGCATTATCTGTATGAGTTATTTAAATACATAGACAAGGAAATAAGAAAAGCCTGAGTTTATCATCAATACTGACTCACAGAACAAATCCTTTGATAAGGAAACCATCTGCAGGAATACAGGCATTACTATGTATTACTTAGGCAGATATTTACATCAGGAATTTAGTGGAGAGTTTAAGATTTCTTCCAGTTTTATGACTTTTACTCTCTACCTCTTGAGTATTTCATTACTTACTGGCAAAACAAATAAAAGACTGATCAAGATACAGAAGAATATTGAAATTAAAAAAAAAGAAAAAGAATTCAACCACTTCTTAGAAGTCCTTATAAAAATGTTGGGTGGGGCAAAAGTCTAAAAAACACTGACCGTGAACTTGAGAGCTCTCTTGGGTTTTTAACTTTTCTCTATGATTGTAACTTCCCTTCTTCCTTCGTGGAAAGCCTTTATCCTCATGCCTCCTCGCAGGAAATAAAGTATGTCCACTTGTGGTAATAGCTATTTTTACTATTGAACAATTGTTGTTCTTAAAAGCATTAAGTGCTCACTTATACATAGAAAGAGTTTTAGGGAGGCATAATAGCATTTTGGGGCCAGTAATGCAGTTTGCTGCTACAGTAACCAATTTTAGCAGGCAAAAATTTACTAAACATTAGTTCATATTAAACATATTTCTTACTCAGTTGACAACCCCTTGAGATTCTCTATCAAGAATTTAAAAGCATAGTTTTCAATACTAAAGTGATCAGTGTTTCAAATATAGTCATTATTGACTTCAGAATGAAGATTGAACTGTAATCCTGCCTATTGAGTACAGATTTGTGCACTTGTTAATTATCTATATAATAGTATTTTTTTTCTTTTTCTTTCTTTCTTTTTTTTTTTTTTTTTTTGAAGATGGAAAGTTGAGGGTGTCAACATCTTTAAGAGGTTTATAAGTTAACTAAAGGAAACCTCTGGGGAAAAATTTAGTATATAATATCAATCAGTGCCACATTGAGTTGTTATCCAGGCTTTTTAAAGTGCTTTTTAAAATTGAATTTGACTAGATAAGTGTGCTATAATGAAAGTGTAATGACTTAAAACAAGGCTTTGCAAGACTGCAACAAAAAAATTTCAAAAGAAGTACATAATTTACAAAATGCTAAGAAAACTTTTCCACATTCTCCTGGAGAATTCTTAAATAAATCGTGTTGAATAGACTGTGTTCTAAATTAACTTGCTGCTTTGCTACTACATACTAATAATATTTTTTTATGTTCCATTTCTCTTTGGGGACTGAGCAAATAGAATGATTTAAAATATATATTGCATCATTATATTATAAAATCTATAAAATTTTAAGATACATAATATGTTTATATATAATTAACATCCTCATTGTCTAAAATTAACACAAAGGATTTCTGACAAAATCTAATTCTCATATTTTGATGAATTTTAAATACTTGTACACCTTTACTGCATTCTTGCTCCCTTTCTTCATTCTGCCTTGTGAAATCTGGCACTAATACTTTATAAAGAATACAAATTATAGATCAACATCTCTGTTAGAAAGAAAGGGAAAGGAAGGAATAAAGGAATCTCTCTTATCAGTGATGATTTTTCTGTGTCTCACTGGAGTGAGAATATGATCATTAACAGATTGGCACATAAAGTTGCAATGCCCCCAAATAAATGAGTTAAGATAAAATCGTCTATTTTAACAGAAAAGCTTGTTCAATGTATTATATTTACTTCCCAGGAAAACATAAGCTACGAAGAAAAGTTTATGCATTATGCAATTTTTTAAAAAGATTTTATTTATTTACGAGGGGCACAGAGAGAGAGGCAGAGATATGAGCAGAGGGAGAAGCAGGCTCCCCACAGGGAACCTGATGCAGGACTCCATCCCCAGATCCCAGGATCATGCCCTGAGCTGAAGGCAGATGCTCAGCTGCTGAGCCTCCCAGGCTTCCCACATTATGCAATTTCTATACTGCACAGGCTTACCAAAAAAAATAAATAAATGAATGAATGAATAAACACAGGTGTTGGCTTTCCAGATCTAAAATACACTCAGTCAGTGCATCTCTGTAGATGACACTCAAAAATACATTACAACCATCAAAAATATATTGAATGCTCTAATTTTGATTCTGACTATAATTGCTGATAGTAAATGTTTTATATACACTCACACATTTCTTTAATAAAACTTACCATGTGTAAGTCATTATGGAAAGGCACTCTGAGTGACAAAGTTGTGAATGAAACAGAAAATATGATAGAGTGAAAAAGGCAAAAACATAAATCCTTATATTAGGTCTTAATACTTACCATCTGAGTGACTTCCTTGGGGAAGTTAAACATCAAAAATGGCAAAATGAGCATAAAAATTGCTACAGGGTTTCTCAGCAGCCTAAAAAGCAACATTTTTATAAACTACCTTGCTAAGTGTCAAACACACAGAAAGACCTTGGTAAATGTTAATCAAATTCTCTCTCTCTTCTCTCTCTCTCTCTCTGTCTCTCTCTCTGTCTCTCTCTCTCTCTCTCTCTCTCTTTCTCTCCCCTAATGGATAGCCAGGGGGTGGTCATGTCCACTTAGTAATAGGGGAAACTCCCATTTGATAGGGGGTACTGATGAGTACATCACACTCTTGCGCCTGTCTTTAAGGTGCCTCTAATTTTTATCACTGACAAATTCAGGATAGCATCCCAAAAGTAGAAAGATACTTTGTTTTTTCCAGATTATATATTTCCAACTAAATCGAATATGCCTCTTTCTTCTGTCATTCATTAAGAGACCAAACTCACATTTTATAGCAAGAAGCTATTGACTCAGATGGGAATAAGTATAATTTTTTTCAAAAGTGTCAGCAAAATCACTAAGGCTGTCTCATCCTGGACACCAAGGCTCATGTCCTTTATCTTTTCAAAAGACTATTGTTCTCATGTAAGGACAGCCCCCTATTCTTCCCTTGAACATCTTCTTTCTGGTCAAAGGAAATGGGGAGTTCCTTACATTATTAGTATTCTATGGTCATTGGTGTCTTAGTCTGCTCAGGCTGCTATAACAAAATATCATTGATTGGGTGGCTTGAACAATAGAAATTTTTCTCCATTCTGAAGTCTGGGAAGTCCAAGATCAAGGTTCCAGCCAGTTTTGTTCTTGATGAGGGCTCTCTTCCTGGCATATAGACTGCTGTCTTCTTGCTATGTTCTCACATGGCAAGGGGAGAGAGAGACATTGGGTTAAGGAGAGAGGGAGTCAGGGAGAAAGGGAGAGAGGAGGAGGAGAGAGGATACTCTCTGGGCTTTTCTTGTAAGGGCATTAACCCATCTTGAGGATCCTACCCTTATGGCACCATTTAAACCAAATTACTTCCCAAAGGCCCCATCATCAATTATCATCACATTGAGGGTTAGGACTTCAACACATGAGATTTAGAAAGACAAACTTCAGTCCACAGCAAATGGCTTTTTCCCTTTGAGACTTCTGTTTGAGGTTTTATTTCAAGTACAAAACTGTCATCTATCTATCATATTCTTCTACCATAAAACAAACTCCACTGTCAGTAATTCCTCTAAGTTACAAAGTAGATATTCCAAAGTACTGGCATTTAATCATCTGGTTTACAATGAGCTGGAAAAATGACAGATGAGAACTTGGCTGTGAAGGAGATGAAAATAAAACTTGACATAGAAGAATGAGAAAAAGAAAAGCACAGCTAACCGACCTTACTATTTTATTATATTTCAGTATAGAATAATTCACAAGATTACAAATGAAAACACTTTAACTGAATTTCTATTATTATATTAAATGTAGAGTGTTTTGTATCTCAATTTATTACCCATTCATTCATTCAACATATATTTATTGAGCACTTACTATATGTCAGGCACTGCTCTAGGTACGAGTTTCTTAGACATAAGGAGAGATGAATAGTGGAGGAAGGAATTGGAAGTCAACTAACTCCAGAGCTAATTATAAAGGCAAATTTCCAGAAGATGCTGGCCGTGTTTATGATTCTGTCTTTAGGAAATACCGTTTTTAGGGGTAGTCATACAAACCACTTTCTTCCCCTGTATTTATGGTTCTTTCCACACCCCTTCCCAAATTAGAAAAAATTGAGTAATTTGTCAAACTCTATTTGCATATAAGCCTATACTTTATTTGCCTTTTCTATTTTAGAATGCTTATTGAGGCTCATTGAGGTGTGAAAGAGTATACATTAGTGCACCACGTGTGTTGTTAATAACGACATTGACCATTCTGGTGGACACCAACAGTGCACATTTTTCAGTTGGGCGCTCGAAGTCAGGAAAATAATCCCTTAGCAACAAGTATACTGTTTAGTGCATACGAAGTCAGGACGTAGGAGAGTTTTCAAAAATTGTGTTCATTTTATTTTGGTTCTCTAAGCGTATTTGAGAGAGGGCTCAGGATGTATAAGTTTCAGGCACATGTTTTCCCTGTCTATCAGCAATGTTAGAAGGAAGAGAGCACAGCACATGAGACAGAACATGCTACTGGCATTTTTGAGTAGATCTGATACAAGTTTGATAAATCTAATCACTGTGTTTTCCAAAACTAAGTTATCGTTATTGCCACTTCACAGGGTTTTACTTCATCATGTATCAGTTATTGTTATAAAACCGCTCTTACACTGAGGAAGGGATGTGGAATTGAAAGAAAATGTGTGTAATAGGTGGAGACACCTTATGTTCAGTCCTGAAACCATAATGTGTTTCAGTTGTTTATCGTAATATACAAAATTATATTCAACCAAATAGGTTGAGAAAAACAGATAAATCTTAAGGAAAATAAGAATTAATTTAAAGAAATTTTATCTTTTGTTCTATCACTTCTTGATATAATATGTTAAGAAATGAGATTGGTATGGTCATGAAAAATGACCATAGCATTGGGATCATGATTATACTTAATTTCAAGAACTTTTCAGGACAGCTGTAAGTTAAAGTAACGTCATAACATGAAATGAGCCCATGGGTCAAGTTGTGCCGCCCTGTCTCCTCCCACAGGTGTCTCTCGTGCATCTCCTGAAGACAGTCCGGCTGCTGCGTCTTTTGCGTCTCCTGCAGAAGTTGGACCGTTATTCTCAGCATAGCACAATCGTCCTGACTCTGCTCATGTCCATGTTTGCACTTCTTGCACACTGGATGGCGTGTATCTGGTATGTCATTGGAAAAATGGAGAGGGAAGACAACAGCCTTCTGAAGTGGGAAGTTGGTAAGGGCTTACATTTGTCACATTTTCCATTTTTAAGTGAAAAGGAAGATTGTCTAGAATTTGGAGGAGGTGAAAGATGAGTCCATAAATATGTCCTCTGACTGTCAATTTGTCTAATAATTTTTAGAGGTGGAGTGGGCTGGGTCCATGATCAAGTGATTTCTCTTGAGAAAGTTTTCTGGAAAATCCTTATATATATTTTAAAGAGTAATCGGTTAAGATTTCAATGAGTTAACTGTTTAAAATGACCAGCCAGGCTGTAGAAGTGTTCAGATAAGTAATGTGTTATATTATCTGACATCTCCAATGCAGGGCTAGTACCATTGGATCAGTGGGCAACTGGCCTATGGCCAATCACTGCAGTGAGACAGAGAGAGAATGTATTATAATGACCCACTTGCCACATTTAGTATACTTCGGGAATTTGGGATGATAGAGGGTACTGGATATCAACAAATATAATTTGTAGAATTTTGTGTCCCCATAATACATGGGAATTTAAGGGAGATTTTTCCAAGGGTTACATAATTCTGCATAAATGAATCTGAAATGTTCTGCACAGGAACACATTTTTAAACTTATGTTAACCACAAGAACTTTACAGAAAATGAAATTCTGAAGGCTATAACCCTCTATCCAAAAATATCTGCATTCTTCTCCCAGTCATTGCCTTTAGAGAATTGTCATAGTACACCGTGTAGAATTCTTTTTTTTTTTTTTCCTTAATCTGACATTTCATCAAAAGAATCTGTTTCTTGGTTGGCTAGAAATTCTTCACTTCTTTTCTCCAAAAATCAATCTTGAACTTTTGGAAACTCAGACCTTTGCACAGGGATGAAGCCACAAGAGATTCCCAAGAGAGAAAGATGCTCTAACTTTTCATACCAGTACTTAATGGCAGAATGCATTTGGAACATCCCTGGGTTGCCTCTCATAATGCCAGCCTTTCACCATAGGGCGTATATACAAAGCCTTCAAAGTACGTCTTTGGAGAATGAGCTGGAGATCCTATGAAAACAGATTCCAGGGAGTGAATCACCTGTCTACGTTCTTAAAAATGCACCTACACATCTCGATATTGACCCTAAGTTGCACCAAAGCAATGAATGTGTTCTGATAATTTTCATCTCGGAATAGTCTTCTCTTCCTTATCAAAGTACTTCTTCTGTGCCTTGCTGTGGATCTCAATTCTCAGAAATGAAGTCAAGGGAGCAATACAACTGCAGAGTGAAAGCAGGAATATCCTACATATTTGGGATTTGGGAATGTGAGCAGGGATTTGGGAATGTGAGCAGGGAGAGGAAAAGACAGCAGGAGGAGGACAGAGAAGAGTTGATTAAAAGGAGGACCAAAGTCTGGATTGTACTTGGTTTAAAACATTTCCTGTCCTTTAGTATTGTTTCCCTTTCTATTTTCTTGTCCTGAAGGGTCCCTCATCACATACTCTGGTGTAGTCCTAATGGTGTTCAGTGAATCACAGCATTAGATCTCTGCCCTATGTTTTGAATCCATATTTAAATTCTGACTTGTGGTCAGCCACCTGATTCCTTTCTGGGCCTGACCTAATTTCCTTCAGGCCCCAGACCTATACACTCATATTAATTTGTAAGCCTTGTCTAGTCTGAGAGTCTCCAGATGGGGAAATTCAGCTTATTCACGCTCTCAAATTTAGTTAGATGAGGAAAGCTTTTGTTTCATTTCCAACACACCAGTTCTGCTGCAGATGTACAAGCTAGCTGTTGTTTTTCTTCCCACAAACACACAGAGGTATTGATTTTCTAAGAAAAAAGAAGCCAGCCATCTGAACTGCTTCAGTATTGCCCCCTACCACTCCTACTCTTAAACTTGATGTTATGGTTCAATGTAATGAATGGAAGCTTGTGAAGTGGAAGTCAACCCACAAAGAAAGCACTGGCATAGTACAATGATGGGAAGAAAACATTGGGTTGGGGCAACAGTACTCTCCTATCATCATGGCTCCACCACTAACCAATTGTGAGATTTGCAGTAATTTGGTTCACGTCTATAGGCCTCAGTTTCCTCAGCTAGAATATGAGAAAACTCACCAAATAACTCAAAAGTCTATTTTGGTTTCCATAATTTATGACTTTAATGGAAGAACAAACCCAGTATGGTGTGATTTTTTTTAATCATGGTTCAGTGTCCACATAAACCATCAGTAGCAAACACCAATATCAACAAGTTTGAGGAAAGAGGATGTGTCAGGGAGTATATCTTGTGATCACAGCACGTTAAAGAATTGCTATGTTTTACTCAGTTATGATAAGAACAACTAAACCTTTATCTTTAGAGAATTAGATTTCCTGTCCAAACACCTCTCATAAAATGATCAGGAAGGTAGTATGCTAATTATGTCTGTCAATACTGGATTTATAGACTTGGCTATAAGGACTTTCCCTTCTCTTAAAATTACTTGCCCTATTGTTCATTTAAAAGATTTTCCAGCTGAGATTTGGACATAAATTAAATAATTATGACCTTTCCTATTTTTTTAAAGCAGCTGAGAATCTAGGATAATTTAGTTTTTCCTATGGAATTTGTGTATTAATATTATATTTTATCTTTTTTGGTCCAACTACCATGATTCAAAAAATTCTTCACACAAATAAAGTTTGATTAGAGAACATGTTCTTTATGGTGTGACTAAAGGTAGATGTATAGAACAGATTCATATCCCCAAGGGATAAAATGGAATTTTCTTTCTAATCATCGTTAATTGTCTTAAAATGATTTTTCCCCTTTTTGTCCTTGGCAGGTCTACTACTTATAGCTAGAGAGAGCTCCCATACTTTTCATCAGATCAAATCAAAGTTAATCTTTTAAAAAAACTGTAATATCACTTCTCTATAAGATATCTATTTTTGGAAGGAAGAATTAATATTCATGGATTAATTATACCAAAGGCTGGTTATGAACTAATTTGCCTAGTGTTATTTTTACTTCATATTCTTATACACTTTCATACTGTATTTTAAGAAATTTAAGGTTTGACTTATTGTTTCATGGAATTTTAGGCTTGGGAGGAGCTTAGTCGAACTTTTTAAATTTTATGGTGAGAAATCCAGCTCTAGGCTATATAAGCTCTGTGGTGGTAGGGGTTATTGTCTGTTGTATCACTGCTGTATCTCCACTACAGTGTATATTTCTTTGCACATGGCAAATGTTTGAAAAAAAATGTTGAATGAGTCAGTCTTCAAGGCCATTCAATTACTAAGTGACAGTCATGGGACAAGAACCTAGATTCCCTAACTTCTTGTATAGAACTCCTTCTAATAATTTTGAATGTTATGAGATTAGAGGAAATGGTTATTCAGCAAATCTTTTCAGGCAGGAAGTTTGAGAGGGGAAGAATAAATAAAGAGATCACTTAAGTTGTTTACTCATTCAAAAAATATATTTTTGAGTGTCCAGTGCAGGCTTCCTTCACCCTGTGTAAGGCACTGGAGATAGCAAAACAAATATTATACTTAATGTCATGGAACTTAAAGTGCAGTAGGAAGAAGAGACAAATAGCTCGATAGATATATCACAGTGTTATAGTTCTATGACTGGAACATGCATAGAGGGAAGGCAGCTAGATCTAACAAGAATATCATCAAAGGCTTTTTCAAGATGAGCTAGTTTTAAGGGATGAATAGATCTTGGCTCTGCAGATGCTAAAGAAAGGGCATCAGCGAGAGCAGGAACATGGCTACACGAAGCAGTCACTAAGAATCAGCATAGAGGGTGAACAGGGGTGTTAAGGTGATGAGGCTAAAGAGGCAGGTAGTCAGGGACCAGATCTTTAAAGACCATTCATGCTAAGCTTTAGAGCTTGGACTTCATCCTGAGGCTACAGTGAAGCATAAAATTCTCTCAAGCAGTGATCCTTTGAATATAGAATACCAGAGAATAGGGGAGATGTTTTGCTCTGCTTCATTTTCAATATCTATAAACTGGTAATAACAATAGTGCCTACCATATTAGAGTTGCCAGTATTAAATTAGGAAATTTATTTGAAGCATTTAATACTGTGCCTGGCACCTAGTATATTTTCAATAGATAGTAGCCATTATAGCCATCATTACCACTTTATTATGATGGTTACTTATATTCAAGAAAGCACTGTGAACTGTGACTAGTGATACTTATGATTTTATATGAGAAGTGTATTAAGAACTGGCTTAAAACATACTGCCCTTAAAGTTTAGTTGTAATGCTGGATGACAAACTTTATGCTTTTGCCTATCTTCAAAATAAAAAAACCCACACTGTCTATTTGAGTCAGTCTCTGAAAAATTAGTAAATTTCACATAGCCTCACAATTGCACACATACAGATTTCCTCTTCCAGGCTAATACAGGTGACAGGCCCAACATCTATCCTGTAAGCTTGTTGAGGTGTAGAAAACTTTTATGGAACTTAGTGCTTCAAGGGCAAGATTTAACATTGCGTTAAAGAAGCATAACACAGGGCAGCTTTAGTGGCCCCGCGGTTTAGCGCCGACTTCGGCCCAGGGTGTGATCCTGGAGACCCGGGATCAAGACCCACGTCAGGTTCCCTGCATGGAGCCTGCTTCTCTCCCTCTGCCTGTGTCTCTGCCTCTCTCTCTGTGTGTCTCTCATGAATGAATGATGAATGAATGAATGAATAAAATCTTAAAAAGAAAAAAAAAGCATAACACAACTGAGTCTAAGTATGCTTTTTATTTTAAAAAGGTTTTTAAGATTTATTTATTTGAGAGAAAGAGAGAGAGAGGAGGGGAGGTGTTCGGGGAGAGATAAAGAGAATCTCAGGCAGACTCCCTGCTGAGAATGGAGCCACCCACAGGGCTCAACCTCAGGACCCTGAGATCATGACCTGAGCTGAAATCAAGAGTTGGATGTTTGAGCCACCCAGGTACCCCTAAGTGTTCTTTTTAAATTAAAATTTTTATTTTGGCTGCAAAGACATGTTTCAGAATGATCTCTTAGGGAGGGGGTATCTTTATTTGTTTTCTATAAGAAGTCTTCAATAAATACCCAGCTAGATCTGAATAAGAAGACATGCATGTTTCTGTACATCCCAATTAATATAGGGATATATTATTTTAATTATCACTTATGAAGTTCAATAATGACATTGAATTAGTCCTTAAAGAGTTCCTTAGGATCCCAAATAGAACATAATGGTTCTGATTTAAGTTAGAAATATTTGGATTGGAATCTTGCTTCAGGGATTCACTAGGCATGCGATTTTAGCCAAAATGACTTCAGTGTGTGACTTTTTATACAAGGCTCTTTAGTTTCCTTGTCTGTAAAGTGGATATGGAAGTACCGACCCTCAGTGGTTTTGAGTATTATAAGTGCTCAAGTTGACATACCTAACACAGTCTGGTAAGTAGTATGTTCTTGCAGCTGATAGCTACCACCATTACAAACACCTCCTCCATTCTTACTACTGATTGGTGCTATTCTCCAACTGCAGTTATCTGCTCAAACTTCCATCAATGAACTCTGTATGCTATTCAAGTCTAGTGAAGAGGTGATATTTCTCTTACAGTCATGATTCTTGTTTGGAAGCAAAAACAAAAAAGGAATCCATCAGCAGGACATGCAGACTCAGAATGAGAGAACAAGACTTAGGGAAAGAACATGATCCAAGGCAGCTCCAAGCATCCCAGTGCAGGAAGCACAGTTGCTGACAGTTTGGGAACGTGGCCTAGATGTGTTTCTGCTTCGTAAATGCTATGAGAGACCCCTAACCTTCTGTCTCTAATTTGCAGTCCCTGAAGGGAGAATCCAATTGGCCAAGCTTAGGTCACATGCTCAAATACTGACTGCTGGGGTGAGGTGGACCTCCCACCTTCACTTCCCTGGGGCCCTGTGTCTCTCAGTTTACTATACATGATGGAGAATACCCGCTTCACGTAAGGTTTTAGAGAGAGAGAGAAAAAAAGATGAATACCTTCTACAGTAACATCTTTACCCTTACATTTAAAAACAAACAGGACAACGTACAAAAAACATTTATTAAAATGCTTCTATGAATCATACCCTTCTCGGACATTGTCATGCCAAATGGAATTAGCTGAGAAAAGGACATGTGGTAGTTATCGATGCTTCTTGCTTACTACAACACAGTCTGGGCTCCTTATGTAAACGTCACAATGGCATTCTACTGACCAAGCCGTGCTTCCTCGGCTAGACTGCATCGTGGTCAGTAGCTCCAATTTGCAGCCAAAAATACTTCCTTACATTCTTTCTCAAAGCTATCTCTATTTCTAAAACTGTGACATGCTGAACTTTAAAGTAGATGATCTGCTACAAAGGATAGAGATGAGAGTACACTGTAATAGAGAGAAGCTTTTTTATCTTTTAATCCTTTGGCTGGAGTAAGCTTATCCATTGTGGATGCCTAAAAGTATATTTGTACCAATGACCAAAAAAAGAGGGAAAAAGCCCAAAAATCTGGAATGGGAAGAAAAGGATTAAGTGAGATATCATTTTCAAATTTTCATTGACAATTTTAATCCTAAATCTGATCCTCGTTGGATAAAACATCATAAAAGCTGATTGATTTAAAGGGCTCTCTAGTTACCAACTGCTTAGCATTTACAAGCCTCATGCAATGGGCAAAAAAATGACCAGTCTTATGATATTATGAGCTGGTTATTTCAATAACTGCATCAATTTTCCCTTAAAAAGATATAACTGACTAGCATTCTACATTTTCAGGTTTTGTATAAAGAATTATGAAAAACTGTTTGAGATAGCCTTATCTATAGATTCTCATTCTTGGGAGTATATGAAATGAACAAAGAGGAGAAAAAGCTTAAAATGAAGGTTTAAAATGTACCCCAGTGAGGGGTACCTGGGCTTTTTTGAAAAACAAAAGATCTTAAACTTTAATGTGTACTGAAATCACCTGAGGATTGTATTAAAATACAGATTCTAGTTTAGTAAATCTGAAGTGCAGCCTGAGACCCAGTGTATTTCACAAGCTCCCGAGTGAAGTCCAGGCTGCTGGTTCCCCCACCACACTTTGAGTAGCAAGGTTTAAAAAAGTCTCAGGAATTTCTGTGACGTTAATACTCACAGTTTATAAACAGTCCTAAACCAACAACAACTCAGTCCTTCCTAACCTGTTCCACATCCCTGTCTCTTTTCAATCCTCATCACATCTGTGAATTTATTTGAATATAGTAATGGACCAGGGAGGTCCATTCTCTCAATGGAGGTCCTTCTCCATTGAGAAGGAATTAACCTCCATGCTGAAGCAATATAACATGGAGGTCCTTCTCCATTGAGAAGGAATTAACCTCCATGCTGAAGCAATATATAACACAATATAATATAATATAAATTATATAATTTAATATATAAATTAAATATCATCACCAGAAACAATTTATATTACTGGTAGTTCTGAGAAACTAAAATTAAATGCCATCAGTTTTAAAAGAGTTGCCAGTGCTCTATTCTATTTTGATAAAGGTTTCTAGAAAACAGAAATGTTTCCATGTTTTCTAGAAAGATTTTACTCTTTGCCATAAAGAGCAAATGGTCTATTCTTAAAATTGAGTTTTCCATTGTACATTCTGAATATAATGATACACTTTACTTATAAAAAATTGAGGAAATAACATATATGAATTTCCAATGCTGAAGTTGAATTATCTCTGTCGTCTGACCTTGTACGTTTAAAACTTATTTGGGCATTTAGAAAGCAAGCAACACAAAATTAGCTTTTAATTGCATACTGTTCTCAATCCTTTGATAGGAAAGTTTTGTGTTTCGGGTAGCAGACTGGGAGTTAATATGATTTCACATTGCAAGAGTTGCCCAATAAGAGGATGTACTTCACACTTAACAATTAGAAAATACTGAAGCTGATATTTCAGAATATTCTTGTACCAGGGTTTCCAAATATGTTTGAGCTTCAGACCATACACTCCAAGCAAAAATGGTCCTATTGTCATATAAGTTTGAGAAATGAAGGCACTCCATCCCATTCTGAAGGACTGACAAGGTAAATTAGCACAGTGTGAGCTCAGAGAAATCCCAAAGAAATTGTTTAAACTTTATTTAACCCAAATGTCGCATACATTTATCTTACCTCATAACCTTTCCTTTTTCTACTACACATTATTAATATTCTGTTAATCTCTCATGAATTTGGAGTTTAAAAAACACACCTTAACAAATTACTAGACTTAGTATCATAGTAGGAGGAATAATTATGATTTCCATCTTTTTAACAATATGGGATACCACTGAATCTTTCCACAGTAAATCTATAAGAATAGAGAGAGAGATTATCCTCATTTATAATATGGAGATAACAAAAAATACCTACATTAGAGAGTAGTTGTGTTGCAAGATCACTGAGCATGACAATCAAGAAAGAATTCTTGAGACCTTTTATGGTGCAACTTAAGTTTATTTAAGTAGCATGGGGATAAGACCCATGGGCAGAAAGAGCTGCACTTTTGCTGTATGAAGCTGGCGTTCATATGCTTCATGCTCAAGGGGGAGGGGACATGCAGGGAGTATTAGATCATGAGTGTTTCTTTGAATTTCTACTCCTAAAACTACTTTCACTGAGATCTCTTGGTGCATATCATTCAGCTCACTATTAACTATCAGTGAGAAGTACAGGCAGTCATGAGGCCATTTTCAAATGTAGCAACCAGTACTTATTTGATCCTTATAGAGACTAGGCAGGCTATATGTCAGCGAGGGCTAAAGGTGAACATTTTTCTGCTTCTATATCTCATCAGTTGGGTGAGCTTAAGTAAGCTAATGTATATAAAAACAATTTGCAAACTAAAAAGTGATGTAGAATTATGACACATCATTATTGTGTTAATAACATACACACAAACACACATACATATATATATGCATATGTGTATCTGTATAAGTGTATCTTTCTCTCTTTCCAGAGAGACATTATGTACATACTCTATACCACAAACTCCTGTCTTTATGTTCTTTCCATGATACTGATCTCAGTATGCCTATGTAGAGAACCCAAGGATCATTTATTTGGGTGAATGCAGGAATGAATCAGTGGACCACAAATAAAGCCTTCTGTCCCATATCAATGGGTCATCCCACTCAGATTAAAGAGGAAGAGGTTCTGAAGTCAGTCTTCCTTCAGTGTTCAGAAGTAAGTTATGCCGGGTATCTCTTTCTTTATATTATCTTATCATTTATAAAATTAAAGAACAAAATTCTCATTCCTCATTTGGTGAAACTGTATTTCCATGAAGTATAGATCATACAGTAATAGGAAGCCAGAGGGAGAGAGATGAACAAAGAAACACACTCTTAACTATAGAGAACAAATTGATGGTTACCAGAGGGGAGGTATGTCGAGGGATGGGTGAAATAGGTAATGGGGATTAAAGAATACATTTGTCATGATGAGCCCTGCATAATGTATAGAATGGTCAAATCACTATTGTACACTGGAAACTAATATAACACTATATGTTAACTCTATGGAATTAACATTAAAAACTTAATAAAAAATTAAATAAAGTAATAGAAAGCCAAATGTCAAGATTATATTTCGATTACATAGTACATTATTTTAAGATGTAATAGAAAGCCAAATGTCAACATTATATTTCAATCAAATTATGTATTATTTTAGGATACTTTGACTATCCAAAAATTTAATTTCTTCAGTATTCAAATCACATTTGAATGGGAACTGTTTTGTTTCTATGGGAGGGGAAAAATAATTTTCCCTCTACTCTTCTAGGTTCTTGGAGGAGACACCTTGTAATAAAATAACAGACTAACAGAAGAAAACAGAAGCATGATAGCATGTATATCCCCTATATATGTGAGAGAAACCCAGGAAAACTGAGTAACTTGCCAAAATAGTCCATGTTTTCATCTTAAATACTACCCTCAGCTAAAGACAAAGGATTTAGGGAGTGGGGAACCAGATATGGGAGTTATCAGGAAAGCATAGTAAACAAGGGTATGGTTGTGTTAAAAACAAAAATTCAAATGAGTAAATTTGAAGATCAAATTAACTTTCTTAACAATTCAGGACAGCATCCCAACCAGCAAGTAGAAAGCATCCTTTAGAAGCTATACAAAATGGAAGATTTCTAAAGGCAGAAATGGTGCTGGACAAGGAAGTTATCAGCACAAGAACAGAAAGAATTGTTTCAGGCAAGGCCATCTTCCCTTAGCAGAAAAGACAGAAAGTCTTACTTAACATGCAAATGACCTCATTAGTGCTGATCAGAAATTCCAGACTGATTGGTTTAAAATTCCATTCCTGAGAGAGGCTGAAACTGCAGTTAGGTTAGGTATTAAGTTTTGATGGAGCTTAGCAAAAGTGACTCCATTTTGGGCCTCTAGTTTCTTTTTAACAATTGATATGAGTATCAGTATCATATCAATATCAATATCCAACTTCAAAACCATATCATTAAAACAAGTTATTCAAAACAAGTTCTAATCACAAATGACTTCATTCAAAACAAGGTTTCAAAATATGGATTTGAAATCATAAAAAGTAAGTACACAAGTGGTCATTGGTGACTGATTCAACCTCCATCCCCTCTCCCCTCCCTGAAGGTTGGGGTGGGATGGAAATTTCCAACATTCTAATCACAGGGTTGGCTATCTAGCAATCAGCTTCCATCTTTAGGTGCAATAGTTATATCATAGAAAAGATGTTTTAGGAGATCTGTGCCAGAAACAAGATGGAAACCAAATACATATTTATTATGAATCACAATATCACATATACTATTCAAATATGTAGATTTTAAGGGCCATATTCCTCACTTAGCGTCTTGGGATTTGTGTGGTGTGGCAGTGAATAAGTCAGTTCTTAATTTCCTATTGTGTAGAGTATGATAAGCAATGGTTTCATCCTTATAGGATACCAGAGACAGCTAATCATTTCAACTCTTTCATTCCCTATCCTGATCCTTTTTTTGTGTTTTCTGAATTAGTGAATAATTCAAACACACTTCCATTTTCTAACTGGAGATAAATTTGGGTTGGTACTGCTATCTTTTATTAGATCCAAAACCCTCCAATGAGCTGCTTCCTAGTCTCATTTTGTCCTCTCAGCCCTTGAAGGAATATGCTTGGTTCTCAAACACCTTCAGCCCTGCCCTGACCTAGACTTTGGAAGAGAGAATCTCCTTTGAGTATTTTCTGCAAGAAGGTGATGCTGCGCTGACCATTCATTGACTTATTGTGCTCCTCCCAAAGGATCCTATGATTTAATCACTAGAAACTTTGCCTACCTTTGACCTCTTCTTTCTACCCTAAAGGATTTTCCTGAGTTTTGTGGTTGTTAAGATCAGGGACAATAATATGTTTCCGGCTTCCAGAGTGCCAAATGCTTCTATACTTAAATAAGTTCAAAGTTGAAGATACTAGTTTTAGGGTGGTCCAAAAGGCAATGTGAGCATCTAAAGAAAAGAAAAGGTGGTCAGGGGGAGTTTAATATAGCTGGTTGAGGCTTGGATCTAACTTTTTTTCTTTCTTTCTTCCTTCCTTCGTTTCTTTGTTTCTTTCTTTTTTCTTTCTTTCTTTCTTTCTTTCGTATATGTGTATAGTTTAAATGCCTAAATAGCCTCTCAGTATTATTTATTGAATAATCCATTTACTCACACTAATTAAATATGGCATTTTAATCATACTCAATTATTATGCATACTTATGGCTATTACTAGATTTCATTTTTCTTTCACTGACAGTCTAATTTTATACCAGTATTGCTGAGTTTAATTATTGTACTGTTTAAATTTTTGGTACAGCAAGTAGAATGAGGCCATTCTGACTCATTTACTCATTTAGATCAATATTAGGAAAAATCACCCCTCCAAAAAAATACGAATGGCATTTTAATTGGAATTAATTTCAAAAATTAGTTTAAGGAAATTAATGCTTTTATAACAGTGAGATACTTTTGTCATCCAAGGCATGGTACTTAATCTCCAATTATTTAAAAATTTTTATATAATTAAGAGAAAGTATGTAGTTTTCTTCATACAAGTCACACATATTTCTTATTGAGTTTATTTCTAAATATTTTACATTTTTCTGCTTATGTGGGTGGGATCCATTTTTCATTAATTTGGTTCCAGTTATTATTGATATAAGAAAATCTAGTGACTTGAAAATAATATTGTGTAGATATTTCACATAATATGTATCCAAATTTTAACTAATTTCTTTGAGTTTTTAGGAAAACAGTCTTATAATCTAAAGTACTAATAAATTTCTCCCTGACTTATCCAATGTCTATACTCTTTTTCATACTGGTTTCAGAAAATTATCTTTTTTATTAAATATTTACTTTAACTTCACTAGATGTTACTGAGAAAATATTTTATAGATCACTAACAGACATTCTTATGGATACTTGATACCAAACTTTCAACTCTGGCCCTCAAAAATATTTTTTGTAAAAGAACAGGGTAAAATAGAACAATTCTTAACTTGGAAGTTGGGATCTTCTATCCTAACTGCAGCCCTGCTGCTAGTTACCTATATGACCTATGAAATTTTATTATACCATATCTGTGCCAATTATCTCTGTGGAAATGAGATACGAAACTGACTCTTTTTTTTTCTCTCTCTCTCTCTCTTTTTAAATTTTTTTAAAGATTTTATTTATTTATTTATTTATTTATTTATTTATTTATTTATTTATTTATTCATGAGAGGCACAGACAGAGAGAGGCAGAGACACAGGCAGAGGGAGAAGCAGGCTTCATGCAGGGAGCCTGATTCAGGACTTGATCCCAGGACTCCAGGATCACTCCCTGAGCCCAAGGCAGGCACTAAACCGCTGAGCCACCCAGGGATCCCCATGCAACTGGTTCTTACTGAGTCTCAATTCTTCTTGAGTCATAAGCCTTTTTGGAAAATGAGTGGAAGTTGTAACTCTCTGTGATAAATTCCTACATCTGTTTAAATAGTATGCATAAAACTATAGTTTGTATATTCTATGATACTTTTTCATGGGTTCCTTGTAAATGGGACAAACAAAAACATCCTAGAGCTAGATGATCTCTAAGATTGTTTTCAACTTGGAGAAGATTCGGTTCCAATTCCTTTAAGAAAATTGCCTTGCACTTGAAACTTGGGTTTTTTGAAGAAATAATACCTAGTCTGTTGACGTATCTTTTACCGAGAGTGAGACTCAGTCAGAAGTGCTCCAACTCAATAGTAGAACATTTTTTCAACTTTCTGTTCTTTCCAGGGTTTTTACTATTAGAATGTAATTGTATTCTGTACAATAATATACATGCCATGGAAATCCTCTCCTGTAATCCATTTTTTTTCTAAATTTCTTAACCATTGGAAGAATTTAGCCACAGCCATGCACTGTCAATTTTATGATGCAAACAAACTCAATAAACAATTTCACTTTACATGCAACTTTAAAGAATTGTAATGATTTCTTAAACTGAGAGAAAGCAACGCTACTCTCCAAATGGATATAGAAATAACTTGTGATTGAAATGTTCAAATTTTCATTTCTGGTTTAGTCTCTAAATGATAGTCCGAAGCAAAGCTGATTTCCTAATATCTTAGAACTTCAGTTATTTGGACAGCATTTGATTAGCTCAGCTGGGGAGTCCTTTTGCAAAGCAGCCTTTAATGCCAGCATTTTTTTTTCAACCCCTATACTCAGCAACCTTAGGCAATTGAATTGGCTCCAGTTGAGTTACTATTTTATTCCAGCTAACCTTGGTTCATAGATCACAGAATGTTAGTGTAAGGAAGAGCCCTAGAGAGAAATATTCTAAACTTCTAATTTTACTTACTTGCTTGCTTCTCATGATGTACTGAGAAGAACAGTGGACTGGGAGTCATGAAATTAAGACTCCAATCTAGGCTTCAGGTTTCATATTTCTTCTGGGTAAAATGAAGTGGTCAGAACAGATGATCTCCAAAATTGTTAGAACATCAACTTATTTTTTATGTGAAGAAGAGGGGTACAAAAGATTTTCAATGGAGATTTTCTACTCTAAGGTATTTCTGAAGATAGAAATACATATTTCTACTTCCAAAAATATGTGAACTGATTTTTGTTATTTTTGGCCCTTATTTCAAAGAGGGCGTAGTGTTGACCTGATGTATGTCTTTTTAAAATTACATTTTAGTCTATATATCCCTTTCCTCAAATCCAAATACACTATTTTTAAATTTCCAGGGCTGAAGTGTAAAGATAATATTTTTAAGAAGTAATAGAAAAGGGACACCTGGGTGGCTCAGCGGTTGAGTGTCTGCCTTTGGCTCAGGGCGTGATCCTGGGTCCTGAGATCAGGTTCCTCATTGGGCTTGCCATGGGGAGCATGCTTCTCCCTCTGCCTGTGCCTCTGCCTTACTGTGTGTCTCTCATGAATAAGTAAATAAAATCTTAAAAAAAAAAAAAAAGAAGTAATAGAAAATAACTTGTGATTTCAATGGAAAAGAATCAGGGTGTCAGGATTTTTCTTAAGTTAGTATCTTCTTTATCTTTTTTTAATATGTTCCCCTCATCACTAAATTCAAGAAAATTGGATCCAGGTAACAGTTTTTCTGAATAGCAACCCTTGATGCAGCCTCTCCCGTCTTCCCACTAACATTTATATAATGACCAGGATAAAAGCATCCTAACCATCTTAACCATCATCAAAAATTAGGATCAACCATTGATCTCTTATTACTAGAGACAAGAATTTCCACAAAATGACACATAAATAGGTTTGGATTTTAAAATATAACCAACAGACAACTTGAGCTTCAAATTTTGAGAGATCTACACTAACGGAAGTCCTTCATTCTATACTCATACTCTGCCCTTTGATTCAGAGAGCACAGGTCTGCAAGGAGATGGGACAATTATCTTTGTTGCACAGACATTCTTTTAACGTCAAATAATAGCTCTGCCAGGCTCAGTAGGTTTTCTATTTCATCCAAGATTAGAAGAAAATTTCAAATATACAAAATTTCTCATCTTAGAGATGTGGGCAGGGAAAGGAGGTACTACAATGTAAATTGTCAATATTAACTGGTAAGTAGAGAATATAGATTAGATAGACTTTGAAAAACTAAATGTCACCACCAAATAGAATTTAAAATAGTGCACATAGCTTATAAATCACACAAACCATAGGACGTATAGAAAAAGACAGGAAAAAAGGAAGTATCAAGAAAACACAAGGGTAAGAAATAATACATCATGATTTTAATGAAAAGTTAATGACATGGGGAAAAGCTCTGGTTATTTCAAATGAAGAACTCAAGATACAGATTTCAGTGCATTATATGATTCCTATTTGGGATAAAGAGGAAGTACACACACACACACACACACACACACAGAGAGAGACTAGAAATAAATTCAGTAAGTAGTGGAGTTATTTGTAAATTTTTCTACATTTTTAAAAACAATAGACTTACATCAAATTAATATTTAGTTACGTATATTTAGTACAAACTACATACATGGTTCAGTGCTTAATATATTTGTGTACATTGTCTCATCTGATTTTTATTGCATTTCCATGAGACAGATATTTTCAACCCCATTTACAAAAAAGAAACTAAAGCTTGAAAAGTTTGAGGTTTCCTAGAAATCTCTTTTTTTAAATAAAGTATTTTTAACATACAAAAGATTAGAACAAATGGTGTAGACACTGTTTGAGATTATTTTGCCGTATTTGTTTCATTTGTATTTTTAAAATAATACAACATTACAGATAAAGCCAAAACCCCATTACCCACTAATTCCCACTTGCTCCCTTCCTCAAGTTGGTGCATAGGCTCTTCTTGGATTCTATTTTTCGCCTATGCAAATGTATTAATAAAGAGTGTTTTATTTTGTCTCATTAGCTTCCATATAAATTACCACAAATAGAAGTCATAGTAATAGTAACAGTAGATAATTAAATAGCAGATAGTAGTTGATGATAATAATAATACATTGTTGCAGTGTCTTACTTGGTAGTGTAATATGTGTTCTTTCCCCAGATCATCACCAACAATTACTATGAATGATTTTAAACTTGCAAAAATCTAGGGTCAGGGAGAAGTGGAGGGTAAATGAAATAGCGTCATGTTTTAATTTCCAATTCCCTAAGTAAAGTAGAAGATATTTTCTTTTTCTTTTTTCTTTCTTTCTTTCTTTCTTTCTTTCTTTCTTTCTTTCTTTCTTTCTTTCTTTCTTTCTTTCTTTTTCTTTCTTTCTTTCTTTCTTTCTTTCTTTCTTTCTTTCTTTCTTTCTTTTTCTTCTTTCTTCCTTCCTTCCTTCCTTCCTTCCTTCCTTCCTTCCTTCCTTCCTTTCTGTTGTTTCTTCCTTTTTTCTCTTCTGACTACTACAGCTTCCTCTTTGGTGAATGAGACACTTAGCTCATTAATTTACAAATTCTCTTCTTTCCTAAATAATCTTTCTGATGCTCTATATTTTTAAGTGTTAAATCTTTAAAAATTACTACTCAATGTGTATGTGACTTATGAAGTTAAGTGTTCGTTATTGATTTTTAATTACATGCATTAGTTGTCACAGAATTTGGTCCCTATGACACTGGTTCTTCAGGTTTGTTGACACTCATTTTGAATATACTCTTTGGTGTTTGGATTAGGACATGCATATATATTTTTTGCATATAATTTTGCAAGGTTTTATATATGTTTATTGGGTCAAGTTTTGAATTTAGTTATACATATGTTATAGATCCTTATTAACTATTTTCTATCAAATATAGACTGAAATTTTATTTGGTGCTCTCTCAGATCTCTGTTTTCCATGGTGTTTGGCTTCCTTTTAATAGTTCTAATTCCTTCCTTTATGTCCATTAATTGAATTTAAATATTTTAAATATATTGTCTTAATTGTATTTCCCTTTTTTATTTTATTAATTCGAGTTCATTGTATTTTAATATTTATTTCCTCATGTATTTTGATGTTTTTCATTTTCATTGTCAGCTCATCTTCAATAGGACTTCTTTTAGAAATCCTGTGCAGAGGGAGGAATGAGAATATACAGAATTTTGATTGTTTTTGTTTGCTTTTGCCAAGGACAGAAACATTATTTCTTGGCCTAGGATCAAATTCTTAAAAATTGCTTAGCTTCAAGGTGCCTCATGGATAGTATATATTCAGACACCAATGTATGCAAGGCACAAGTCTGAATTTAAAAAATTTCTCTCAAGAGATTACTTTTTTCAAACTCTAGTTTCCTTGTCTTTCCCATAAGCTGTTGGGTAGATCATTTCTACCCTTCTCCATGCATGTGTCGCGGTTTTATACCAGGTGTCAGTTCAGTGTTTGTAAGATTTAGGTATTCTCTCCTGTGCCTGAATGGGTGTGAAATCCAAGGCCATAGACATCATTACTTCTGGTCAGCTTCCTATCCTTCTCTCCCTATCAGCACCATCACCATGCCAGCCTTCAAATTTGCTACTCCTTTTTTTGCATGTGAAGATTTCACTTCCTCATTTGGAAGAATGCATATATTACCAGTATTTTCAGGTATTTATATCAGAAAGCCTTACACACTAGCCAAGGTCATTATCTTGCCAGAACTACTGTATCAATTTCTGCCCCAAATACTGTAACCTAAATTCCAGTGTGATCTCATTGTATGTTTTGTTTAAACTATAAGAATGGTTGTAATCTAATCCTAAAAGGCCAATTCAATAAGGGTTAATTACTGAAGACCTGATTCCCACTTATGATATATTTATAGGGGAAAATCATTTAAATGTAAGACATCAAATCTCCAGTCCTTCAAACAGAATTGTTCAGTTACTAGGAAAATGAATTATGCTGCTGTCTAGAGAAGGCATCATCAAATTGCTTGATATAGAATTATTTCTAGCTACTATATTAATCATATTCTTTGGAATAGGTGACAGTTCAATGTACTGCAGATTATTTTCATAAGAGACTATAGATATATTGAAAAATAGAATAGAAAAAGAACTGAGTCTTTGAGATTGTTGCATTTAAACTCTACAAGGTTTTCAGTATTTACTATGAAATAAATATTTGTTGAGGACTGAAAAAAGACAGTGCTATGAGCTGCAAGCAATGTAAAGAGTTGTAAATTAGAGCCCCTGCCTTATAGAAGTATACTCTCTTCTTGGAGTGTCAAGAGATAGACACAAAACTACACAAAAATTATTTTTTAAAGGCTGATTTGCTGTAAATTTGCACACATAAAAATTTCCTGAAGAGTTTTTTAGAAACAGGGCACCTGGGTGGCTTAGTGGTTGAACATCTGCCTTTGGCTCAGGTCATGATCCCAGGGTCCTGGGATAGAGTCCCTCATCAGACTCCCCACAGGAAATCTGCTTCTCCCTCTGCCTATGTCTCTGCCTCTCTCTGTGTGTCTCTCATGAGTAAATAAATAAAATCTTTAAAAAAGAGAGCTTAGAAAGAAATAAAAATAATTTTAACTGAATTTCTTTGAGAATGGCATTGGAGATGAACTTTAAAAGGTGAATACTATTTTAGAGGAGAACATTTAGAGAATATTTAGGTGTGGTATACATGGTGTGAATAAATTCATGGAAGTAGGAAATTTCACAATGCATTTGAGGAACAGTTAGTAGATGAGTTTGTGTGGAGCAGAACATTCTTGAATAAAATAAAAAGTTAACAAGAGGAAGTCATAGCATTTATGGATGAAGGAGGCCAGGTGTGAAACTAAAGGTTACTGAAATTAAGTTCTGAAAGAAGTGGAGAATGCAAGCCCTACTTGAGAGAACCAACTATGACCTAGGTCCAGCTACATTAACTGATTTTTTCAGAGAATTTGAGAGTCAGGATTTTTTGTTAAATGTCTGATATTTAAATATTGGCAAGTAATGCAGAACTTGAAAAGCACAATGTAAGCACAGTGTAAATAACTGGACCTGATCCAGTCCATAGGTAACCAATTTGCCTTTTCAGATACACAGTGAGTAAAAAGAGAGATAAGGCCAAAACAATGGTTGAGAGTTTTGGCTGAGATGTGCAGATGTGATCTCTAAGACAAGAGAGACCAGAGAAGGTGTGACCTGATTAATAGAGTATTTTAGAAATCTTATTCCAAACTCAAAACAGAGAAATGTAGGCAATACTTCTCCTTGTGATGTTTGTCAAACTGTTTAGTCCAGCTGTACATTCACATGAAAAGGAATACACATGCTATTTTTAGGAAATTTGTCTCACACTTTATATCCTCATGTATATATACTTCTATATGAAGTATAAGCTTTATATACATAACTAATGAAAAGTTTTCTTCTGTTTGTTATCCTCATTGTGTGATTACTTTTATAAAGTGGTATTAAATTTATAAAGAATTTCCACTGGAGTTATTTCTCCATTTGAGATTTTAACAAACATGACCATGAGTTATAGATAAAAGATAAAAAGATAATTGGACATTTTATGTAAACCAATTAGACATCTGGTTTAAAAATGTCCATACCTCTTTCCTTGGTTCTTGTCATGTGTGTATGTTTGGGTGTTTGCTTGTATGTCTTTCTCCAACTAGCCACAAATAGAAGAAGTGATTAAAATGTGGTTCATAGTTTAAGACACTATGGAGACTACTGCTAAAATCTCTTTACTGACAGGTCATTTACTTGG
This sequence comes from Canis lupus familiaris, assembly GCF_011100685.1. NCBI lineage: Eukaryota > Metazoa > Chordata > Mammalia > Carnivora > Canidae > Canis > Canis lupus. Next base: position 24,219,655 of record NC_049244.1, on the reverse strand, counting down.
ACAGAGTCTTTTGGTTTTGTTTTTTTTCCACTGAGATTAGTTAGGAAAGACAGAGACAAATCCCAAACTTAATTCCTCAGAAACTTAGAGACCAGAACCCTGTTAAGATAGAAATGATTTATGAAGTCTCTCTGCAAAAATGGTAGATTTGTTTCCTTGTATATTTGTCCATGCCCTTGTCCTCTACACCAAAATTAAATAGACTGGCAGAAACTGGATGCCAGAAGATTCCCTCCGTTGAAATATTAAAGATGGAAATAAAAGTTAATGTACATCAAGCTTTATACAGCTTTCAAACTCTTTATCCATTTTCTCTCATGAAAACATTGAAAATTAATTTTGGGCTGGATAGCTTCCTGTAAACCTATATTTGATCTCAAAAGATCAGATGTCACATGACTGCTTTTAAGAATGCGAGTTCTAGATTCAGACTTCAAAACCTGAATCCTCTGCTTACCAACTGTGTGGCATTTACCTGTCTAGGCACTGGCTCCTCATCTGTGAAATAGAAGCAGGATTAGCTTCTTTACCAGGTTATGATGGAGATTAAGTGATAGGAAGTGATTATCAGATGCTCATTTCATGTTAACAGCAGTTGCTGCCACTGCCACTGCTGCTGTTTTAGCTATCATTATTCCTATTACTGCCCTATGATATTTTATTAAAATCATGACTCTCACAGCTGATTTTGTTCTCCAGAAACTTTATGTACTTGATTTATAGTGTTGAAGCCAGCACGCAAACTGCTCGCAGTCTTTACTGAAAATCTGCTGCTGATGGTCAGAGATTACAGTTTTATTTTTAGTAGTCTTTCTAGCCTGAAATGGAATTCTGTCAAGGTTGGCTTTTTTTTAAGTGTCATATATAGAAGGGTGGTATTTCTAATTTTATCATTTGCTCATAAAATCGTATTTTTAGTGCTAGTTAATCCCATTAATTTTTTTAAATATATTGGTTTAGGCTTACAGATTGCAAAGCTATTCTGTGGCTGAAATGGTATATCGTGGAATATGTGGAGACTGACCCTCTAGGAAATAACCAATGAAATTATTTCAAAGAGCCAATTAGTACTTGATTTAAGAGTATGTCATAAACTGAGGAGACATGATTCCTATCTCCAATACAGTGTTTTGTATGTTTCATACAAAAAAATGCTTGTTCATAGCAATGCAAATATATTTGCAAATCCAAAAATAATACCATGGTATAATAGGTTTCTGAAGAATTAGATCTTCTTAAATGAATAACCCAGTATTATTTTGTTTTTCTGTTGACAACATGCTTGATGAGTGGTGTAAGCAAGTCATATCAGATAGTCATTCTTAACAATTATCATGGCCTTACTGAGTGTGTGTGTCTGCGTCGGGGAAACAAACACCAATTCATTGCCACTGCCAACTTAGAGGATTTTACATTCTTTAAAATTGGTGAATCACATATTTTTCATTCCCTGGAAGGGAAAGATTCCATCTTTGGATGGCAAGCTCAATGGAATTATTTTAGTAAAAGTCTCTATTTTCTGAGTCAATAATTGCATTGAAATATTGATCAAACAATTAAAACATCTTTATTCGACCAAATATTGAACTGATTTTGATGAAGGCAGATGTTTTGATCCTACCATTTTGAACCCTGCATTTTAACTAACTCTGTGGATGTTTGTCCTTACTCTCTTGACCCCTAAGGACATTTCCATTGTATATTTAGTATACAGACATTTTCACTAGAACAACATTTCTGACTTCTCATCTAGAAGTCACTTAACTTCATTATACTTAATTTTTGTATCAAATACCTATACAGCAGTGTTAAATAATTCCTTTCCATTTCCTTTTTAAAATTTCTATTGAAGTTATTTTTTATCAAGGTAAGTTCTTTCCTGTGTGAACTTTGTACCAAAGACTTAATTCATCAATCAATTTTTTTCAAATCAGATAGAATGAGTTTTCTTTTGTGACATTTCCAGCAAGTTCAATTTTCTCAATGTACGTTTTAAAGAACTAATTTTTGTTAAGAAGATTTTATTCTTCCATCATTTTTGGTCAATAACAATTTTACCTTGTGCAGTTGTAGCTATTATGATTTTTTTAATTGATTATTTCTACTGTGTCTAATTTGTCCCTGATCAATGTTCACTGTCTCATTGTTCCTAAAGAATGTTTATTTTCAATCAGGTTATTTTGTGTTGGTAACTAGCGAATGTGAACATGGTCTCTTTTCAACTTCATCAACTCTATTTGTTTCATTTCTACTAACCATGCTTATTAATTGATAGCATAATTAAAATATGTTTATGTCTCTGAACAAGGAACAAAGAGCATGAGATAGAACAATGATGGCATCTACATGGAGAGAGGCATCAAATATCATTGCAGTCCAAACAGTGGGTCAACATGTCCTTCGAATTTTTAGACACCTCACTGAAATTAATCAGGAGACATATGGTTTTGCTAAGTGATGTAATGCCTCAATATGTTTTATTATCTGTCTATATTAATGGATAACTTTATTCTAACACCCAAATTTCCCTACTGGCACATGTCCATTTTTAGTTATATACATGATATATGATGAAAATTAATTGTCAACTCATCTTCTAATTTAGAAAGCTAATTTGTTTTGGAATCATCTAGTTATTTGTGACAAAGTGATGGAAGACTGCAGGAAAGGTGAAAAAGATCCAACATTTTACACAGTAATCACTCCAGGCACCATGACAGATGTTTAACAAAATTATCTTCTTCAAGCCTCTCAAAAACAAGAAGGCATTTTTAGTTCCTTTTTTAGTTGAAGGAGTTGGAACTTAGAGGGCTAGCTTCCCTGAAGTCAGATTGTGAAGTAGTCATGGGGCTGAAGTCTAACCCATTCTGCAAAACCAAAGCTTGTTTTATATTCATGGCAAGTGTATCTATTTTGCAATGATTATGATTGAGAAGGATATATTTTATCACTTAATAAATATGTATTGGCTGCATATTAGGTGCCACGCCCTGAGTTAGGCTTGGGAATCAAGCGTATAAGATGACAATAATTCCTACTCTCAAGAAACTGCGGTCTAATGGGAGCTGCAGGCAGATAATCAGATGAGATGAAAGGGCAGTAAAGCATCCAGTGGTGGGAGGGGAAGGAGAGGGACAGAGGGCTAAGCAATGGAAATGAAAAATTGATTACATAGATTACTGCAAAGTGAAAGGGGATAAAAATAAGTCCTAAATGAAATCACTGAAGGTTTGAGAGTTTTGCAAGATCCTTAAAAATGTTTGTGAGTATTGCATCATAGTGATGATGATTCATAATGATTAAAAATTGTAATCTAGATACCAGCATGAGACTTGAATGCCAATAACTCAAACTCTTCAGTATGAGCCTCTCCCAAGACTGAAAACGTGTTTCTCTTTCTTCTACATTTATTGAACTTTGTCAGACCGAATGACCCTGAGATAAACCCCCAGAGGTTTCTCCAGCGGTTTCTCAAGGCCTTGGTACCTTTTGCCTTATTGTTTCTTCAAAAGTTATTTCTAGATTTTAAGAATGTGCAGTATCTTTTTCATTATGAGTATTCTCAAAATAAAGTTGAAGGAACCATCCCGATTCTAGCAAGAATTATACTAAATTCATCCCCACATTATTTGTGATTTGTTTCTCTGACACTCACTCCCTTTCTGTCTTTCTCACTCTCTCTCACCCACACATGCACACGCGCACACACATGCACACATGCATATACCTAGGAGGAGAATGATTTGGCAGTTTTCCTGTTAATTTATTCAAAGGCTTAACATTCTTGCCACAAAGTAATCCATTATATCAAATGTTAGTCCTTGATGGAGCAGTTTAAACCCAACTTTCCTTTTGGTTGACTGCTTTTGTTGATTTTTGATATCTTGGAAGAAAAGGAGGATAGTTTTAAGTTTGCAAACTTGCAGGCTAAACATACTTTACATGACTTCCTGTCCCATACCCTTCACTTCAGCCCAATTGCATAAACTCCTTTTCTCCATATGTGCATTAAATGTTCCTGGCCTAGTGCCTTTAGTTAACTTCCCAAATGCACTTTTCCTCCATCTCTGTTATTCTTTGCAGTACACTCTGAATACTCTCCTTCTCTAAACCATTTCTGATTGCTCCAGCAAGGGGCCCTTGGTTCAGACAAATGTACACTATTATTAGAGTTTCCCAAGCAGACTGCAAGACAATGATGCCCCAGTTCCCTTGTCTTTACATCTCACAGCATCTCAAGCATTATACATGGTTACTAAATAGTTGCTAAGTGAGTGAATTAATTAATGAATTTTGAGCTATTTAGAAACTCCTGAACAGGTGGAAACAATGAAAGTAATATGTTAGTCTCCCGGCTCAAGAAAAGCCTCTCTTGAGGAGTGGTGGGAGGTTAAGAAAGAGAATTGATCTGAATGTACACTCGGCTGGGGACTGGATGTAAGAACAGAGCTTTCAGGAACCAAGTCCTGTCATCAACCAAGTCTTTGGTCACAATTGCTGACCAAAACAAACAAACAAACAAACAAACAAACAAACCAAAATACAAAAATTAACTGCATTCTATTCTGAGACAAAACATCAAAGATAGACCTGAACAATCTGCAGGATGTTCAGAAAAGGGAAACCGGGCACAGGAAGTGGAGTCATATGACCTTGAAAAGTGGTTGCAGTTGAGCATTGACAGTTGTATTTTTAAACATAGGAAATACTGCTATATTTTGGAAGAAAAGAGTAGAAATAGGGCCAAAGGGTGGGTAGCCAGGGGAGGCAGATTGGATTCAACCCTAGTCTTAGAGAGAGCCTGGGCTGTGACTACAGGGTAACTCACATGTTCCTGGGTCCTCAGCAGTTGGAACTGGGAGCCAAATCCTGCCTCTGCCACAGCCTGGGCTCACTAGGGTTGTGTACTGCTCCCTCAGCCGTGCCTACCCATGCTACTGCCACTCTACCCATGCTTCCTGCCACTTTTTCTCAAGATGTTCTGGTGTCTTTGGACTTCTTTGTTTTCATTACTATGTTCCTCTTGCGGCTTCTGCTCTATGCCTAGAGTGGGACAGCTTTCTCCCGGAATGACACCTACAAAACCTGCCCTGTGGCATTTGAAACACGTTTCCCAGAAACAGAACTGAAGGTATTTCAGAAGATATCATCCAATGAAAGTAAAAACACCTTCTTCCCCCAAATTGCTAGGGTAAGACTTAGGCAAATATGTAGATAAACTATATACTGTACTTTGATTACAGTGTGAGTTAAACCAACTTTTGCATGCCAGGCTGGAGACTAAACCATCTTTTGCCCTTGCTTCCATTGTTTCCAATCCATTAAAAAGGCATTACGGTTGCCAAATAATGAATTTGTAAACAGAGTTGGTATCTGCGGGTGAAATCAAAAGTCAGATGCCAATGAATGGGATGGTTAAAACATGGTTCAAAGTACTTAGTTTACCTAATATTTTTAATAAGGTCCAAGAAACTACATAAGAAAGTGGGTTTTCATAAGAAAAACAAAAGCTGTGTGGTCTCTAATTCCTTCACAACATGGACCTGACCTATATAAAGTCTCTTGCAAAGTCCATGAGAGGATAACCAAAGAATTCTATTCCTGAAAAATGAAACCTTGGGGACTTGCTGAGAGTTCAGGCTACAGTTCCAAAAAGCTTTCACATTCCCCAAGCTTTTGCATACACTGACCATTAACACATCAATTCCCGCCAACTGCCTTTAGAATAATAGCTAAGGCTTCTGGTGGGGGTGGTGGGGCAGCAAAGAGCATCACAAAAGTTTCCAGTCTCAAAATAAAAATAACACCATGTCTCCTGACCACATGTCTTAGATGATGGTGACTATAAGCAGCAGAAGGAGTATGGAAAATTTCTATTTGCAGGTGGAAGGGAAAAGCAATGACATAGAAAAATCTATTGCAGCAGCCATTTCTATAAAAGAGACGAAGTCAATCAGGAGCGTGCTAATACCAAAATCTTGATTGACAAGAAGGATCAAAAGGTAGCATGATATTAACTAGGGTAAAGACTCTCAACTCAGACAACTCCAGATTCAAAAGCTGGTCCTTCTCCCTAACAGATGTCTCTCATGTTTGACTTAGCCTTTCCAAGTACTAATATTTTAATATCAACATTTTAGATTGTAATGCTTGGCTCTTAGAGTTGTAAGAAATTGTTAACACAATCGATGATTAAATTAAATGATATATAAAATATTCATCACATTTGATGATCAGCGTGTGGTCTCCAGCCACGAAGGCACAAGCAAGAATATTATGACATACTGTTTTTACCATAACAAATCAAGTAATGGCAAAGAAATTGATGACAAAATATTATGAACTTACATCCTATCGATTTTGTGTCTTCAGTACCTCAATACAGAAAGTGACATTTGTAATACGAATGATACAAAATCCCTGATTTGCAAGAATGATGTGATTGTTCACGTTATTTCTGCTACCATGTTCATTATTTTATACGGATGGAAATGAGATGGTGGGTTAAGATTTTATACCAATCTTGAGGAATGAAGGATTTTAGAAGTCTGCATTACTTTCAGTAAGACAGAAAACCTTCATTCCTTTCAAACAATGGCAGCAACAATAAGAATAGCTTTTTATCTAGTGCTTGCTGTGGTTAATTCTGCATTCTGCTAAGCCCTTTATGTGAACTGTGTCACTTGACATTACAGCAGCCTATGAGGTGAGTTACTGTCATGTTCTCCATTTTAGCAAGAAGGAGACTAGGGCCCAAGAAGATGAGTAAGTTAGCTAACATCACACAACTAAGTAGCACTTTCCTATGCTGCATTGCTTGCCTTCTGAGTTATTCAGGTTTACAGAACTCCTTGGTCAGATACATTTCTCTGTTGTCACGTTTCTCTTCTGCATTTTTCCTGCATCTCTTGTTCCTTGATTGTTGTCTCTGGGCACTCTGTCTACTTCTCGTTTGTAAAAATTTCCATGCCACCTGTAGGTGTCTTGGGCACACCTGTGTTAACTTCACATCTGACCCCTCAGCCATGTGCTGGCAAAAAACTTATTTTGGAATGTTCATGCAAAACTCCCACCACTTATTGTATTTCATTCCCCCATCAAGCCATCAAACAAAGTTAGTTATATGTTTTAAATGCATTACTGGACATTCTTCTAAAGGAGAACCAAGGCTGACACTTCAAACTTGGTGTTTTATTTTGACACATGGGTATTTCCTAGAAACTTGAAGAAAATGCCTTTAGAACATAGAAAATGCCTTTAGTTTCAGACCTAACTAAAGGTAAAGAAAATCCAGAGGACTCTTTAATGGGGCATTTGAACACAACATTCTAGCATATTCTATGGCTTAATTTATTTGAATTACTTTTATAATTGAGATGTTAGAAAATGTATTTCCTTTAATGCATTTGGAAGAAATGTAATTAGAACTTTATTTTGAAGTTCTACAAACCAGAGAAACTTAAGATTCCTTTTTAATGGATATCAAAGCCTATCCTTCTAATTTAAATGACTGCCAGGCAACTACAACAGCTGAGAAATGGTTTGCAAACGTGGGACATGTCAATTCATTTTTCTTCCCTAGGTTTGTAGCAACTCTGAATCTTTGAGAGAAAAGAGAAAACATAAAGGAGATTGGGAGCAGATAATGAAAATAAATTTAGCATGCCACAAAAGTAAAATTACTTGGTTGGATTCAATTACTTTTACCCTAAATTATTTTCCTGAAACTTGTTTTTGTCTCTTTGTGCAAAGAATGAGTGCTTCGGATTAGAATTTTCTTATCGAGTGACAAGTTGTCTCTGGAAATGCTACTCTGTGCTCAGACATGAATGTATGTCACAAACTCATTAAGCCATGAAAAACATATAAGCAATGACTCAGGAAAAAATGCTCATGGTGAGGCAGATCTGAAAGCATTGTGAACTGTATGAGCATTTCATATAGGACGGTTAAAGGCAAATAGTTCATAGTTTAGGTTCTGTTAACTTAGCCATGAGCCTAATCTTTGTTAGAATTTCCTTTATTTTTAACCAAGATTTGAAAGGCATTTGGAAGTGCCTCAGTTGGTTGGAAACAGATGGCCTGTACTGCCTCTTCTTAGGACCAGTCAGAAAACTCTACAGTAGTTGCTCAACTGTGGCTTCAGGTTGTTTCACATTTCGTGTTCTTTCTGGAGGATTTCTGTTTGGTTTGATTTTTGTTTTTTTGCTGCATGTATTAATGATCAATTTTGGTAGTTTACCATAGTGTGTAACCTTTCAATTCATCGTTGCTGAAGTGAAATGCTGGACCTTAGCAATCAATAGTCAGGAAATTTCTTTCATACAAACTTCATATTCAAGTAGACTTTAGAGAACTGGCAAACTCTGGACTGGTTTTAGCGCAAGCAGTACATCTTTTTGTTGACAGTATCAACATCACATAATATTGCTTCTGAAAAATTGTTCAGCAGTGGGAATAGAGCAGAAATGATACACACATCAAAATGTGAAAATCTCCCATCCTTATCCCATCAATATTTGTCGATGGGTTATCACTCAAATAATTAAAAACAAATAAAAGATGGATTCATAAGATCATGGGTTATTACACAAGCATTTTGCTTTAAGAAAGTCAACCACTTGTGATGAAACATTACAGGATCTTGTTTCATAAAATCTTAGATCTGAGAAACATTACTAAAAGATTATGGAAAAAGAGATTACTCAATCCAATCACCTCATATTCAAGATGGAAAAATGGAAGACCAGAAAGGCTAACTGGCGCTAACTGGTGACCCATATAGGGTCATATATCAACTTAATTAATGGCAGGACCAAGATTAGGATCCCAATTTCCTGACTCAGAGTCCAGCCTTTCACTGTATGGTTAATCCTTTTTGTTTCAGACTTTTACCTCGAAAGTAAGTTATACCATTTCAGAAATGTAAGATACCTCCCGGTGTATGAAAACCAAAATGTGCTATTAGTGGGAACTTAAATGATGGAGTTCCTATTCAAATTAGGACCCCAGATTTATTGATGCCTTTTCTTTAGTGGAATCAACAAATCAGTATCAAATACCACTGTAGCGTGGTGCCCTTCTCGTCTAATCCGCAGTCACATCCTGTAACATGGGATGAAGTAGAGGTGGAGATTGAGTTTTGAAATCTAAGTCTCTGAACTCCTTAACTCTTTATTACATTAAAATATTGAAAGTCCGTAGTTTAGTTAATGGTAATGTGTCAATGTTAATTTCATAGTTGGACAAACATTAAGATATTAATAGTAGAGGAAACTGGGTGAAGGATATATAGGAATTCTTTGTACTCTTTGCAACTTTTTATTAGTCAAAATTATCCCAAAATAAAAAGTTTGTTTAAATCAAAAAACAAACAAAACAAAAACCTATAGCAACAGGTACTAGTTGAACCTTAAGAAATGGAGATGAATATATAGATATTTTAAGAGACAATGGAGATGAAATCTTAAGCTTTTTTGTAATATTTTTTGGGGGTTAACAACTCCTTTTTGAATATGTATAACAGTAAATACAATACCTGACAAATGCTTTGGCTTTCCAGTACCACACCATCACCACCCCCACAAGCCTACATAAACACATGCATACACTCAGACTTCTGACACCTAGTTTCATATCTCTCACTCACTCCTGCAGCTGGGCAGGCCTACACCTCAGCCCCTTGTGGGAGGCTGAAGAGATCAGAGAAGTTCTCATGCTATGCACTACAATCATTGTCTCCCATGGCTTTGCCTCTCCCAGTAAGACACCTCCTGCCTTAGGACTCATAAAACAGTGTTTTTCTACCTCTCATCTGAATGAAGTCCAAAAGGATTAAGTATGGAGGGAGGGGAAGCAAATGTTAACTATAGTATTTTCTATGCTTGGAATTTACATTAGAAGCCTCTTGATCCCTGTTGAAGTAATTTTCAGGTTCTAAATGCCATGTTATCCCATGTCTACATTGTGGATTATGTTTGGATAATTCTTCTATTTTCTCTGATATGATATGTGCCTTTGAGACACAATCTCCCACTCTAAGCAAAAGTGGCCACTGAAAATGCAAACTTACTAAATAATGGTTTCCACAAGCACAATTAAAAAGATTGTTTAAAATTATTACTTCTTTATAAAGTATAGTATGAAAAAAAAAAAGTATAGTATGGTAGAAAGATCATGGATGTTTAGTTAGAAAAGTATGGACTTGCCTCTCAGTTCTAAAACTCCCGAAAAGAAGGGAGAAAATTGCTGAACTTCTCTGTTGGGACTCATCATCAGTTTTTTATTTTTCTTTTGTTTTTAAGGCAGAGTAATTGTGATAGTTGTATGAAAATAATGTTATGTGGAAGCCTAGTAAAACATTTGGCATTTAGTAAGTGTTGGCTGCTATCGAAAATGTTCTTGATTCTCCACCATGTCCCCTCAATCTATATGATTCCCATCCTTAGGATCTGTAGCTATGTATCCATGCCTGAGGCACTGTCTTCAGGTATGGAAGGCTCCTTTGCTAGCAGTCATGGCAATGGTAGGGAATTCAAACTCCCTTGGAGCCGCCGTCAATTATTGATAGCTGATAGCTGTTATATATATATATATATATATATCCCCTGCTCCAACCGAAGGTGTGTTCCACACTGATCCCAGAGGTTCCCCAGTAGGATTAGGCTGCAGTTGTCTATAGCGGTAACTACAGACACACTTCATTGGCTGCTTCCACTCTATGTGCCCCTTCCCTATTGTCTCCCAAAAATATTGACTGGACCCAAAACTTACATAAATTACTTATAGATAAAGCCATGTCTCAGAGTCTGCTTCTGGGAAGGTTTAACTATACTATTTCTTTTTTACCATGTTTGTATTCCATCATAAAGGATGGTACCTCGCTTGTAAAGGCATTCAGTTACACTGCAATGCTGGTACTCTTAGGTCTGTAGCACACTGAGGTACTATGCATAGTGGCCAAGAATTTGAGTTCCAACAGTGAACATATCTGGATTAAAATCCTGAGGATTTAAAATTGCCATATTGAGCAATTTATTTAATCCCTCTGAGTCTTAGTTTTCCTACCTTTAAAACAGGGATGATAATTTCTAAATTGTTACAATGATTAGTGAAATAATGAATCAAAATATGGATGATAACCTATCCCATAGAGTTAAGGCCTATCCATGAGTTGGAAGATGTACTGCCCTAGTAGAGTGTCTGGAGCACAGGAAGTCCTCAGCGAAAAGTAAACTACGCGCCAACCTAGTAACAAGGAAACTCTAGCATGGGCTCCATTGTTGCGTCTAGCTAAACCCTAATACAGCATGGTTCATTCATACCCAATTAAGTAAAGTACCATTTTGAATTTTGGTGTAATTATGCATGTGCTAGTCCCTTCTCTCTTTTCTCTATCCATACAAACATATCTTAACACACATATAAATCTGATTTACTAAGCTTATATTTTACTGGGTAGTTTTTATATTCCTAAGGTATTTTATGTGACCAAAGAAATTCACCATAGGTCTTCCTTAAATAACATGTTCCTATTTCTTTCATTAAACCTAAAATAATTTACTAAGTGCTAACCTAAACTAAGCTTTTCAAGAATGCATATGTTGTATAAAGCAGGTCACACCTGTACAAACTGTACACACATGCATTGTAAAAGTAAATAAGTTGGGCAGCCTAGGTGGCTCAGCAGTTTAGTACTCCCTTCAGCCCAGGGCGTGATCCTGGAGACCCAGGATCGAGTCCCCACATCGGGCTTCCCTGCCTGGAGCCTGCTTCTCCCTCTACCTGTGTCTCTCCCTCTCTGTCTCTCTCTGTGTCTCTCATGAGTAAATAAATAAAATCTTAAAAAAAAAAAAAATAAGTGAGTTATTGTAGGAAACCTAAAGAGTAAAATAATTAAGAACTTCCATTTAGAGTTAAAGTATGTAATTAAGTGAAATATTGAGCCCATGGTAAGAATACAATGAAAAATATATGTATTGAATTATACTAAGTTACAGGCTCTTCTGGGCTTTGAAATTGATCTTTATTCCAGAAATATACTCTTTTATTTATCTAATCAATTTTACTAATGATAGGATTATTTTGTTATCTTTTGTTTTTATGAGAGGGGAATGTATTCAGTATATTTAGATTCTACTTTATGTTGTGTATGTTTTTCCTTCAAAATGTTCTTTAGGAAAAAAAATTGAGCAGAAGCAGACAGACTGTTCTAGGACATCCCTTCCTTTAGAGATGAGTTTCTCCAGCATAAAAAAAGATTGGCTTCCAAATTGGTTAAACTGTTTTTTCTGTACAGTACAGTGACATGTTGTCTTGTTACAGTGAACATGTGCTCTCATTTTGGACGAGCTGTTCTGTGAAAAAGTTTTATTTAGCCCACAGATCCAATCCCCGGATTTGTGGGTGTTACCTCTTTTCCGTGTTACCAGGTTTTGTCATCATCATTATTGCTTTCGCTCAGTCAGCTGTAACACAGTTTAGTAGCAACCTTTCTTAAAAAACAAGATGTTTCTGAAAATAGACAGAACAGTTGGCTAGACAGAAAAGAGATATCAACAAAAGTAGGTCTGTCGTTCCTCTGCATTTTGCTCCCTGAATCACTTCTGAGATAGCTTTCCACATTGTAAATGAACAGGCATTGGATGAGGATATAATCTGTGTGTCCTAATACAAACTTTTATCCTATTTTAATACCGAAATCAATTTATATGAGAACTGATTTGTTTCAGAGAATTCTTATGTCTTTTACTTTTATTCAAATTAAGGAACTTAACCAAATCTATTGACTGGGTTTGTTTGTTTGCTTTTTTTTTTTTTTTTTTTTTTTTTTTTTAAGTGAGAAAACTGGCTTCTGTAAGTAAATGAATACTTTACTTCAAGATCAGTAGATGGTCCAGTTGCTTCTTCATGGTCTGATTGTATAGCTGATTCAGCCAAGAGGAAGCAGTAGCTTTATTGTTTCTGATTTTTTTCTTCTTCTGTGCATCAACTAAAACAAAAAATAGGTCATGCAATATTTACTCTTTGGCCAAAATGGTATTCTTCAGTTGCCCAGTAATTAGCAGAAATGACCAATATGGAACAAAGGGATGAGAGCCCTTCTAATCACTTCCTTGTCCAGTAGAAATAATACAACAACAAACCTTTCAGAGCACAAGTTGGAAGACACATAAGAAACAGCCAACCCACTGGCCATTCAGCATCCTCTTGTTCTCAGATTTGATAGTATTTGGATCAAATGCCAACAGGGGCACCACTCTGAGAAATCAACATCCTGAATATGACAATAAATTCAGATGTTATTTCTGCTTCCTGATTTTTTTCTGTGTCTAGACTGTTTTCCTACAGTGTATATAAACATACCAGTAATATTTTTTAAATGCACATTTGATTTGCTTTTGTGCTATCTCTTCAATTAATCTTGGATAAGTTGTTTTTATTTCTGAATCTTTCTCTATACTAGATTAGACTAAGTTTTATTAAGTCTCCTTTTATCACTTTCTCTTCCCACTCACTTCTAGAACAGAGGTTTTTAATCTGATATGTATGAAGGGGCTTCAGGAAGCCATGAACCAACTAAAAATGAATACAGTGGTGCAAGAGTCTTCACATGAATTTTGTTCTGACAAAAGGATCATGTCTCTCTTCAGATTTACATAGAGGTGTATTACTCCTTCAATTTTAAAAACCACTGCCATCTGAATTTTCTCCCTTTTGTTGCTATTAGAAAATGCTAATCCTTACCTTAGGTTCTACTGAATACATGTGGTCACCACCTTTCTTTTCCATTACAGTTCACTGCTGATCTCTTATTTTTTCTTACCTTTCTGGATTGTGTACTTTCTTGTTCAATGTTATCAAGAGAAGCAAGAAAGAGAAAAGAGATATGATGCACCAACCCTCTACCAGTAACAGTGGTTGGCATTTTCATATGTGGCACTTCATTGGATCCACTGCAGCCCTACAAGTTAGACAATATCCTTGTTTTTACAAATAAGAAAAGTGAAACTTAAAGAAGTTAGTTGTTCCTACGGCCTGTAAATTAAAGAGTCCAGATTTAAATCTGTATTGAATCTAGTGTAGGGGAGGAAGTTTTTTTCCTTCTTTTAGGTTCTTTGGCTGGCTAATAATAACATTGACATAAGACAATCAAATAAACGAAAAACAACTTAATTTAGTACATATGGAAGTCTCACATAGACATGAGGAGGTCAAAGACAGGTAGTTGAGTCATATGCCATCCTGAGTTAAACTGAAGGGGGCTTCAAAGGGAAGGAATGCAATTCATTGGAAGATAAGAACAATAAATGTTTGGTAAACAAATGTTTGCCTTTCTGATGTAAAAAGTTATCCCTGGTAATAGCTCTCTTTTTGGTATAGGCCCCCTATTTAAATTATTTTAGGCAATTGAGAGGAAAGTAAAAGGCTCTTCTTGAGTCTGTTAGGCCTTGATTGCCTTCAGCTCAAATAATTCACATGCCAAAGTGGCACATTCTGGGGCAGCTTGCCCTGAACCCCATCACTAGTGTTTATTTCATCACAAAGCTTTCCAGACAGAGTAAATATTCATAGCTTACTAACAGCATCACCTTTTATAATGTGAAATTTAATGTTTTATTATTATTCTCTATCATCAAAACATACATTCATTATTCTAGTACAAATTTACAAATGCGTATATGCTGTTTCATTGCATCAATGTTGTCATATTGTCTCATACTGTGACAGAGTGCAAGAATCATTTATTCATTCCTTAATTCATTCTTTTTTTTTTTTAAACATTTATTAAAACTTATTCTTGTTAGTGCTTTGCTAAGTACTGGAATAGTGGTTCTAAATTCTATCTTTGCATTAGATTTTACTGGGGACTTTTAAAAAATACCGGTACCTGGTCTTGGCAACAGAAATTTTAATGCAGTTAGTGGAGACAGCCGTTGGGCAGTGTATTTTTTTAAAAAGTCTTCTAGCTATAGCCAGTGTTGAGAATCATTGTACCAGAGCAGTGGCTTTTCAAAGTGTGGTCCCTTCCATCTGCAGCATCAGCATCATGTAGGAATCTATTACAAAGGCAGATTCCCAGCCCCTACCCAGCCTCCTGAATTGTACCAGTAACTTCCAGGGATGCACTTGGCTATCTCTTTAACAAGCCCTCTAGATGTTTCTGAGGCAAGCTAAGGGTTGACAAACATTTCTCTAGGGAAACAGGATGAATAAGGCACAATACTTGCCATTAAGCAATTCTCTTTGGTCTCAAGGAATTCCCAGTTGTTTAAAATATGCATTTTAATTACTTAGTACAGTTCCATAATCTATAACTTTAGCAGAAAAGGGCAGAATTATTACTACTTAAAAAGTATAATGACTTTCATCTCTTTTGGGGCAGCCATTAAATGAAGTGTTTATAAGAAAGTAGTGGCCAGTGAATAACATCTCTTAACAAAAGTCTTATGAGCCTTATGGGTTCAACTGAATTGTCATAGTGTTTTGTAACATACATACATACAGTGAGAGAGACAGAATTTTAGAATACAAAATCTTAGAGGATAAATATTTCCAATAAAGGACTTTAAAGTTGTCTTTCTGTTGTGTTTCCATTCTATTACTGTCAATAGCCTACTTGCTAGTTCCCATCTTTATTAATACAGTTTCTTTATAGCTTTATGACCACATAATTGACATACAACAAACTGCATATATGTAAAGCTCTTGATTTGATCAGTTTGGGCACATATATACACCAGTACTATAAAACAGTTGCAAGGGGCATCCAGTTCTATTACAGAAACCTCTTAGTAGAGCAGTTTTCCCCCTCCCAGCCCCAAATGGCAGAATGGGGTTGCAGAGGAAGATTCCTGAGTAAGGTAGCATGAACTGGTAAGCCCAATGAATGATGTCAGCCCAAATGAATAAAACAGGGTAAGTTGCGCAGGATGAAAATAAAGCCCATCTTGTCTGTGTGAAGTCGAGATTCTTGTGTTTGTTGCTATTTATCATCATGTAGGGTTTAAAAATACCTACTAGACTCCTTTATCTCTTAAAATTCCAATTGAGAAGGAGCTTAACCACTAGAGAAATAGACAACACTGTTACTGACAGTAACAATCCCAATTTCTCTCCCTGCAGGTGATCTCCTGCATTAGGGGAACCTGTTTAGCTTTGACCACCCATCTGCTCTTGAATGCCCACTTCTCCGCTGGGTCTTAAACAGAACAGCTTGCATAAAAGTGACATTTTTGCTTTTTAGGAATGGAAACTCATTCTTTGCCTTTAATCTCCTTTTAACTTTTCTCTCTTCTTTCTCCTGAGCAAATTAGTATGTCCCTAAATGTTCATTTATCATGACTGCCAGGTGCTAATACTGGGATTTTACAATTTGGGCTTACCTTCTCATTCTTCCATTGCAGGCTGGCTCCATGAGTTGGGAAAGAGACTAGAATCTCCATACTACGGCAACAATACCTTGGGGGGCCCATCGATCCGAAGTGCCTATATTGCCGCTCTGTACTTCACCCTCAGCAGCCTCACCAGTGTTGGGTTTGGGAATGTCTCTGCTAATACAGATGCAGAAAAGATCTTCTCCATCTGCACCATGCTGATTGGTGGTAAGACAAATTCTTCTTTCACACCAAGAGAAGGTGCCATACTATTGCTGTTCTGTTTATTCTGTCATAAAACACAATAGAGGTATGTTACTTAAGTTGGAAGAGTCTAAAAGCACTAATTAGAAAATCAGTGACATGGGACGCCTGGGTGGCTTAGCAGTTATGTGTCTGCCTTTGGCTCAGGGCATGATCCCAGAGTCCCTGGATGGAGTCCCACATCGGGTTTCCTGCATAGAGACTTCTCCCTCTGCCTGTGTCTCTGCTTCTCTCTTTCTGTGTCTCTCATGAGTAAATAAATAAAATATTAAAAAAAAAAGTGGCAAACACTTTAATTTACATACAGATTAGCAGTGAAAGTCTATGATGTCAAAAAATTCCATTTTCTGGACAGATAAAGAAGTAATCATTTACTCAATGCTGATTTTGTTTTTTTGTTTTAAAGATTTTATTTATGTATTAATGCGAGACACACAGAGAGGAGCAGAGACATAGGCAGAGGGAGAAGAAGTCTCCATGCAGGAAGCCCAATGTGGGACTCGATCCCGAGACTCAAGGATCATGCCCTGAGCCAAAGGCAGATGCTCAACCGCTGAGCCACCCAGGCATCCCATTAATGCTGATTTTGAAAGGGCAGGAACTTTGTTTTCTTAGCATACTGTTTACTCCTAGTATTTGTGAATTACATGAGTCTGAATTGCACGTATGTATAAATGTGAAACTCCATTTTATAATCTCAAGTGAATGTTATCAAATCTTATTAATACCAATATAGTAGATTAAGGATGCTTGATAGATCACTTAATTAAAAATAAAAACAAAGAAACACACCCAATAAAATAATAAATATTCAACATTTTAAAATTGTTTTTATGTTCCATTCTCTGTGCTAGATGCTTCAGTACAATACCCTGAGCAATTCTTATGGGTTGGGCACTATCACTATTCTATTTAACAAATACACAAATTAAGATACTATTGTCTCTGAGTTCCAAACCCACCTTCTGTGCTGTGCTTTGTAGTGCTGGGGTTTGGACTCCGCAAAACTCATTTTTCTTTGCTAGCCGACTACAGTTACTTCCACCAATAGGCGAGCCAAACGAAAAAAAAAAATAGGGGAGGCCAAAGGGAGAGTGGAAAGCTGGAGGTGGAAAGAGTAGACTGCCTGCTTCTGATGTGTATGATGTACCTTGAGTGGCAGACCACGTCGAGCAGCAGCAAGTAGTCCCAGCATTCAGCATCTTCAGGCACTCCCAGAACCAGCCTCATTGGGTCTTCTTCAAGATCCCTGCATCAGTTGGGAGCACCTCTACATCCAAAGTCAGAGCCCTGGTTTCTTATGGCTCCTCTCAGCTCCTGTTTTGGACTTCTGTGTTCTGATAAGTGCACTTCTTCCCTTTGTTTATCCATCTCCAAGGACAGAAGCTCCTTCTTGTGGTTATTATATCGACATTACCTCTATACTCTCTTTTTGCTCGTTTAGCACTCTAGCCCCAGGAAAACCAATTCTCTATAGTGAGTTTCCTCTGTTGAAACCTTTACTTTAATTTCCCTTCCCTGAACCTCCTAACTTAAAACAGGATTGATACTATTTTTCTCCACATTTTCAGATGATAAATCTAAAGCTTGGAGAAATAAAGTAACTTTCCCAATGCCATACAATCAGTAAGTAAAAGAGGCAAGGTTTGAACCCAGATAAATGCTTACTACTACATACATATAAATACATGATTGGATATTTACTGAATTATAAGACTGTTCTCATGGGAGTAGTAGGAGATGTGGTTGTTTAGGCTGGATCAAGTCTTGTTTTCTTAGGTCATTCTTAAACATTCTTCTTAGGTCAGAATTCTTAAACTAGGGTTCTAGCAGTATTTTCTGCCCCATATGATTTGCCACAAAAGCCTGTTTTATCATTCTTTTTTTAAAAAATACTTTATTTATTTATTCATGAGAGACACACAGAGAGGCAGTGACATAGGCAGAGGGAGAAGTAGGATCCCTGCAGGGAGCCTGATACAGGACATGATTCTGGGACCCCGTGATCATGACCTAAGCCAAAGGCAGATGCTCAACCACTGAGCCACCCAGGCATCCCTTATCATATTCTTTTAATGGCCTTAATTCCGGCTATCACTTAGAGTTTCTCACCTTATAAGAGGGAATGGCTCCTACCAGCTTCCTTGCGTGGGAGATGTAAAATGAGTTATGTGGGGCTTTAAGCAATGACTCATCCTGCCTATGGTGAAATCAAACAAGGATAAAGCCAAACTTTCCCTCAAGGAACTTGTGATCCAGCTTAGAAGAGATAGGCTGAAAGATGTGGAAGGAGTTTTACTAACAGCAGACTGTAAATGCTAAGTGCCAAATCAGATAGAAGTTCAGAAGCAGTGAAAAAGCAAGGGCCAGGGATCAGGAGAATTTCTTGGAAAGGCAGTGCTTGTGGCAGAGTTGCTGAAGAGGAATGCTGGGACTATAGCAATTGTAACAGGCTCTTGGCTGACGTACA
This sequence comes from Canis lupus familiaris, assembly GCF_011100685.1. Lineage (NCBI taxonomy): Eukaryota > Metazoa > Chordata > Mammalia > Carnivora > Canidae > Canis > Canis lupus. Next base: position 24,200,545 of record NC_049244.1, on the reverse strand, counting down.
GCGACAACAGCCTAGGGAGCAAAGAACAGGAACTCTCATTTTGTGAAGAGCTGCAATGTGTCCGACACCATGGTGGCTGCTTTATACCCAATGTTATAACTTCTATAATCGCCAGTCTCCTCAATCACCCATCTTTCAGGTTAGCAAAATGACAAGTGTTTTGCCAATATACACAGTTTATACTTATTTAATATTTGCCCATGTTTCTTCTATTCCTGGTGGAAATTTGAGGAAATGCTCAAATTCTCAAGGCTTAACCTAACTGATCTGACATTTCAAGAATCTGCTAGATAATTGAGCTTTTATTCTCTATTGATCCACATACTATATTGTGAATGGTCCTGAATCAGAAATGGTTAAGGCATAAATTATTCCCTGCTATTCATTGTAAGTAGAAAGCAGTGCTGGTCACAGGGCCAAAAGATAAAGGACATAATCAGATAATGTTACTTTGTCACTTGTTAAGCGTTCATTGATCAAATTATCCTGGTGGAAAACCAGGGCACATTTGTTAGTGGCATTAAAGCATTTAGGTGACTTGAACAGCACGTAGGCAAATGGTATCTAAATAATTTGACTTTATTAATTAAACCTTCTGAAATTTGTGTTTGTGGGAAATAACTCTGTATTATTATGACAATTACCCTAGGCTAGAAGAAATGATGCCTGCATTTTAATATTTCCTAATTAACTAACTAGCTAACTTTGAGAGCTGATCATAAGGGCTCACAATATGGAACATTTTGTTCATTTAATTTTCCTAACACTATGAGATAAAAGTTAATAACACTTTAATTTAGATATAAGGCAGCAGAGGTTTAGTGAGTTTACAGCTATCCACTCACTCTCACCTTGGACCAGTACAAAGGCTACCTCCAGGACCTGGTTGAGGACATGATTTTGGAGTCACTGGGGAGGTCTGACCCTTCACTCCTCATCAGTCCTGCCTTCTCATGCCTTCAGCATGGTCAATAAACTGTTTCTTGCCACTGTTTAAAAAAAAACAACAACAGGATATCCATTGTATTATATACTATAGATTGATTTTATTCCCTTAATTTCTATAAATGTACACAAATAATTTTTTTAATTAGGTGTATGTTACTATGGAATCAAGTCTGAGGTATCTTATTAGGAATCTCCACCCAAGGCTAATGAAATTATTAATGACAGGGATGCAATATTTACTACAAAAGCAGGTAGTAGCAATATTTAATGTTGCAGGTGACTGCCAAGATCCAAGATAATTATCTAGGGCAGTAGCTTTCACTAGCTGAGGGAGGAGGAGGGAAAAATGAGAAGGTTGCATGTGAGCATCTGTAATGACAGTGTATACAAACCACTAATTTATGAGAAGAATATTTAAAACTATCAAAGAAATCTAGCAAAAATAATGGGAGAGAAATCCATATCTGGACAAATTTATGTAACCTTAAAAGTTTCAAACACCTATCACAGTTGATAAGTGAATGTTGTAAAGCTACTGGATACAAGTTCAATATGCAAAAATTAATAGTATTTCTATATGATAGTAACAAACAACTGAAAATGAAATAGAAGTAATTATAAAAATATCAAATATCAAATGTGCAATTCTACTATGCAGAAAACTACAAAACATTAGTGAGAAAATTTACAAATTGTTTAAAATAATGGAAGGATTTACAATGGTGATGATTTTAAGACTCAATATTCTAAATATACTGGTTTTACCCAAATTAAAGATTCAATACGCCAATGAAAATTCTAGTACATGTGTGTTGGTGGGTATGTGTGTGTGTGTTTGCAAAATGACAAGCTGTTTCTACGGATGAGTGCAAATGCAAAGCTAAAACTGGTCAAAGCAATGGCAAAGAATAAAATCGGAAGATTTGCAGTACAGATATCAAGATCCATTGTAACATTATAGCAATTAAGAAAGCACATGCTATGGGCTCCTGGGCAGCTCAGTCAGTTAAGTGTCAACCTCTTGATTTTGGATCAGGTCATGATCTGAGGGTCCTGGAATTGAGCCCAGCATTTGGCTTTGTGCTCAGAGTGGAGACTGCTTGAGATTCTTTCACTCCTTCTGCCCCTCCCCCTGCTCTCTTTCTCTCTCTCCCAAATAATAAATAAATCTTAACAAAAAAAAAAAAAAAGAAAAGAAAAGAAAGCACGTGTTAGCTCAGGAACAGACAAATAGGCCAGTGGAATAGGAGAGTACAGAAATAGGTCCACGCACATATGGTCACTTTATTTATAACATTGGTGACATGTAGTGTGACGGGGGAATGATGATTCTTTCAATAATGTTGCTGGTTCAAACGTATATCTGCTTATTGAAAAACTACCTCGTCTCCTCCTAAAACTGTACATTAAAATTAATTCTAGCCGGAGCCCTAACCATAAAGAAAACACTGGGTAAATTGAACTACAGAATTTGTATTTATCAAAAAACATGATTTAAAAATGTAAAGAGGCAAGCCATAGGATAGGAGAAAGTATTTACAAATATCTATCTGACAAAAGACTCTTATCTATTATAAATAAAGACTGTCTACAAATCCATAAGAGCAGACAATCCAAAAATTCATAAAAACTTTAGAAAATACTTCACAAATAGGTTTCCATGCCAAATAAACAATGCAAATCAGGATCGTTCATGAAGGGCATGTAAATTAAGATCAAATTAGATAGCATTTATATTCACCAGAATGCTATTCTTTTTTTTTTTTTTTTTTTAAGATTTTATTTATTTGTTTGACAGAGAGAGACCATAAGCAGGGGGAGTGGCAGGCAGAGGGAGAGGTTGAAGCAGGATTCAGGACTCAATCCCAGAACCCTGGGATCATGATCTGAGCCGAAGGCAGATGCCCAGTGCCCAGAATGCTATTCTTAAAAACAGTGTCAACCCAAGGGTTTGAGAGGATATGGAACACCTTGACTTCTCCTATACTGTTGATGGGAGTGCGATTGGTACAATAATTTTGTTGATATTTACCAAAACTGAACATACTTGTATTCTGCCACTCAACAATTCCACTTCTGAGAGTATATATCCAATAGAATACTTATATATATTTCAAAAGACCAATAAATGTCTATAGAAGCATCGTTGCTTCTATTACATAAATAAATGAATCGTGAAACCAGTATTCAATAGAATACAATACAGTAATGAGAATGAATGAACTATTACATCACGCAACCACATGGATGAATCTTACAATGAATGCTAAGCAGAGAAGTCAGACACCAAAAAGTACATATTGTGTGACTTTGTTTAAAGAAAATTTAAGGGCAGCCCGGTGGCTCAGCAGTTTAGCACCGCCTTCAGCCCAGGGCGTGATCCTGGAGACCCGGGATCGAGTCCCACATCAGGCTCCCTGCATGGAGCCTGCTTCTCCCTCTGCCTGTGTCTGTGCCTCTCTTTCTCTCTGTGTGTCTCTCATGAATAAATAAATAAAATTTTATAAAAATAAAGAAAATTTAAAAGTAGGCAAAGCTTATGGATTGCAATATAATTCACAACTACAGGTTACCTTTGGTAATGGGGCTGGTTAGTGTCTGTGAAGGGGACACAAGGAAGGCCTAGGGTGCTGGTAATATCCTGTTTATTCATCAGGAGGGTAAAACGCTTTAAGAAGCAAGCTGTACATTTAGTATTTGTATAATTTCTTGATGTGTCATTGATATGAATATCGCCTTGTAAAATTGTAATAGATGAGCTAAAAATAGTAACTACCAAGTGTGGGATGGGAAGGTAGGTAACAGTGAGCTGAGTTCTCACCTTTCATGTCAGGTTGTTTTTAGGTCTTGTCTTAACATGATGATTCAACCAATGGAAGTAAAACTAAGTTGTCTAAAATATTGGTGATGATCACAAGAAGACCTCAAATAAATAATTTTAAAAGATTGCCTTTGGGGGATCCCTGGGTGGCGCAGCGGTTTAGCGCCTGCCTTCAGCCCAGGGCGCGATCCTGGAGACCCGGGATCAAATCCCACGTCAGGCTCCCGGGGCATGGAGCTTGCTTCTCCCTCTGCTTGTGTCTCTGCCCCTCTCTCTCTCTCTCTCTCTCTCTGTGTGACTATCATAAATAAATAAAAATTTAAAAAAAAATTGCCTTTGGGAAGTGGGATGAGGGTGAAAGGATGTGTTTGGGGCTGAACTATTCACAATATATTTTCTAAGCTAATTGCTCATGATTACAAAACTTTTAAAACAAAATATCAAATGACCAGAGGTTCACTTCAGTTCCATAAATATTCATGGCATGCTTAAATTATGCCAGGCACTGTGCTAGATGCTGGGGAAACAAAAATGACTAAGACATAACTTTCCTTCGAGGAGTTCACAGTTTAGTAATGGAAATAGGAACTTGGGCAGATGATGTTCTTTCTTTTTCCATTTTAATTCTTCCTATTATAATGCACATTTAGAAAAGACTGAGAAGTCCACACAAAAATTAAAATTACATAAAATCCCATTACCAAAGATAGTCTTTTCAGTCTTTTTACACATATATTACCCTCTTTTTGACAATATTTACATTAACTCTGCATATCATTTTTGCTGCTAAACAAAATATATTAGAACATTTTCCCATATCTTTAAAAGCTCTTCTATCAGGGCACCTGGATGCCTCAGTGGTTGAGTATCTGCCTTTGGTCGGAGTCCCACCAGAGCCTACTTCTCCCTCTGCCAATGTCTCTGCCTCTCCCTCTCTGTGAATAAATAAATAAAATATTAAAAAATAAATAAAGGCTCTTCTATCAGATTTACTAACAGCGGCCTCATAGTCACCTAATAAGTAAGCCCCAATGGATGGGTCCATTGGCTCCATCTCGGAGGTCAGATAAAACTTCCTAGTGAAGGTGGCTCATCCCTGAGGACATGCCCCGTTTAAATGAGTCATTGTTGTCCTGAAAAAGGTAAAGTGAAATTCCTAACAGTTAAGGCTTTCCTTGGGTCCTCTCATCCTATATATATTCTCCTGACAGAATTTTATTGGCCCCATATGGGCTATGGTGTTCACAAATTCAGGCTTTTTAAAGATGGCTACACTGCCATTCGAATAGGTCGTTTAGGAAATTGTTCTCACTCTGCTTTCTCCGCCATCTGCTCTCCACAATCCAGTGTACTCCAGCAGGAGGGGAAAATTCTAGGTCAGTGAGTAGGTGGGAGAGAGGAGGAGGGCAGCTAAGATTACCCAAAGCCTGGGCTCTGGTCTCCTTTTATATTAGGGGCAAACAGTCTGCAGGCACTGCAAAGTGGTTGGCTGACGAACTCAGCAAGGATGCTCTACCTCAGGAGAGCAGTGCTGCCCAAGAGGCAGGGAGAGAAAAGGGAAGGGAGAGGGAGGAGAAAAGGAAAGGAGAGGGAGGGAAGAGAAAAGAGAAGGAAGAGGAAGAAAAGGAGACACAGAAAAAGAAAGCCAGGCAGCCCCTCTAAGAGTGCACTTTCATTTAAGTTCTATTGACTTTCTTCTGAGATCCCAATTACGGAGGTTCCTCCCAAGACCTGATATTAAGACAGGATTTTACAGGATTCGTTTTATACAAAACTCAATTATACAAAGCAAAAGAGCCACCCACACACTCAGCAGCAGCCCTAGCATGCTACTTTAAGAATTATATACATCAGATTTGCTAGGAGGAAAAGAAAAAGTGAATGATAACTTCCAAACTGACCTGGATATTGCAGTTCTTGAGTTAAACTGCCATAGCAGATGGAATGATTTGGCCTGACAGTTATCTACACTCTTCACCAGTGTGAAAGTGATAACCAGTGACAGAGAGGCAAAATAACTTTAGAAACTGAAAAATTAAGGGATCTGTGGTTTTATTTATTTAACTACTTAAATGAGAAGTATTTGCTGCTGCTGAAATGAAACTGAAATTATGGTGACTCGAAAATAGACTAGAACTTTCCAACAACACTTAGAATGCTACAATTAATCCAGTAATTCATTTTATTGATAATGTACAATTAGGATGCTAAATGATCTGAACATATTACTTCTCTTACTTTAAGTGTTTTACACACATTATAATTAAGCAAAGCAAAGTTAAAATCATACACATAATTAAGGAAAGCAGGGTTAAAATAAATGAAATAAAATTGTTCTCAGTACTCAGTTTAATCTCCATGAAAGACTATTACATACTTTTACAGATGGTAGGGCTTCCAAACAGTGAGCCCATAAGTATATTAACTGAGCCTGAAATTGGTGTTTAATTTCTTTGAGTTGGAGCAGAATCGTTTCCTTCCTTTGCTGAGTGTTTACCATAAATAGAGGTCTCTTCTTCCAAACAAAGTATTTGACATAGGAACTACTGTGCTTTAAAAAACATGCAGAAGAATGGAACTCTATTTAGAATTTACCAAGAGCCATTCAATAGTGAGTTATTAGGCAGTATACATCTTTCTTGGAATAATTTTGACCCGTTGTAAGACATTCCATTTTTGAAAATGTAGGGAGAATATATACTTACATTTGTATGGAGCCAGCATTTTTGAAATATTCTTGAATTTCTTTCATCAAGAAGTTATTTCCATTAACAAACACTCTTAAATATTTAAGAGATTGCTGTAAAACCTAAACTGAGTCCTTTTCCCCATATTTTTACACTACTGGGCATATTGAAAATTCGTCATTACACTTTCCAATCTCACAGGAAAAATTAGCATAAATTGAGCAGCCACTGTTTTTCATACAAAATATTAGGCACTTTAAAAATATATATATTAACTCTTTAAATATCAAAAAAGTCATATGAATAAGTTACCACTCTTACTTATCCATGGGATTTCTAACATCTTCCCAAGTTCACAGTTAGGAAGTGCCAAAGTCAGGTTTCAAATCTTGATGTGTCTGATTCTGAAGCCCATATTCTCTCTGCAACATTATACTCCTCCTGTGTATAGACCCTAAATTTAGCCTTTTCTAGTAACTTTTCCAAAATGTTGGGGGCTTCCTTATTATTACCATTTATCTTTATAGGCATGATGACCATATCTTCCATAGAGAAATGATGATGTATAACCTGAAAGAGTTTTAATTCCAATATTAGATTAGATTGAAATTAACATGCCAGTGGTCACTAATTACTGGGGAATGTAGAGGAAAGAGAAAATTTTATTTGAGGCTGTCTTGAAATAGAATGAAGATTCTGGAAGATAGATGCAGTAATATGTTGACACATTTGCACTAATGTATTCATTTTGATGCTGAGAAACTTGAGTTCCTTTGACATTGAGATTTTGGTACAAGGACACTTTGATAGGTCCTAATAGACAAACTACTAAATTTTTAGTCTTTTTTTTTTTTTTATCAAAAGCTGTTGAAACAGATGATTTCACCCGACCTCTGAGTTGTCAGTCCTGTCCAGGATGGGGATCAGGGGTGAATTCTGAATATCACTGAGAGTTGACCTGCCCAGAAACCTAACTACACCTGGCTCTCAACTCTCCCAATGCCATAGCCCCAGGTGGGTTCAAGGCCTTCTTGGATTATCTGCTAGTGTCTGCAGAGACCATTCCAGTTCTGTTTGGCTAATCACTATTTAGTACAAATTCTTGTCTTGCCTTCTTGACTTTAAGATACTTGGGCATTCCATATGGTGAATAACTCCTAGAAATAACTTTTTTTTTTCAGTAGAAGACCCATCTCCAATCCCCATCAACTCTTGAATTCTTGTGAACTGTCTTCTATCTTATAATCTATTGGTGGTTTGAGAAAGGGGAAAGGTCAGCAAGAAAGTGGGGATTAAATACCAACTGAGAAATCTCATTAAAACAGGAATCGCATATATATGTACCAACCTGGTTCCTCTCAGAATGGCAAGATGACTCTAAGCAGAATATGTTTTTCTCTATGAATGCATTTGTTTCTTTAATGGTCCCAGGTTTTCAGATATCTCCTTAAAATGTAAGTAACCTCAGAGCTAAAGTGAGGTTGGCGATTGGAGCCATATTAATCTCAGCTTCAGATTGCTCAGAAAATCCTCAGTTACATTTCTAGCAACTTTCTCTATACCTTTATTAATAAAAATGTGTTATATTTAATATGCTAAAACAAATTTTAAGTGATGGCTTAGGGGAAAAGACTAATAAAGGTTAACCAGTTATAATAGATTTTTAAAAAAGATTTTATTAATTTATTTTTGAGAGAGACAATGTGTGCATGCACACACAAGTGATGGGGATGTGTAGGAGGGGGAAGGGAAAGGGACAAACAGATTCCATGCTGAGGGCAGAGCCCATTAGGGCTCTCCTGACCCTGAGATTATGACCTGAGCCAAAGTCAAGAGTCTGATGCTTAACCAACTGAGCCCCTCAGGTACCTCTATAATAGACTTATTTTTAAAATGTATTTGTTATTATGATAACCATTGAACTGTAACTTTAGAGCTTTTTATGAAATTATATCAAAATTATTTTATCTTGGCTATTAAACTATACCTATTAAAATAATATAGATGCAAAAAGTACAAAATAAAAGTTGGTCATAGCCAGAATAGTAGTTAGTGGATTGTGAGTCAGAGGGGCCTATTTTACCTATTACTGAATATTTTTAGAAGATATTTTTACTTTTATCAAGCCATATGGATTCAAGTGAATGCATCAGGATCCACTCTGTGACAAAGTGGCTGTACCAAAATGCTCATACCAAAACAGTTGTATCAACATGGCCACATAAGCATACTCTGCTGAATTCAGGATATATAAACTGTAAATTTAGACTTAAGGGGTGAGCTACTCAATCATATTTCTCTCCCATTGTATGCTTTGTTGTCCTCTCTAGCCTTAATGCATGCCTTGGTGTTTGGAAACGTGACAGCGATCATACAGAGGATGTATTCCAGGTGGTCTCTCTATCACACTAGAACTAAGGATCTGAAGGACTTCATACGGGTCCATCACCTGCCCCAGCAGCTCAAGCAGAGGATGCTTGAATATTTCCAAACAACCTGGTCAGTCAACAATGGAATAGATTCAAATGAGGTAATGTTCATTTCTCATGTTGACGTTTTCAGGCAGAAAGCACATATTCTTAGGTAAAAGCAAGGTGCTCTAATGCAGTCCTCAGAAGTGAAGTACACACCAACTTCTTTACCTGTATTTTTTAATCCCTCATGAAACCTGGTTCATCTTCTTTCATCGGCTTTGGCTTACATTTTCATGATGACACTCTGGACTGACCATTGTTTTACATTAATTTGCTACTTCGGTCAATCAGGTGGACTTTCATTCTTATTGATCCTCTCTGGAGGAACCAATCAATTCTTATGACCATTAAATTGTGTAATGTTGGATTATTAGATTAACCAAGTTACTGTGTGCCTTTAAAACCAACAAAGTAAAAAAGAAAATGTCTTCTGGCACGTGTATTATCTGTGGACTTCCAGGAATACCCCAGATCACCACGTAAGAAAGGTATCCTATAATAATCAACTGTGCTACAGTGCCCCAATCAAACTATAATCCCTCTTTTAATTGATGATTTGGTTTCTCCGCTTGTGCAGATATGACCATGATGCCAGAGGAAAATACCAGTGGGTCCAAATTCTATATCTTCTCTCCTGAGTGAGAGTCTTTGTGAAAATTAAGTCACAAGAAGCCATACATCTTCATTCTAGAGTCTTTTATTAATGTATCATATTTCTCCAGACTTATTATCTGCTGATTTTACAGTAGCAGCTAACTGGGGTCACAGTCACTGAAAAATCTCCCCAGGGTTCTATATATTTCCTCTTCTGTACACTAGTTGGTCAAACAGTGGGAAAAACATCCCTCTTCTCTTGCAGAGTAAATAAATTAGACTAGACTTAACCCAACTTGATTTCTTCTTTCATCTTGACAGCTTTTGAAAGACTTTCCAGACGAGCTGCGTTCTGACATCACTATGCATTTGAACAAGGAAATCCTCCAGTTGTCCCTTTTTGAATGTGCCAGCCGGGGCTGCCTCAGGTCTCTGTCTCTACACATCAAAACCTCTTTCTGTGCTCCGGGGGAGTATCTGCTTCGTCAAGGAGATGCTTTGCAGGCCATCTACTTTGTATGCTCAGGCTCCATGGAAGTTCTTAAAGACAGCATGGTGCTGGCTATTCTTGGTGGGTCTAAGTTTAAAAACCTCATGAAATTTTACCCTAGAGCATAAGTTGAGAAGAGAAAATGGTGGGGGAACGGAATACTGCTATTGTGAGTAAGGAAATTCTGGGTGAATATATGGAATTAGGATTATTTCTTAAATGGATTTCATTTGCCAATTATTTATTATTGTTATGCCACATACTGAGTTTACCCTGTGCTAAGTATTACATCCAACATATCATTTCATTCTTGTTAAAAATCCAGCAGGGTGAATATTTTTTTAAAGATTTTATTTTATTCATGAGAGACACAGAAACAGAGAGGCAGAGACATAGGCAGAGAAAGAAGCAGGCTCCATGCAGGGAGCCCGATGCGGGATTCGATCCCGGGACCCCAGGATTACACCCTGAGCCAAAGGCAGACGCTTAACCACTGAGCCACCTGGGCATCCCCAGCAGTATGAATATTAACCCCATTTTACAAATGAATAAATAGTATCTTAGTTAATTTCTCCAAATAACATGATAAGCAAATGAACACAGTTCTTTTTGATTCTTAAAGCCAGATTATTAGTCGTGATACTTGCTGCCTTTTGGTGAAGTAGCCGATCAATTTTAAGAGAGCATTTCTTTATTTCTGTGGAGAACAAATTCAGAGAAGAACATAAAAATTATTTCATCTGGGCTAGAAATAGTGCAAAAATTATTATGCATTGAGAATAAGCTCTCACTGCAGTCATTAATCCAATATTTTCAAGGTTTTTTATTTTTACTTCCTGAAAGAAATTTCATAGGATGGTTTGTAAAGATTTTATACCACAAAGTTGACTCCCATTTATTAAGATACAATTGGTTTTCATTAAAATACAAGGTCACCTGGGTGGCGCAGCGGTTTGGCGCCTGCCTTTGGCCCAGGGCACGATCCTGGAGACCCGGGATCAAATCCCGCATCGGGCTCCCGGTGCATGGAGCCTGCTTCTCCCTCTGCCTGTGTCTCTGCCTCTCTCTCTCTCTGTGACTATCATAAATAAATAAATAAAAATTAAAAAAAATTTTTTTAAAAATAAAATACAAGGTCAGCTGACAAAAGATGATGTGTAGAGTTAATGTAGAAAAATTCCTACTCACAATTTTTGTGTAATTCTTTTAAAATCACTATCTCTTGTTTTTTTTTGTTTTTTTTTTTTTTTTTGTTCATTCAACTAATATTTACAGAGGGCCTAAGAATGTGTCAGGTTGTGACCTAAACAATAAATATATTTTGAACACGAATGTAGTATATCGATGTTTAGAATTTGTGTTAATATAAAAAGGTTAATTTATTTTTAATATAATTTAAGAACTAAGATTTATAAAGCACTTAACCATTTATAAAATATTTTCACGTGCAGGTTCTTATTTAAGCCTTCCTAACACAAAGAAACAGATGGGAGTGGTATTTTCTCTGTTTTTCCAAAGCCAAAGCTAACTTAGGTCTTTTGACTCTATATCCAGTTCTCGTTCCACCTCTAAGCAATGCCTGCTATTCTATATAATTATTGTAAGCCTGCTTTCACTGGATTCTAGTCATAAGCTTCAAGACAGATTATATTTGGGAAAGGGAAGAGAACTAATATTTATTGAATCCCCAATATGAGCCAGGTGTTTTATGTCCATTATCCAACTTAAATCCTACTATCCTGTTAGGTTGCCATGGTTAGTCCTGATTAAAGGTGGAAAGGGGAGGCTAGTGAATAGTGAAATACCCACAGGCTTCTCATTGCTTCATATTCACTCAATTTGCCACTTACCAGAGGAAAAGTAGGGCTTGCTTTTTAAAGTTTTGGTACTACTCTTGATTCATCCTCATGTTTTTTCTCCTTAACAGAAAGGCTGGAGGGAAGGTACGAGGTTGAGGGATAGGGCAATTGGATGATGGGCATTGAGGAGGGCACTTGATGTAATGAGCATTGAGTATTATATGCAACTGATCGTCACTAAATTCTACTCCTGAAACTAATAATGCACTATATGTTAACTAAATTAACTAAAATTAAAAAAAAAATTTTTTTTAAGAAAGGCACAGGATAGCAACCGAAAGAGTTCATTTTCAGGTTGGCCAGTTCATTATCAGTGTCGGAGTGAGGCTTAAAACTCCTGCTACCAACTTGGCAAAGTTAACAACCATTCTATTATTTTGTGATTCTAAATCAAAATTTACAGTTATTTCTAAATTTGCTTCAAAAATTACTTTTAATCATAAAATAATTTTCCATGGCCTTCCTTAAGACCATGTAAGTTTTATAGCCTGCCTATTAACATAGCCTTCCTTTAGAAGGGCATATAGTTATTTTTCCAAAACTACATGGTTTGATATGCTTGTAAGCAAAAATAATATAACTTGTTTAAATATATATAATCTCTTTTTTCCATAATCTTGGTGTGTTTTACATTCAGTAACTAGCAACAATTCTAGGAATGGAATATGAAGCCAACCTCCATAACATTAGAACATAATAGGTACAAATTCAGTGGCTTCTAGGTGATTAGCATTGTTTGTAATACATAATTCAACTGGATTTTCTTATTGAAAAAAATTCTACTCACATCTGAAAGGCTTAATCCTTTGCCTTATGCTCTTGGCCCCAATTTCCTCCATGAATTATGATTTTCATAATTAACATTTTCACATCTTCATTTCTACTGTGTCGAACACGAAAAATGGTTTAAATGCAAACTGTCACATGACCATTCTAAATGCTTGTATGTGGTATTGGGACTAAACCCAAACAAGGATAACAAACTACTAATATTCTATCTTTTTGGTTAACATTATTTCAATGGAGATTGGGTATTTTACTTCCCCTGTGGTAATATTGTCATATAGGGCCAATTAAAAGCAATACTGACTTTAATAAATGTAAGCACATGGCTTCACATTTGATCTTTAGATATTTAATACACATTCACTCTGCCAACAAAATGAATTAATATATAATGTTGTAGGGAAGAAGGATCACCAAACAGCTGTCAAGCCGTAACTTATTCAAGCAACTCAGTTGTCCAGTCGATACACGAAGGCATTTCTTAATCTGATGCCTGGGGAGGCGGTTGACATAGAATCAAGGATTTGTTATGGGGATAGAATTTGTTTGCCTTGTGCACTTCCATTTCATGTCCTGGTAATTATGTTTTTCTACCAATTTCTTCACTGATGTTTAAAAGAAAATGACAAAGCACTGATAAATGTGCTCTTCACAGATGGTATTAGTCTGCTTAATTATAATTAAACATGTTATGGCTCTAACCTGGATAATTTGCAGATGCTTCCCATCAGCTTGCCTCACACACCCCCCATATCCCACTGCCTGTGGAAGACTCACTAGTTAGCAAATATCAATAATAGAATTCTGAAAAATGGAGAAAGAGATCATAGAAATCCTTCTCTTCTTTAGAAATAAGGACACTGAGACCTAGACTAATTAAGAAACTTATATCAAGATCCTAAATCTAGATAGTAAGAAATTCACAAGACCATAAAATCAGTGAAGGTAGGACCACATTGTTATTTACCAGTGTACACATACCAAGGCTCAACACAAGGTCTGGTACATAGGTCAGTGCTTCATAAATACTCATTAAATGAAAAATACACTGGAATTCTTTCTATGGTGCCAAGCTTAGAAAGATGTTGATGTTGCTTTTATAGCTGGGGTCATTGTGGCTTAAATAGTCATGCTATGGTCATCCAAAGTATGAATGTGTGATGACCCTAAAGTCGTTCTAAACAGCAGTTGCTTAACAGAATATATAAACACTCTTTGTAGCAAGACACTACATCATGACAAACTCTCCTGAGATATACAAATTTCAAAATTTACTAGATTCAAAGCATCCTGGTATATTTACATCTGGGATCCCTGGGTGGCTCAGTGGTTGAGCATCTGCCTTTGGCTCAGGTCGTGATCCTCGGGTCCTGGGATCGAGTCCCGCATCGGGCTCCTGCAGGGAGTCTGCTTCTCCTCTGCCTGTGTCTCTGTTTCTGTGTCTCTCATGAATAAATAAAATCTTAAAAAGGCAAAAAAGCAGAGCAGATGGTATATTTACATCTTGCATTGGTACCCAATTTTGAGTTTTTGAGCATCAATTTAGATTTCTTTTTTTTTTTTAAAGATTTTATTTATTTATCATGACAGACATAGAGAGAAAGAGAGAGTCAGAGACACAGGCAGAGGGAGAATCAGGCTCCATGCAGGAGCCTGATGTGGGACTCAGTCCCGGGTCTCCAGCATCACGCCCTGGGCCAAAGGCAGGCACTAAACCGCTGAGCCACCCAGGGATCCCCCCAATTTAGATTTCTAATAAAACATGTAAGAAACAAAATTGCCAAGTTTAGCAGTATCGGTGACAACAAAAACAACTTGAATTCTCTAGCACCATGTAGTTGTATATTCCCTTAGAACTGTAAGTATAGATTTTAGTCCCTTTTTTCTTTGGTCAAATAGGCTCAGCCTCAAGGTTTGAATTTAATGTTATTTCAAAGATAATACTTAGATGTAATTCAATAATTTTTAAATGTTCAATTTTTATCTTTTATATACTTATGAATATTTCAAGTATTCATGGTTAATTTGGCATGTTTCCTTTTACTGTGAAATTCAATAAAACAGAATTTTATTGAAGCCTACTATAGGTCAGATACTTTCCTTCCAGAAATGCTGAGCACGATAAAAAAATAACAATTTATAAGTTAAAAAAATAACCGAATGTGGGACAGGGCAATTTGCTGTATACCATTCCAAAGATATTATTTGTTTGGTGGTTTCTCTGCTGATCAGTTGTTGGTTGTTGATTCCCTGTGAGACAGAGTAAAGTGGCCATTAAAAAAATAATAAAATTTAAAGCACAGGCAGGAGGACAAAGCAAAGAAATTCCAAAGTTGTAGCCATGAATCTCATGCCAGTGTCCTCTGTGAACTTAGGTCATATTACTTCAGTGTTTAACCTAAGTTTGTCTGATGATTGAATGGATTTTCTTTCATGTTTCTCACATGGATGCCGAGTGAATTAATGGCTGTGTCTAAAATCAATCTGAAGGTGCAATCAACACTTATATTTATGCTCGCCTTCCTGCTAAGCTAAACTGATTCAAATCAATTGAAATATTTTAAAGATTCAAATACATCATCTAGTATTATCTAATCAGCAAACTCAAGGAAGCCAGCTAGTTCCCAGGCAGGCGAATCCAACCTAAGACTGATAGAGACTCCGCAGGCAAAATACCAGAAGGTGCTGGGAGTGGGTCGGGCACAGATGACAAAGTGGTGGTAAGTCTCTCTCCTTACAGTGGTGCAAGCCAAGAGCACATAGTTTTCATTTATTTGATTTCTTTTTCTTTCTTTTCTTTTCTTTGCTTTTTTTTTTTTTTAATGGGAAAATTGGCCTTTTACACTGTTAGAGAGTGTTAGAAGTATAGCTTGTGTCTTATATTTTCATTTAGTACATTCAGTGTCCATCATGTCTAATACTTCTCTCTGCCCCCCAGTTCTGAGGAGATGGAAGGAGGCCACCTTCTCTCTCCTTGCCATCCTGTCTGATAGACATGTTCAGAGGTAAATAAAACAACCTGAGTATGTTAGCAAGCTGATGATGAGGACAATTATTGTGTTAGAATCAAAATTATTAATAGACATTTTCAGGATATGATACAGAGCCTTACAAAAAAAACTGGAGCCATTATCATTTCTCTTGAACAGTTGAGGCAACTGTGACAAAAATGTCAACTGCTTTGTTTGAAGTTATTTGTTGAATGCCATGAGGGGTTGTCTGGAGTCATCTATGCATGACAATTGCTGTCTCTGGCTCTCCTAGTCTTTATCCCCTCTCTGGCTCTCCTAGTCTTTATCCCCTCTCTGGCTCTCCTAGTCTTTATCCCCTCGACCACTGCTCTCAAACAGGAACAGTCTTGCCTCGCCAGGGGACATTTGGCAATGCCTGAAGATATTTTTGGTTGTCACCACTGGGGGATTGGGAATATGTACATTCTACTGTGTACAGAAAGCCCCCTCCCATGACAAAGAATTGCCAGACCCCAAATATCAACACTGCCAAGATAAAGGTTTCTTTTTCTTTGCAGAGTCATCTCAGAGAAGTGAAGCCTGTAAGTCAAATGAAGTCTCCAGTCCCAGCTTGCTTTTGTTTAAAAGTGACATGTCTCTTTTTTCACTGTTTCAAGGGAAAGGGGACTTAATTGGAGCAAATCTATCAATTAAGGACCAAGTGATCAAGACCAACGCAGATGTGAAGGCTTTAACCTACTGTGATCTTCAGTGCATCATCCTCAAAGGACTCTTTGAAGTGCTAGACCTTTACCCAGAGTATGCTCACAAGTTTGTGGAAGACATTCAGCATGACCTCACATACAACCTTCGAGAAGGTCATGAGAGTGATGTAAGTCTCACTTCTAATTAGTGCTGAGACCTAAAACATGGATCCTCAGGATCATTTATAACAGTAAAAGCACATGTCATGACTTCACTTGTAAAAGTCCCTGAATGAATAAGGTATGGTTATTCAGCCAGTAGTTGAACAATTAAATAATTAGGTAGAAATCAAGCCTGGCGTTGGTTATCAACATTTTAGGAAAGTATTGTTTATAGATGACCTCCTTTAATTCAGTTTCTTTCTTGTTTATTTTCATGCGCTTATAACAAGAATCAGTTTTAGTGATATACTATTTAGCTACAGATGCATGATTTCTCCAGAATTTAAAGATTTCCAGATAGAATATATGGCTCAGAGTTTGCTGTGTTTGTAACTGTTTACTATTCCACTTGCTTGCTAGGGAGTTTGCTTAAGAGATATCTTTTTGTCAAACAGTACCCAAAATAGTCTATCTTAAAATTACTAAATATGCATAAAAGGATTCAAGCCAAAGATTGATACACTGAAAGCATAATGAGCATTTTATGAAATTAGATATTTGCTGCGTGTCTCAGTTTATACAAAGAGCTTTCCTAACAAAATAGGTACTACCCTGCATCTTGGGATTAAGCTGGTCACGAATATGACTTCATTAGATGTGTCAGTGGCACAAATGATTTAATAGGAATGATTGTTGAAAGGCAAGCCAGAGCATGCATAATGTTCAGTAACAACAAAAGTCTCGATCGGCCGCCTTGAGTTTTGCCCCAGATATTTGCAATATTCTAGGGGTTTTTTTCCCTGAGAGGAACTATTCTTCTGACTAACCCATATTGTGGAAGCATTTTGTTAGTCATTAATATTCCTCGTTCTGAAAGGTAGAGAAAGAATTCCTACTTCTTTAATAAAGAAAGGGGTATTTCTCCAGTTTCTTGAGGGTCAGTGACCTATCTAGGTGAAGGACCTGGACTACCCATCTCCAATACAGCACAAGAGGCTACTGCAAAGTTCAGAGAAGGCTCCTGAGGCAGAGACAAGGGAGCCCCTGAGGACATGCTCTTCCAGCAGCTTCTTTCCACTTGGACGTATGTGGTCATACTTGAGTGGTTGAGGTGCTGACTTCTCATAGCTACTTAAAACCTCATTTCTTAACATCCTAGTTCCCTACAACCTTGATCTGAGGCACCTGGCTGGCTCAGTTGGTAGAGCATATGAGTCTTGGTATTGGGGTCATGATTTTAAGCCCCACTTTGGGCATATGGCTTACTTAAAAATAAAATTAAATGAAAAGTTAAGAGAATTCAGAATTACTTTCCTAAGAGGTAACAAAGCCAAAGAAAGTATCAATTTTTTTTGTAATACTAAAAAGAATAAATTGAAAGAATAGCTAAATTGGAAATACTACTTTTCACTTCCCTTAAATTTAAGATGAGAGGTTTTCAAAAGCCATAGGAGGAATTTAAGCTGAATTAAAAAAAAAAAAAAAAACCCTCTTGCAGTATAGATAACGTAATTCCTCCAAGTAATTTGGTATAGTAAGTTGTCTTAAGATGAAAAAGGATCTGCCTTCAAATCTAAACTCACACATGTATTTTCTGTAGAAATAGATGAACTCTTACAACACTAAAACCCCCAGAAAGTAGAGAATCAATACCTTTAACCATTATGTCATTCTGGACTGTTATTCACTTCACATTTATTGTCTAGGATATGAGACTACAAACTTCCTGGGTGAAATGAATTTACACATGGAAAATTCTAGGTCTAGCAAAGCAGCTTATCTATGTTTATAAAATACTTCATCAAAACATAACACACAGATCTGTTGCACTTACTTAATGGTTAACTGTGAGATATAGGGTCTCTAATGTGTATGGTGGAATCTGGTTGAGTATATCTCATATTCCTTAGTTAGCATTAGCTTCAGTGGTATCTGAATGTGAATTTATATTTCTGAGTCTAGACCCCCATGCCTTTAATATGCCGAGGTGAATCTTTATTTTGTTTGAGTTTTCAGTAGGCAGCCCCTATCTCAAACACAAATAACACTGATAAAAGCATCTAATTCCTAAGTTGTATTGAAATGTGTCCATTGGGTCACTTGACACTGGACAGTTTCTTAAATACTTAAGCTGTACTATATCCATGAGGTTTGACTCTGCTTCCTCACTTAGATAACAACAAGGCTGAATAGATCTTTCAAGTGAAATCTGTGATTTACCAACATCTCTTGCCACCGATGTGACTATATTACAATTTAATTCAAGATTGTACTGAAAAGAGAGCTATTTCCAAAGGAGGGACTTGGTTTAAATTTAGTACCCATTTCAGACTGAAATAAGATTGGGCTACTTGGAAGCAATTTTCCTGAAAATGATTTACCAAATGGTACTAATTTTAAAAATCATATCCGACAACCTAGATACTTAGCTCTTCAATAGTAGCCTGAGTGTAGGTGTGCATCTGCTAGCTCAGTCTTGTGTAAAAAGAGAACATAATTAATTCTGCACCTTTTTGAGATATTTGTTCTTTGAAAATTGCGTATTAAAGGACTCACATGTTATTTGATCATGTCAGCTTTCCTTGCTATCGGAGAAGCAACAGGTGTTTTGTTTGTCAGTGTATATTTTAAAATATTTTTCCTGCAAGAAATGTTTTCTGGTGAATTGTTTTATGTATCATACACTTTTATGGTGCTTACAATGGTATCAGATATGGTGGAAAAAGCTCAGTAAATAATGGCCTAGAAATTTTACTTGCACCTACCCAGTATATTTCTGTTCTGAAACTTTTCTCATACTGATCTTTCAGTGGATTCAGAAGTTGCAGCAAACATTACCTTGAAGGAAAAGATCACATTTCAGGTAGTGTCCCCAGGGCCCAGCGTTATGTTTATTATGTTCATGGCTTTCAGTAAATGATGATGGCTGTTGGACTTCTGGCACTTAATGAACATCTTACTTGCTCTGACTGCAGTAAAAAGACCCTCCGTGTCTTCTTTTCTTCTAGCGATTACGCAGGCTTACTGCTTCATTCCCTCCATTACTATTAGTTTTGTCCCTGTTTTCCCCTGAAAGACCTCAGGGTGGAATGGACTCCACTGGATTCTAAGTTTATATTCCACTCTACCTTGAAGTTCTCTTGCTCCTGCCTAGTCCCCTGCCTCAGAGAGATGAAGGCTCCATACTCCTAAGAAGAAAAAGGGTTACTCTTCACCTCTTCTCAAAGTACAGACTGATTCTTTTTCTATCTTAGGATAGAGCTAGTGTGGGGCATTGGCACAAGGGCCAGCCTGAGGATCCTGGTAAGTTTGGAGGCAACTTAGAATAAGGACATTGACTATAGGCAGCAAAAATCCAACTCAAATAGAGCATCAGAAGCAGAGGAGATTTATTGTAAGGATTCCAAGTATCTTATAGGATTAAATAAAGTACACGCGCACACACATACATGCAAATGCACACATACACACACCTGAATCTCAGGAATTCTTATAATCAGGTTAGGATTTTCTCCACATTTCTCACTTTTCCTTGCTTCTCCATTTATCTTTCCTTTGGTCATCATGCCGTCTTTCTTTCCTTGTCCAAATGGCAAGAAATTGTTGCAGATAGCAGCTCCTCAACTCAAGGGGGGGAGCGGATTAAGCTGAACTCTTTTAGTCAATTCTAGATTCCTGTAGGAAGACTGAGTGGTTCAGCTCAAGTCAAGTGCCTACTCAGGTTTCATCATTTATTGTGTGTGGGAGTGTTTGTGTGAGGGGGTCAATGATGAAGAGAGATCACACTCTAGTAATATGGTGGTTTCCATGGCAACTCATGGACTGAAGAATTACGGTAAGAAAGATCCAGAAAAGTGGTGGGTGGTCAGGGGTAGCTGTTGGACAAATGAACCAAAGCCAGTATTGTATGAACTGTGGAGAATCACATCATTGCAGGTTATGCAATCATATCTCAGCAACATTTTCTTAGAACAAAATATTTAAACATATACAAAAAATAAAAACAAATAAAGTAGAGAACACATAAAAAGCTTTAAACCACCCTGAGCGGGCTCTTGTATCATCTCTTCTGGATTCTGTCTGGTGTAACCATTTGTCAGTCAAACAGCATGAGGCATATCCTACAAAGAGATCAGCCACATTTGAGGACATCTGGGTATTTCAGCTTGTGTTTGCAAGTTGAACAGTGAACATTTAGATTTTTAAACTCCTTGGGGGAAAGCAGGGGTTAGCTGAGTTGGAAAAGTCAGAGGATAAAAGGCCACCTGCCATCTCATAAACAAGACAAAAAAAGTCTTTCTTTCCTTACTTTCTTGGCTACTTCCATCCTGCAGGGAGCAGCAGATGTTCAGCCTGAAATAAAAGGTGTCAGATTTGCATACACACACACACACACACACACACACACACACACACATAGGCAGGAGTCAATTTATGCACATTCCTTGAGAATAAAAAACTACCTAGGGTGCATTCACCTAGAATCCTCAAACCTGCCCCACTGGTGTTACTCAGGTCCCTACATTCCCCACTGCACTTCTGATGGTTGTTTAAGCTACCATCAAAGTCTGGAGCCTGCCCTCAAGTTCTCCTGTAGACTAGGGTAACAGAACCCACCCTCTTGACAAGGTTCTGTGACATGAAGATGATGTTGCTGCTGCTAATAGTATAATAGCTCCTGTGAACAAAGCTATATGGTAAGCACTTTACAAACATTGCCTTCTGTTACTATTATAGTATTCTTGGAGATTAATTGCTAAATTCAGGTACTAAGTAGGAAGACTAATTAAAGAAAAAAGTGGTAAAATCTGGCCCAATCCTTCAGCAAATGAGGTCAGGAACTACAACTTCAGTCCCATGCCACCTGAATCCTAAACCCAGTGGCAATGTAGTAGAAGTTTATCCATCAAAACAAAGTTATACATTTTTCCTGTGTCCTTTAATCCTATGAGCAGTGAATGCAAGCTGTATTTTAGGTTAATGGAGCATTCATGGGAAAACATGTTTCCATGGGAAAACAGGCTTCACACATTAAGAGAAAATGAACCACAGAACTTTTTGATAATTCTTCAAACTGTACACTTCTTATTTGTGCATGCTTTTGCATATGTTATACTTTGATGAGAAAGTTTTTTAAAAATAAGTCATTGAGGAACTCAACCAAATTATAAGCGGAGAACTCAATTGTATACATATAAATTCTTTGAGAGCCATAACTATATTTTATTAATCATTGTAATCATTTTCCTAGTAAAACTGCTGGAACAAGGTATGGGCTCGATGAATATTGATTGGAATTTAGTTTATATATATGTTAAAGTTACATATAGTTATATAAACTATATATACATATATATGTTTCCATATCCACAGAATAATAAAATATTGGAGCTGGAAGGGATTTTAAGTACTATGTATTAAAACTCAGATTTTCCTTTGATTATAAGTGACTTAAAGGGAAAGGCAAAGAAAATGTATTCATTCACAGAATTGAAAATCCAGTCATTGGTTAGGTATATAACTTAAGTGAATGGTATACCTAAAGGAGTTAGAATAATCCCTTTGCACAAAGCAGACTTTTACTTTGGGATGAAGCTTTCCATCAACCATTCCAAGTATGTGTTTCAAATAGGATTCAGTCAAAATATCAAAATATCTTTCACCATGTTTTAATTTCTCTTGTCGACTGCATATTTAGTAGCACATCTGCTGATGAGGAGAGGATGTTAATGTTTATTAAGTATGTATCAGGAGCAAGGGAGTTTATTTACATTACCTCCTTTCATTTAATTTTTAGTCCTTGCATCACCCCTGAATCCTTGCTTAACAGATGAAGGAACTGAGTGTCCCAGCAGTATCCTGCCTGAGATTACAGAATTAGTGAAAGAATCAGATAGTATAAGATTGAGTCAAATGCTGGTATTCTGAATCCCAGCCTTGTACATTTGTCCACTAAAGCACTCTGCTACAAATCAGAACATAATTCTCCTAAAAGAAGTTGGTTTCCTTCAGTCATCCTGACGTACAGCAGGAGCTATACTGAATTTCTAGAATAACATCACTTTAATCTTCTTAACCTTAATGCTATTACTCGTCCTGTCTCATCAAAAACCTACTGTGCCTAAATATTTCAGGAAAGACATCTCATTAACAAGAGGATGAGTAAGACGGCAGAACTATTGTAGCTTGGCCATCTGAGTTGTCCTTTCCCTTAGTATTTGTGCTTTCATTTGCTCATAAATCCATCCACCTATTAATAACCCTTTGGTCACCAACTGGCACTCAGAGAACACCTTCCCACTCAAGTACATGCTTTTCAATCTTCTATACATGTAATGGTTCTTCATCCTTCCTTCATTCCATGTTTACAAGTAAATCATGATCATTTCAGATGTACAAAATAGTATTTCAATTCTTTTCAGATTCAATTTCATCCTTGTAAGAAGTTGGAGGCCTTCTTATCAATTGAAATAAAATGTTCTCAGCACTTCCTTTATGTGTGTGTGTGTGTATATATATACATATATATATATATATATGTATATGTATATATACAAAGTTATGGAGGAGGATTAGAATATAGGTGAAGAGGGTGCCAGGGTGGCTCAGTCGGTTGAGCATCCAACTCTTGATTTTGGCTCAGGTCATGATCTCACCATCCAACTCTTGATTTCGGCTCAGGTCATGATCTCACCATCATGAAATTGAACCCCACATTGGGCTCTGTGCTGGGCATAGAGCCTGCTTGGACTTCTCTCTCTCCCTCTCCCTCTGCCTCTGCCCCTCCCCCCATCTCTCTCACTCACTCTCCCTCCCCCTAACAACAATAACAAAAAGAATACAGATAAAAGAAACAATATTTTTAACATTTCTCAATCAATCTGCAAATACTTTACCTCTGTATATTAGGATTTTTTGAAAACATAATTTTATTTTGTTTTTTTAATTCAAGAATTGGATTTCTTGGGTCTTGTTAGAATAATCCTGAATGTTTTACTATAGTATATATTTCACTGTTTGCACTCAGCTAGTCTAATAATATTTCACAGGTCATCCTTGGGCATGTACAACATCTCTTCAGTTAGCCCTTTAATCCCAAACCCAAACTCAATTGATACAACACAGAGTCTGTGGGTGGTATAATTAAAACTGTTCTAAATGAGCTAAGTTGGTAGAAATTAAATTAAAATTAAAAACAAATTACAAAATCCCAGGATAAACATCTCTAATAGTGCTTTTCCCGTGAAGTTCCCCAAAAGGGTGTAGACAGCAGAGACGATGACATATGGTAGAGACAGTCTGCTTACACTACAGCGCAGACTGTGCTCGGCAGGCAGATCTGGAGGCCTTTGGTTCATCAGATTGAAGGCATCTATTTGCTCACCATTTAAACCTAGCATCCTGGGATGCCAAAAGAGTGGTGGCTTTAACTGAAGGGAACAGTAGCCAAGTAGTCAGAAACCGGAAGCAAACAAGATGCCAAGTTAGGGGGGAAATTGAAGTACCTCAAGATTATGAATTGGCAGGCCAGCATGCAGTACTAATGACAACTCTATAAGGGCAGAGGGATTCATGGAGATACAGTTCTGTGAAATGAATTGGGATTTAAAGGATTTGGTTTCCACGCCATTGAGGAAAATGATTAAGGAAAAATTCTGAGATGAACATCTGCAAGACGCTAAGCTTTTAGTGATGTGGTAATCCCACTTATGTGTTCCACCCAGAAGATTAAGTTCTTTAAAAGCAGAGCATATGGTCACCGATCTGTGTCACTGCATTTTGCCAGGATTCATACAGTCCCATGTCTGACTAGGGCTAACGAAGTCTATTTGTATTCCAGGTTGTAGTTTACGTTTTTTTCTTTTATTAGTCACACTTTCATCTTGATAGGACAAAATGTTAGCATTGTATATGGGGAAAAGAATGAAAAGCCAAAAGAGGATTCTGTCAAAAAGAAAATGAATCTAGGCATTACACTCAATACATACAACTTGGAGAAAGTTGTTTTCTTTCTGCAGGCCTCCAGTTCCTCATCTCTGGCCTAAATGGTCACTAAGAAACTGTTGGTTGAGTCAAGCTAAATGCTGCAACAAACAACCCCAAGTCCTGGTAACTTAATATAATAAGTAGAATACATGATTTATGCAGTAAAGTTCATTCATATTCCATGGACAGGTGGCAGTTTCTCACTTGATGACGTAGGAATCCAGGCTTCCTCTATTTGGTGGCCCCATCACCCCCTAGCCCTCAGGGTCATCTGGAACTCAGAGTCCCTCACAGGACACTTCGTATCCAGCCAACCAACCAGTTAAGAGAGAGAGATTGGAGGCTGCCCTTGTATTATTTAGGGGCCAGACCCAGAAATGGCACAGATCTCTTCTGCTCACATTCCATCAGCCAGAAGGAGTCATGTGATTCAGCCTAAGTACACACAGTCTAGGAAATCTCATCAAGCTGCATGTCCAACAGGATGCATCCATCCAGGTGAATAGTTAGCCAGTTAGTGAACAATTAACCAGTCTGAGTCATAGGTCCTTCTTGTATTACCTTTCTATTGTTTTTTTTTTTTTTTTTTTTACTCCAGCTTAAGAAAACGTTTAAACATTGAGAAATGTGTGCAGCCAAATTAAATTATTTGTTTTGCTCTCTGCATGTGTTTTATTTTACTATTGTGTTTTTATTTTGCCTTTAAATGAGAATGTGTTCTTTAGGAAACGCAGAGTGAGCACATATGATATCATTTAGTATTTTGAGGAAAATATGAGGAGTGGCAGATGAATGCAGCTTGCCGGACAGATGAGTGTGCCACCATTTTATAAGAGTCTAGCCTACAGGAATATATTTCTGCCAAATTCATTAATAAATAGGAGGATATTCATAACTTAAAATATTTCTTTAGAGTTTCTAAATAATTTGCCACAGAATCACTTTAATGGTGCTTCTCCAAGTAAGTGTTTATTTAAAAATTCTGAATGAATTAACAAAAAAGGAAGAGAGGAAGAGAGGCTTAAAGTCAATGATGTAGAGCCAGTGCCAAATAGAAATTACACCTCCTGAAGATCTAATGGAAATTAATAAGAAAAACATGACTCCCACTGTGGAACTCCAAATGACTAATTTTGGAAGCATCTATCTTACCTAAAAGTAGTATGCCTTCACAACCCAACCCAAGGCCAGAATTGTTCCTTCAAAGAATCCAATATGCCAGTTTCTCACAATCCCCAAAGACAGAACTTCACAAGCACAGCCTGATCCACGAGATTGGAAACTTGAAGGGCCAGAATTCCTTTGCACAAACTTGTGTATACTTGTGAAAACATTGGCCTTCCAGTAAAGTCACTGGTGCATGTTTTGCAATCATGGAAATAATCACCTTAAAACCTGGAGAGAAAAGTTTGTTCTGAAGAGAATTAAATGTATAGATTTCATGTGTGTAACTAGAAAAATGATGTCTTTGTGTGAACCTATAAGTAACTCACTTAGCTTGTAAGTAGAATGCCCCACTCTAAGAAGTTATGACCATTCTAAGTGGATATGCTTTATTCACTGTTCACATTTTCATGAAGAGGAATTCCACAGTAGATAACTGCTGTGATTTTTGTCCAAATTTGGAAATGGCCACTCTGTGACTAGGCTGTTCCATGATAATGCTAAAATCTTGTCCACATAGTATAATTTCAAGAAAGAGGTCATGGCCTCACCTCTCCCCATAAACCTCTCCCCTAAATCCCTCACAGTGTATTTTGAAAGGTTAAGGAAAATTCTATCCTGGGATAAAAGCTGAGGCTCAAAATATAAATTTACATAAGAAAAGAAATAGAAAAGACATACCACCATATAAATTACTGGGGAATGACTCCCTTCACAGACTTTGGGTGAGGATGTTATTAGGAGAGAGACCAGAAAAGGAAACAAGATTAATCAGGCAGATTTGATCTATGACAATTGTTATGGGGGAACAAAAATGCCAACTCAGACACATTTCTTTCTGAATTTCAGTGCTTTGTACTCCTCTTGTGAATTCTCACAAAGACTTTTTTCAGTCAATATATAACTATATTGTTATATATAATATGTAACATATTATATATTATATAACATTCTAGAAACACCTTATAGTGTTCCATCATGTACATGAGTACATGATGTACATGAGTACAACAAAACTGTAACCTAAGAAGCTTGGCCTCCATCTACTATCTGTGAGACTTTCTTCCTCACCTAGAAATTGTTGAGTATTTGGCAAAAGTGTAAATGCTATGAAACACAATATTCTTCATGCCGAAGTTTCAGACTGCTTTAATTAAAAAGGGTATGCATTTGGGGGTGCCTCGGTGGCACAGTCAGTTAAGGGTCTGATTCTTGATTTCAGCTCAGGTCATGATCTCTGGGTTATGGGATTGAGCCCTGAGTCAGGCTCTGTGCTCAGAGTAGAGTCTGCTTGAGATTCTCTCTTTCTCTCTCCCTCTGACCCTCCTGGCTCATCCTCTCTCTAAAATAAATCAGTAAATCTTAAAAAAAATATATATATATATATACATTTGGTCATGTAGAAGCCTGACCTTCTATGACCCCTCTACCATGGTCCTATATAGGCCTCTTATTTTCTCTGGCTAACTGAGCTTAACCAAGGCACTGTGGTTTAAATAAGCAAAGTAGCTCTTTTCGGTTTGCTGATACAAACACTTTTCAACATATAGGGCAGTTCACCTTTTTTTTTTTGTTACAGTGTATAATTGACAGTCAGCTTCCTTGGCAGCAAATTAGGCATTTCACATTAGCTTTAGAAGTACCGTTGGGAGTTATGATGTGAAAACTTCTCATACCAGATTGAGCATTTTCCTTCACCAACCTGGTTTGGAACCAAAGTACTCAGCTTGTATCCTGAAACTCTTATGAAACCAGCTATTGTGTTTCCTTACAATTACATAGTAGCTGATTTTACAAGCTAACCAAGGAGCCATTGTACCCTAATCAGAAGCAGGTCATTGGGGGGCATGGAATCTCAGCTCAATATAATGAGTTTAAACTGCAAATTCTTTTAGCGCTGATTAACTGCTGAACTCCCAAATCAGGGAGTTGGTACATAGCTCCTGAAGCCTGAAGTCTTTAAAACTCTATGTCACTGTGGAGAAATTTCTAGTTTTTTCACATAATGGTGCATATTTTCCTCCTTTGGCTTTCTAGAATGATATTAAGCACATATTTGTAAGTAACTCTGACTCCCTCAAAATCATCCTGCATTTTCTAAGTTCTTAAGTAAGTATTAAGAGACTTGTTGGGTTTTCTTTTAATTCAAAAGCCTTGTAATTCATACATTTGAATTTAGAGATAGGAAGTTAAATTTGTGCTTGAGTTAATTTGCATACATTATCCATGTCTTGACTGTATGGACAATTTGAAAGTACCTTATTTTATTTAAGTGAAGCAGATAAAAGGGTTGAGAGAGAAAAGAATAGAATACCAAGTCATTACATTTTCTAAAAAAGATTTTATTATTTGACACAGAGCTTCAGAGAGAGCAGGAGCAGGGGGAGGGCCAGAGAAAGAGGGAGAAACAGACTCCGCGCTGGGCAAGGAGCCTGAGGTGGGACTCGATCGCAGGACCCTGGGATCAGGACCTGAGCCAAAGGCAGACGCTTAACCAACTGACCCAAGCACCCATCCGAGTCATTACTTTATGTAAAGTGTTGTACAAAGAAGAGTTTTATGACATGGGATGACAGCCCTCGCTAGGAGAGCAATGTGGGGAAAACTCATGTTTAACAAATTTGTGACCTCTTTATTAAGTAGTCCTACATATATATTAGTTTCGGTTGGACAAACCTATCTGTGTGAATGCTTGGATATCCATAGCTAAAAATGCCCTATATCCCATTAATCCAATTCAAAGGAAACTTTTCTTTATAACCCATATATCAATAATAATGTAACACTTATTAACAGAAATTAATCACTTTTTATGCCAGACACTGGACCAAGTGCTAAACAAATGCAACTATATGAGGACTTTTTTCACCATAAGTCTTATGTGAGAATTCCTCATGTATCTTAAAGTTGAAGTGGCAAAACACACTGCTTGTCAAGCTCCAGATGCTTTTTCTCCCTAGAGAAACGAGAGGGCTGGAAGGCATGGCACCACCTAGTGGTCAGCTCCGGCAGGAACATTGGGCATGACGGCCGGAGGGGAAGCAAGGAGGGAAATGTGAACAGAAAGATCCCAGTTTCAGGAAGAGAACTGAGAAAAAGCACCTTAGCTATTGCTAATGGAGTAGAAAGGGAGGGGGTAATTTTAGAAAGTCTCACTGCAGACTTATCAATAGGTTTATCAAAGGTTTATCAATATATAACCTTTAAGGTTCTTGAAAACACACAAAAAGAATTATTTTTAAAATTACAATTGACTCAGGGCACCTGGGTGGCTCAGCGGTTTAGCGTCTGCCTTTGGCTCAGGTTGGAATCCGGGGGTCTCCAAGAGGGATCCTGCTTCTCCCTCTGCCAGTGTCTCTGCCTCTCTCTCTGTCTCTCATGAATAAATAAATAAAATCTTTTAAAAAATTAAAGTTGACTCTTGAACAACACAGGTGTAAACTGCACAGATCCACTTTTATGTGGATTTTTTTGATAAATACAGCACTGTAAATGTATTTTCTCATGATTTTCTTTTTTTTCTCATGATTTAATAACATTTTCTTTTCTCTGGCTTACTTTATTGTAAGAATACAGTATACTGTAACTGTATATAGTTACTCTGTAACATATAAAATATGTGTTATTCAACTGTTTATAGGGTTTCTGGTCAATAGTAGGCTATTAGTAGTTAATTTGTGGGGAGTCAAAAGTTCTAAACGACTTTTCACAGGGAAGAGGGTAGGCGGCACCCCTATAACTCCCAGTGCTGTGCAAGGGTCAACTGTACTTTTGGTTACTATACATTTTACTTAATGTCCAATGTGTGGCCAATTGGGTCTCCAAGATTTGTTCAGTTTACATTTATGTATCTCATTTAATCCTCAAAACAACTTTAAATACTATCACTGGGATGCCTGGGTGGCTCAGCGGTCTGCCTTCGCTTAGGGCATGATCCTGGAGTCTTAAGATTGAGTACCACATTAGGCTCCCTGCATGGAATCTGCTTCTCCCTCTGCCTATGTCTCTGCCTCTCTCTCTCTGTGTGTGTGTGTGTGTCTCTCATGTGTAAATAAATAAAATCTTTACAAATAAATACTATCACCATTTTTTTTAAAGATTTACTTTTTATTTGAGGGGAGTAGAGAAAATCTTAAGCAGACTCCAAACTGAGTGCAGAGCCCAACATGGGGCTTGATCTCATGACCCTGAGATTAGGGCCTGAGCTGAAACCAAGCATCGGAGGTCCAACCAACTGTGCCACCTAGGCACCCCATCATCACTTTTTAGAGGAAGAATGAGAAATAAAATTCTTTTGGATTAAAACATTAAAATTTACCGAATTATTTGTTACCTCAGCATTACCTATTTTATCCCAATTAATATGTTTCCTATGGTCACATAGCTACTAAGTGAAAAAACTAGGAAAATCCTGCCGCTTAACCACTATGCCATACTATCTCCTAAATGGGTCCTATCCACCCTATTCCCGGACACACAGACCTTTTATCGTAATACACAGCAATGAAGAGTTTGTGTGGCATTTCCTACACTATAGGCTCAGTAGTTAAGCTCTTCAGAACTAGAAAATAAACTCTAAATTCAAGTGTCGGTTACTTGACATGTGCTTTCTTCATCAGAAGTGATGATATTTACTTAGAGGAAAAGAATTCTCTTCTCAGTCTTAATAGTTTGTCTTGACCTCAGGCTCAGGGTGAAATTAAAAAAGTTCAAAATCATCAGTTTTTTAATTAAAATCTCATTTCTAAGTTATACAACAAGCAAAGGAAACATGTTGGCTACTGTATTGCCCACTTAGGGTTTCAGACCACCTTCAAAAATGTCTTCTTGAGAGTAGATGGTAGTGAACTTCTATGAATGCCCCCTTATTCAGAGCCTATTCTTTCTCCAGAGCTTTCCAATTCCTCTGTCTTCCACCTGCCACTGGTGGCATTCACCAAGAGGTTTCTCCACTTAAGTCTACAAGAGAAAGAAGCAGATCAGAAATAAAAATGAGACCTCCTGATTTGCTGCTTGCCCGTATCATATGACAATCATTTAGGTTTTGTAAGAATGGGCATTTTAACTATGTGAGTTACTGAGTATCCTTCATTCATACTCTTATTTACCCAAATAGCCACCAATATCGGTAATGTTGCTGTTCAGAGAACAAGATAAAATATGTGATGATTCCTTTTTCTGAATGAGGACACATGTTCCTTCAATCTGCTTTTGTGACTTAATCAATGTGGCATTATTAACAAAGCGGAGGATATCATGAATCACTCGAAAAGAAGAGCCTTGTAATTTGCATCTCATTTCCCAATTGAGCAATCAGCTGTAGATAACATTCTTACCAGAGCACTTTAGTGTCTTAGGAGATTCCAGAGTTGCAGACTCACACAGGGACTTATAATTCTGACCTACAAACCAAGTAAGCCATGGAAATACCTTCCTTGGGTCAACGGTCCACTGGGTTATAGTTCAGGATTCCTAGGCCTCTGTGGTGGGTTCTATTCCCATTTGCTACATTCCTACCTCGTAGTACTCAACTTTGATGGTTCAACCTCCTGAAAAGATCTTGAGAGTAAGGAAAGCTTATTGACAATGCCTCACTACTACCGAAAAACCATTCAGCTTTTAAGGGTAGGGCATTAGCTTCCATTAATATCTGTTTGCAGTTCAAGCCCACTAGTAGAATTTTGAGGCCTTCCCAACACAGTTCTTTGTTTTTTAAAGAAGATTGTGAATTTGTTTTGCTTTTTTGTAGCAGGGTGTCTGAGGAAGAAGAGACCATTTGCCTTCTTCTGGTTCTCTATGCCAGTGAGCAGTTTTTTTTCATTGTAACCTCCCTCTTGGTTCCACAGGATTTAACAGAGTGATAGAGTAAGTTAAGTGGTTAGGGACCAGGGAAATAAAAGAAGAAGACAATCTTTTAAAACCAACTCTGCATATCTGAGAATGTTTCTTTCCTAGCCCAAAGGGTTATAAAGCCTTACCTCATTCATGATGACCTTGTACTGAGACATGTCCCCAGTCCTTCTTGCCCTCACTTGGCTTCTTCTGTCCTGGCAAACTGAAAGTGCATTTCCAAGTGGGCTGACCCTCAGCCTTCTTTATTTCTCTCTAGACTTTATTGCAATGATCTTCATTCCTTATTTTATGTTGATTTAGAACATTCTATCATCCCAATCCATATTACTTCAGTCTTTTTTTTTTTTTAAATCATCCCCATTAGAGACTACCAGCAGCTCTATTATCTATAAGGTTTAAAAGTTCATGTGGCAAGGACTCAAATTGCATAACACTATCTTCCTCAAAATGTTCAAAACCTTTGAGTTTTCCAGTTACTGGAACAAAAAAAAATGAGACCTGGGCAGCCCCGGTGGCGCAGCGGTTTAGCGCCGCCTGCAGCCCAGGGCGTGATCCTGGAGATCCGGATAGAGTCCCACATCAGGCTCCCTGCATGGTGCCTGCTTCTCCCTCTGCCTGTGTCTCTGCCTCTCTCTCTCTCTAGCTGTGTCTCTATGAATAAATAAATAAGTAATCTTTAAAAAAAATGAGACCTATAAACATTATCTATTCAAAGGTTGTTTTTCCCACTGGGGATAGAATGCCTAGAAAGTATTGTATTTCCAGAGAGGTCTGGAACTCAGAAAAGCCTAATAAGGTGCTTGGGTAACTTAATATCATGAGATTTGGGGGCCTACTTTATGGCAGTCATCAAACCTTCTGCTAAATTCAATTCAACAATATGTCAGGCACTTAGCCTTTCAGCTCAAGTAACAGCATTACCTGCTGAAGAGGGCACCTGAGACAACTTTTGATTGTGTGCAAGGTGCACTGGGAGTCAGGGCATATGGTGTCTGGTAGGGTTTTGCCAGGACTCTAACCTGATGCATAAATTGGGCAAGTCCCCTCATCTTCCTGGGTAGCAGTTTCCAATGTCTAGGTAGGCAGTTGGACTAACTCTGATTTCAACCTTGACCCAGAGACCCTGGCCATACCCACCACCAACTGGAAGAGACCCTCTGTGGAGTTGGTGCTCTGGAATCTGATTTACTTAGGAATGCTTCTCAAATATTCTACTGTCTGTCAGGTTACAAACCATTGCAACAGACACTCTGTTGGGTGACTTCTAGCTTTAAAATACTGGGATTCCATGAAACTAATATTCTCTGCAATTGGCAGAATCTGGGTCAGCATGAAGTGTTAGTCAATAGAATGAATGTATCATAGTACACTTTTTAAATACGTGTGATTAATGCCATATGCAAATGAAATGACTTACTTAGAGAGCCTACCACAATAGTGTTGGTTATATAATGTATACTTCTTACCTCATAGGCTTGCAATGAAAATTAGTGGACATAATGCCTGGGAGCATTTTTCAGGGTTTTTGTCACATAGTGAACACTTAGTAAATTAATAGGTGACAGAATGATAATAGCAGTGATGTTGGTTATGAGATCAAAGTATGCCCGTGGGTGGGCAGCATCAGTATTGCCCGGGAACTCGTTAGAAACACAGAATCTCAAGCTCCACCCCGGACCTCCTGAACCAGAACCTGCATTTTGTAATGAAATCCCCAGGTGACTTGTGTGCACATATAAGTTGAGAAGCACTGATAGAGAACAAACTTTGGATTCAGCAATTTGACAGAAGTCTTGTTACTACCATGTAAACCAGGGAGCTAGGATTCACATCTAAATCAGAAGACTCTAAGGCCATTTCCTTTTCCCTACACCTCAGAGGGTGCCTCTGACCTGGAGCTGTTCATGCCTCCTGAATCCCACAGGTGTATTCATTCTCCCATCCAGCCTGTATGTAACTGACAGGCTTTTTAAAACACATTTTTGTGTCTACCACAGTAGCAACAGCACTGTGATTTTGGTTTTCACATTTTCAATTATTCAGCTGTTTTATTTGTCACCATTTAGGGAATTATTACAAAACTTATGTCTACAATGCCTCTGATTAATGCATATTTAGGCAACTAAGCAGATGTAGAATGGGTTGACTTCTTTGATAAAATTAAACATTGATGAAACATATTTGCACAGCAATAATGATGCCAGCATTTGTATAAATAATAACACATTTATTTCCCTAATCATCTAGAAAAAAAAAAAAAACAACAACAGTGAGAGTTAACAGAATTACCAACTATGTCTCACTTACGAGGCAGATCATTTTTGAGTGTAAAAGGTTTTTTTTATGTGAATAAAGCTACGCTAATTTATAGCATCTATTATCACTTTAAAATGAAAGAAGTGTATTTGAGCAAAAATCAAAGTGGATGAGACCTGAAGCATATTTCCAGAATAGATCATAAGTTTTAGAGCTTCTTTGTCCATCGTGGAAAGCTGCATGTTTTGGAATGGACTCCTCCACAGTAGTGTAGTTTGATTTTCTATAAGATGTATTCTGAAACCCAGCTTAAGTGATTCAACAATACACATTTGTTTGTCACCTTTCAGCATCTCTGAAATTGGGGTCTATCTTATAATTGATGGCATGTCACCATTTGATTGGCAGCATTTTTTTCTTTTCATAACCAATGGGATCTTAAATACAGTCAACTAGGAGATCAGGATCCGCAGTGAACTTAATTGTAGTTCACCAGGAACATCATGGTGAGGAAAACAAGTGAGATGGAAAGGAGGTGTCACTCGCACCTGTATTCAAACAAGAAGAGGTGGATAAATGGAAAGAGTTTAGATTAAATAAGAAAATATTCCATGAGTTTCTGTTTCACAGAACCAGAGAGAAAAATCATAGAAGACTCAAGAATTTAGCAGAGGGCAGGAAAGATGAAAAGGGAGATGGAAAACAAAAAGGGAGCAAATAAGACATCAAGTTGGAAAAGATAGCCAGTACATCCACTATTTCAATCATTATTTTCTAGGTGTGACGTTGTTTGCTGCTCCCTTTTCTTAGTTCACACACTGGTCAGTAGAGCTGCCAGAGGCTGGGGTGAAGGAGGCTTTTTCTGCATCTTTTAGGGGGCATTTTTTTTTTCCTTCTTGCCTACCCAGGTGGATCAATCATCCCTCACACTCTCTTTCCCCGGCTTCCTACGGTTCACCCAGTCCCAAACCACCTGGGGAGGTTTAAATGATCATTACAAATTCTATTTGTTTGTTTGTTCTTTCAGGTGATATCAAGATTATCGAATAAATCTACAGTCTCACAGGTATGCCTTTTTCCAAAAAGCAGAACACTTATCTAAAATCTGTAGGATTTCCAATAAATCTGCCTTCTATTTCAGGAATTTTATGTACTTATTTTCTACTTTCCCTGATATATTTTCCAGTGAAATGTATTGACGGACTTTCTGGAGTTTAAAACAGAGAAGTATTGAAACTCCTCTCTCTAAGGGTTATATTGTTGTTGAAAAGTAGTTGGCACCAGAACCTTCCAAAAGTAGTAAAGTCCTGAGATACTGATCTTGGAAGTACATTTATTACGTTTAAGATTAGTAGCCAAATGTTCTCTTGTAAGTTTCCAATTGATGGTACAACATGATTCTCCATGATATAAAAAAAAAAAATAGTTCAGAGATATTCTGGAAGTGGTTTCACCTGAACCCTTAAGGCAGTCCCAACTTTTAGGAATCCTCCAATTTCACAGAAAACTTTTCTAAGAAACAGTAACTTATCAGATTTATTACCTAGACTTTTACTACCAATAATCCTGTGACAGGAACCCTATAAAAAGCTCCTTTTCTTACTCAGTACTCTACTGGCAGCAGAACCCAACACCTTTCATACACAGACACACGTACGTATCCAATTACGTAACAGATATCAAAGACATTGATGATTTACTGGAGATAGTTGGGACTGTGGAGGCACAAACAGGGCTTACTCTTAATACTATTGAGAAATTTCTTAAAAGCCCTTAAAACCTCTCAGTGCATTCAACCTAGTTTCTCTCTGGCACTAGTTATCTTTCCTTCCTCATGTCTACAAATTACCCTCCTCAGGAGCTAGCAAAACAGTTATTATGTTTCAACTCTTCTCAACCTGGAGACTCTCCTCATTCTATATCCCTTTCCCCCTAAACTGTTCCTATGTTCTCTTTCTTATAACAAGAAATTTAGCTTTTTTTTTTTTTTTGGATTTTCCAATTTGAATTCCTCACCCCTTCATTGGACTCTGAAAATGAATATCCCTTCTAAGAACACAACATCTTTAGCTTCAAAAGAAAAATTATTCTGTATAATTTAGGCTTAAATTTGTTTACAATATCATAACCACCAGAATAACGTGGGCTTCAAAGCAAAAGATGTTTATTTCTCTCTCATGGACAAGACCAGAGGTGGGTGATAATAACAGTGTCAATAGGGTCCTGAGCTTTATTCTTTTGGCTTCATTATGCTCAATGCATGGCTTCCTTTTTAAAGATCTCATTGTCTAAGATGGCTGCTGGAGACCTCTCCATTTTATCAATATTCCAGATTAGAAATAAAAAAAAAAGAAAGAAAGAAAGAACAGGATAGAGGCTCTTCTTTCCAGACGTCTTCCTATAAGTTCCTTTTAACCTGTCCGTTTATATGGTATCACCCCTAAACTTAGCCTTATGGCCAAACGAACTGGCAAAGGAAGATCTTTGGGAAAAAGGAGATCTGTGGGCAGGGTGCATTGCTAAGAGTTATGTTAACTAGCAAAGAAGGGTAGATTATGTAAAAAGAAAGTAACCAACACTCTCTTTAGCACCTGCCCTGAGGCAAATGCTTCCACTTACTTCATGATCATCATCACAAGGGCAAGCATCTATTAAGTACTTCCAATGCACATTGCTATGTGTTTTAACTTCCATTATCTAATACCTATTTTCTCATACTATTCCCAATATATAGGCGAGAAAACCAAGGATTTAAGCAATTATATTACTTCACCAAAGTTATAGATAGTAAGTCTCAGGACTTCTAGGACTGTATGACCAAAAGTCCATGCATTCAGCCACTGGACTTTTTTCTACTTCCCCTATAGTCATGAGAGGTTTGACTGAATCTAGTCAACTGTGAGTTCAAAGTGGCTATCCACATAGAATGTCATGAGCTAAATTAGAGATTGTTTTGATTATGGGAACAAACACCTCATTGCCCTCATAAAAGCACTGGTTAGGAGAAAATAAAGGATGGGTCAAAAGAGAAAGAAGAAATCTGTGGTCGAAGTTTATGGCTGTGTATATATGAGTGAGTCCAGCTACACAAGGGAAGCAAGCGTTTCTGTATAGATGGCCTGAAGAAAGTAACTGGTACTCCTGCATAGAGGCTGCGTGTGGGCTGGGTGTTAAATAATCTAATAAACATGGCATCTGTCAGCAATAATGGTAGGGAGAATAATTAATTCTTGGTTAAAGTACTGCTGGCTGCCTTGATCACAAGAGTCAATATCTAAGCAACTTGCCCAAAGTGCCAAGTTTCCATAATAAAATGGAAGTTTTAAATTTAAACAAACTCATAGAAGTACAAACACTGTGGATTATTAGTCAGAGAATTCTTTTAGGGCCAGAGGAGCCTCCTTGAGCCAAAGGAATGATTAAATTGCCAATGCAAATATAAACAGAAGTCCAATTAAAGAATTCACTCATTGTTTTTCATTTCTTTGATAACTTTGCCCTGTTGTGTCTTTAACTGAGTGAGCTAATTTTTCTCTTCTACAGTGCTACCAAACAAATATTCCCCTGAAATTCCATGTCGGTCCAACTTTTGTTAAAAGCACAGAATTTTTAAATGCTGTGAAAAGAAAAAACAAAAGCCAAACCATGACTATCCCAATAAAGAACTAATGGCTTCACATTAATTAAAAGAATCGTATCTAGTTGGAAAGATGAGTCTAATAATGCCATTTCCTCAAGAAATTTTGAGTCATTAAGATTAAAATACAAGAAAGCTACATGAGTAAACTAATTGTTCTTAGCTTGGCCTACACTGAATGGGCTATTGCCTGTAAAGTCACCACAGGTTCAAGTTCATTTTTTGTTGTGGTATCTATCATTAGAACATTACAGGAAAATCCAAATATACCAATAAACCAACTGTTTATTAAGACGAAGGAGTAACTATGACAGTTCATGAGATTTAAATAGCACTCTTAAATCTTTTCTATTTGTTGTCTTATTTCTCTTAGAAAATAATAGTGAAAGGGAATATAAGGGAAGGGAGAAGAAATGTGTGGGAAATATCAGAAAGAG
This sequence comes from Canis lupus familiaris, assembly GCF_011100685.1. Classification (NCBI taxonomy): domain Eukaryota; kingdom Metazoa; phylum Chordata; class Mammalia; order Carnivora; family Canidae; genus Canis; species Canis lupus. The sequence goes on along the minus strand of NC_049244.1, from coordinate 24,162,736 downwards.
AGACAGAACATAAAGACTCCTAACTCTGGGAAACGAACTAGGGGTGGTGGAAGGGGAGGAGGGCGGGGGGTGGGGTGAATGGGTGACAGGCACTGAGGGGGGCACTTGACGGGATGAGCACTGGGTGTTATTCTGTATGTTGGTAAATTGAACACCAATAAAAAATAAATTTATTTAAAAAAAAAGAAGAAAGAAAGTGATGAGGAGGTAGAAGCAGTTGTATCCTGAAAAGAGAATGAGGCATACAAAAAAATGTGTTGACCTTTTGGAGCAGGGAAGCCATGTCTGAGGCAGAGCAAGAAACAGCCACTCTTATAGTGACCCCATGAGGGCCACTAGCTTCCTCTTTGCTGTCCTCTCTGCCCTGCCACTCTATCATTACCTCCATTGCCTTTACACATTCTCTCCCTTGCTTCTTCTTGGTCTAAAAAATTGAATGACTCCAGTCAAGAGTCTAAGATGGGGTCTAGCAAGACTTCTCCTTCCCTTCCCAGGGTTCTCAAGGGGAGTAGACCAAATGGTTTGCCCCATTTCCTGCCAATTGACATTGGACAATAAATATAGCAGAAAGTAGAGTAGCTGTGGCTGTTACTGACCTTACTCCATCTCTGTGATCCAAAATAGGAAAGATTTTTTTTTTCTCAAAGATAATATATTTTTCTGGTTGATCGACACATAAAGTTCCACTCCAGACCCTATGGCTTTAAAGGAACAAGGGGGCTGACACCTTCCTGTAAAATTTAAAATGTCCTAAGAACGTGCCCTCATATACTATTACCAATGACAGACTGATTAAAATCTGGATGCAAGCCTGGTAAAATGCACCAAGACAGTTTTAAAAAGACCAAGAGAGGTGTTAGCAGACTAACACCAGGATAGCAGAAAGGGTAAACCTGGGGAATATCAGAAATGGGGATACATTGAACCCCTGAATAAATAAAAGCAAAATCTGCAAAGTGTGAAGTTTTACTGAGAGGTTTCTAAAGGATTTGACTTTGCTTAGATGGGCCCACCAGCATGAATGATCTACCTCTCAAGTGGTCTTTGCGATCTGTACTAACCTATGTTATCCACTGGTTTAGTCGGAGCCCAAGGGAAATGGCAGCATCAACAAAAGACTCCCATCCATTGTGGAAGATGAAGAGGAGGAGGAGGAAGGGGAGGACGAGGAGACAGTCTCCCTTTCTCCCATCTACACGAGGGGAGCCTCCTCTGCACGCAGCAAAAAGGGTGGAAGCAATAAAAGCTATCTAGGCTTAAGCTTGAAGCAGCTGGCTTCAGGCACTGTGCCATTTCACTCACCCAGCAGAGTCTCCAGTTCACATTCCCCAAAAAACAAACAGGAAATCGACCCACCTAACCATGGTAAAAGGAAAGAGAGAAACTTGAAATTGCAACTTTCAGCTTTGAATAGTGCTGGACCCCCAGACCTCAGTCCAAGGTAAGAATCACATCATGCAATTCTTTCCTGGGTGAAAGGGCTACTTTTTGTTCAAATTAGTGCCGTGTTAGTAAATTATTCAGCCTTCTGGGCCTCTCAACCACACAGGTTTCTAGCCTGGCTTCTTCAACTTTCCTGGATTTTGTGTGCAATTTTTGCCTCTACATGGAGGAGTGTGCAATGTAATAATTAGTTTTAGTCATATTCTCAAAAGGGTCCATTAAATATTCAGAAGTCCTTCATCCATTTAGCTCTACCTCTTATTATAAGTTTGTATTTCTACACTGTAATTCTATAATTTATAAATTTAAATGAAAATAAAAGAACAAGGCTCATTGATGTTATTCCCTCAGTACTTGAACCCACCAAAAATTTTATGGAACAATAAGTTAAAATCGTAAAGAAAATGAAGTGATGTTCATTTTTAATACTGATTTCTTCATCATTGTGGATAACTGAAACTTGGTTTTATTTTTGCCTCTTCCATAGGTAACATGGCATGGCTCTACTTTTACTTTTAAAAATTCACTTTAGGATTAACTAAAGATAATTGAGAGGGTGAAAAATCCTGACTCAGATAATGTGAAAGGAGTAGTTTATGGTGCATACAAGCAATACTGAAAAATCACATCATAGGTGAATAATAAATAAAAGCAAGAAAAAAATACTGATTGCTTCCTTTGTGTCATGTCCTCTGCTAGGTAATTCCACATTCACTATTGCATTTAGTCTCCTCAGGAATTCAGGAGTCCTGTAAAATAATTCATGTTATCTGTACTATGAAGATATAGGAAGTGAACTATTTTGTCTAAAATCTCAGAGATTAAGTTTGGAAATCTGGATTCAAATTCTGTTTTTCTACTTGAAAGGCAAGTGATATTTGTCAATATATTCAACTAGTCATTTGAAGAAAACACAATTTATCCATTTAGAGAGAATATTTTTAAAAATTAGCAAAACAGTGAAAAAAGCAGGTGGACATTAAAGGTTCAGGAATTCAGCTGAGGATGGTAATTTGAAAATATTGCCTTATTCTTCTCCTTCCTACATTTTAAATAAGAAAGACAATAAATCTTAAAGGGAAATATATCAGAGCTGGAAAAGAAAGGTTTATGTACAATTGATCCTAACACTTATAAAAGGATTTTGAGGATCTGCATCAAAATGCTAACAGTAGTGATGGATTACAGGTGATTTTTGTTTTCTAATTTTTACTTTTATGTTTAAATTTTCTACAATAGACTTATATTTTTAAAATAATGAGTAGCTTAGACATTTTTTAGCAAGAAAAGACTAGGCAAAGTCTTAATAGTTATTTATATGTAATTATTTAACTCTTACTTCAGAGTATTGTCCAGGTTGAGAGTAAAGGTGTCATCAAAGTTATTTAATGTGATGCTATAATCACTAGATTAAAACATTTAATTCTGGATAGATTGGTGATTTAACATGAATTCAGATAAGAAGAATTCTGTAGTTTAAGGCTTTGAATCTGAGAATAAATAAGATTCTAAATTCTATATTTCCATTGGAATACAATGTACACTAAAATTGTGAGCCACATATGTAATTTTAAATTTTCTAGTAGCCACATTTTTTAAAAGCAAACAAAACAGAACTCAAAAAAACAAAATAAAGTGAAATTTAATTTAATAATGTTTTATTTTTATTTGACTCAGTATGCCCCAAATAATATAATTTCAAATGTAAATAATATTAAAAAATTTTTAATAAAACCATTTGCATTTTTTCACTCAAGCCTTCAAAATCCAATGTGTATTTTATGCTTACAGCATATCTCCATTTGCATGAGCCACATTTAAGGTGCTCAATAGCCATATAAGGCTAATGGCTATCATATTGGATAGTACAGCTTTAGAGTATGTAGAATTTAGAAATTAACACAATATTTTAGTCTTCTAGAAATACTGGAACCCAGGGTGCCTGGGTGGCTCAGTCGGTTAAGTGTCCAACTCTTGGTTTCAGCTCAGGGCATAATCTCAGGTTGGTAAGATGGAGCCCCAGTTAGACTACATGCTCAGTGGAAAGTCGGCTTGGAGTTCTCTCTCCCTCTTCCCCTGCCCGGCAGCCCCACACTCTCTCTCAGGTGCTCTGTCTCTCTGTCTAAAATAAATAAACAAAATCTTTAAAAACAAAATACTGGAACCCATTAATATAAATGCACAACTAGCCAATGTCCTTTATTTTAAATAGGATTGTTGATGGAATTGAAGATGGAAATAGCAGTGAGGAAAGTCAGACTTTTGACTTTGGCTCTGAACGCATCAGACTGGAGCCCAGAGTCTCCCCACCTCTTGGAGGTAAGTTCTGTATTTAGCCTTTTGACGAAGGGTGATATTTCTTTTTATCTTGTAATGTTTGGCATAGGCACTTTTTTGCCTTCCCATTCTCTGAATATTTTCTACATGATAGAACTTTACCAATGTCATTGAACAATTAAACTTGAGTCTGTCCCATCTCCAAATTATTAAGATATAATTTGAAATTGTTTCTCTGTCCAGGCTAGATGCTCTGTCATTTACCAGCCCAGGTAAATGGTATGTCAGGAGACTCAAGTTTCTGCTGTTGATTAAAGGGTGACCATGTTTTCTTACTACAAATGCAGACTAATCCACAAAAGCATTATCCAGAGGAAAAGCTGTATTGGTTGTACACTATGGGAACATTGGTTATTTTTAACCAACCTATTGGTTAGAGATTGTGTATGTGCATTTTGTCAGAGCTTAAACAACTTCAAAAGGATGTAAGAAGGTTGGAAATGATGGAGACCTATGTGAAGCACTACCCTCTGGTGATGGTGAATTAATGTAAGGGTACCCCTAAACCTAACCAGCCTCCTCTCTCCTTTGCCTTCTTGAGTTCATTGTCCATAAAAAGAAATCTATCAACATAATGAAGACCAGAAATAACAAGTAAATTCTAAAGAAGACACACTTGTAGTTATAATAAAGTGAGAATAATGAGCAAGCATAGGATATCCAAAACAATTTACCAGAAAACTACCAGATGTAAGGCCAATAGTCCCCTGCCAACTCTGTCATCCCCTTCCCACTCAGCTCTGAGATCCTGTGTCAGTATCTACTAATAATTAGTGAATATTTCTGTGAACAAAACCAAGCCCAGTAAAAACTTTTGAATGTATAGTTCTGGGTGTGTGTCTCCTTTTTTAGAATACCAGTATTCCATGTCAATCAACAATCCTACTTCCTGGCACTCATCATCTTCTGGGGAAATGGAAAGGTCCTTATAAGCTTCCCTGATGGAAGTGAGGGGAATTGCAGATGGAAGGAAGACAGGGATAGAAGGAGTACAGATCTCAGTCAACAATCCTGATTCATTCATTTGATTGACTTACCTGTGCTGATATTACTCTGGGGAAAGAGGCACAGAAATCATAGTTACAGTCACACTGATGTATTTGCTATGAAAGTTGATGGTAGGTCCCAATTGGAAGTTTTCCTTATTGACTAACCTAGACCTAGACATGATGCACAGAACCTCACCACATCCATCCACCTATTTCTGGTCCCCCCACCTCCTTATAGCCTCCTCTTCTTGTATTCCTAACATTCACTCCTACACTCATGCACTCAAGCAACAAATTTTCTTGGCTATACCTCCTAAGCCCTACATTCTAAGACTTTGTGTCCTTACTGCCACCATACTTTTCCTTACCACATCCATCTCTTGCCTGCATTGCTACCAAGGTCTCTTCTCTGGCCTCACTCTGCTCTCCATACAGAGTAAACTTTTTAAAAAATACAAGTTTATTCTTATAATTCTGATCCTATGCTTTAAACCCTTAAATAGCTTCCTATTGCCCTTAGTGTGAAATTCAAATCTATTGCCTAATTGCTTTTTAAATGTCTCTTTTCCCAGCTAGACTCTAAGCTCCATGAGGGTCAATTACATTTTCTTTATTCATTGCTCTCTCTTCTAAAGGAGGCATGGTCTATTATATATGTTCTCTAGTCATTCATTGAATTAATAGATTAACTTTGCAAAGTCTTTGCAAAATGAGCTTCTATTACTCTGCCACTTCAGACTGTTTTCAGTGACTTCTTTCTTCCACACGTTTTCTACCCATAATTTACCAGAATTAAGATATTAGGATGACCATATAATTTTCTATAAATATATTTAAATAATAAGTATAAATAAATTATATATGTATATGTCACATATACATATATAATTATATATGTAATATATAATATATATATATTCCTTTCCACTCCAGCTAGCAGCAATTCATCCAAATTTTTGGTGCTGACAGAAATAAATGTATTTGGAAGAGTAAGGTAAAGAAAAAGTGCAGATAAGAGAACCAGGAAATAGGAGATACTATCTTTTAGAGTAACACAGGAGGAGATAGGAAACCTATAGTAAAGTTAAGCACCTGAAATATAAGTGGGGGAGGATGCTCTCATGGGCATGGGAATTAATATTTGGGGGGAAAAAGAGGAAAAGAACATTCCTTTTCCATGGTTTAGGCACTGACTGTGATATATTTTTAGAGAATGATCAAAAAAGAAAATATGCCATCTTGGAACATGGTGGTGATTGTGTTCAGGGGAAAGGAAGATATGATGTGAACACATCCAATCAGTGTGGTCACAGTCCCCACTATGATACGTTCCTAGTTTCAAGGAGTGTATCAGGCATGATCCAGAGGATTACTAGAAGCATGTCCATTTCCAGGGAGACAGAACCTACAGTGCACAGGCATCAGGAAGATTAAAGGTAGTAGCTTAAGCTTCCTTCCCCATTCCAACTGCCCCAATTCTCAAATATGAGGTTTATTACTAAAGGACTCATTTTGTGTGTGTTCCACTTTTCAGACCCAGAGATTGGAGCTGCTGTTCTCTTCATTAAAGCAGAGGAGACCAAACAGCAAATAAATAAACTCAACAGTGAGGTATGGAACTTCCTCTTTTTTTGGTCATGCTGGAGTGGTAAGAGCTATAAATCCTAGTTGCTAGCAAAAGCAATATAATTTAATTATAGGCATGTGCTCTGGTGTCAGACCAGCATGGATGAATTCCCACTAAGCCTCATATGAGTTACGTGACCTTTTATAATTTACTTACCCTCTCTCTATTTCCCTGTGTACAAGAAGAGGACAATAAAGGGCCTTATGGCCCACTGTGAAATTGAAATAGTAAAGGCAAATCATTTAGCATAAAGTAAGCACTAAATAAATGATAATTATACTAATTAGTGTCATAAATGTATTGATACTTGATATAACTGGTGCTTTTTCACTTTTTTCATGTACTTTAATTTTTAATGAGTTAAAGCAAGATGATTAATATAAAGATGAATGCTATTTCTCAGAATAATCACATGGCTTAAAATGCTCTTCCCTTCCCTGACATATATTTGCTGTGTAACTTTGAACACTTTTACTCTCCAGATCTTACCATCTATCCATGTAAAATCAGGTAACTTTTTAACAACTTTATTAAGATATATTTTAGTTTATTTTTTTTAATTTTTATTTATTTATGATAGTCACAGAGAGAGAGAGAGAGGCAGAGACATAGGCAGAGGGAGAAGCAGGCTCCATGCATCGGGAGCCCGACGTGGGATTCGATCCCGGGTCTCCAGGATCGCTCCCTGGGCCAAAGGCAGGCGCCAAACCGCTGCACCACCCAGGGATCCCCTAAGATATATTTTATATATCATAAAATTCATCCATTTCAAGTATGCAATTCAATGATCTTTAGTAACTTCATTGAATGGCTCCACTGTCATACCAGTTTTAGAATAATTTTACCACCTCCCACCCCCCCAACCACTGACAACAAGACTTCTCATAGTGATTTATGATTAATCCCTGTTCCCTCATCCAGCCCTAGGTACCCACTTACCTACTTTTTGCTTCTTCCAGCCATTTCATATAAATAGAGAAGGTAATTTCTGAATCACTGTCCTAATTTGGTGTCCTCCCCAAAAAAATTCAATTAGGAAAAAAAAAAAAAAAAACAGATTCAAGACAACAATTTGGATGCAAATAGTTTATTTGGGAGGTGATCCAGAAAGCAGTTGGGGCTCACTCCTGGTGGGGACCACTGAGAGAGCATGTAGGACAACTCAAAACTGTTCTACCATTAGGCAAGGAAAAGGGGAATTGAGGGTGGTTCCTAAGAGATTGACTCTCTAGCTCTTCATGCAGGCCTAGCTGCAGAGGAGACTCAAAAGCTTGCTTCTTCAGACAGGAATATGCAGGAAGACCTGGACCTGTCTTTGGTGACCTTTAGGGTTGACCTAAGGTGAGGACATGTGGGTAGGCACAGACACACCCTTTCTAGGACTAAAGTTTTAGATTATCTGATGAGATCTTAGCAAAAAATGTAACCACTTACTAACACTGATGAGATTTCTGAAAATGAAATCATATGATCATAATCAGTTTCCAATTATCTGTAATAGAGGAAAACTGGGTAGCTTGTCATGAAGGTCAGAGGTTTTTCTTAAACCTGTGTGTCTTCAGCTTCGTGAAGATTTACAATTTACTACCATTTCCCCTTCTGTGTCCACTCTCTCTGGAAGTGAAATTGTTGCTAACAAGACAAAAGAGCTCCAATGGACAGAGTAACAAGATAGGAATGGAAAACTAACCGGATTGAAACTTCTTAAATCACAAGGACTTGGCCATACACTGGATTACCTAAATAACCTCCTGTTAAAAATCCATTTAAAAAACAAAACAAAACAAAACAAACTAAATACCTTGTCAGAGAAACTTCTATTGAATAATTTCTTTTCACATACTGTTTTTGGCTAAAAGCACCCATTGATATAATTTGAATTCTTTTCCCTCACATTTGAGATCATGTAATGGTTTTAAGAATTGACTGACCTATATCTTAACTCAAATATTGGAGTTCATAATTGTTCTGGGAAAGAAATATGTTTATATCTTCACCTTTTGGAAATTACATAATTTTCCCAAGTCACGGCTGTAAATCCACACATGATATGATTTTTCTTTGACAATGTGAGCCAGTGGTAGATACGTTAAAACAGATAAGCACTTGAAAAACAAAACATTTCCCCAGTGTGATTTGGTATTCATGATTGCTTTTCTAGTGAGATGACATAAATCTTTTTATCTTGCTATATATTGAAATAAAAAGGGCAAGTTAAAATATCAATTGTCCAATTATCCTTCCCTAAAGAATTAGTTTTTTCTTATAGGAAATATCTGATTTCTTCATGGTTGAAGCTTAAGTAAGAAAATCTTATCCTTTACACATAACTTAATTTATACAGTCTTGACCCTTTGGTGCATTAAAACCCACTAAGATAGGCAGAATGAAAATACAAATTGGTTTCAAACTGTAAAATTATCTTTCTTCCAACCTCCTATTTGTTTTTTCCTCATACCTCCTATAAAGTAATGTTGCTTATCATAGCAAAAAAAAAAAAAAAAAAACTACCTTTTAAAATCCAAGCCTAATTTTTCCATTTCACCTGTATCCTACCACTCACCCATGTGCTCATCTGATTGCTTTATTCTTCATTTATTCTATTCCTTGTTAGTGGTAAACAAGAGAATTGATAATGACCATGGAATTACTGCATAATAATAACTCTGTAATAAAAAGGGCAATCTCAATATATGTGGGGTATGTCAAGCATTGTATAAAGTTTGAGAACATGGCAACAACTCTATTCTGATATTTGCTTAAATATTTAAGATATAAAGAAACTGTTCATTGATGTGTAGATTTCATAATCAGCTGGCTAAATACAGAACAAAAATCAGGAAAGGAATCATGTTGGTAATAACCTACATTCACAGAACAGTGAAGAGAGTTTAAAAGATGTAGGGCAGCTACTAATATTAGAACACTTTTGAAAACATTGCCATTGCTTTACAGCAAACAAAGAAATAGTGCAATTCTAAGGAAATCGTTTAAAAATAACAACAAAATGTCACTGTGGGGGCCATGGGCTGTGTAAGTCAAGTGCTCCATTTCTGAAAAGGTTTGTAGGTAAGGGTTAGAATGTTTCCTTATTTCTGAAATCTGGCTGACCCAGAAAGACATTGCAGCAAAGCCTACCGGGGGAGCCTGCGTGCTTGGCCACAGCAGGCATAAGACATAAAACAGACTAGTAAAGAAAGAGAATAAGCTTTGGAGAAAGAAAAATATTCAGATCCCTACTCATAAAATTAACCATCTGACTTCAGCAAAATGTTCACCTTCCCTAAGTTCAGATTTTTCCTCTATTAAGTGGTAATAATAACATCTGCAATATAGGATCATTGCAAGAACTTTATACCATAAATAAAGCACCCAGCATGATGTTTTCTGTTAATAAGGGGTCAAATACTCATTTTCTCTTTCTACAAGGTTATACTTCCATTCAACAGAAGGCTACTCTCAAGTTAAAGCCCCCTGCTCCCTCCTCCTACCCGGTGTGGAGTAATAGGAGAGGATTTGTCTCAGTGCTTTCATGGGAGAGAAAATTTTGAATTTTCATGAGGGATAAAATGAAAATTAATAGATTTAAGGGACACAGATGATCATAAAAATTACTGTTTTTACCTGAGACTTTTTTTTTGCTATGAAAATTCTTAATATAAAATTAGAATAGAAAATGATAGGGCAAAGTGTTTATATTTCAGTGCATCTTATTTTAGCTAAATAATTTGATGAGATAGTGTCACTGAATCAATGTAAAGAACACTTGTTCTGTAAGACTTAGAGATTAAAGGGCAAAGACACCCAGTATGCCACTTAAACAATGCTTAATCATTACCTGCTACTATACTAAACATGTAAGTAGCAAAAATGATTATTAAACTAGGCAGAAAAGAACCTGCCAAGCTTACTGGAAACATCATCATAGCCAAATCTTCATTTTCAAAATGAAAGAATGCAGGTGTCTTGTTAAATCATCCTTGTTCAGCAAGGGGTATTTGGGCTGGAATGCTCTGATTGCCACTTTTTAGCATTTTTTTTGTATGTACACAAAGTTAATATTAGATCATTTTAACCCACCCAAGTCTTAAATATATTCATAAGAATTAAATGTACATTTCTAAACAAAAAATGGCCTTCGTAGAAAAAACTTGTATTTACTATTTAAAGGGAAAAGCCTGACTTTTCATACTATTTATTAACTCCTTTTTTAAAAAACAACTTTTCTGAGATATAATTAATATATCATATAATTCACCTATTTATTTTTTTAAGATTTTATTTATTTATTTGAGGGGGAGAGAGGAGAGAGAGAGAAAGAGAGAGTGCACAAGCAGGGAGAGGGGCAGAGGGAGAAGCAGGTTCCCTGATGAAGGCAGACACTTAACTGACTGAGCCACCCAGGCACCCTAATTCATCCATTTAAAGTGTATAATCTGAAGGCTTTTAGTATGTTCATAGAGTTGTGCATTCATCACCTTAATCAATTTTAAACCATTTTATAACCCCACAAAGAAACTCCGTATCATATAGCCATCACTTGTAATGCCTGAAGTCCCCCTATCCTGAACCCTATTAATCTACATTCTCTGCCCATATTTTTGTGTATTTTGAACATTTCATATAAATGGAATCATACAATATGGTCCTCTGTGACTGGCTTTTTTTCGTTTAGTATAATGTTTTCAAGGTTCACCCATGTTGTGGCTTGGGAGTACTTCATTTGTTTTTATACCCAAGTAATATTCCATTGTATGGATATACCACTTTTTGCTTATTCATTCATCAGCTGATGGACATTTGTGTTGTTACCACCTTTTAGCTAATATGAATAATGTTGCTATGAGCATTCCTAAGACATTCACACAAGTTTTTGTGTGGACATGTTTTAATTTCTCTTGGGTAATTAAGTGGAATTGCTGAATCGTAATGTAACTCTATGTTTAAACATTTGAGAAACTGCCAGACTGTTTCCCAAAGCAGCAGCAGCACTTTACATTCAGCAGTATATGAAGGTTCCAAGCTCTCTTTTCCTTGCCAGCAATTTTTTGTTTGTTATAAGACTTTTTTATTATAACCATACTAGAGTGTATGAAGTGGTATTTCATTGTGATTTTCACTTGCATTTCCTTGATAGCTAATAATATAGAGCATCTTCTCATGCTTTAGAAAGTTGTCTATTCATGCTTTGGAAAGTCGTCTATTCAGATCCTTTGCCCACTTTAAAATTGGATTGTCTCTTTGTTACTGGGTTGTAAGAATTACATATATATTCTCGATACAAGTTATGATGTGCAGTTTCCTTCTCCCATTATTGAAGTTGCCTTTTTATTTTCTACACATTTTTCTTTGAAACACAAAAGTATTAATTTTGGTGATATTCAGTTTATTCTTTCATTCTTTGTGATTTTGAAGTCACATCTACAAATTTGTAGCATGAGATCAATGAAGTCTCCTTCAGTCAAAGAAATAGAATAGCAATATCAGAAGTTGTTCCTTACCAAAGATTTGCTTTATTACTTTTCTAACTGGCAATGAAAATTTAGACTTCTATTAATAATTCACACAGAGAAACTTACATGAGTAACATCCATAGTAAAGGGTATGCCTCAGTCCTCTGAATTAGTATTATCATTATATCTTTTATTTGACAATTAGTTTAACCAAACACACTCAGAGAATTGTGAGACCATTCCAAGTTCTGACTGTACAATCTCATTTCTTCCTCATCATGATCACATATGTATTCTTAACCATCAATTCTCAAAAGTAAAACCTAAAAAAAATTTGTACATTCACTTTTTGACATAGAAAAACAAAATCCATTTAACTGCTGACAAGCCATTCTGTAGTTTTCATTTTAAAACATAAGTATTACTGATTATAATGCTACGTTTTGTGGGCATAGCTTTCTAAACTGGAATATACCCAACTATTTAATGATTTGCAGGATGCTTTTTGTTTATTTTCAGTTCTCAAGCCTGTATACCTAGGTAGATTTGTAGCTCTTATGAGAGATTTCCTGATAATAAATACATACCTCATACATACATACATACATACATACCCTAAACAATAGTGAGGATCTCCCAAAAGGAAAAAAAAATGCCACTCAAAAGTTTATCCTGTGAAGTATGAATTTAATATGGATATAGCTTTTGGATATTAGGTGTTTTTGTCTTCCTAACCTGTGATACATAAGCCTCTCTTATTTTGAGTAGAGGGACTAAATGGACATATTGGTAAAGGTCCAAGGGGGACCAATGCCACATTCCAAATGGGCAACTTGAGCAGGAAAAAGAGTATTTACAAAGAAGTTAGTTGAGTGTAGGGCAACCACAAAGGTTAGCACTGTCCCTCCCACTGTGGGTATAATAACAATAGAAGAGCACTACAACTCCTGGGTCTGAAGGGGCCAGGGTAGAGAGTGATTATAGATAGAATCTTGAGTCCCAGAAAGGTGGAGAAGGCCACCTGAAAAGAGCTGTGATCTTTTGTTGGGACCCTCTGTGACCTTCTGCCCACCTCAACTCTGCAGGGAAGCAGCCAGAGGAACATATACCCCGACTTCCCTCTTCTATCTCTCTTCGATCTGCTGATGTTCTACAATGGCCAAACCCAACCAGAAGCCAATGAGCCAATGAGCCTGTTGATGGAGTTCATACAAGTCAGTCTCAGCTCATACAAGGAGCAGAATTGGTTGGAATGTGGATCTATTCTAGAAATAAAAATGAGAAATATTCCGTAAAATGAGTTATTGTGTATTCAAGCAAGTACAGAGAAATTCAAATGAAATTTAAACAATTGGTTATTAATTATTTATTAGTAGTAATTAGCCAGTTAGTAATAGCCTAGTTATTAACTGGCTACTAACTAATAGTTTCAGAATAACTGTTTTTTTTTTTAATGAATATGGGTGTTCCTCTCCCATACTTCCTAAATAACTTGTAAGTTTTGATACATTCTTTAAGGATTTATTTATTTATTTGAGAGAGAGATCAGGGGAGAAGGGCAGAGTCTTAAGTAGACTCCATGCTGAGCATGGAGCCTGACACAGGGCTTGATCCCCCAACCCAGAAACCACAACCTGAGTCAAAATCAAGAGTCTGGCACCTAACTGACTGCACCACTTAAGAGCCCCATAAATTGATACATTTTTTTAAAAGATTTTTTTAATTCATCTATTCATGACACAGAGAGGCAAAGATACAGGCAGAGGGAGAAGCAGGGTCAATGCAAGGAGCCCGATGCGGGACTCGATACCGGGTCTCCAGGATCAGGCCCTGGGCTGAAGGCGGTGCTAGACCGCTGAGCCACCCGGGCTGCCCAGGTTCATACATTTTTAAAAGAACATACCCCTCTGCCATTTTCCATTCATCAACAGAAAAATTAAGTCCAATAATTGATCCAATCTAGCAGCTACAAATAGTATTAGAAATTTTTTATAGAATTTCACAATTGGAAGGGATTACAGGGAAATTTTTCTTTCTTCTCATCCCCTAATACATGAATTTCACCTTTTTAAAAATGAGAACATCATACATCTTTCAGAAGGGCTCTGATTCCACCTCCAGTCTAATATGAATTTTCGTGATTCTTCCATGATGAATCCCAGTTTTTAAGTGCCTTCTCTGAGTTTTAATACTTGCTTTCTAACCTTGCCATTCAGCATTTTCTTTTCTATACTTTTATGTTATTTTCATGTGCACATTTCTTCTTTCCCCAAGCTCTTGAGAACTTTGATCATATCTCCAAAAAATTCTGTGAATTGCCTCAAAATTATTATTATTATTTTTATTGTTGTTGTTAAAGTATGCAGACTTTACAGAAGTACAACAGAGAATGTCCTTATCTCAAGTAGGTCAATGTTCAGGACTAGAAAATAAATATATATGAACTTGAGAAGGCTTGGAGATTCTTTAAGTCTTTTTATTAGAGAACCATAAGGCACGTAGACAAATGGGAACTGACACTTCCCATTTACTTGTACCTAATTAGAAATAAACACAATATCATAAATCAATACTAAATTAGTCAGATTTCCCTTTTGTGCTTATGTGACCATAGGATAAGATAGAATTTGAAAATAATTTATGTAATAGGTAGACGAATTGTTCTGAAATCAATATTTTAGCAATCTCAGCTTCAATATTGTATTTTTATAATGTGGGAGAATCATAAAATTTGAAATTTGAGAGATATCTCCGAGGCCACCTATTCTAGCTTATCTTCTAGTAGTGGAATTTTGTTTCTGAGATTTTTAGCAAGAAGTTATTTTGCCTGAACATTTTCTATAGTGAGAAACTCACTATGTCCCAATAGAAAGCTACACTAGTATTTTCCAAACCTAGTTGTGCTTTCAGATTCTCTAGAACTTTTTACATGATTATAGATTGTAGATATTTTATAAATTATGAATATATAAAATATATTTAATATTAGTAAGTATTTTAAAAATAACAATTCCTTTGGCCAGGCATAGACTAACTGAATCTCAGAACTCTAGAGTTGGCACTGGGAATCTGTATTTTTAAAAATTTTCCAAATGCAGGGCACCAAGGCGGCTCAGTCAGTTAAGCTTCTGACTTGTGATTTTGGCTCAGGCCATTATCTTAGGGTCCTTGGAGCCTCAAGTTGAGCTCTGTGCTCAGCAGGGAGTCTACTTAAGGATTTTCTTTCTCCCTGTCCCTTTGCCCCTCCCCCACTCATATTTTCTCTCTCTCTCTCTCTCTCTCTCTCTTGCTCTCTCTCTTTCTCTAAAGAAACAAAATCTTTTAAAAAATTCTCCAAGTGCTTCTGATGACAGCCAACCTCATTCCTCAGTTTAGCTATTAGAAACCTATTCTCTATATTTACCTCATATAACTTTCTATAAAGCCTTTTTATTAATATTTCCTACTCTATCCCTCTTGAGTTGCATAGAAAAAGCTACATAAATGTTTTTTATGCTGAAAATATTTTAAATTTTGAAGATAGCTAATATCTCTCTTCCTCCCCATTCTGTAGCATATTTTCCTCCTCTCTAATGCTCTCTCTTCCTGAAACTTTACTCATGTAACATGAAATACAGACCCTTTAATCATCATGATTAACTTCCTCTGCCACTGACCCCTCCTCTTGTCCAAATTTCTTAAAGACAACCACAAATGATCCCAGTGTCCTATAGATGACATTTCCAGAACAGACCATATTGTCTATCATGTTTTAGTTTACGAAAACACCTGAAGGTCTTGTATTTTTCTCTCTGTTCAGAAAGCTCTTCCCCAATATCTGCATGGAAGCTCTCTTCCCTCTTTTAAGCTTGTGTTCAGATGTCAACTTAGTGAGGTCTTCCTTGACCAGTCTTTTTAAATAGAAGTCCCCTCTACCCAAATTACTTCTAAATTTGTTCTTCCTCATAGCTTATCAAACCTCTGATACAGTACATAGTTTATTTATCTAGATTTTTCATCATCTTTATCTCCCATTAGGATGTCAGTTCTATGAGGACAAGAATATTTATCTGTCTTTTTCTTTGCTATGACTGGCTACATACAGTAGCCATACATTTATGGTGATGAATGTATAAAAAGTGCTGGATTATGCATTACATCTTTTTTAACCATCAGGTAGAACATTGAATAAAAGAGAAAATAAAATTCCAATTTTGAGTTTGAAGAGACCCTATAAATCCCATCATGTGAGATGCTTCTATCATGGATTAGTAAATTGAGGCCCAGAGATAATCACATATGCAGCAAGAGGTATAGAAAGGCTTAAAAAGCCTTAAAAGTCCCATTTCAGTGGCTTTTTTTATTGGGTTAGTTTTCAGAGAAGGCTATCCTTGGTGTGCACTGAAAAGATTTCCTTCTGAAATATTAGATACCCATGTTAAGACTTGAGTCTTTGGTTTCTTAAATTACCCATATATACTTAAAAGTAATATTTGATTTAATAATGGACAGATAATTTTAAGATATGATAATTTTAGAAAGGGCTTTTCAAAAAAAGTCTAATAAAATACAGTGTATGTTTATTCAAGGGGAAAGATACATCTCCCAAATATGTTTTTCCATTGGTGACTATTCCACATGTTAGCATATTCAAATCCAGAAAAAGAAAAAAAGAAAGGAAAAGGAGTACATTTTGAAGCAAATAAAATGATAAGTGGGGTGGAGTCCACTGGTAAAATATTGATTTTTTTAAACGTATTTTTAAATCAAATCTGATAACTGGTAACAAAATACCGTTACTACAGCCTTATACTGACTTCAGTTGATGATCTGCAAGCCTACTCTCTAAAGTGAATCTCTTCAGCCTTGGTGATAAAGGAGTTCTATTCACATAGCATTCATTTGATAGAGAATTGTGTTTTTGTTTAAAACTCCATTATCAAAAAAGCTTGAATCGGGTAGGTGTCTACCGGTGGTTAAAAGAAAACTCTAGACCTCTGAACAAGCTTTAGGTAGTAGGTTCCATGATGCTTTATATTAGACCTTGCTGAACCAGTCTTTCTCACTGAGGTGTTCATTGCTCAATTGCTATGAAAGTAAAAGAAAAGCTTTTGCATTCATTCAAGTAGGTATCTATTCTTTTGGTGTTTTTTTTGGACACTGATTTGCAGTAGTTAAAAATTAGTCATTGAAACTTATAACAACCAGAAATAAAGGAGAAGCAATTAATGTAAATCAGTTTTCTTTTTCAGGTAAGATATTTGGGGATTTTTAAAGGAATTACATGTACATTGTATTTTTAAGTGAGATTCTAATGTACATACCAAATATTTTGTTTTTATTTTTTAACCATGAGCCATTTTAAACATATAGGTATTGATAAAATAACAGATGTCCAAATAACTATTATTCATATTAAGTAAATAATAACATATTTCTATGTTTCATATGTTGTGTACATACATGTTGAATGTACATCTATACACAGAATAATTCCCTGTGAGATAAACATACAAATAAGAAATAATAGAAACAAGCTGAATGACTCCTACCCATCAGGTGAATGAGAAAATCACTACATAGAGACAGATAGTAAAGGCCGGGACACATAAACCTTAAACCCCACCCCGGATAAAGTGCCACATAATCAAGAGGGAGCCCCTAACTCCCAGCATTGGAGAGTTTGGAACTAGAGCCCCCAACTAGGGTCTTCAAAACATCTGGCTCTGAAAGCCAAAGGGGCTTATTTTCACAAGTCCTACATGATTATAGCAAACAAAAATAATTTTTAAATGGTTGGGAGAACATAGCAGATAAGGGGCTAGTATCCAAAATTTATAAAGAACTGAACAAACTCAATGCCTCAAGAACAAATAATCCAATCGAGAAATGGGCAGAAGACATGAACAGACATTTCTCCAAAGAAGACTTACACATGGCCAACAGACACATGAAAAAAATGCCCAATATCACTCAGCATCAGGGAAATACAAATCAAAACCACAGTGAGATACAACCTCAACTGGTCAGGATAGCTAAAATTAGCAAGTCAGGAAATGACAAATGTTGGTGAAAATGTGGAGAAAGGGCAGTCCTCTTACACTGTTAGTGGGAATGCAAGCTGGTGCAGCCACTCTGGAAAACAGAGTGGAGGCTTCTCAAAAAGTTGAAAATAGAGCTACCCTATGACCCAGCAATTGCACTACTAGGTATTTACCCAATGATACAAATGTAGTGATCTAAAGGGGCACCTGCACCCCAATGTTTATAGCAGCAATGTCTACAATACCCAAACTATGGAAAGAGCCCAGATGTCTGTCGACAGATGAATAGATAAAGGTGTGGTGTATATAATGGAAAACTACCCAACCATCAAAAAAATGAAATCTCGCCATTTATACCAAAATGCTGCATATTTATATCCCAGACTGAAACCAAATCAACTCTAGGTTTAGAAAATGATTGGAATATATATCCATGATGTTCCATAGCAATTAAAAGAGGGTTTGTTCAGTTGTCCATCAACAGATAAATTGATATAGATGGGATTTGCATATATATATATACATACTCAGCTATCAAAAAAATGATATATATACTCAGCTAGTATGTATATATATATATACTCAGCTATCAAAAAAATGAAATCTTGCCATTTGCAACAATATGGATGGAACTAGAGGGTATTATGCTAAGCAAAATAAGCCCATCAGAGAAAGACAATTATCATAGGATTTCACTGATATATGGAATTTAAGAAACAACAGAGGATCATAGGGGAAGGGAAGGAAAAATAAAATAAGATAAAATCAGAGGGGGAGACAAACCATAAGAGACTCGATCATAGGAAACAAACCTAAGATTGCTGGAGTGGAAGGATGGGGTAACTAGGTGATGGACATTAAGAAGGCATGTGATTTAATGAGTATTGGGTATTATATAAGACTGATGAATCACTGAACTCTACCTCTGAAACTAATAATATCCTATATGTCAATTAATTGAATTTACATTTTAAAGAGTGAAAAAATGGGTGTTAAGAGCATCTCTATGGTTGTATATCCAAGTTCAGCAGAGAGGGAGCATGCAAAAATGCCCATTTCCTAGTTTCTCCCTGAAAGGGATATTACTGCATACTTTCCCAGCTGCTGCCTAAGGACAATCCACGTGCACCTAGGTACTCTCTATGATCCTCCACTTTGGGACACTGACAGATCTTGGGACACCCTCAACTACTGGGAGCCACCAAGAAGAAAGACAACAGTTTCAACAATCACAAAGACCCTAAACCCTCAAGATTCCACCAAAATTTGTTAGAACTAATAAATGAATTCAGTAAAGCTGCAGGATATAAAGTCAATATATAAAAGTCAGTTGTATTTCTATCCACTGATAATGAACTATCAGAAAGAAAAATTAAGAAAAACAATCTCATTTACAGTAATATCAAAAAGAATAAAGTACTTAGGAATAAATTTAACCAAGGAGGTATAGACTTGTACACCAAAAATGACAAAATATGTGTTTTTTTGTGCTTATTTTATTTAAATTCAATTAATTAACATATACTGTTGGTTTCAGAAGTAGAAGTCTGTAATTCATCAGTCTTTTATAATACCCAGTCTCATTATATCCTGTGCCCTCCTTAATGTCCATCACCCAGTTATCCCATCCCCTCACTCTCCTCCCCTCCAGCAACCCTGTTTGTTTCCTATGATTAAGAGTCTCTTATGGTTATGACAAAATATTGTTGAAAGAAATTAAAAGAAGATCTAAACAAAAAAAAAAACTCCAACTACAGACTTGTCAAAGGAATTGAGAAAAGCTGTTTAGACTAGATTCTCAGCTCTTACTGAAAGACTAGTACACGAAGAGTTAACCAAAGGGACTAGATCCATAATAGGAAGTCATGATCTGACTTAGAATACGACAACCAGCAGCACTCGCATCAACTGGGAGCTTAACAGAAATGCAGAATCCCACCCCATACCTACCGAGTCTTAGTATACATGGTGTCAAGATCCCCAAGTAATTCCTCTATTCATTGTCTTGATAAGCAGTGTCAATACAGTTTGTATTCTGAGATGAGACAGATTTTTCACTAATAGCAGTGAAGATCCTTTAGCCAGACAGCAATTTGGATACTAATCAAACTTTGTCACAGGAAGTGGGAAAGTAGATGAGGAAAGCAATCAAAGGGTTGATAAATAATGGATTACAACAATACAGCTAAAGTAATAAAGTCGTGTCCAAAGGCCTGAGTTTGCAGAAATTCAATGAAACCATTGGAGTAATCACTTTCAAGACTTGTAATTCTTCTCTTATAATTTAAGTGGCATCAGATGCACCTGCAAAAGTAAAGCCCTTGGTACTATTCCTGTGTGACCTCGGGTAAACCATTTCACCTCCCAACATTCTAGTCTCTCCAGCTGTAGAACAAGATTTACAACTTTCGTTAGTAATGGGATTGAGATTCTCATTTGGATGAAATTTATGCAAGTGCCGAGTATGATTATTATTTTAGCTGACAGATAAAAAGATTGTCATTTGTTTTTGAATGTGTTGTGAAGCAAAAGACACAAGGATGAAATTATACCGATCGTCCTTTTTGTTTTGCCTGCTTATGGAGTTTGATTGAACTTGTCTGAATCCCATGATAAATATGCAACATAACAAAAGATTAAATGAAAGACCATTTAATTACCTGAATCAGAGCTTGTAAAAATGTATATGTGTTCATGGCGGGGGGTGGGGGATGGAGAGGATTGGTGTAATTAGGACCGGGAATTTAGAAAAATTGTGTCTAGCAGGAAAATGTGTACATGTTTGGCAAAAATTGAGTGATGGGTCAAGAACTCTTCAAGCTAAGAAGATTATATCAACAGATGCATTACCCATCTGCTCACTGAATGTACAAAAATGGAAACGGCATTTTTTTTCTATCAATTGAAGTTCCAGTTATACTCAGAGGCCATGAATCATACCATGCCAATAGCCAAGATTGAAAAATGTAAAACATGAATAATAGAAAGCAAAAGTTAGCTACTTTCTACGTGAAATAAAAGGTATTGTCAATTCTGGTCTTCCTTGTGAAACTCACATTCCTGTTCCCAAAAGGCACAATCCAGAGACACACCAGAACAGCAAATCTGTGTTTACACTAAAAGGCACATAATCTAAGTGTAAAAACTGGCAGTGCACAGTCTTATTGGAACAATAGGTCACCAGCATCCCAGATGGATTTTTTTCAACTATGTAATAACACAATGGTTTTAAAACCTCCCATTTTGAAGTGAGGGGGATGTCTATGAGATACTGACATCATATAAAACATTCTTACCTGCTAGAGATATAGTGGTACTTAAATCTGTGTCTTGCAGTGCTATTTAGGGGAGATTGGTGAAAGTTATTTAAGTTCAAATGAAAATATTAGAAACTCATACTAAGAAATTAACCATGCAACTTATTATTCATTAACTTACTCATGTATCAACAAAGAGTTGTAAATGGCAGGATTTATACAGAGACTAGAGCTATTATAAAGCACAATAATGACTAGTCATACCTGCCCCCAGCTAATCCTGCTGAACATTGTTGTATTTTGGCTCATGCATCCTTTATAGAGATTTCTCAATCCATCTGACTGCAATTACTCAAACCTTAGATCAACATTTTTCAAAGGCTTTGGTTATCGCTGTTACTATTTGTTACGGCAAAGAGCTACACAAGTGATGCTAAAACTTGGAGACTCTATTTCTCCCAAATTAATTCTGTAAAAGCATTAACAGCATGGTTTGTCTCTCCGTGCTGAGGCTGAAGAGGAGTTATATATGTCCTTTATTCTCTTTGGGCTAAATGTTTCCTGGGTCAGTATTCCCTACCATGAAGAAGTTTTCAACTGAGCTGTTTTGCATTATCAAATGCAGATACTGGGGATCCTGGCAAGCATCAGTTATATGTAGGGACCAAACATTAACTCCATTGTATTATTTAATCCTCACAACAAAGTATCTGTGGACATATGATTGAGGGTGAGAAGTAGCATCACATCAGTGGTGCAAATTAAACATAAGAAAAGAAAAACAGATACCTTGGAAATGTAGGCAACAATAACTATTTCTTAGCAAAAAGAAGTTCTGAGAAAAGCTGGATATGGCAAAAAATAGAAAAATTGTGGCAATTAGTGACTTCCTTCTTAAAGGTATGGGATGATCACTTTGTGGATTATCATGGATAATTGACCAGTCCGGTGTCACATGAGTGTTTCTATTCATGACAGAAGATGCTGCTAAACAAGAGCAAATGTACTGCCTAAAAATCTGCTAAACACCTAATGATTCGTGTGGTAAAATACATGTTACTGGGAGAACAGAGAAGAGAAGAATCTTTAGATGATCCAAAGTTTTGGATAGAAAACTGAACCACTTGGAAGCACAGATGGTGTTTTCAACACTTCTTTCTAGCAGTTGGGACTTTGGAAGGGATAGAGAAATCTTGGATGTGAACAATTGGCTCTGCAGATGGTGATGGTGAACTGGTTTGGCCGACAGTTTTAAATCCCAGACTGATGGGTTCTTATTCACAGAAGAATTAAGAGAAGGAAGTGGAAGGAGGGGGGAATGAATAAAGGAATATAATTTAATACACAAGGGGAAAATGTGTATTAAGTTATGGTTTATTTATCAGTTTTATAAATAGAAATAATCAGAAGGCCACATCTAAAATAGCCAGCTACGGTAGCAACCAGAGATGCAAAAAAGTTTACCAAATTTCAGCTGATAAAACAATTCTGAATAACTTAATTAAGTTTGTCACTTGGCACTCATAGTCATGAGATATGGGAGTCAGTAAATAGGTGCCACTAAAAAATGTGATGGGGGGACACCTGGGTGACTCAGTTGATTAAGCATCTGACTCTTGATCTCAGGGTCAAGAAAGAGAGGAAGAAGAAAGAAAGAAAAGAAAGAAAAGAAAGAAAGAAAGAAGAAGAAAGAAAGAAGAAAGAAAGAAAGAAAGAAAGAAAGAAAGAAAGAAAGAAAGAAAGAAAGAAAGAAAGAAAGGAAGGGCATTGAGCATCTTTAATTAGTAAAACAATCCCTAAAATGGATTAGAAAAGAATCCAAATCCTATCCTCACCCCATCCCATCCCCTTACCAACATTAACCTTTTCAACAACACCTGGAAAAATGGGGTCATTCACCTAGAGGTATGAGAGGAAGAAGTGAGGGAGGGAGGGAGGGAGGGAAGGAGGGAGGGAGGGAGGAAGGAAGGCAGAAGAGGGAAGGAAAAAAAAGAAAAACCAGCAAAAGAAAAAACGCAAGAAAGAAAGAAGAAAGACTAAGAAAGACGAAAAGAAGAAAGAAGGAAGGAAGGAAGGGAAGAGAAAAAGGAAGGAAGGAAGGAAAAGAAAGGAAGGAAGGAAGAGAAAGAAAGGAAGAGAGAGAGAGATAGGGCTTGTTAAGGGCTTTGTAATATCCACTTAAAAAGAGGCTGTATTGGGCACCTGGGTGGCTTAGTTGGTTAAGACGCTGCCTTCGGCTCAGGTCATGATTTCGGGGTCCTGGGATTGAGCCCCACATTCTTCCTGTTCCGTGAAGACTCTGCTTCTCCCTCTCCCACTCCCCCTGCTCTTGCTCTGTCTGTCTCTCTCTCTCTCAAATAAATAATATGTATTTTTAAAAAAAGAGATAGTATCTTCTAATATGAGTAACAGAAGACATTTAAAGAATTTGAGCAGGTGTTGAGGTAAGTGGGAAAACTTTGGTTCATTTGATCTGGAATGATTTTTGTTTGTTTTTACTGACCTATTTTTGCAGTACTCTGGTTTTAAGTTGTATTTTGAAGGCATATCTCCTTAAATGGATGGAGCCTTGTTCACAAAGTAGCCCCAACAAGCTTTTTTAGCAAATGCACATCTTAGCATGCTATAAAAAGGCAGAAAGCCTCACCACCCTTGTAGAGACTTCATTCTTTGCTTTCCACATTTGATTAAGAATAAGGCCTTTCCTGTTTTAGAATGAATTTTGTTAGCAAGCCCAGCAGAAAGCAGTAAACAAAAGTGCCGTGCCTCTTACTGCAGTTTTTGTGGCAGTATGTTGTCACTTTCAGCGTCACCAGAGTATCCACCTCCAGGAGATGCCGTGTTTCCTTGTGACAGTTGCCTTTGTCCTTGGGAAGTGAGAGATCCCATATCCAACAGGGATTAATTCTCTTCATGTAACTTTAATAAGGTGCAGGGGTGTTTCCTCAGTGACACAGTGACAGAAATCTTGATATAAATTGATCTTTACCCTTCAGAGCTAAAGAAAGCTCTATTTCCTTGGATTCTTTGTTTGCTTTTAGTTCAGGCTAATATAGTGATTTTGTTTTCTGGAAATGTTAATGCTTCTTTACATTCTGGGAGCCAGTCAAGACTCTCGATTCTCATTCGAAGTTCATTGCCCCGAAGTTGTGATAAGTGCACAGTAAAAGTTGGATGTCAAGGATGTGGCTATCAAAAGCTATTTCACCCATGAGAAAATACCTGTCCATCTTGAAATCTAGAAAAAAATAGTTCATCAGAAATATATATGTTGGTGTATTGTCTGGCTCCAAATTCCCCTTACTGCACACTGTTTTTGTTGTTTTATTTGTATAATTTAATATGAGGAGGTTTTGCTCTGCTTAATACATCTCTGACTTAGAGATGATGCCATTTACTTACTTGATGTTGAATTAACACTTCAGATAGATTTCACACATGAAGCTATCTTTTTGTATCATCTGGGCTCTTCACAAATTCTGAGCACATTAACAAAAATCTCTCAACTCTTAATCAATACCTCCTTCTCCAGGTGATTATATATTATAACAGAAAGAGCACCAAAATAAGAAGGCCTGGATTCCAGACCAAAGAATGAAATAAGGGACCTTAAAAATGTTGTTTAAGTTCTGAGCCTTAGTGTCCCCATTTTATAGGTGGGGAAATAATAATGTATCTCTGCCTATCTTAGCACTGTTTATAAATCCAATAGAGAAAAAGGTACCTGAAATCACATTGTATCATAAATTTACTCAAACATTTATTGAATAACATAATTGTTGATGTGCTTAAAATGCAAAATGGTTCTTCAAAGACTATCTTTATTCAAGCCTAATAAAATGCCTATTAAAAAGCATTTTACTGGGAGCTAATGTACCTCTGGTCAATTCGATGCAGAAATGAAGCTTAGACATTTCACAGAAATGAATGGTCAATATATCCCTTCAAACATCTCGTTTAGTGTCAGCCTTCTCTTCTGAAATTTGGATAAGAGAGCTAATCAGTTCAAGATGGAACCCATGGGTGAATGTCTGCAATGCCAAGATCCAGATCCTGATTTAAGTGTGACCCATGCACTTTAAAATTGAGGCTTGGCAGGTAATAAAATTAGACAATCTCAAAACACATAGTTAAAATGTAGTGAAAATCTCAAAACACATAGCATCTTTCTCAGATTCACTATTTTGCTTCTTAAATGTGAGGCTCAGAGGTATCTTTTTATCACCCAAAGTTTCAGATCTGTTGAAAAGCCTGGACAGGCATTCGATTGAGTCCCTCGAGTTCCATGCTAGCAGCAAGGCACAAATACTTTTGGCCTGGCAACTTCAAGGCAGGTGTTACCAGTTGGTTGCCTGAACCATGGAAAAACCTCCTTCTGGCCTTTTTTAAAATGCCTGATTCAAGCGGCACTACCTCCTGATGGGCCTGCCAGGGAGAATTAGTTTCAGAACGCACTCACAGGAAGTGAAATGAATTAAGCTGCTGGAGGAATTAGGAATGTGTACGTAAATGTTGAAAAAAGTTTGCCCAAAACAGCAATCTTGGATCTGGCATCACTGAAGTCGAACTTGCCTTTTGTTTTGTTTTGTTTTTTGAGGATAGTCAATGGGTTCAGGTGCTTATATTGGAGTTTTGTGGTTCATGATAGAATAATCAAGTCACAGAAGGTCCTTTATAAAATACAATCATAGCAATGAAGGCAAAGTATTACACCATCGTGTTATTGTTACAAATCACCAAAGATTAGAAAATACATGTTTGTGTCCTGCTTTCTTTTCCTCACTTTGAAGAATGTAAGCACTCCAGAAAAGCTAGATTCAATCTTCTGGTGGTCTTCCATGGTTAGAAAAAAGTGATGTGGTTGGCAAGAAAATAGATCCTCTGACAGATTTTATTATCGGTTTTAAGTATAAAATGAATAATGAAGACTTTTCAGTGGGTCTTAGGTGTTTGAGGGTTGTGTCTACTTGGAAAATCTTACAAAAGGTAAATGTCTTGGCTAGAAAAGTGAATAAAGCACATACCACATAATCTGGGTTACAATTCCACAAGGCTCCAGGTTCACTGATCTACCACAACGCCCCAAGGCTCCACACCATCTGATCTGCACCTACCTAGCTTTCAGGTTTCTCTTATTTGGCTGTGTTCCCTCTTTCTGCAACTCCCTCCCTCACCGATCTGGTGCAGGTTCTTGCTTACCACCTTCATCATCCCTGAAGGCTAGTTTGCCCCTGAACCTACAATGAGCATGGATCTCAACCAAAAATGACGAAAGTGAGGGTTATTATTTACTATCTACTCTGGACAGATGGTGTGCTGAGTGCTTTACATACAATACCCACCACTCCATACTGGTTTTTGAGGTGTCTGAGGATGATTTGTGTGCACCACTGTGTAACCCATTAACTTAAGGTACTGTCTGTATGTACGAGATACAAGAGATAATTGACCCACGTCTCTAATTTAGTTCAAGAACCCCAGAGTCACTGATTAAGAACACAACTATGAATATCTCTGTAGGTTCCCTCAGAATAAGAATGGCTGTAGATTAGGTGCCCAACTTTCCCATCCACCCCTTGGACTTGGCTGGAGTTAGAGGTGGGCAGCCTTTCAGTCCTTCGTATTGTGAAATCTCATTTCCCTGCCTCACTGCTCTCAAAGCACTGCCATGCACCTCTGACTATTGCTTTCTGCTTTGCTTTATCCACGCAGGTAACGACATTGACTCAGGAGGTCTCTCAGTTAGGTAAAGACATGAGGAATGTGATGCAACTTCTAGAAAATGTTCTTTCACCTCAGCAACCGTCACGGTTTTGCTCTCTGCACTCCACATCCGTGTGTCCCTCCAGGGACAGCTTACAGACCAGGATGACCTGGAGCACACACCAACCTTGCCTACACTTACAAGCTGGGGGAGCTGCTTATACTCAAGCACAACTCTGTCATGGTAATGTCACCTCACACATTTGGAGTGTGGATCCCTCCTCTGTGGGGAGCAGCCCCCAGCGAACTGGAGCTCATGAGCAAAATCCAGCTGACACTGAACTTTATCATTCTCCAAACCTTGATTATTCACCTGCGCACTACCAGGTCGTCCAAGAAGGTCATCTGCAATTTTTAAGGTGCATCTCCCCACATTCAGATTCTACACTGACACCTCTGCAGTCCATTTCAGCGACCCTCTCATCCTCCCTCTGCTCCTCCTCAGAAACGTCCTTGCATCTGGTTCTCCCAAGCAGATCAGAGGAGGGCAGCTTCAGCCAAGGAGTCACGAGTTCCTTCAGTCTGGAAAACTTGCCAGGATCTTGGGACAGGGAAGGAGCAGCATCAATCTCTACGGAACCCTTGGAAAACTTTCCACTGGAAGTTGTCACAAGCACAGCAGAAATGAAAGATAGTAAAGCCATAAACGTATGATATTTGCGCACGTGCAGCAGCTGCCAGTTCCAAACCCACCACTGCATGACAGCTTTAGTTTGCCTTTTTTGCCTCGGGCAGGTGTGAAGACTGGGCTAAGCTGGGAGTCCTGCAGGAGCGTGCGTGAGGAGCCAGCCGAAGGCGAGCCACATCCATACTGTAGCAAGCACTTGCTAGATCCTTAGGAACATAGCAGAAACCGTTCCCTCTACAGGCATTCACTTACCCGTCTGTTTCACAGACTTTTTAAAAGTCCAAAGACCCTGAGGGTCTGAGCAGCTAGAAGTTCCAGACAAAGAATCTGTGGATTCATTTTGTCCTAGGTGACTTTTGTGAAATGCAGCAAAGGTTTTTCCTGAGTGCCTGCTTGTCGTTCCTGAACAATATCCATAGCACTGTTGGCCTCTGGAGTGCACAGCTCCTGCTGATCTATTTTTCTTTTTGTGAAGGCAAAGGGACAATTATCACTGCATGTCATCTCCTAGACAATCAGTCAAATAGAGCTGGTGGCCAGTGGTTAGCTATTGCACGTTACTTGCCATGTAAATGAACATGTCTTTATTTATCGAAAAAAAAAAAGAGAGGCTATTTTTATATCCTTGGTATGAAATATGTATTTAAACTATTTAAAATATTTATAAAGAAATGAATGTTTTCTTTTCATTTTGGTAAAAAAAGAAAAAGCTTGCCGTCTTAAGAAATGCACTACTGTTATGTATAGTAGATCAAAAACTATTTATTATTAAGAGGATGTAGTTTCAAAAGGAATCCCCCCTTTTATTTGCATGCAGTTTGCAACAAATGTATCCTCACACTTCGGGATTACAAAGAAACAGTGAGGTCATATTTTATTAATGAAATAAAAACATGGACTGAGTGTCAAATATGTGGGCTCTGGCATGGTGGTAGGCAGGGCTCCACCTCGTTAGGCTCTGCTGACTCACGCCAACGACCCGAATTAAGGCTGCCCCCACTGTGCTGGCATAAATGTCTCCCCTCCAGGCATCAAACTTCATTGTTCAGGAACCCAAAATTGGTCTGTGGGATATGAGATCTCAACTACTTTAAGCCATTCTGATCTCAAAATGAGGGAGAGAACCTTGGCTGTATGCTTCCTTTGTGCTATTCTTGAGGGAGAGATTATACACCAGTGCAAATTCCAAAAGGGAGCCCAGACTTCTGAGCAATGACTTGTGAGAGTAGTAAGGCCAGCTTACACTGGATCAGTGTTTTCATTTTTTTCTGTAAAGCTCTCAACAAAGCTGTAAGTTATGCAGCGCAGGTGTTTTCATTCTCATTTTGCAAAGAGATAAAAAGAGATTACACAGCTCAGATGCCGGAGATGGTCTAGAACCTATAATTCTCCCTGCATCTCAGCCAAATGCAAATTCAGATGCTGGCTTGGGAATGGTTTAAACACCTTCACTCAACTTTTATTTGTTTTGGGTTTTTTTTAAAAGATTTTATTTATTTATTTCAGAGAGTGAGCACAAGCCTGAGCAGGGGGAGGGGCAGAGGGAGAAGCACACTCCCCCCTGAGCAGGGAGCCCCATGTGGGGCTCCATCCCAGGACCCTGGGATCATGACCTGAGCCGAAGGCAGACGCTTAACCAACTGAGCCACCCAGGCACCTCTCAACTTTTATTTGATGTTTAAGGACATTTAGGGCCAAATCATCCCAGACATTCTTAGAAAACATCCCATTTACATTCTGGAGTCTCAGGTTCTTTTTTTTGCATCACAAAAAATAAACAGTCTGAGAATTGTATCATTAAAAACATCTAAACAAACCAAAAGCTCTGATGTGTGAATCTTGTACCCTAAAATTGGCTGGGCAGCAGAAAGAAATCTGTATGAAAAAGGAAATAGTACGTGTGTATCAACATATTACTCAAGACAATGCGTTCTACTTCTCCACCTCCAAAATTTAATCTCTCCTTACCTAAGTGAATGGGAAAATTGAGGCAAAGGCAGCTTTCTAGATTTAAAGTACTCAGGTTTGTATTAATTCTCCCTTTTGTTCTCCTGACCTATATAGTCATTTTTAGTACCATTCAAAAAGAACGGTATTAGTGTGTGAATATTCTTCTGGCAAACTAGCACTAATTATTGATGCTAACAATAATGACTGACATTCTGTTTTTTGAGTAGTGACTCTGTACCAACATATATTTAGAATTTAACATGTTATATTTCCTCATATAATTGTCAAACAATGCTAAAAATGACTTACTATTATCCTCATTTTGTAAATGAATAATTGGGCCATGGACTTTTTTTTAACTTACCCAGTCACATTGTTTTAAATGATAAATCCAATAACCCATAGCCACTCGGTATCCTCTTCATGTCCAGATCTGTTCTTGCTGTCTTTTAAAACTTTACTAGTAATTACTTCCTTTTGAAATCTGTGAATAGAATAAAATAAAATATTTGTGTGTTTTTTTTTTTTTTTAAGGAAGCATACAGATGGGACAAATTAGCTAACCTGTGAGGATTTGAGGAAGCCCCTGTGAAATGTCTGGAAACATGCCCATATTTTTCCAGCCAGTCTCTCCTCTGTATCTGCACTTAATGGCTGACCTTAGGCATAAGAATCAGATACCTGCCCTCATAGGTCTGCAGCTGGATGAAAATGAATGATCACCCATAGTAAGTGAGGGCTCTCATTGATTTCTTAGAGGAGGGCACCTACTTCAGTCCCAACTTACTCTTTATTCACCTTTTCCCTCATCATCATTATTCTGAGCAGAACTCCTCCATATCCTGGGCAGCCAGAATGACACATTTTGCTTTGTTTGTTTATGTCTGTTGTGATATTATTCCAGGAAATGAGAATCCCAAGTTTTTCTAGGTATTTGATTTTCCAAACATTATTGCAATGTAAGTAGCAGAAGCCCTTGTCTACTTATCAGGGATGCATGTTTGGATCTCTACCTACCAACTCTGCTGAAGAAGCAAAACAGGGATCCAGAAGAAAGAAAAGCACTTATTTTCTTGGTCAAGTATATTTTCTTTAAAACAATACTGAGGACTAAAGTCTTCTGTGTAGCTCTAATTAAGAGAACCAGACAGATTAACAGGACTTTATTTTAATTCAACGTAAGAAATTTCTGGTAATTAAAGCCACTTACAAATGGAGTTTATTGCCTTGAGAGATGGTAAAATCACTAATAAAGTGTCCTTTGAGAGGTTGCATAACTACGTGACAGGAAAATTGTTTTCCAGAAGGATTCTGTATTGGGTGGGAGGTTAACAGAATACATGCATCAGAATCACATGGGGTGCTTGCTTAAACTTTAGATCTGGCTTCAACCAAGTGCCTTTGGGTGGGGCCTGATATCTCCCACTTAAACTCCCTGGGTGATTTATATGCACTAAATATTGGGAAATATTGGTATGGAATCTATAGTAGTACAAGACTGAGTCCTACCTAATTTATACACAGGTGGACTAGCATCTACATTCTGTTAAAGATAGGTCTGAGTCTGTCATTGTATCAGAAAGACCTGGTCAACCTCTATATCAGTAGTTTCAAACTTCTGTTCAAATGATGTATTTCCAGGGGATCTTAATAAAATTGAGATTTTAGGGACCTGATTCCTAAGATATGGGCTGGGTCCCAAGCAATTCTGATATAGATGTTCCAGGGAACAAACTCCAGAAACGTTACCCTAAGCTGTGTCATCATCCCTTAGATAATGAGTAGTTGGTTCTGTGGGGGGCAGACCAGCTAGAGTCAAACAATCAAAACTGACAATTATGTACCATACTGTTTCCATGGCATTCTTAATAAATCGATAAATTTTTTCATGAAAATAAGTGATCACTTTCTTCAAGAGCACTTTGAACGTTCCTTCATTACTGGTAATGGCTGAATGCCTACTATGTGTCATGTACTGGTACCTCTTGATTTGTCGTAGGTCTTTGTTCTCTTGTTTAACTTGGATTTTCTAGTAGGAAGAAAAAAATGAAAATGCCTTTTGAAGCCTTATGAACTTGTCAGTTCTTCCTGAATAGGGAGGAATCATATTTGGATGTGAAGTAAACCAACTACTTGGTTAGAGAATGACAGTTGCTATTGATGGCCCCTGTGTGAAATGGAACTGCTCATGTCAAGATTATGATTTTATCCAGAGCAATGAAAATAGCTTGTTCCAAATAGTTCTTGCTACAGCTGCTTCTTCTCATGAGGTGTAAGATCATCCTTATAAGACATCACCTTTACTAGAAAGTTTTGTAACACTCCAAATGGATTCTCCCCTTAGATCACCATCACCACTGAAAACAGAGCCTCAGAACCTGTGCAGTTTCCATGAAAGACTGCTCTAAGAGGCTTCTCCTTTGCCTGCTTCTTTCAGTTTATCCAAGGGCACACACTCCAAAGAAATACAATGTTGAGGAAAGGGCAGGAGTTTTGGAGAGACACAAAGGAGTGTTTGCCTCCAGCCATTTTTCCTTGCTCTATGACCTCAAACAAGTTATTTAACACTTCTGAGCCTCCATTTCTTTATCTAAAAATCGGGTATTAAAATATATCTAACTTGCAGAGTCTTTGTGAAGAGTCAATGAAGTAATTTATGTGAAAGCACATTGCCTGACATATAGAGAATACTAAGCAAATGTCAGTTGGTCTCCCCTGGCTCTCCTACTTCCTCTGCCTCCTATCTCTCTCTCCCACTTCCCTTCCAAATTTCTCCATCCTTCCTTCCCCCTACCTCTTCTCCACCTGCTTACTCCCTAGCTCTCCCTCTTTCTCCATCTCCCTACCCTGACATCTCCATTCCCTCTCTCCCTCTCCCTTCTCTTTCCTTCTCCCTACTTCCTCTTTCCCCTAAGAGTCTCAGGCTAACTTCTGAAAAATGAGCTGCCTTTGACATTTTCTCCACAGAAGCCACAATCTAGCTTTTACGCTATGTCACCTGCAATCTATTCCTTACAGTATTACCAATCAAGTCAACATTTACCTTTAAGAAAAAGTTGTGGGGGATGCACCAGGGGAATAATATGCCACCTTTGCTCCTAGCCATCTTAGCTCCAACCTGTGTGGCTTCTGATTTCTATCCAAATTTTAGTAATCAAAGCCTCATTTTATTTTTTTAAATATTTTATTTATTTATTCATGAGAGACACAGAGAGAGAGAGGCAGAAACATAGGCAGAGAGACAAGCAGGCTCCATGCAGGGAACCCGATGTGGAGCTCCATGCAGGGAGCTCCATGCAAGGAGCCCATGACTCCAGGATCACGCCCTGAGTCAAAGGCAGACGCTCAACTACTGAGCCACCCAGGTGCCCCCCAAAGCCTTATTTTAAAATCTTTACAATTACAGAAAGATCCGGGAAATGTATTCATCAATATGAACATGTATCTCTTTTTTTCTTGCCCATAAAGTTTCTCTGAAGAAATTTGCTGTTGCCTCAGAAATCAGACATATATATGTCATGCCCACCACCCTGAGATACAGAACACCTGAGTACTGTCAGCCAAAAGCCTCAGAAATTTCCCTGCAGCACGGGGCCTTGCCCTATTGCCCATAGCTCCTGTAGCTGGAAGCCGAGATGAAGAAACGTCTGCCACTTCACACAGATGTCTTCAAAGTTTCCCCTCGTTATCCCATAGAGAGAGTAGGTCCCACCAGAGGGAATAAGCTAAATGTCACTCCCTGCAGCTTGTGTCCTGAAAGAATCTGTTCCTTGGGTTGTAAAAGTCAACAGAGCCCTGAATAAACCTCGCAAAAGACAGGAGGACAGCCCAGTGAGGCAGAGACCAGCACATCTGCATCTGTTGTTCAAGGGAATTAAATAAAATGTATATTCTAGAAAAAATAGCTGAGTGGGCAAGATGCTTCCTATGGGCAAAACTATGCCTCCTCAGACTATTTGCTTCTGCCTTAGGTTTTTCCCCTGGAGATAAGGGGGTGGGGTGGAATTTAATACTGAATTTAAGGCTCTGTTTTGGGTTGTTTTTTTATCTTTTTTTTTTTTTTCAGTTGGCTGGTAAAAATAGAACGTACATATGTGATATATTTGAGTACAACAGAGAATAAAATGGGAGGAAGTGAACTTAAAAGAGTATCCATGCTGTTTGTTTTTGTAAGAAACCAGAAGGGATATACTAACATGAAGGGACCATTTTTATTTAAGAATTCCCTCTGGAGTAAAGAGTACTCTATCCCTTTGGTACTCTTGCTTTCAGTGGTAAATTTTCTACCAATACTAATTTCCTGAACCCCAACTGGCAGTTCATTCTCCACTATGGTTTATTTGTCGTGAGGGAGAATTATTTCTGAGCTCAGCATGGGGATCAGTGTTAACTGCTGCTGAGGAAGGGGCTCAAACTCAGCTGCATCTCCCAGGTAACACAGAGGTCTCTGAGTGGCTGCAGCTACATGGCTAACACTCTCTAATGTTTTTGGAGTCCCTTGCTGTGATTGGCAGTGATGTTCAGGAGCCCCCAGGTTGATACGCAGATTTCTGAAAGTTGCCATGGTAACCCATTACCCAAAATGAGTCATGAGATTCCCTGCTCTAGTCAGAGGACCTGTAGAACAAAGTCAAATTTTTATTTCCAGCTCCTAGTACCCAAAAATATTTGAGCCCTAGACCTGAAGCATTTAGTATACCTCTGGTTAACTTACAGAAAAACTTATATCCACAGAAAAGAGACAGCATTTCTGACTCTTGGTTTTCAAAGTATGGTCCATGGAGCAGCAGCAGCTTCATCTGGGAGCTTGTTAAAAATGCAGAATCTTAGACCCCATCCCAGAGCTACTGAATCAGGGTCTGCATTTCATCAAGATCCTCAGGTGTACGCATTACAGTTTTGCAGAAACACTTAAATAAGCATTGGTTCTTGGCTTGCCACTCATTAGAATCAACCAGGCTAGCTTTTATAAACCAGATTCCTTGCCCTAACCTCAAAGATTCTAACTTAGAGTGGGCCCCAAGTACCAGTAATGTTTAAATCTCCCCATGTAACTCCAGTATACACCCAAGGTTAAGAAAACACTGTTCTAGAATAGTGGTTCTCAAAATATGGTACCTGGACCAGCACCATTAGTATTACCAGGAACTAGTTAGAAATGCAAATTCACAGGCTCCACCCAGACCTACAGAGTCAGAAACTCTGGGGATGGGCCCCAAAAACCTCTATGATTCTGATGCCTGCTAAAGTTTGAGACTTCTGCTCTAGTCTAGACAGCAAAGGAACCAGTAGCACCTAAAGCAAGTCATAAGCAAGAAGGAGTTTGAATATAATAGTATATTATTATTACATGTTATATTTAATAAAATGTACATCAATATCTACCTTCTTCCAGGAGACTCATCATTTTCTATTTCAAATCTCTCTCTATGTTTTAAAACCATACTGATAAGTGAACATGTCACTTTCTAATTAGAATAGGCTCCTAACTTTTCTATTTCTATAGGCTAGCCTAATGACATCCTTGTGAAAAATCTTATTCTTAGGAGGCACTGGTACATTTTAGTTTTATAAGGCCTAGCTTGATAAAGGCTTGGTGTTGGTTACAACAACAAGTCAAAATTACAAGATTAGTGAACCATGGTTGGAGAGAGAAGTTTCTCCCCCGAGAGTACAGAAAATGTATCCCAAGAAAAACCAATCTAATGTTTTTCCTAGTTTTAATTACAGATAGTTGTTGTGTTTAGAAATCAGGGCTTTAGTGCCGCCTGCAGCCCAGGGTGTGATCCTACAGACCTGGGATTGAGTCCCATGTCAGGCTTCCTGCATGGAGCCTGCTTCTCCCTCTGCCTGTGTCTCTGCCTCTCTCTCTCTCTCTCTCTCTCTCTCTGAATAAATAAATAAATCTTTTAAAAAAAGAAATCAACACTGAAATATAACACTGAAATATAAAAACACTGTTTATATTTCAACACTGAACCAGCTGCATATATAAGCCATGAGAGTAATAGTATGCCATTTTGATCACATTTGTAGATGTGAGGCACCTATTTTTGAGGGTTTTTGTATTTAGACTAGACTAATGGATCTGAACTTATCTAATATGTGGTTAAAATGATCTTTTTAAAACAAAATATTTATTTATTTATTCATGAATAAAGAGAGAGAGAGAGAGAGGCAGACACATAGGTAGAGGGAGAAGGCGGCTCCCTGCAGGGAGCCCAATGTGGGACTCGAACCCAGGACCCTGGGAGCATGCCCTGAGCCAAAGGCAGATGCTCAACCACTGAGCCACCCAGGCATCCCTAAAACTATCTTTATAGAGATATTTGCTAAAGCAAATGTATATAATAAGGCTTAGGCTGAGACAAACTGAGTTTTTAACTCTACTACTCAGCTATTTGACTTGACAAGACAATTATATTCTCCTACTCTTCATTCCCTCATATCTGAAATGGGATGCATTAATTTGAGTTCCCCTAGTAACATATCCTGAGACAAAAATTGTAGTAAAATAGAATATTTGAGGGATGACTTCAGGAAACACTGGTGGGGGGATGGGGGAATGCGGAAATGAGATAAGGAGGGGGAAGGAAGGAATAACACATAAAAAATGTGTTGTTGAGCAATAATCACTGTGAGCAACTGAGACTCAAAAGCCCCACGTTGCTCTGGGAGACATTGTAGAACATGACCATGAGTTGTCCCACTTGAGGAGGAAGAAGCTGGTGTATTCATCCCCTAGGTCCCATTTGTTAATGGCTGAGGGCTGCTCCCAGAGATGTTAGCTTCTCAGTATGCCAGGCCTGCCCCATGGAAAGGCAAAGACAAAGCCTCAGCAGAGAGTCACAGATGCTTGCAGAAGAATGCCTTGGGAAAGGAGTGGAATGGTGTGTGCACGGTGGAGATGGGCAGACTACCAGAAGAATCTGCTACCTGAAGTATGTATCAGGTCGAGTCAAAGACAGAAACCAGTAATTAGAACAGAAAATACTTGATATAAAGAATTATTGTTTATGGAGGATTACCTCCAAAGAAGAGATGAAAGAGAATGCTAAAGATACCCTATGGCAGAAGGAGAGTCCCCAAGAGGAACAAATTTGGAAAAAGGGGCCTCAAGGCTAGAATCTAGACTGAGTGATAGACATAGCACATTGGCAGCAGGGTTTACCTGGTTGCCTGGATAAGAAATGTCCATAGTCTCTGGACTGAGGCTGGAGGGCAGGAAAATGCATGCAGGGCAAACAGGAAACCCCTGCCAGGTACAGGTGGACCAAGCCTGGTGCCAGAATTGGCAAGCCAAAAGTCAGCTTCACTGAGTGTGCAGCACACTACTCGTCATCATGTACCACAGGAGCCAACCAAGAAGCAGCACACAGAAACCAGAATCCCCTCTCCTCTGTAGTGTCTTTCTAACACTGTCATTGGAAAAGGGGAAATATTTACAAGACATAGTCGACTATCTGTAATGGCAATGAAACAGGGCAATAACAAGTGGGTTTTGAGGTGAAAGACAATACTCTGACAGAAAATAATGCTATTCATATAATATCATTCCATATGAAGTAAATGGAATAGCATGTTTTAGGATTACTTTTTAAACTATGAAGTTATTTTTGATAATATTTTAAGTGAGTGTTTTTATTCAAAAACATCCTTAGAATTACTGTTTAGGGCAAAACCATGTTTTTCACTGACACAACTGATTTATTATTTTTTTCTAAAACATTGTTAGATATGATATTCTTAACAGTGTTTGTCTTCTGTGTAAGAATGTTATAAATTGACTCCTGTATTAATACACCTCTTCTTTTGTCACCTAAAACTCCTTGAATGGGGACCAGGTCTTTCTTCTACAATTAATGACAAGTGCAATATGTCCATTTTAATGCGTGTAATAGAAGGACTCTAGCATTTTTTTTTTTTTTACTGAAAATTTTGATAAGCTGAAGGAAAAGGGAAGAGTATGGCTGGGGTACACAGTGAATGAGTGTCTGAGTAGTTAGAATGTCCTTGCTTTCCCCCCTCAAAGACCTTCAGAAAACCACATCTTATTTCTCACCTTTATTAGTGCAGAGTCAGAGAGAGTGCAATCAGAAACACTGAGTTTAAATTCTCTAATTTAGCACTTTTCTCTCTTATCCTCCTCACCAGTGATATGACTGACAATTAAAATATCACCTTGAGATGTCTTTATCACATACACATCCAATTAATTAACCTTTCCACTAAATGAATTAATCTCTTGACCCATCAATATGCTTCTGGCTATTAATTTATTGTTTCCTTTCAATTACCATTGATGTTCATAATCACTCACAACTCTTAAAAATAGAAAAACAATTTGTCTTAGGTCAGACCATCCTTCTTTCTTCCTCTTCCTCCTTGCTTCATGAAGCTTCAAAGGATTACAATATAACTCATGGGCACAGAAATAAATGACAAGAGGTGATCATGGATGGAGATACATCCTTTTTTTTTTTTTTTTTTTTTTTTTTTTTTGAGAATTAAGCCCATGGTGGAACAATTGGTATTTTGAAGGAAGTGGTAACCGGGATCAAAGAGTTCCTAGATGACCACTGTTCAAGCCCAGTGTGGAGGCAATGTATATAGGGTGAGTTGACTTGGACCTGATGGCTTCTAAAATCTTTTCTGGTTTAAGATCCTCCAATCATGGGGAAACTGGAGAGAAGACTAAGGGAGAAAAATCTATAGGTCACTTGGACTCTATTCAGATGTGACCAAAACTAAAATTGATAGTTCATAAAAGCATGGAAGAGGACAGTCTAGTTAAGAGTGAGAAACAACTTAGATCGTAAATTTCCAAGTAGTTATTAATGCCTCAACTCACAAAGTGAAAGAAACTCAGCTTCTAGAGCCACCAGAGAGAATTGTATCCCTGAGGACTGATTCTGGCCAGTTACTTAACCTAACTCTGGCATTCAACATAATTCTGGGGCTGGGACAAGAGACAGCAGTTAGATATAAGGTGAATCAAAGTGAAAGTAGCAGAACTGGGGATGCCCTACTACATGCACCCCAGGTATCTGCTGCTCTAGAGAGAGTTGATTTGGATTATTGGGGTTTGTGTAAATGAGTGTTCATGCTGGAGTTCCATACCCCTCTTCCATGACCTTCCTTCCAGGTTTCACCTTTCCCTCTTCTTTTCATATCAACATACGATGACTTTAATGAACTAACTGCTATATGCCAGGTACACTAAATATGTGCTCTCTCTAAATACTCCCAGTAAGGCCATAATATATCCTTTATTATCCCTTTATCACAAATAAGAAAGCAGAGGCTGAGAAATTATGCGATTTTCCACCACAAATTGGAGACACAGTCCTTCCTCTGATATTCCAAAGACCAAATTCGGCACAATTTCACAGAGTTGTTAGATCTACCTCAGACCTTCCTGGACATTTATAAACACATACTTAATTCTGTTCTGAACTTGAACTTGGAAAACAAATCTTATTAATAAAAACATACATTGTGTCTTCCCTTAATAGTATAACTGCATTTATTTGCACTGAGTCTCCTGATAAACCTGTTACGTTGTCAGCTTATGATATTAGGCTTATTTTATTGATGAGGATATTCAGGCAAGGTTGAACAAGGGTCTAAACCAGAAAGAAATTAAAACAGCTAATATTTAATGGAAACAGGTAACTACACTCAGAGTCTTATAGTATATTAATTCATTTTGTCCTAACAATAATCCTATCAGGGCATCACTGCTGTGATCTTCATTTCATAGCTGAGAAAACTGAGGATAAAAGTAGTTAAATAATATATGCAAAACCACACTCCTGGTTAAGTGGCTGAACTAGAGTTTAAACCTAACTACATTGGTTCCAAAATCCTTGCTCTTAGCTCTATTCATATTCCAGTTTTATGCCTGTTATTACCTGTGGGTCTCTTTGGGTTATAAGCCATTCCAAGACAGCTAGTTTTTCAATTGATTCATATTCTCTACATAACAACCAGGACAGAGCCTGACACAAGATGGCTGCCACAAAATTGTGACTGGAAGGCCCTATAATCTCAACAGTGATTATTATTTGCAGGAGAAGTAATAAAAGATTGGTCATTATACGGCTTCACAGGATACGTTTAGAACTCAATGCAAATAACGGAAATGGCATTTAACAGCTGCTCCAAAAGATCTCTTCTTGTGCTTCCAGATCCCCCCTTACTTGTGCAGCAAAGGTGAGATGTAAACAGGTTTCGACAGGGTACAGCATCTGTGTTCCAGTCTGGAACCCAGAGATGGGCAGGTCTCCACTCAACACATTCTATACAATCTTCCTCACCATTATTTATCTAAGATAGCTCCCTTGGAGGGACTTTGTAAGAATTTGTATACTTTAGAGTATGATTTATCCAGCAAATCAATAATCTAACTACTCAGCATGACCATGCTTATTTTGCAAGAAATGAAAGTCAAAGGAAATGGCATTTTTGCTTAGGCTTAAAATCTTTTTTAAATTACCCCAGTCAATAGCCCAGATGCTGATAGTGGTAAAAAGAACAGAAATAAACACAAAAAGTTTTATTCCTCTACCCAAATCAAAACAGCAAGGCATTCACACACATTCAAGACAGGCAGGCACCTTTCTCCTACTGTCTCGTTAAAGCAGGTACAAGTTAAATGTGACTCTTGTCCCCCCTGAACTATTCAGAGTTAAGCATGTATTTTTTTAATTGAAGCTTCCTTATCCTTGTTTGCTATGGGAGCTTTCCTTTAGAACCAAGCCCTTATTATTTATAAAGCTTGAGACTTAACAAGAAATGTCTCTGCTCTTCTTTCTTCCCTTTCTCCCATTCTATACTGTTGCCTCTCTTCCCTCAATTCATCCCGATACTCCAAGTTGAAATATCAGCACAAGAGAGTCAGCCTAAATGTGAGGTAAAATATTTCCATCATCTGCTCAGAGACCTCTGCCAAATATCAAGGTTATTGACCCACGTGGAGTGTAAATATACTTTGGAAAGCACATGTCAAGGGACTTTGGTTTACATTATCCACTTGGGCCTTGCTCACAAGTAGGCTGCTCAAAAAGAAGGCTGTTGCCTGAGGCCACAGTAAGAGCAAGGCTACAGTGTGTTGCTTTTTTATGGCCCTAATATCAGTTGCCATGATTCATTTATAGAAAAACAAGTGGCTAAATTTTTCATTTACAGAAAGGAAATTTGACAGAGTAAAGGGGACTTCAGGTTTTTCCTAAGAAGTCATCTGCATTAGTTTTCAGTAATCATGATTGAGTACGATCTTTGCTACAGCAGTTTGTAGATAGCTAATTGTGGTATGCAGCTTCTGGCATGGCTCTCAGTGCTCCCTCTTTCCTGATGCTCATGCCCTTGCATGATCCCATCCCTGTGAGTGTAGGATAGTGACTTTCTTCTACAAACAGCACATGGTAAAAAATGATATGCTATCCTTCCCATTTTTAGGTAACAAAAGGCTGTGACTTCTCTCTTGCTGGTATTATCTCTCTCAGGTTCTTCTCACTTAATTACTGTGATGGAAAGCACCTCAAGGCAAGGAAGTGAGGGTTCTGGCCAGTGCCCAGAAAGGAACTGCGGCCTTCAGTGCAACAGTCCACGGAAAACTAAATCTCACCAAGAACCACAGTGAACTTAAAGCTGATCATGCCCCAACTGAACCCCCAGATTGAACCTTACAGTTTCTGCCTATATCTCAATTGCAGACTTTCAAGAGACCCTGCAAAACCATGCTCAGATTCTTGACCCGCACTATGATATAATAAGTATGCACAGTTTTGTGCCAATAAGTTTGGGAATAATTTAC
The DNA here is from genome assembly GCF_011100685.1 of Canis lupus familiaris. Classification (NCBI taxonomy): domain Eukaryota; kingdom Metazoa; phylum Chordata; class Mammalia; order Carnivora; family Canidae; genus Canis; species Canis lupus. The sequence goes on along the minus strand of NC_049244.1, from coordinate 24,121,448 downwards.
TATCCAGCAATAAATAACTCATACCATAAGAATTGGGGAATTTTCCCTTAAATTGAGCAGATGCCCTAACACCTGATCTCATTATAAAAGTAGCTGCAAAAATCCTCAAATATGGTCATGGGTTGCTTGATGAGCATGATGTAAGATAAAAAGGAATTCATTGGCCTTAAAAGTTCTTTCATCCAAAGTTGAACAGCTCTTAGTCTAAATACTAAAAACTGTGTTCTCTCCTTTGGACAGGACAAGAAAGCACTTGTAATTTTTGCCCTTTTTTCTACACAGCCCTTTTCCAGACCATTCAGTTACAATACAGTTGATGAGGTTTCTACTTTCTGTAGTTATCTCTCTGAATTCACAACCCTTTGCCCACACTGATTGGTTTGCATGGTTTTCAAGTGTCATGCAGATGGTTCTACTGTCCATCTTATGCTGTTACTAGCTTCCATCTCAAACTTATCCCAATAACTACAATATTATTAGCTCCTATTTACCTATAAGGAAATCTGAGAGAGGTCATATGACATGTAAGTGGAAGAGCCAAAAACAGAATCCAGTCTCTAAAGCTCATTTCTTGGATATTCAACTTTTTAATACCATTCCTTCTGGATTGTTTATGGAAATTAATTTAAAAATTAATTTCAAGATTTGCACATTGAAATGCACATTCAAGATTTTCTCATAGTTCCCAGTTCTATCTATTTCTACACTGACATCTTTTACTTAATACCAACCTTGTGTCTTCCTTGGTCATACGGTCCCTCCTCCAGCTTTGTGCTTTGAAAAATTCATTCTGATCTCTCCCTTGGAGTCTTAGAATCTTGGAATCCAGAATCTCAGTACTTTTACCAAACAGTCTCTCTTGCCTCCTTGAATGACTTAGAAAAGGCATGAATCTTAAAGTCTGACATTCCTTGGTTCCAGTTCTAGTTCTACCATTTACTAGAAGTGTGACTTTTGAGAAAGTTGCACAATGCCTCTGGTCCTCAGTTTCCTAACAGTTTTTTTTTTTTTTTTGGCGGGGGGGAGTTGGGGAAGAAGGAATAATCATGTGTCTTTTAAAAATTAAGTAAGATGCTAGATACAAAACATCAGCACAGTATAATGTTTTAGGTACTTAGCAACTTCTAATTCTGTCCTACCTGTCACTCTCTTTTCTACTCTCTCCTCCATTGCCCTTCCTATATAAATAGAAGGGAGTAAACTACTTTTCTTGGCTTATCAGTTCTTTCTCTACCTTGGCAAAACCCCACATCAATTGAATACACTATTACAATTTTTAAACCATATGCATCCTTCAGGGCTGTTTCTGTTGTGTTGTTTTTGGGTAACCGCTAAAGATTTTTTCAACATTACCACACAATAATACTACATAGTGTGTTAAATACCACACAACATTTCAAAGTGTTGGGGTAAGGGGACATTGGTGATGATATTAAATCCCAATTAATGTGAATATTGGCTCCTAGGTAGATAAATCAACAATCCCATGAGGTTATCTGCCTTTAGAATGTTTTGTAACCCTGACAAAATCCCCACAGGAGTCCAAAGATTGTCAGTGTGAGACCATGAATCAGATAATATGTGACAAACATTGTTTCTTGGCGTGTGTCTTTTCTGATTCCATTACTCTTTCCTGAGATTTCACGTTGTATGAATCTGAAAGACACTCCACAGACCTGGTCTGATGTCAGTCCTTCCACATCAAAACATGTGATAATCATCCTACATTTATTTCCAAAAAACTATTTGTCCTTGATAGCATTTATTCATTTTCCCGATTAATTCCTGCTCTCTGTCTGTAATAGAGGAAAGGGGGCTCCAGTTTTTTGTATGAAACTGTGTTTTGAGCATTAAAGTTTGGGTGTCTTTCCACTTCGCTCATACCTTCAGACTGGGACACATAACAGATGCTAGGGTCACTTAAGAGCCAAAGAGGAGCCTAGGAAGAAGTCTGTTGATGACTTAACCACTCCATCAACAGGTTTACATCCCAGCATAGGACAAAGTTTCATCCTCTATCTTCAAGATATTTAATGGTTTCTTATCCAGATGATACAAATTGCTTTCTTATATTCAGTGCAAAGTTTCAAGCTTTAAAAACTTTTTTAAGGGATCTAAAAACTGATAGAATTGTCTCTTAATAAAATTTATATGTAAAAAGTCAGGTACTGTCATCTTTCCTTAGTCTCTTACCCATTGAATCATTGGTTGTTTTTTTTATAACCTGTGTGCAGAGGCTGGACTAATTTCTATAAAAATTTTAAGATGAAAGTGAAATTTCAATAAGATACGCATGGCAATTCACCCTTCAGCTCAATGTCACTTTTTAGGTTTATACTTTTAGAGTGCCATGAGATTTTCTTTCACAGGATTTAAATTTAAAAATACGTGCTACATAGTTGGTTAATGTCTCTTTCCTAATCAAATCATCACCTCTTTGGAAGCAGGCATCTTGTCTACTTGGTTCATCATTATATTATAGGTACTGCATACCCAATCCCAACTTCCTCAGGCTCTCCAGGTTCTAACTCAGCAGAGTGGACCAGGAGATGATTATCAACATCCAAGACTTCAAAGTTTCTTATCTAAAGAACATGAAATTAGATCAAAGAATTATCCAAAAACCTGAAAGACGTTTTGGACCTAAAACTCAACCATACTTGAGTACAGAGGAAAGAAGTGAAGGAGAAAAAGATGAGAACTAAAAGGAAAAAGACAACATAAGAGGACATTGACTTTTTAACACAATCCTTGGAAATAAGGGAAAAAATAATAATTCTTATGTGACTGGTTATATTGTTACATTATTACCAAAGAATTACAGCACATTGCTCAACACCTAGGCTTTTAAAATTGATAAATAGATTGTTAATGGTATTATCTCTTACAGTTCGTGTGTTTCTATTGGGAACATAGTAAGATATCTGGTGTTTATATTTAATATAAATTTCTATGCTTTATCTATTAGGGGAAAATTGAATAAGGACACTGTGGTTTAGAATACCTCAAATTTCCTCAGCTGTAGCTCAGCATGCAGATATAATTAGTGGTGGGAATGGAAATTCCCTGCACTGGGAATTCTGGCTTTATTGCTATTAAATCTTCTGCACAGAGTTTGGGCCAGAAGGTCTTGGAACCACATATTCCATTTCCCCTTCCTATCCTGTCCCCATTTCTGCTACTGAGTAGATTTTCTCCAGGAACAAAACCATAAGATGTAAATGGTACCTGTTGCCATAGCAGCTAAAATGTTCAGTTCTACCTTCCTCCTCTCAAAAAGAGCTTAATGTATTCAATACCTTTCTTGAGGTTAGAACATAAGTTAGAAACTGGGCTAGGATTAGCTCAGATATTTTCTCAACCACTGAGGTATAGCATCTGTGTGAATTCATTGTTGATATTCTAAATCATTGTGAAATCACTTGTGGTATGAAAAAGAATCAACCAGATGATTGACTGATAGCTCTGTATTAATACCATCTGTCCAGAGGCTCTTCTAAGAGCTCTATGGCAAGACAGAACAAGGAACACTAACTCAGCCTGAACTTTCTATGGCTTAGAAAGTTGGTTACATCTCAAGTTAGATTTACATGTTTGATTCCCTGAAGTTTAATTTAGCAAGCAATACCCCATTAAGGTTGGCCCTCCCTCTGATTGAGTCAGATAATTACTTGCTTATACTTCCAAGCTCTCACATCCCTTCCAATTTATTTTGTTCTCTCAATGGAACTACTGTCTGCTTGGTTAGTTGAAAGGATTAAATCCTAACTGAAATAGAGGTAGGATTTTTTTTTCTTTGATGTGACTACTCTCTGTCTCCATAATAGAAACATGAAAGGCAGGAAGTCCCACAAATACTGTCACCACACTTATTGTCCATATCTGTCCATTTCAAGACATGGCTCTATGAAGCGGTGGAAAATAAAATAAGCAGATAAACTGTAAAGAAGGAAAACAAAGCAAACAAGCATATATCTACACAAGGACCTATACATTACTGTTCATGATAGCTTCAAAGTGGAAACAATTCAAATATTCATCAACAGAGGATGAACAAAATGCTACTCAGCAATTAAAAGGAATGGTTTACTAATACAGTCAACAACATGGATGAATCTCAATAGCATTATGCTAACTGTAAAAAGCATACTGTATGATTATATAAAACTCTAGAAAAGGCAAATTTAATATGCAATGACAAAAAGTAGATCACAATGGAAAGAACACAAGGGACCTGTGTGGGGTGATTAAAAAAATGTCTGTATATTGATTGTAGGTGTGATTATAGGAATGTATAAATTTATCAAAACTAGTTAGAATACTTAAAATATAGCATTTTATTGAATGTAAATTATATTCAATAAATATGACATATATATATTCTTCAGCCCTTACTTACAAAGCCCAAACTTTTACCAACATTCACACTGCCTTTTACCCTGCCCTTCATTTTTGAATAGAGAAACAGACTCAACATTTTAAAAAATATTATATTTCTTTGGATTAGATGCTATAGACCTGTGGTAGGATGGATAATATTCAAAGACATCAAGTCTTACTCCCTAAAACCTGTAAACTGAAAAAGGGTCTTTGCAGATGTGATTAAGTTAAGGATCTTGTCCTTGATTATCCAGGCAGGATCTAAAATACTATCATCAGGGTTCTTACACGAGAAAGGCAAAGGGAGACTGCACACACAGAGAAAACAATGTGAAGACAAAGATTGGAGTAATGGAATCACAAGCCAAGGAATGCTGGTAGCCACCAGAAGCTGAGAGAAGTAAGGAATGTACTCTCCCCTAGAACTTTCAGAAAGAGCTCAGCTTGACTTTGGCCCAGTGATACTGATTTTGGACTAGTGGCTGCCAGAACTGTGAAAGAATAAATACTTTTTATAAAATCCCAATCATTTAGAACTTTTAAAATTCCATTCAATCATAAAAGGATTTAATGAGTTAGAATTACAAACAAGACTCAAGAAGATCTGAGTTCATGTCACTTATAATCAGAGAAAGGAAACAGATGCTAGAACACAGGGTAGAAGAGACAGAGACATAACATGAGAGCCTAGGTCATGGGAAAAGAGAAGAAGAAAAAAAAATCATATCAAACCAAAGATACAGAGAATGTTTCTGGAAAAAGCCGCCTTTAAATTGGGCCTTGAAAATTGTCAAGAATTTTGAGAAACAAAATATAAACTACTGGGACTATATTGAAATAAAAAGCTTCTGCACAACAAAGAAAACCATCAATGAAACAAAACAAAAAGGCAACCTACCGAATGGGAGAAGTTATGTGCAAATGATACATCCAATAAGGGGTTAGTATCCAAAATATAAAGAATGTATACAACTCAACACCACAAAAAAATAAAATAAAATAAATGATCTGATTAAAAATTGGGCAAAGGACTGGATAGATATTTCTCCCAAGAAGACACAAGATGCCCAACAGACAGATGAAAAGATGCTCAACATTACTCAATGCAAACCAAAAATGCAATGAAATATCACTGCACAGAGAGTGGCTAAAATAAAAAAGACAAGAAATAACAAGTGTGGACAAGAATGGGGAGAAAAGGGAACACCCATGTGCTGTTGAGAATGCAAACTGGTGCAGCCACTGTGGATAGTATGGAGGTTCTTCAAAAATTAAAAATATAAATACCATATGATCCAATGATTCCACTACTGGGTATTTATGAAAAAAAACAAAAGCACTGAATTGAAAAGATATATGTATGCCTATGTTTATAGCAGCATTATTTACAGTAGCCAAGACAGAGAAGTAGCACAATTGTCTATTGATATATAAATGGACAAGGAAGATGTGATGTATATGTCTGTATCTGTATATCTATGTGTCTAGCTAGCTAGCTATCATTCATCTATATTATGGGATATTACATGGCAATAAAAAAGAATGAGATCTTACCCTTTGCAACAACATGGATGGACAGATGGGTTATTAAGCTAAGTGGAATAAGACTGAAAGAGACAAATACTATATGATTTCACTCACATGTGAAACCTAAAACAAATGAACAAATGCCAACCAAAACAAATGAACAAACAGATACACAAAAAGCAGCTATATAGGAAACCAGCTGATGGTTGCTAGAGGGAAAGGGGGTGGAAAAATGGGCAAAATGGGTGGAAAGGAGAAGCAGACACAGGATTCCAGTTATGAAATGAATAAGTCATGGGAAAAAGGCACAGCTCAGGCAATATAGCCAATGATATTGCACTAGCATTGAATAGTTATAGATGGTAGCCAAGCGCTTGTGATAAGCATAGCATAACATATGAGAAGTTGAATAATAAAATCACTATGTTGCACACCTGAAACTAATGTAACATTGTGTGTCAACTATATTCAACTAAATTAAACAACAACAATCACAGCCAAAGGAATGTTGAAAAAGAAAACCAAATTTGGAGGCATCACAATTCCAGACTTCAAGCTCTATTACAAAGCTGTATCATCAAAACAGTATGGTACTGGCACAAAAACAGACACATAGACACATAGATCAATGGAACTAAATTGAGAACCCAGAAAAGGACCCTCAACTCTATGGTCAACTCATCTTTGACAAAGCAGGAAAGAATATCCAGTGGAAAAGAGTTTCTTCAACAAATGGTATTGGGAAAATTGGACAACCACGTGCAAAAGAATTAAACTGGATCTTTTTATTACACCATACACAAATAAACTCAAAATGAATGAAACACCTAAATGTGAGGCAAGAATCCATCAAAATCCTAGAGGAGAACACAAGCAGCAATCCCTTAAACCTCAGTTGCAGCAACTTCTTGCTATACACATCTTCAGAGGCAAGGGAAACAAAAGCAAAATGAATGAACTATTGGGACTTCATCAAGATAAAAATCTAACGACAAAAAATGAAAACTTTGTACCAGAAAAAAAATGCTATAAATAAAATGAACAGTCAGGAGAAAGTATATGCAACCAAGGACAAAGTGCTAATTTTTTTGTATATGAAAAATATAATATTATAAAACAAGAGATCAGTTACTTATGGAAAAATTGAGAAAAGAGACGGATAAATGGTACATATGGCCAATAAAACATTGGCTGATGGTATGTTATATTGGTATCAGCTCCTTAATGGGCAATTTTGCAACATCTTTCGAATTTTAAAGTGCATATACAATTGATGGTGGCTTCCATTCCTAGAAAATTATTCTGCAAATATTCTCAACCAAGTACCCGTAGATTTTTATGTACAAGAATCTATTTTCTTTTTTTTTTCTTTTTTTTAAATTTTTTATTGGTGTTCAATTTACTAACATACAGAATAACACCCAGTGCCCGTCACCCATTCACTCCCACCCCCCGCCCTCCTCCCCTTCTACCACCCCTAGTTCGTTTCCCAGAGTTAGCAGTCTTTACGTTCTGTCTCCCTTTCGGATATTTCCCACACATTTCTTCTCCCTTCCCTTATATTCCCTTTCACTATTATTTATATTCCCCAAATGAATGAGAACATATAATGTTTGTCCTTCTCCGACTGACTTACTTCACTCAGCATAATACCCTCCAGTTCCATCCACGTTGAAGCAAATGGTGGGTATTTGTCATTTCTAATAGCTGAGTAATATTCCATTGTATACATAAACCACATCTTCTTTATCCATTCATCTTTCGTTGGACACCGAGGCTCCTTCCACAGTTTGGCTATCGTGGCCATTGCTGCTATAAACATCGGGGTGCAGGTGTCCCGGCGTTTCATTGCATTTGTATCTTTGGGGTAAATCCCCAACAGTGCAATTGCTGGGTCGTAGGGCAGGTATATTTTTAACTGTTTGAGGAACCTCCACACAGTTTTCCAGAGTGGCTGCACCAGTTCACATTCCCACCAACAGTGTAAGAGGGTTCCCTTTTCACCGCATCCTCTCCAACATTTGTTGTTTCCCGCCTTGTTAATTTTCCCCATTCTCACTAGTGTGAGGTGGTATCTCATTGTAGTTTTGATTTGTATTTCCCTGATGGCAAGTGATGCAGAGCATTTTCTCATATGCATGTTGGCCATGTCTATGTCTTCCTCTGTGAGATTTCTGTTCATGTCTTTTGCCCATTTCATGATTGGATTGTTTGTTTCTTTGGTGTTGAGTTTAATAAGTTCTTTATAGATCTTGGAAACTAGCCCTTTATCTGATATGTCATTTGCAAATATCTTCTCCCATTCTGTAGGTTGTCTTTGAGTTTTGTTGACTGTATCCTTTGCTGTGCAAAAGCTTCTTATCTTGATGAAGTCCCAATAGTTCATTTTTGCTTTTGTTTCTTTTGCCTTCGTGGATGTATCTTGCAAGAAGTTACTATGGCCGAGTTCAAAAAGGGTGTTGCCTGTGTTCTTCTCTAGGATTTTGATGGAATCTTGTCTCACATTTAGATCTTTCATCCATTTTGAGTTTATCTTTGTGTATGGTGAAAGAGAGTGGTCTAGTTTCATTCTTCTGCATGTGGATGTCCAATTTTCCCAGCACCATTTATTGAAGAGACTGTCTTTCTTCCAATGGATAGTCTTTCCTCCTTTATCGAATATTAGTTGCCCATAAAGTTCAGGGTCCACTTCTGGGTTCTCTATTCTGTTCCACTGATCTATGTGTCTGTTTTTGTGCCAGTACCACACTGTCTTGATGACCACAGCTTTGTAGTACAACCTGAAATCTGGCATTGTGATCCCCCCAGATATGGTTTTCTTTTTTAAAATTCCCCTGGCTATTCAGGGTCTTTTCTGATTCCACACAAATCTTAAAATAATTTGTTCTAACTCTCTGAAGAAAGTCCATGGTATTTTGATAGGGATTGCATTAAACGTGTGTATTGCCCTGGGTAACATTGACATTTTCACAATATTAATTCTGCCAATCCATGAGCATGGAATATTTTTCCATCTCTTTGTGTCTTCCTCAATTTCTTTCAGAAGTGTTCTATAGTTTTGAGGGTATAGATCCTTTACATCTTTGGTTAGGTTTATTCCTAGGTATCTTATGCTTTTGGGTGCAATTATAAATGGGATTGACTCCTTAATTTCTCTTTCTTCAGTCTCATTGTTAGTGTATAGAAATGCCACTGACTTCTGGGCATTGATTTTGTATCCTGCCACGCTACCGAATTGCTGTATGAGTTCTAGCAATCTTGGGGTGGAGACTTTTGGGTTCTATGTAGAGTATCATGTCATCGGCGAAGAGGGAGAGTTTGACTTCTTCTTTGCCAATTTGAATGCCTTTAATGTCTTTTTGTTGTCTGATTGCTGAGGCTAGGACTTCCAAGAATCTATTTTCTATGTGGCTTTGTCACACTGTGATATCCTATTGGGATATAAAATCATTTCAACAAATTTGTTCTTAAGATCAGAGATTTAATTGTTTGTAATGGATGCGTATCACCATCACTCTATGCAAAGATGTATACATTTGTTGAAAGGTAAATATTGTTGTTATATGTTGAAAGGATTTTTATTGGAGAAAAGTCACCAACAATGTTTAGGGAAAGGGAGAAGCAATCTATAGTTACAAAGTCATCTTTCATCATTTTATTTCAAAGAGAAGGACAATAGAATTTGCAAAAATATATGAAGTTTAGAGTATAGATATCTTCTAGGACTGCAGGTCTGCTGAGACCCAATCAGAGAAAGACGATTATCATATGGTTTCACTCATATGAAGACTATAAGAAACAGCACAGAGGATCAGAAGGGAAGGGAAGGCAAAACAGAATGGGAAAAAATCAGAGAGGGAAACAAACTATGAGAGACTCTTAACTATGGAAAATAAACTGAGTGTTGCTGGAGGGGAGGGGCGTGGGGGGATGGGGTAACTAACTGGGTGACAGACATTAAGGCTTCATGTGATGTGATGATGATCACTGAGTGTTATATGCAACTGATGAGTAATTGAACTCTACATCTGAAACTAATGATGTTCTATGTGTTGGCTAATTGAATTTAAATTTTAAAAATAATGAAAAATAATTTTAAAAAGAAAAGAAAGGAAACCCGTTAAAATCACTCATCCTCATTTCCTAAGGCTTCCAGTTAATCACTTTAGAAGTATCTCTCAACTCCACTAGCAAATGAGTAAGAAAAAGTTGTGTAGCAGAAGTTCTTTAGGTGAGGGTTCTCTTTCAAATGATTTTTAGCCAGTCATAATAGAGCACTCCTCTTCCAAGTTGCTAACAAAAAAAGATCATGAAAGTAGTCTAACCTAAGATGAAAGAATACAGAAAGCATTTTAACTCGCAAAACAGAGATGGCACTCCCAATTGTCCAAGAAATAGCTTTTATGAGTTTTCAGAATTAAAAATATATGCTACATTTCAGACAAGAAACTGCTTCAGAACCATAGTGATTGCTCACGTTTTTCTAAGAATACAGAGTCGCCTATGGAAACCACATGAGAAAAAGAAAGATTTCTTGTTAGTTTCCACTTGTGATTTAAACCTTTGGTAACTCAGGGAATAAAGCTTTTGTTCTACTAACTCTCTAGCTGAAAATCTTGTAAAAATATCCACTAAGGTCTTTAAAATTCAGCAGCAAACTCATGAATCCCTTGTCAGTTAATAGAAAAAGTTACCCCCTAAGAATTCTAATTTAAGCCAGTAGAAGAGTCAGGAAGAGGGGGTTACAATGCAACTATCTATCCTCACAGGTGGAGGATCTACCTTAAAATTTAATCTCAGGTGACTGGAGAAACAATTCAAGCCATAAACTAAGAGGAATCAGATTCTAGGATTTGCTGACAGTATCTCTGTGATTGTTACCCTGGTTCCTGTAATAATAGAGCCATCCTTTTCCTTATTTTCAGAAAAATTAATTCACCAAAACATACACAGTTATAAAGATGGAAAAAATGCCAAATATAAACCAACCTTTTTATATGTCACTATGACCATGTTCTTTTAATATAGTCTCTATTTAATCATACCATTTGCTATGTAGAAGCTTTATACATGTTAACATAGACTTTACATGAAGCTGTAACCCATTCTCTCAACTGGATACAAAATAATTGATTTCTTAGTCACTAACAAATTTATTTTTTAATAATAAATTCTCATAAAAGTCATATTTTTGAAATGTAGAGAATACTTGTGGTCAACTCAGTCACTTTTTTTTTAGATCAAGGTGTACCACCTTAAATATATATACAACAATTCTACCCCAGTGTTATCACAGGTGTGTTATAATTTCTTTTATAATTTGCTTAATGTTGCTCTATTTTACATTTTCATCACTAGATAGTATGAACAACTTCTCATATTATTATTTTCTGATTGTACTTCCTTTTTGAATTGTCAACCCATGTCACATGCTTGCTTAATTTTTTTGTGGTCTTGATATTTTGCTTATAACTTTGTGTGCATCCTTAATATTTTATAGATAGTGAATTGTGTCATGTCTCATGTAAATCTTTTATGGTATACTTTATTTCTTTATTATTTTTCATCATAAGGATATTTTCAATTTTTTCATATAAATTTATTTTCATTTTTCCCATTGTTACTTAGAAGTTGAAAATGTTATCATCCCTCTGTGAGATAAACTATTCTATTTTCTGCCACTTCTTCTCTAATTTGATGTTTTATATTTAACCCTCTAATTTGGTGTTTCTAGACATTTCATTCTTCTTCAGGACACAAGCAGAAACAGATAAATTACAATTCCCACTCTAGTCTAGCTGTAAAGCGACTGCTTTTTCTTTCACCCAGGAAGAAAGGCAGCATGATTCTGCAAAGAACACCCACTCCCCGAGCCCCACCCCCATGACAATCATTGCCCTTATTCAAATGGAGAATATTTCAGTGATTAGTATAAAGTGACTTTTTCTATATTTCAGAGTGCTAACCAATTACTTCAGTGTGACATATTTAGTAATTTTTTTCACTATCCACTTAAAACATTTTTTAATTTTAAAGGCCATTATTTTAGAACAGTTTTAGATTCACAGCAAAATTGAGAGGAAGATGCAGAGATTCCCAATGCCCCATGTCTCCACACATCACAGCCTCCCCCATTAACATTCCCCACTACAGTGGTACATTTATTACAATTGATAAACCTGCAAGAGCATATCATTATCACTCAAAGCCCATAGCTTACATTCCTATCCATTTTTTAGTAAATTTACTTGCCTCTGTGAGGTATATTTATACATACTTGATGCTACCCCATTATTTCATATTTTTATTTTTCTATCAATATCAAAATGCCTTAAGAGTTACTGCTCCATTATGGGTTTTAATATCTAGTAGATATTTATCCCTCTGGTGCTGCTTTTTAATACACTTGTCTTGATTTTCTTACCTATTCATTTCTCAAGTGATTTAGAAGTTTTCACTGAATTTTTAGAACTCCTTTTGAGATTTTGATAGAAATACCATAAAATGTACTTTTTAAAAAACTTGGGTGACTTATAATTAATATGGTGCATTGAGTTACTGTGAAAAATTGACTATAGTGCCTCAAACATTTAGAAAAACTGGACAAAATATAATAGTAATACTAAAATATTTAAATGCTTAACCAGCTCCAAACCAGAAAAAGAATAAGACAACAAAACTTGCAAAAATGAATCTAATGGAAGATATTAAAAATAATAACTATTATGCAGAAAATTATAGCACCATATAGAATAATACCAAAAGTAAATGAAAAATTTAGAAATACTTACTTGTAAGAAATTACATTTCAATTGTACTTTTCCTGCATTTATCATTCTTTTTATGTTTTATTTTAATTAATGGACTTAATTTGTTAGAGAAGTTTTAGGTTTACAGAAAAGTTGAGCAGAGAGCACATGGAGTTCCCATATATTCCCTCTCCCTCTATCCCCCCACCCAACCTCCCCTATTATTTTTTTTAAAGATTGTATTTATTTATTCATGAGACACAGAGAGGCAGAGGTACAGACAGAGGGAGAAGCAGGCTCCCTGCAGGAAGCCTATGTGGGACTCAATCCTGGGACTCCGGGATCATGACGTGAGCCAAAGGCAGACACTCAACCGCTAAGCCACTCAGGCATCCCCCAACCTCTCCTATTATTAACATTTTTAAAATAAGTGTGATATATTTGGTATAATTGATGAGCCAAAATTGATATAATATTACTAACTAAAGGCTACAGTTTATATTAGGGTTCACTCTGTGCTACACAATTCTACAGGTTTTGACAAATGTGTAATGCCCTGTATCTACCATTACAATATCGTACAGAATAGTTTCACTCCTTGAAAAATCTCTTGTGCTTCAGCTATTCATTTCTCCCTCCTTCTCTCTCCTGGACTTCGTGACAACCACTGATCATTTTATTGTCTCTAGTTTTCCTTTTTCCAGAATGTCATATGGTTGAATCATATAGTACGTGACTGTTTCAGATTGGTTTCTTTTATTTTGCAATATGCATTTAAGATTCCTCTATGCCTTTTAGGGCTTGATAGCTCATTCCATTTTATGGCTGCTAATATTCCATTGCATGGATATACCAGAGTTTGCTTATCCATTCACCTGTTAAAAGACAATTAATTAGTCACTTCTGATTTTCAGAAGATCTCTCATTCCTTTTTTCCGTCCTTTCATAAATAGGAAAGGTGATAGTGGGCACCATTATTTTGTTTTTGAATTTAAAATGAATGTCTATACCTCACTCAAATACAAATGTTGGCTTTGTGCTTATACATGTTAATCATTCTTCCTACTTTTCTGGATTCTTAAAACTACATATGATTTAAATATGTATATTTAATATATATATAGTTCTGTATATTAACTAACTAGAATTTAAATAAAAGCTTAAAATATAAGTGGCTCAGTTGGGTGAACATTCAACTCTTGATTTTGGCTCAGGTCGTGATGGCAGTGTCCTAGGATGGAGCCATGTATCAGGCTCTGTGGTCAGCGGGGAGTCTGCTTGGGAATCTCTCTCCCTTTACTCCTTCCCACCACTTGCATACATGCTCTCTCTAAATAAATAAATAAATAAATAAAATCTTTTTTAAAAAGTTTAAAATATTTATATAAAATTTTTATAAATTGTTTATATAAATTTTTATATAAAATTTTTAAAACATATTTATATGTATTTTTTAAGTTGTAAAGATCAAAAGAGGAGAAATTCTTCCAGGAATTAGCTATCTCTTCCTCTTTGTTCAAATCTTATTTAAAATATGTCAGTATGGTTTGGCAATTTTAGAAAATTCTATATAGTAAACTTTTTTAAACAACATCCATTTTTTACTAACTGAATTTTAAACTTTTTTGCATCACTTTATAGATTTGTTTTAAAAAAACTTTAAAAGCTTATCAGAGCAAGATGATCTAAATAAATAATCAAATATATAATAAATCAAATAAATATATAATAATCAAATAAATAATAATCAAATTCACATTTTCCACCATGAATTTGAAAGATGTCTAGTTTGCATTGTTAGAACTCAGTTGATTTGTATGTGTGTATATGTATGTGCACACATATATATCTGTGTATATACTTATATTCTTTTTAAAGATTTATTATTTATTCATGAGAGACACAGACTGAGAGAGAGAGGCAGAGACATAGGCAGAGGGAGAAGCAGGCTCGCTGCAGTGAGCCCCAATCTGAAGGACTCCACCCGGGATCCTGCGATCACAACCTGAGCCCCAACCACTGAGCTACTGAGGCATCCCTATACTTACATTTATACAAAACTTTTCTGGTCACTTTCTTAAGTATTTACACTAATTCTTGTGTGGATTTTTTTTCCTTTTAACTCTTGCACTGATATTTTATCAAGTTAGGAACCTAAGATCCTATTTGCTCTATAGAAGTTTCAGAAGCTTCTAGTTTCCAAAATGAGCTGTGTAACATATTTACTTAGTCAAATGTAATGTTTCCTTTCCAATATTTAACTTTTTCAATTAGATCTGTAGTAAATTAATTAAGGTAAGTTAAAATCTATTTTACATAATTTTTTACTTTGTGCATATATTAATGCATTAGTAGTATTTGAAACATTTAATACCTTTTTATCATATTTTCATGATTCTTTCACTTATGGTATCTTTTCATTTTATTCCGCCATTTTTGTTACCTTGTTATACCTTTTGGTCTATTTGTTTCAGCACATATCCTAAGAGCAAGAAGTCACTGGCCTCTTAAATTAAAAAAAACCTAATATTCTGTTATTATGTGTATAATATAAAATGTTTGTATTAGTTGTTACATATGTTTTATACATTTCTAGAAAATTACATTTTTCCCTATTACTCTTAAACCTTTTTATGTATGATCATGTTCTTTTTCCTTTTACACGTTTAGTATAGTTAGAAAAAGCAAATTTATTCTTTCTACCCTCACTCCTAATTATGCCACTCTTGTTAACAACCTAATTCATGGGATTATTTACGTGTCTCTAAAGTGAGTAACTGATTTCAAAATTCTTCATATGTATTTTCCACAAACTTCTAAACTTTTCACATTTTTTTCCCCTGAGAATATTTCATATACACTCTACTACCTTGATAGTATAATACAGAATTAGGAGCTATCCAAATTATGATTCCTTTGATAATTACCTTTAGTTTTAAGATAGGAAGGGAAAATTTTATGCTATGAAAGATATGAAATAGCTGGAGTATGCCTTGTAGAGTGTTTTTGCCATTTTAAATTTACCTAAGATAGCGTGAGACACTGCTATCTCCTACTTGTTATTTTTTCACATTTTTTATTTCTTTTCCAAGTATGCCATTGATTATCAGAATGTTCTTTTATTCTAATTTTTCATTCAGGATCTTCTATTTTCTCTCATCTTGTTTTTTTAGTTACTCTCTTCAGTTCCACCACATTATATTCCAGCAGTCTGACTTTCTGCAGCATTGTATGACTGTCTGTTTTTCTCAGTGATGATGTGAACTGGTTAGCACAATCCTACCTTTCCTTCCACAATTCTCATATTCTCTTTTATCACTGAAAAATAGATAACTACTATCTTCTAAAATCCTATACAAAATCCATTTCAAGTATTGTTGCCTGAGTACTAAGAAAATAACCTTAGGAAATTTTGGGGAAAACCAATCATCTGGCCTCAGTCATAAGTTGTATGCTATAAATGTGAAAAGGAAATGGGAAAATTTTTTTACATTCTTTTCCTTCTCTTTCATATATCTTTCAGACATCCTTATAGGGGTCATATTCTTAATTTAATTCCATCGTTGTGTCACTGAAGGATGAGCACTCTCAATGTCGGAAGTCACCTCTAAACTCTAACTACTTCTGGATTTTATCTATAGACTAGACATTGGAATGATTTAATCTATCTCATTAGGCCACACTGGTTTCAAACACTCAAATTTGGGACTAGAGTTTTGAAAGGCCTTCTCTCTATTCTTGCCCAGAGCAGTGAGCACCATGGAGACACTGAGGTCTTTAGCCTTCCAACCTTTGACTTTCCTTGGCTTGTTACCTGCATTATTTTGATCTTTGCCTTCATGTTCATTTGGTGTTCCTTCTGTGTGTACATCTGTCTCTGTCTCCAAACTTCCCCTTTTTAAAAAACATCAGTCATATTGGATAGGGTCCACCCTACTGACCTTATATTAACTTGATCATCAGCAAAGAGCCTATTCACATCAGCAAAGATCACATGCAAAGGTGCTGGTTGGCAGTTAATATCGCAAAGTCCTTTTATACAATTCAACCCACAATAGAAGGGGATATCAGATTAGCAAAACGTCAAGTAAGGTCTTCAGCTTGGATCAGGAGCAATCTTTCCATACTTATGTTTTAGTCAGATGATACCTAATTAGGAATTAGATCAAGCTAGGTATTACAGATGTTTTTTCCCCTCGATTTTAATTTCAAATGTGGTAAAAATCTTTTTCTCTTGCAAATTTTTATTTAAATTCTAGTTAGTTAATATACAGTGTTATATTGATGGCAGGAAATTTAGCATATTACAGATGCTTTTAATCCTGCACTTTCAGTATGGAGTATATAGAAATCCCTTTTTTAATTTGCAATATTTTTCAATATTTTTATTTTAATCAATAGGCAAGTGAAAACTTTCTTTCTAGATTAAATAATCTCCTATACTTTCCCTTAAGAAATTAGAAGAGGAGGCTTATTGGTTTTCCCTCATTCAATCATTTTCCTAGACATCATCCACTGGAAATTATTATCAGGAAAACAATTCCCTGCCAACTTCAATCAAAAAAAAAGAAAGTAAGAGCAAATATAATGATATTATTTCTACTTTTAGACATCCAATAGGAATGTTCAAGACAACATCAATGGTGATTATATGATTTGCAATGGCTGATCATTTTATGCTCTGTATTTATTCATGCATACACACACATGCATGCCTGCATGCACACACTCATGCAGTCACTCAATTAGTGATAGGCAACCCAACTGGAAAAGGTCTTATTTACGTGTAGCTTTCATGTCAGTTAAAGCTAATAATAATGGAAACTTAAAGATACCCATTCTCTCTGTTTTTCTTTTATACTTATTTTGGCATGAATTCTTTTATGCAGATACTTTCTTTTATGCCTGCATTTCCAATGCACATTAGACTCCAGTGTTTAATAGGAGTTAGGTTTTAGTGGCTGTGCAAGCAAATGGTTATACAGTAATAACTGAATAAATAAATGGACATAAGATCAGTTTTACTAAAAAATGTGGTTTTCAGCCAACATCATCAATTTTCATTATTTACTGTGATAGCACTAATTTCTAAGGCCTTTTATTATTGAAATACTCCTGATGAAATAAACTGAACTGACACTTAAAAAATATTGGTTATGTTTTAGGCTAAATTTACAAATCTTTCTACTAGGCTTACATGTACTATGTTATATGGAATATTGTACCATCAAATTTAACTCTATATTAAAATACTTCTCACTGGCCTGAAATCATAAAAACTTTTACCTCCACATGGTTAAGTGAAATGGATTATGCTATTTACTGAGTTTCCAGTAAACCCAGCTCAAGGACCAGTAAATCTAGCAGATCGTTGTGTACTGGAAAAAGCAGTCTTAGTTCCAAAGTTTCTCCTCTATTGCACAGAAAAATTGGCAGCCCCAATTCCATCACCCAGAGGCCACATTGAGTCTGGAATTTCAAAAGTAGTCAGAGTGGTTGTGTCTCTGGTGGTTGGAAATGGTCATTGACATTCAGACAGGTAGTCACCTTTTTAGCATTTCTCTTCTTTTTTTTCTTTTCTTTTCTTTTCCTTTCTTTTCTTTTCTTTTCTTTTCTTTTCTTTTCTTTCTTTCTTTTCTTTTCTTTATTCTTTACCTTCAATATGACTGTCATTGCTCAAAGGAACTAGGAAAACAAAAAGAAGGATAAAGAATGACAATGTGGTAGCAAGAATGAGGGCTGAGCAATCAGAGCATGACTACATAATGTCAGAAAAGTTATAATGCAGTTATCTTCCAGAAGTATTTTCTGTGTATACCAAATTGATTGTCATGTCATTTAATAGAGATTTTATTTATTTTTATTTTTTCTCAAGCTTCTACATGGACTCAATATTTCATATTCATCATATAACTTAGAGATGCTTTCATTTGTAGGGGATAATATAAGGAATGAAAGAAGAGTAAAGATTCAGAGGCAAAAAAAAGAAAGTAGAAAACAAAACTCAGGATTCAGAGAATTCTGATAATGCAGACCAGTACAGAGGAGGGTGTGGAGGTGGCAGGGAAGATAAACACTGGAACCCAATTTGAGACAAAACTTCCTCCTGTGCTTTCTGGGAATCGAAATCCTATCTGTCAAAATTATATTACTGAAATGGGATAAATGCCTTATGTAAACAGGATGGAAATGGCTCATATGAATGGGGAATGTGAAGCAGAGAATGATGTTCAGAATCTTAGTCAGTGTCCACTGCCTTCAGGATGATGTCATGGCTGTGAAATAAAATGTATTGTGATACCGTTTCAATTGGATTAAGAAGTCTAGAGTGAGTTCAGAGCTCCCTCTAGCTTGCCTCTTTTGTCTGTAACACAGGTCTAGAAGTCATGAAATTTGAAGTCCTACAGATGTCACGTTGGATGTAGCAAAGATTTCTGTGGATTATATTAGTGTTGATGGTTGGACATACCTCTTTGGGGTGGCAGTGACAAATGAAGGAAGAAGTCCTTCCATACAAAAGTCTTCTATTGGGGAGGAGGAGGAGCAGGAGAGAGAATCTTAAGCAGGCTCCACGCCCAGCACAGAGCCTGATGTGGGGCTTGTTCCCATAACCCTGAGATTATAACCTGAGCTGAAATTAAGAGTTGGATGCTTAATCAACCAAGCCATCCAGGTGCCCCCATAGAAAGTCTTCTAAGACCATCTCAATATGTCCCTGAACCTTAGTCAGGCACTGCTGCTCATGGACACTAGTGCTGAATATCCATGAAGAAACCTTCCTGGAGTAAGACTATCTCACTTGTTTCCAGATCATACAGCCTAGACAAAAAGACATCTACCTGGTGATTTCAGGTACTCATCAAATATGCTGTAGAGAACAGCCAATACCTTCTTGGTATCATGTAAACTTGCTGGCTGGACTGAACCTGGCCTATATATTCCATTTTTTTGGCATTCAAATTTAATTTCCTATAACTGACTTCTTTGTAGTTTTATTACAGTTGTTACAGAAATACTCAAACCAGAGATACGCATGAAGATAAATGTATCAAGTAATCCCATCAGGAGATCTGCAGTATAAGCCCTCAGATGTAGGCTTTGAATATGGTGAGTAGTCAAATTGGTGTACTAATGTCCCTCCTTCCATCACAAGCTATATTTTGTTGGTACCATTACCCTGCAAACATACAGAACTGGTTCTTGGTTGGGAAACAGTGGGATTGCAGGATGAACCCTAGGCTGGACTAACTTCCCAGATGTTACATATCTAGTATGTCATAGAAAGAATTCAAATCCAGTTCTGTAAGACATCAAAGCCCATACTTTTAAACATGCTCAGGAAACACACATACACACAC
This sequence comes from Canis lupus familiaris, assembly GCF_011100685.1. NCBI lineage: Eukaryota > Metazoa > Chordata > Mammalia > Carnivora > Canidae > Canis > Canis lupus. The sequence continues at coordinate 24,101,434 of NC_049244.1, read as the reverse complement.
ATTTACATATATACAAATGAGAGAGAAAAATTATTATTTGAAAATGGGTTTTGTTAGTCTCTCCAATTATCTACTAAATATACATTCTCCTCCTTCTCCCTCACCAACCAAAACTCTGATTTTCATAGGGTGTCAATTTACTCAACTAAAAATCTTGGTTTCCCAACTATTCTTGTAACCATGGATAATCCTGTGGCCCATTTCTGGTATAATTGCAAATTATTACGCTACAGAGCTCATGATAAGTTTTCTCTCTCCTGGTAGAGGAGCTGCCCTTTTTTCTGCCCTCACTTTTGTTCAGGCTAGGATATGAACTTGATGTTTGGAGGTGCAGTTGCCATTCAGAGACTATGAGGACAGAATCCACACACAAAGCATGGTAGAGTGAGAAGATGGAAGAAGCATGAGTCCCTGATAGCATCAGAGACCTACTGAATGATTTCTGAACTTTATGTGATGAAAAGAATCCTTTATTTAAGCCGTAGCTTGATAGGTTTTCTCCTTTCGATGGAGTACAATTCTAACTGATATAAATATAAATGAACACATATCTCAAAGCTCAAGTTTTGTGAATTAAAAACTCTTTGTTTGTAAGTCTTGTAATATGGTCACCCTTAATAGTGGGCACTTCTAGATTGCAGCAATACCCTTCCCAAACTTCAAAACTTTTATATACACCTGTTATCGTGGTTAAAACACCCATACAATTTTACACCAAAACAAAACAAAAAACCATGTACCAAGTACATAACAGCTTTGATGCTGCAATCTGATTAGTTAAACTAAATTATGGGAGGAGGGGAGGTGCATATTGTGATAGCTCCTGCTGCTCTTCAGCCAATTTGCACATTTTCCTAGAATTATTTTAGATGTTATTATCATCCAAACACCTGCTGCTATGTAGGCAGGAAAACAAGCCAAAACCAAGTGAGGAAGCAAAACATACTAAATTAAAAACAAATGTGTATACTCTCTAAGTATAAAATACAAATAATAGCTTTCAAATCTGCGGGCTGGAATTCCTAATTACTAACCAATCTCTAAGCTACTGTAAATGCCCAAACCCAGATAGGAAGGAAAAATGATCTGGATAATTTCCATGTTGTTTATTTCTTCTTATAACTCTATGTTTTCTGTAGGATGGGGAAAAATATTTAAAAGGTACATTTTTGGGGATGCCTGGGTGGCTCAGCAGTTGAGTGTCTGCCTTTGGCTTGGGGCCTGATCCCAGGATCCCGGATCAAGTCCCACATTGGGCTCCCGGTAGAGAGCCCGCTTCTCTGTCTGCCGATGTGTCTGCCTCTCTCTGTCTCTGTGTCTCTCATGAATAAATAAATATTTAAAAAAATTAAAATTAAAAAAATAAAAGGGTACATTCTTATCTCCTTTCCTTTTTTCAGCAAACTCTGTTACTTAATTTACATCATTTTTGCCCAAAACATGCTTTAGGTTTCTTTACTCAAAAACCACACAGATACAATATGGTGTAGGTAGTAGGAAAGAAATGTTCACATTAAATATTACTTTATATTATTTGAACATTGAAGATTGTTGATTTTTTTTGAGCTCTGATTACTCAGTGCACAGAAGTAGGGAGTTAGGAGAACAATGCACATCTTCTAAACTGAGCAATTTAAAACTGATTCTTAGAATAAATATTGCATTCCCAGAGCACTTTCTTTACTCCTAAGACTGCCCCCTGAAAAGGTTTCCTCTTTACTTCCTTCTTAATTGAGTGCAAGAGAAAGGCATTAAAGGAAGAAGGAATCAAAATCCAAACTTCAGGTTCTTGATGAGAGCCTTCATATAGTGATAATTCATCACTGTTCCAAAGCGGAGTTGATGATGCCTGATTATCATGAGACAGGCCATCAGAGGAAGGGACCAGACCATCTTCTCAAGGGTCACACACAGCTTTTCTGGAATAGTATATTGCAAAAGGTGTGCAAATTGGGGAGGAGAAAGTCAACAGGACACAGGGACCTGTTCATGCTAAAGGTTTTCAGCAGTTGCCTGCTTTTAGAACAGAGAGAGATCTAAAGAAAACATTTACAGAAAGTTTTCTATATTGGATAAAAATGCTTGTGCTGCCCCTTGAACACTGGCAATAATGATTGCCACTATTTTTTAAAGTAATAGAGATGTCTATGTCTTCCTCTGTGAGATTTCTCTTCATGTCTTTTGCCCATTTCATGATTGGATTGTTTGTTTCTTTGGTGTTGAGTTTAAGAAGTTCTTTATAGATCTTGGAAACTAGCCCTTTATCTGATACGTCATTTGCAAATATCTTCTCCCATTCTGTAGGTTGTCTTTGAGTTTTGTTGACTGTATCCTTTGCTGTGCAAAAGCTTCTTATCTTGATGAAGTGCCAATAGTTCATTTTTGCTTTTGTTTCTTTTGCCTTCGTGGATGTATCTTGCAAGAAGTTACTGTGGCCGAGTTCAAAAAGGGTGTTGCCTGTGTTCTTCTCTAGGATTTTGATGGAATCTTGTCTCACATTTAGATCTTTCATCCATTTTGAGTTTATCTTTGTGTATGGTGAAAGAGAGTGGTCTAGTTTCATTCTTCTGCATGTGGATGTCCAACATGCATATGAGAAAATGCTCTGCATCACTTGCCATCAGGGAAATACAAATCAAAACCACAATGAGATACCACCTCACACCAGTGAGAATGGGGAAAATTAACAAGGCAGGAAACAACAAATGTTGGAGAGGATGCGGTGAAAAGGGAACCCTCTTACACTGTTGGTGGGAATGTGAACTGGTGCAGCCACTCTGGAAAACTGTGTGGAGGTTCCTCAAACAGTTAAAAATAGACCTGCCCTACAACCCAGCAATTGCACTGCTGGGGATTTACCCCAAAGATACAAATGCAATGAAACGCCGGTACACCTGCACCCCGATGTTTCTAGTAGCAATGGCCACTATAGCCAAACTGTGGAAGGAGCCTCGGTGTCCAACGAAAGATGAATGGATAAAGAAGATGTGGTTTATGTATACAATGGAATATTACTCAGCCATTAGAAATGACAAATACCCACCACTTGCTTCAACGTGGATGGAACTGGAGGGTATTATGCTGAGTGAAGTAAGTCAGTCGGAGAAGGACAAACATTATATGTTCTCATTCATTTGGGGAATATAAATAATAGTGAAAGGGAATATAAGGGAAGGGAGAAGAAATGTGTGGGAAATATCAGAAAGGGAGACAGAACGTAAAGACTGCTAACTCTGGGAAACGAACTAGGGGTGGTAGAAGGGGAGGAGGGCGGGGGGTGGGAGTGAATGGGTGACGGGCACTGGGGTTTATTCTGTATGTTAGTAAATTGAACACCAATAAAAAATAAATTTAAAAAATCAATAAATCTTTAAAAAGAATAACTTTAAAAATAAATAAATAAAGTAATAGAGAGTTATTATTTGAATGCGATGTGAATCAATTGGCAAGCCAGATTATACTGGTTGAGTATTAGGGGCAACAGTGCAAGTGGTATGAATTTAGGTGCAGTGCTGCTCTGTGCTGAAACAAAAGCACAAAGATCCAAGGCCAGGACTGCCCCACCAACCATGCCAACTCAACTCCTAAAAGAATAGTATCAGAGAATACAGATGCCAAACGCATACTAAGATGTTCTTAGAATATCATTGCAAACTCAGAGGGGCAATTTGGAGGAAGCATACCATTTTAGATAGTATATTTTATGCAGAAAATGGATATAGCCAGTATTATATGAATTCTCTAAATTTATGGAAGTCTAAAAACTTGCTCATGAAATTACTTCCTAGAAATTGGTTTTTAACCTAGACTTAATGATCTCTCAATTTCTTAAGAAATAAGTCTTTCTTCCTCTGGAATAGCTGAGGGAAAGTACGGATATCCTGGGACAGATGCAGTCTTTTGCCCTTCCTAGTACACTAAGAGCTGAATTTTTCGGCCTTATTTTTACTGTAGACCCTGCAATTAATGATATTTATGAATTGCTAGTCTTGTCTTCTGTTTACCAGAAACTAAGAAAAAAAAAAAAGGCATAGTTAAAAGACATTGTAGGACAAGAACAGCCCCATGATTCCTGCTTCCTTTGTGTCTTTATGTAATTTTCTCCTCTTGAGTGTGGGCTAAACCTAGTGACTCAGTAGTGAATAGAATATGGCAAATGCAGCTGATGTCACTGTCCAAGGTAGATTACAAAAAGACTACAGCCTCCATCTTAGGAAGCCTCTCTCACTCTTTTGCTAACTTATTCTGAAGAAAGCCTGCTGCCATGTTATGAACTGCTCTCTGGTGAGGCCAGAGAGATCTCTAGTCAACATCCAGGGGAGATCAGAGGCTTGCAAATAGCCATGTGAGAAAGCTTGGAAGCAGATTCTTTTCTAGATCAGCAAGAGATGACGTCAGCCTTGGCTGACACCTGACTGCAGCTTAGATAGGTACTGGACAGAGGCACCCAGCTAAGTTACACCCAATTCCCAGCCCACCGAAACTGTGAGATAATAAATGCTGTTTTAAGCTGCTAAATTTTGTGGTAAGCTATCATGCAGCAGTAGTTAACTAATATGGTTGTCATAAGTGTAACACCCCAAAGGCTGAAAAATGTTATGGACTATATAAGAATATATTGAGTTTAAATTTAGAGGTCAGCTTTGTGCAGTGGCAGTATCGTAGCCAATGAGGTTTATCCAAGGCACGATTATTGCAAATTTAGAGGTCAGTTATGGATTCAAGTCTACTAACTGGGCTTCCAGTTCATTGGCTAGTTGTCTCTCCACTCAGAAAGTGTACCTCACAAAACAGCAAATAATAGAGATTCAGGTCAAGCAGCCAAGAGTTATCACCTCTGTCTTGTGGGTAGGTTGCAAAACTGTAAGAGAAAGAGCTGCCCGGGGCCATGTTCCCAGCCGTAATGCAAAAGCCAATGTGAAAGAATGAAGTTCAAATGCAGAAAAATGAAGGGAGATTAAGAGCCAGTAGGTAAATGGGGCCTGGCACCACTACCTTCTCTTATTCCAGAAAACTCTGGGACCTAGCCTTATCACTGCCCTTTCTCTGGTTTGGGTATTTAAGCCAATTAATTCTACATTATGCCTAACCTAGTTCCTACTGGGTTTTGATTTTCTGCCACCAGAAAAGCCATAACTAATACATTTCCTTGACTGAGCTTTGGTTTTCTCACCTGCAAAATTGAGAAGACAAATATATAATGCATAAGTTTGTGATAAATGTTAAAAAAACTTCACTATCAGTAAAGACAGCTGTTCAATATTAATTCCTTATCATGTCTAATCAATGTGAGGATTTACAGAACCCATTCAAAGATTCTCCAAACTAGGATCAATTCTACATTGTCTCTAATTACACAGCAGCTGGATAATTTATAAATTATCATTCTGGTATTTATAAAATACCATTCTCCCATAATCCAATAAAGGCAAAGAGTAGACTGATCTCAAATATATCCTATAACCTTCCTTCTTTCCCCCTGCAATCAGCTTTCATTTCAAACCCCTCTGAGTCACTAGATTGTTCTTCATCCCAAACTGTTGGGGATGATTTTTTTTTAAGATTTTATTTATTTTAAGATTTATTTTTTAAAATAGTTCATTTATTTATTCATGACAGACACATAGAGAGAGAGAGAGAGAGAGAGAGAGAGAGAGAGGCAGACATATGCGGAGGGAGAAGCAGGCTCCATGCAGAGAGCCCAATATGGGACTCCATCCCAGGACTCCAGGACCACGCCCTGAGCCAAAGGCAGACACTTAACCGCTGAGCCACCCAGGCATCCCTCCATCCCAAATTTGATCCTGCCTCAGACCTATTATGGGTTTTCAAGCTTGTTCTCCACAGAGTTTTACTTTCCAATATCAAAAAGGAGGTTTTTTTTACATGGCAGACCCTCACATCTCCTTCCCCAAAACAAGCTGAGTTAAGCATGTACTAAATTTGGTTCCTTGAATTTTAGCTCCTAGCACCAGCTATATGGTCAAAACTTCTGGTTAAATAATGAGGCCAATTTTTGCCCTTTTCCAAGAGCTTCAAATGATCTCCAAAGTACCACAAAACTTAACAATTGTAGCGAAAATTTACTGAGTACTTATTTGTGACAGGTTCTATGCTAAGCTCAATATGTGCCTTAATTCATTTAGTTTTCTCTGTGACATTATATTGGTATTGTTATTTTTCTTAGGGGACAAAGAAACTAAGACAGAACATTTATATAAAATTGTCAAGATTTAATAGCAAATAAGCTGTAAAGTTCAAACTTAAACTCATGCAGTTATGACATAAAAGACTACATTCTAATACTATGAATAGATATGAAATAAAACAAATATTCCAGATTTCAGCTTTGTACCAGCCTCTCTTTATAGGTCCTTCCCCTCTCAGATCCAAATTAGAACATAAATTTCCTAAGTTGGGTCTTCTTATGGAGTAAGCTACAAGGAACAGTGGTATAAAAGGTTGCTTATAAATTTGTGTTGGGACACCTGGGTGGCACAGTAGGTTAAATGTCTAACTCTTGGTTTCAGCTCAGGTTGTGGGATCTCAGGGTCATGAGGTCAAGTCAAACACTGGGCTCTGCACTGGGCATGGATCCTGCTTAAGATTCTCTCTCTTTCTCTCTCTCTCTGCCTCTCTCTGCCTCTCTCACTCATGTTCTCTCTCTCTAAAATAAATAAATCTTAAAAAATAAGTTTGTGTTATATACACTCAGTAAAAGAGAGAGAACACTACCTATTTTTAATTCCTTGTACCAACAATCAGAGATATTTATATCCTAAGAAATACAAAAGCATGTTCATGTGAGAAGAAGACTCAGACATCAAAGCACTTAGAAAAGAGATTTGCTTATGAGAAGTTGGCAAAAATCAGACTTCAGGAAGATTAGCTTGTCAAAAACAAAACAAAACAAAAAAACTCTCTACAACATAAATTTAAAGGAAAAAAAGCTGTGAAATTACCAAGGTTATATGGCTTATGTTAATCTATTCACAGTAGAAAAAGAACTTTCTCACATAGTTACTATATCCACAAAGGATATCACATATCCTTAGAAATCAATTGTGCAAAAGTCAGGGTTATAGTTATTTTGCTACGGAATGAGTAATTTAGAGGAAATGCTTAAAGTTTCCTTTATTTTATGGACCAGAACTAGACAGGATGACCCTGTTATTTTTGTTTTATCACATCCTGGAACATCATGTATATGTTTATTCATAATGGTAGCAGGACGAGATGTTCGTTTTCTTCCACAGTGGCTGTGATTGACAAGGCTAGGATGGCCCTAGACAACAGTTAGATCATCTGGGTAACTTGGAGGATAATGAAAATACCTTGTGACTGACTCAGAAACCATGTCATTGATAAAGTGGTTTTTGCCATTAACACTTCATGGAAGGACATGTTATAGGAAAGGCTGAGATACTTTAATGAGCTGTGACACTCAAGCTTTTCCTTGCTTTAAAGAAGACAACATAGTCCTGCTGAAAGAACATGGACTCAGGTAGTAGACCTGAATCCAGACTCCATAAATTACCAAAAGTTTGACTCTGACAAAGTCACTATGTTATGTAATATGTAACATGATGATTGCATTTCTTTTTTTAATAGGACTTTTGTACAAGGACTATTAATATTAGGGAGTAATCAGAGAAGCAGACTTCCTAAGAGACATATATAATAAATTATTATAGGATTTGATCTTACACAACCATGGGGCTGGTTATGCAGTGTATTTAAGGATATGGTATCAATGTCCAGTGCTGAAAACAAAATATACAGGGAAAGCAATCAGAAAGGGAAAACAGTTGTAAAATTGGGAAAGCCTAGAGAAGATATAAAGAACTACAATGCAACAACAACAAAAAACATACAATTCAGTTCAACAACGAGAAGGGTCTTGAAGGGACACTCTCTAAAGAAGGTATACAAATGGCTGATAAGCATAGAAAATGATGCTCAATATCACTAATCATTAGTGATTATCAAATACACTAATCAAATACAAATCAAAACCACAATATGAAACTGCTTCACATCTGTTAGATGGCTATTCTAAAAACAAAACAGAAAATAACAAGTGTTGACAAGGATATGGAAAAATTGGAACATTTGTGCATTGCTGGTGGAAATGTGAAATGGTACAGTTACTGTGAAAAAAGAATGGCAGTTCCTCAAAAAAATTAAACAAAGAATTGCCATGTGATCCAGCAATTTCACTTTGGGGTATATGTCAAAAAATGTAGCAGGGTCTCAAAGAGATATTTGCGAACCCATAATTGTAGTAGCATTATTTTTTGCAGGTTTACTAAGATATAATTGACATACATGATTGTATAAGATTCACAATGTGATGATTTTATAAACAAAAGTTGCAAAACAATTACCACAACCTAGTAAACATCTCCATCACCACACATAATCACCAATTTTGTGTGTGCTATGAGAGCATTAAGATTTTCTCTCTTAGCCACTTTCAAGCATATAATACAGTATTATTAACTAAAGTCACCATGGTATATATTGCATCCTCAGAATTATTCATCTTATAATTGGAAGTCTGTTATCCTTTGAATGACATCTCCCCATTTCCCACCCCCTAACCTCTGATAATCATGTCTGTTCTCTGATTCTATGAGTTCAGCTTTTTTAGATTCCATATATAAGTAAGGTCATACTTGGCATAATGCCTTCAAAGTTCATCTATGTTATTGCAAAAGGCAGGTATCTTTCCTTTTCATGGCTAAATATTCTGTTGAATATAAATATGTACCACATTTTCTTTATCCGTTCATCCATTGCTGGACACTTGGATTATTTCCATGCCTTGGCTATTGTAAATAATGTAAAAAACATGGGGTTCAGATATCTCTTGAAGAGAGTGACTTCATTTCTTTTAGATATACATTCGGAAGTGAGATTGCTGGACCTTAAGGTAGTTCTATTTTAAATTTTTTGCTTAAGTTCTAATCATAACTATACTTTGTTGGCTTTGTGTTTCTGGGCTTTTAAGAACCAGTTTCTTTAGCCCTAAAAAGACTATAACAATAGTATAAACTTCATAGTATTCATTGAAAGAATGAAATAATATAAAGTGCTTAGAGTAGAACCTTGCATATATAGCAACCACTCAATCAATGTTACCTATTGTTATTAATTTTGTAGCTGTACAATAATAGCTCCTTAATTGAAAGTTAAGGCTTATTACTTATAATGAAGTCTCAGTATGCAGTACCTGAATTTATTAAAAATAAATTTGATAGAATGTTAATCATAAGCATAGACTTTTGCCACAACTTGGTTCATTATTTTGACTTTTAGCCAGTCATTAGCATTAATAATATTTCTGAGCATTCAAGTAATTTCTCAAGAAAAAGGAATTACATTTCCTCCATAATTCATAATTTAATGAAATTTCCAATATGTGAGAAATCATTTCAATAGGCCAGAAAAGCCATTCTGAGCAGTCTCATTTTAAAATCGCTGCCAATGGCTAGACATTCTGTAAAGTTTGTATTCTATTCTTACATATAGATCATTTTGCTTAGTAAAGGGATTTCCAAAGAAGGTTGCCTGGCCATCTAATTATTGTAAATCAAACAATATTTTCCCCTTGACTTACATTATAACTTTAGAAACATGTAGTCATGCCTGGGTGGCTTAGTGGTTGAGCGCCTGCCTTTGGCCCAGGGCGTGATCCTGGAGTCCCAGGATCGAGTACCCCATCAGGCTCCCTGCATGGAGCTTGCTTCTCTTTTTCTGCCTATGTCTCTGCCTCTCTCTGTATCTCTTGTGAGTAAATAAATACAATCTTTAAAAAAATATGTAGTCATTTTAATAGCTCATTAATTGACTATGACGTCTACTCATTAGATTTAAGATTCTCTACTTAATAATTGAGCAAAATGTAAGCATTTTCCTGCCCAGAGAAAAATATGTATTAAAAGAGGTCTGTATGTATTCATTTTATATTTAGGTCTAAAGACAGCTATCCCTTAATAACTCAAGTTTGAGCTTCATGTAATTTTTTTCTTGGTAGGTCACATTTGTACCCTATTTTTGGCTTTGTTTTCCATTTCCAGGTTGATAATGGCTCCCACAGCAGGGGTCTGATGTAGGGATCATTTCACACCATACGGAAATGCAACCACTGAAATGAACTATTTCACGTCCAGGAAAGGCTGAGAGGACTTTGAATAGCACAAGCTGTAATTTCCCAAAGGGGATTTACTTAGGGCAGTGAAGTTCATGGATTTGGAGAAAACTTAGTGAAGTTTTTACAGTGATCAAGACCTCAACTTTAGCAACTTATTTTAAGGCCATGAACAAAGTCAAGAAGAGGGCGTGTCATGGCAAATTGAGTCAATTCTAAAAAAGGAAGTCTGGTAAAATTGTCCTTTTGCAGCCCCAGTGTATTCTTAACTTCTTTACACTTAAAATTATCAAGGAAATCCAAAACTTTGTCTATGTGGGTTATACCATCAATATTTATAGTATTAGAAATTAAAACTGAAAAATATATGCAATATTTATAAATTTATTTTAAAATACATTTATTAGTTGGTGTAAATAACATATTTCATGAAAAAATAACCGTATTTCCCAAAACAAACAAAAAATGAAGAGTAGCATATTTTACACTTTTGCACATCCCTTTAATATTCAATATCATAGAACACAGCTGGATTATCACATCAGCTTCTGCATTCAGTCAAATGCTATCTGTTTTTTGGACTTATGTATATGAAGAAAAGTAACCCTTACAAAAATATGTAGTTTGACAAAGAGGAATATTTTAATAGCCTTTTCAAATATTTGTGGATTTTCTTATTTGATGTTAAGTCAATACTCAACAAGAGGTAGTGATTTAAAGGGAAGTTGCAGAAAGGACTCCAAAACAATCTCAGTGAACTTTGCATAATCTATCACATTAAACTTTGTTGACATTTCTTGTACTCTGAATGAGTACAAGAATCACTTTAACATGAATGATTTTATAACATCATGGTCATTTGGAAGATACTGGTTCACTGAGCTATGCAGATGTTCAAAACGTTGACACATTTTATTATACAATATCAAAAAATAATATTTTTTGTTATCACCACTGATCTCATCAGAAAAACCTTTGGAAAATGTCAAGATCACATATATGATGCAAGTTTTCTAAAATTCTAATTTTCACTTGAAAACTTACGTGACAGCTTACTTTATTTTTGAGAAAATATTTTGGATACTCAAATCTAAATAATCATATTTTGTCTGTTAATAGATTTTCCTTTTTTGTTAATAGATTTTTCAAGTAAAAATGGAACTTTTTGTTTGTTTTCCTTGTCTTTCTTTTTTAAAAATTTTATTTTATTTAAATTCAATTAATTAACATATAGTGTATTATTAGTTTCAGAGATAGAGTTCAGGTATCCATCAGTTGCATATAACATCCACTGCTCATTACATCATGTGTCCTTCTTAATGCCCATCACCCAGTTACCCCATCCCCCCCACCTACCACCCCTCTAGCAATCTTTGCTTTGTTTCCTATAGTTGAGTCTCTTGTGGTTTGTCTCCCTCCCTGATTTTGTCTTATTTTCTTTCTCCCTCTCTTCTCCTATGATCCTCTGTCTTGTTTCTTAAATTCCAAATGTGAGTGAAATCCTATGAGAATTTTATTTCCCTGATTGACTTACTTCGCTTAACATAATACCCTCTAGTTCCATCTATATCACTGTAAATGGTAAGATTTCATTTTTTATGGCTGAGCAATATTCCATTGTATGTATGTGTATATATATGTATATACCACATATATACATACGTATGTATATATATATATATACACCACACCTTCTTTATCCATTCATCTGTTGACAGCTTTAAACCCAAAGCATACAGTGCTTTATGCATACTTTCCATTATATCACTCAGAATATTTAAAAAGTATACTCTAAGGTTATTTAATAAGATTAACAATTTTATTGCTTCATAAAAGACATTCTTAAATAGAATTGACATTTGTGTGCGTGGCAATGAAGAATACATGATACTAATACAGTTTGGTGGAACTGTCTTGATTTGAGCTTAGTTTTATATACCATAGCTTTTATACTGTCAGCACAATATCAAAATACAAACGGCAAATATTGTCTTATATAATTATAAAAATAATTTTAACCTCATTGACTTCCTGAAAGGGCCTTGAGTACCCCAGGGGCCCATGGACCATATTTTGAAAACTCCTGTTCTAGAGAATTCTAGGCCTATTTAGTGGGACCAGTCTTAAAAAAGCTTTTTTAGAAAGGCCTGATGTCTTTGGTTTCAGTTTTCCTTTCACGATCTAGCTGAAGACTGGAAAACTGGGGTTCCTAGTTGCCTGATGGTATGAGAAAACCCAAATATTCTCAAATTAGACAAAAAATAAAATAAAAATTGTGCTCCCTTTTTTAAAACAAAAGAACTGAGTGAATCATTCTGACAAATACCTTGTCATTTTATAAAGTTCCAAAAAGGTACATTAATTAGATGAGGATAAAAATTAAAATAATAGCATAATTTAGAAAATCTTTAGTTGTGACAAACCATGGATTTTATTCATTTTAAACTTGCCTAAACATGTCAATATTTTTACACAAAACTTTATGTAGATATACCTTAGTTGTTCTGAAAACCCTCTCATTTCACAGATAACATAAACTGAAGTTCACGGAATTTCCACTTAAACCTTAGAACCTTAGAATTGAAACAATCTTTAAATCACCTAGTTCAATCTTCCTACTAAATGAATTTTATCTTTAGGTGAACTTACAAGATTGCCTCGAACTTTACCAATGGCACGTGGCTCACTGCCTCAGAAGGCATTATTATATTCCAAACTGGACATCAACAGCAATTCAGATGTTTCTCTTTAAGTTGAAACAAACAAGTCTTCGGCATACTTTCTAATGTAATATAATATTTCTAATTCCTAAGATCATATTTGCTTTTATAGCAGTCTATGTATAATATTAGCCTGCGGTGACCAGATGGCTTATAAAATCTGTGTTTTTCACGAGTTGTTGTCTAGTCTACCCTAGCCCATCTTTGTATTGTACTGAATTGTTGATATTCTTCTCCAACAATAAGTTTTTAAAATTAAATTTCATATGGATCACTTTGGTCCATAGTCCAATTTCTTATGATCAATTTTAATTTTGATTTATTTAACACTGATATCACCTACCTACAATTTATGTCATCAGAAATATTGATATAGAGGCAATCATGTCTTCATCTAATTTTCTTTCTAATAAAAATAACAATAGGGAGGAAGGAGGCCTATGGCATGATATTAGAGATAATCATTTATTCAATCACATCTATTAAGATTTCCCAGTCATATTCTATGTCCTTAACCACTTAGTATAAAGGAGAAGAGAAAGAGAAAGGGACAAAAAGTTTATTAAAGTAATAATGGCTGAAAACTTCCTAAACATGAGGAGAGAAATGAACATCCAGATTCACAAGGCCCAAAAGACCCCAAATAGGTTAAGTCTGAAAAAGACAAAACTAAGATACATTATAATTAAGTTGTCAAAAGTCAAAGACAGGGAATTACAAAAGCAGCAAGATAAAGGTGACAGGTCACATGCAAGGAAACCCTAAAAGGACTATTAGCATTTTTCTCAACAGAAATTTTTCAGGCCAGGCAAGAGTAGAATGACATATTCAAAAAGTGTGTGTGTGTGGGGGGGGGTGCCCTGAAAATGAAAAATACTATACCCAGCAATGTTGTCCTTCAGAATAGAAAAAAAGAGAAACTTTCCCAATCAAACAAAAACTGGGAGTTCATCACCACTAGACCTGTCTAAAGGGAAACATGAAAAGGTCATTTTAAATTGAATTTAAAATAATTCAATTAACTTCAGAAAACATGAATGTGTAAAACTCATTAAGAATAGTAAATATATAGCCAAACTCCGATTCTCTAATATTGTAATGGTGATATATAAATCACCTCAATTTTAGTTAAAAAGTTAAAATTAAACATATTAAAATTAACCATAACTACCATAATTTATTATTTGTTATTACAGTAATATTTGTTATTATATTAATTTGTTATTTGATATTAAAAAACATAATATCAATAAACTAATATGAGAGGGAGAAGAAGTAAAAGTATATATTTTCTGTAAGCTATTGAATATGTTGTTATTAGCCAAAAATAGAATTTATAAATATAAGATATTTTATGTAAGCCTCAAGGTAACCACAAAGGACAAACCTATAGTAGATACTCAAAAGATTAAGATAATGCCAAATCATATTGCTATAAAAAGTCATTAAATCACAAAAGAAGACAGCAAGAGAGGAAGCAAAATACAAAGGATCTACAGAGCAGTCAGATACAATTAACAAATTGGCAATAGTAAGTCCTTACCTATCAATAATTACTTTAAATATAAATGGATTAAATTATTGAATCAAAAGACAGAATGGCTGAATGGATAAAAAGAATAGATTCAACAATATACTGCCTACAGGAGACTTACTTCAGCTTTAAGGACTTCCATAGACTTCAAATAAAGGGATGGAAAAAGATATTTCAAGCAAATGGTAATCAAAAGAAAGTAGAAATAACAATATTCATATCAAAAGACAAAACAAAAAAACAAACAAAAAAAATTCATATCAGACAAAGCAGACTTTAAGCTAAAAATGGACAAAAGGAACAAAGAAGGTCATTACATAACTATAGAGAGGTCAAGCCATTAAGAAAAAATAATAATTATAAATATTCGTGTACTCAACATTGGAACACGTAAATCTATATAGCAAATACTAACAGAACTAAAAGGAGAAATAAACAGCAATGCAATAAAAGTTGAAGACTTTAAAACCATACTCTCAACAATGGATAGATCATCCAGGCAGAGAATAGATCAGGAAATAGTAGACTTGAGCAATACTATAGTCCAAGTGAAGCTGGGAGACATATACAGAACATTATATCCAATAGCAACAGAATACATATTTTTCTCAAGCATACTGAACATTCGTTAGGATAGATCATAGATAAGACCACAAAACAAGTTTCAACATATTCATAAGGATAGAAATTATATCAAATACATTTTCTGGCTACAGTGGTATGAAGCTAAATATGAATAACAGGACAAGAACAGGAAAATTCACAAATGTATGGATTTATAGAAATTCAAAAACACATTCCTGAACAACCAATGAGTCAAAGAAGACATCAATAGGAAAAAATATTCATCTCTCTATAACTTAAATAGATTACATACTTACTGGAAGACCTGAAACGATAAAACTCCTAGTAGAAAACATCAGGGGAAAGCAACTTTATTGCAATGATTTTTTGGATATAACACCAAAAGCACAAATAACTAAAACAAAAATATACAAATGGGAACTACATCAAACTAAAAAACTTCTATATAGAAAAAAAAATCATCAAAATGAAAAGACAACTTACAGAATGGGAGAAAATCTTTGCAACCACATACCTGATTAGGGGTTAATATCCATATTATATAAGGAACTTACACAACTCAATAGCAAAAAACAAATAATCTGTTTTAAAAATGGGCAAAGGACCTGAATACATTATTTCAAACAAGATATTCAAATGGCCAACAGGGACATAAAAAGTGCTCAACATTATTAATCATAATTGGGGAAATGCAAATCAAAATCACAATGAGATATCACCTTACACTGGTTAGAATGGTTATTATCAAAAAGACAAGAAATAACAAGTATAGGCAAGGAAGTGTAGAAAAGGAAACATTTGTGCACTGTGGGTAAGAATGTAAATTGGTGTAGCCACTATGGAAAACAGCATGGAGGTTTCTCAGAAAATTAAAAATAGAACTATCACATGACCCAGCAACCCACTTCTGAGTATATATCCATAGGAAATTAAATCACTATCTCAAAGAAATATCTGCACCCCCATGTTCATTGCAGTGTTTACAATGGCCAAGACATAGAAACAACTTAAGTGTCTATCAACAGATGAATAAATAAAGAATATATACTATACGTATATAGTGGAATAGATTCAGTCATAAAAAAGGAAATCCTGTCATTTGCAACAACATGGATGAAAGTTGAGGGGATTATGCTAAGTGAAATAAATCAGAGAAAGACAAATACTATACAAGTAGAATCTAAAAAACCACACTTACATGTGGAATCTAAAAAAACCACATTCATAAAAACGGAGAACAGATTGGTGGTTGCCAGGATTGGGAAGGTGTGGGTGGGGTACATATGAGTAAAGATAGTTAAAGAGTACAAACTTCCAGTTATAAGATGAATAAATTTTGGGGATGTAATATACACCATTATATTATTGTGACTATAGTTAACAATACTGTATTGTACACTTGCAAGTACTGAGAGTAAGTCTTAAAAGTTCTCACTTTACATACCAAAAAATGTAAATATGTGAAGTGATGGTTACACTAACTAAACTTACTGTGGTAATCATTATGTAATATATACGTATTTCAAATCATTATGTTGAATATAGTAAACTTACACAATGTCATATGTCAATTATATCTTAGTGAAGCTGGGGGAGGGGAGAAGAATCTGAGAAGTCCAGCTTAACACAAGTATCCTTTATATTATAGGCAATTGTGTCATTTTATAATGTAAACTGAACAGTAATACCACAGAATGGGGAAACTCTCTAAAGCTCTCTAGGTATCATTCCTGCACATGCTGTGTGTAATTCCATAGGCTGAGATGCAAACAGATGACAGAGCTGACATTAGTACTCATTTGAAAATTGCTCCATTTTTTCTCCAAAGTATGAATTCTGTATTTGGGATTGGTGGCTGTCATTTTGAGAGTAAAGTGGGCACTGTTATTTCTTGACATTTAGATTACTCCACCTATAACCCACCTTAATAACTTATTCTATTTCATCCTTTGTTCATTAGATTCTCTGTGATTGATGCCTGAATTTGAATACATGATTTTTCCCTGATGAACTGCATTCACATTCTACTCACTTATTCATGACTCCATTCATTTATACATCCATCCACCCATCCAAACATCCAACCATTCAGAGTCCTTGCCATAAGCTTGTCACTGAAGATTCCAAGTATAATACAGAAACCTACTAAAGATTACATTTCTTTTGTAGCAAAAGGGAGAGCCAACATTTTTTCAAGAACTTAAATAAAAGACTGAAAGAAAAAATATTCCAAACTTTTAATAGTGGTTGTCTCAAGTAGTATGTTTATTAATCTTTTCTGTTCTATCCATATGTTCTGACAAAATATAACTAATCTTAAAATCAGTAAATGTAACAAATTAAGATTTTTCTAGTTTGAAAAAAAGGATATTTATTTTTCCAATCAAGTTTTATGATATTAAATAGTATGACGAGATGGAAATCATATGTATATGGGTAAATATGTCTCTAGAGTAGCTAGTGCAATGATCTGGATAACTTGGCTGCTCAAGGTTCAGTACATTTATTAATTATCTAGAAAATCAGGTATGTTTTATCTTCCTCTCATTTTAATAAGTTAATATACATTTATTTTCTTCCTATGGTTTATTATGATCATAAGTCATAAGTATTGCTCTGTTTTCATCTCTAATAAGAATACATGATTCCCTATTTCCAATAGGAACCAATACTTATCAGATAGATCATGTGATCTGATTTGAGGTTCAAAGAATATGCCCTCTTGGAGGTTTTAATTGGCATTGCTTTCCTGGGAAACTGATTGCAGACCTCAGGGGGATAGGTGAAGATGGAAAAGAAAAGCAGATGAAAGAGAATATGAGGCCTCCACCAAGTCCTCTAGTTCTAATTTCAGATTCCACTGAGGAGTAAAGATTAACAGTGCATCTGTGAGTAGGACCATAAAGAGATACTAGAATATTCTCTAGTGCAGAGACCAGAGTCAGAAAGAGCTACCAAGATGATTAAAAACATGCTGATATGTGAAATCACATGTTCTTATTTCTATACCTCCATAGACAAAACTGAGAAGGACTGAGGCTATCATCAGAGGAATCAAAGGGATCAATGGGTATTGTGGTGTAAACTACTCTTTTTTCACCATCTTATTTTTCACCTTCTTTCTGTCTTGTGCCATTTTATTTAACTTATATTAAATAATAAATTATTTAATATTGCTAAGTTAATAAATATTTGGACATTCTTTTTTTGTCCCTCTGCTGGAGAATAATGGAGGTTACTCTTAAATTATTTAACATACTTATTTGGGTCTTCATTTTTCTACATTTGAAGCTATTCAAGATTCCTTTCTTCCTTTTGAAAATGATGCTGATCTTAACACCCTTTAATTTTCCACAAAACAATGTACCCCTCTTGTCACTGCTTCCTAGAATATTCTTCTTCTTTTTTTATTAACACATAATATTTGTTCTGTATTGTTTTTATATCCAAAAGTTAATTACTATTATAAAAATTTCATATAAAATTTCTGTGCTTATATATTTAATTTCTTGTATCTCACTCTCCTCAAGGTGTAACTTTCTTATTACTGAAGAAGATGATTTAATATTCCTTTCAGGAGAGACTATGGCTGAAAAACTCTCCTAGTGGTTGTATGTCTAAAATGTCTCTTACACCTGCCTCCCTCTTTCATGATAATCTAGCTGGATATAAAAGTGTAAGTCATCAGATATTTTCCCTCACTATTTTGAAGAGATTCCATCACCGTTTTTGGCATCTCTTGTTAATGATGTGAAGTTGGCTGTCTCATTAATTGACATTCTAGTTAGTCTGTCTAGCTACTCTGTAGTAGCTTTTAAGAATCTCTTTTTCTCTTAACATTCTGCTGTTTTAATACCCAGTATAGGGTAAGTATTTTTATCCCAGCCCCTATTTACAGTGCCCTTCCTTCCTGAGTACTCTGCCTTTGTTCCTGCCACTAGTGTTTCAAATCTTGTTTCTTCAAAATTCTTTCCATTCTCTTCCTTCAGAAACCTTATTAAGCATATATGAAAGGTTCTCAATTATTTCCATAGCTCTCAACTGCTGTTTAATATTTGATTCCATCTCTCCCTGCTATTTTCAAAGTGGATTACTCACAACTCCTTTCCATTTCTCTCATTCTTTACCTGGGTGCAGTCTAAAGTTTGTTTCATTGATTGGAGTTATTTTCAAAATGTATTGATTCCTTTTCTATACAAATACTCCTCTGTCTTATTACCTGATTTCATAATTTCTTGTTTTTTTTAATTAAAGAACTACTTTACTACTATACATATGCAAATTTTAATGTTTTTGTTATACAAGGCTATAATATTAGTTTTACATGGGATGTGTAAATATTCCTTTTTTTATTGTAGGCGGTGTTCATCCACAACCATATTAAAGGAACATTGCAGAAAACAGGGAATATGTATTAATATGTGTTTTCCAACACTCTTCTGATAAAATAATTTCATTGCTCATTAACAAGGAGGTAGAAAGGTAAAGGCAAAATCTGAGGTGATATTTGTGATTTATCCCAGATTGAATTACTTGCCCCTTAATTTATCCCAATTTTAAATTCCATTTTCCAAAAAAAAGTTTACTTTACTAAAGCAATAAAATGAGAAGTAGAGTCAGTACAGCTGTAAATAATCATGCACTGTGCTGATATCTGTGAAAAGTATTAAAAATAAGATTCCGGCTACAGGAAGGATCATGTACTTGATCTGAAATCATTCATTCCACAATCTCCACTACATTGATCACTCCCTTGTGACTTTCTTTTTTCTGTAGTAAACACCACATGATTTATATTTTGGTAGGCTCTCAGGTTTAAAGACAAACTCTGGGAGTGTAAGCCTCCATCAGAAGCCATCCTACTGAGACCGAACTGTTTTCATGATGCATTATCCCTCTACCAGGTGCAGCACCATAATATAAATTCAAGGGAAGCATTACAATTGCCATATAAATTTTAAAATACTGGTCAAAGATTTCATTCAGCAGGTTTTTCTATTTAGCCCTGAGATCAGAGTAAAATGCCATATCACTTTAAACTTTTTTTTTACAATTCTCTTTTACAATTGTCATAATTATGTCATATTATGATAATACTGAAGTTATTTTCTATGACAATACTAAAGTTATTTTCTATATTGGTCATATCTGTTAGTTAAACCATAAAGGGTTCAGCTATTGGTTTGGCAAACAAAATAGTTCTATAACTGTAGTATCAAGAAAAGATTTATAGATAAACATTGTAGCTTCTTTCTTTAAAATCGGGTAAAATATTAGACAAATGTTTTTGAAAGATTCTAACTTCCCCCTTAAAAGCATATAGATTCATAATTAATATGTTCATTTAAGCTTTTCTTAAAACTATAATCCAGTAGATCAATCAATTGCTGATCACTCATTCTATATAAAATGATATACAGATTTCTTCAAGTCCAAAGTTAGCAAGCCAAAAACCCTATATTTGCTACTTTTGTCAAGTATATTAAGTATAAATATCCACATAGCTGCTTGGATTAATTGTGCTTTGCCAGTCAATCTGAAAGAGGATTTTTAAATTATCCATCCAACAACAACAAAAAAATTTTTAACATTTACTATGTAGCAGACATTGACTTTGCTCCATTTGGATCTCTGAGATTTCCTTTACAAATTTTGTGCACCCCTTCTCCAACATCTGTGTTTTTGCTTTTAATGGCCTGCCCCTGCTACCTTCTTCATAAAACTTCCTTGGGCTATGAGAGTCACTTTGCTGACTTTCCCTGCAAAGGCAGAGAACCAGAAGGGGCTACAAGTTATGACCCCCAAAGAGCTCATTTCCAATGATTGACTAGTGGAAAGCTAACTCTTGACTTGGGCCGGGAAAAATAGGAGTTGTAAGATTCCAGAGCTCTCACTGAGATCAGGATGAGGTAATTTACCACATCTTCTCATCAGGTGGGAAATCACCTGAAATTACACCCTTGCTGGGCTTCTGCCCCACACTGTTTTGTTTTCCCCACTCTCTTACTTCTGGGAACACTTTCTAATAAAATAATCTGCACACAAGTCCTCACCCTAGTATCTGCTTTGGGGAACCTAACCTAAGGCATACTATGTGTCACACTTGGGGCTGAATGCTAAGGACATGAAGGTGAGCAAATGAGATTCAAAAACAGCCATTTAGAGCTCACAGTCTAATAAAGAAGATGGGACACTGAACCACCATTAAAATACACTGTGAGAAGGGCTCTCTCAGAAGACAATGCTCTAGGAGAAGGAGCACATAATTTTGTAGGGTGGCAGTTGTCAGAGACAGCTTACCAGAGGAAGTAGCATTGAAATTGAAACCTAGAGACAAGGTGGCGCAGTCAATTAGTCATCTGCTTTTGGTTCGAGTCATGATCCCAGGGTCCTGGGATCAAGCCACATGTCAGGCTCTCTGCTGCTCAGTGGGGAGCCTGCTTCTCCCTCTCTCTCTGCCTGCTGCTCCCCCTACTTGTGTGTGCTCTGTGTGAATATTTATCTATAAATAAATAAAATCAGAAAGAAAGAAGGAAAGAAAGAAAGAAAGAAAGAAAGAAAGAAAGAAAGAAAGAAAGAAAGAAAGAAAGAGAAAGAGAGAAACTTAAAGGCTAAAAGATTATCATGCGAAGGGCAGTGTGGAAAGGTGCAAAGGGAATATGAAGTGCAAAGGCCTAGAGTGAACAGAGGGCAGTTAGATCATTAGTGAAGAAATTAATACAGAACCTGTGTGTTACTGCATTGGCCTACAATCCAAGAAAGAGTTACAAGCAGGACTTAATTGAATGAGACCTTTAGAATGGTCATTCTTGCATTAAATAAGCATATTTGTGTACCTCTGTTTCAGTATCAACAAATTAACACCTTTAAAAGTTCCAAATTATGAGGCATCTCTTTGGGCTACAATGCTCCCAGGAAGGTTTAGTCATTTAAGTTAGGCAGAGTGTTAGCAGAGAGAGGAAAAAATCACATTTCAAGTGGTGAGTCTCAGAAAAGCGAATAGTCCGATAACACTTGAAGATGTCAAAGGACAGATCCTAATGAAACTTCATCACCTCTTTATGCTCCCTGACTCATTTAAATAGCTAATCACACTTTTCTCTATACATACTCAGTAATATACAAATTTTTATGCAATCCCTTTTCTTAATTCTCTGACTTCTTTAATAGACTATGAGTTCTTCACAAAGGAAGAGATTCTGATCTTTAATATGCCAAATGATTAGTACATAGCATGTGTTCAAAAATGTTTATTGGGGGCACCTGGATGGTTCAGTTGGTTAAGTATCCAACGGTTGATCTCAGCTCAGGTCTTGATCTCAGGGTTATCAATTGAAGCACCATGTTAGGATCCACACTCAGCATGGAGACTACTTTTAAAAAATGTCTACTGGGTAGAAAAATTAAAGGATAAATGAAAGATTATTTCTTTTAGCTTTTGTTCTTTTCAATATGAGCAGAATTTCCTTTGTCCAAAAATCTTTAATTCACTAGCTTCTCCTTTTCCAGGCCAGAGACATCCAATGGAAATATGAGATGAGCCACATATATGTAACTTAAATTTTCTAGTAATCCATATGAAAAAAAAGTAAAATGAAACAGGTGTAATTAACTTTGATAACTTATTTCATTTTACTCAATATTTCAAAAATTATAATTTCAACATGTATACAATATTTTAAAATTATTATGAGATACTCTACATTTTTTGCATACTAAGAAACCCAGTGTGTATTTCACATATGCATAATCTCAATTCAGACTAGTCATAGTTCAAATGCTCAATAGCTAGTTTCTACTATGCTGGACAATGCAGTTCTATATACTACCTCAAAATATGAAGTTTAACATTTTCCAATACAAGATTTTCTTTCCAGTACAAAACTTCCCTAAGAAGCAAGAGAGTTTCAGTCACATTATTTAGACCAGAATTTCTCAGGAGTGATACACAGACTAGATAGTTTTGGCTGGATAATTCTCCATCATGGGGGACTTCCCTGTGTGTTGTAGGATGTTCTGCAACATCCTTGGCCTATACTCACTAGATGCCAGTAGCAACTCCCTTCCTTAGCTGTAACATCAAAAATGTCTCCAGACATTGCTAAATGTCCCCTTGGGAGTAAAACTGCCCCCACTGAAAAACCACTGAATTAGATTATCCTTTTGAATTTGGGGAAGCAGGAATTTTGTCATGCAAGCAATCTAGTGGGTCTCATTCTTATTTCCAAAGAATTATCATGCCACAAAGGAAAGCTTCCACCACAAGGGGTTTGTTGTGAAATTTCTACATGCTGAAGTTTTGCTGATCTGCCAAGAGCATCCCCACTTTCCCATCTCTTCCACTGCAGGACACTACATTTGGTTTGACTGGTGTTCAAGGAGTCCACTAGACAGAGCCTTTTCCTAGCTTTTTCTGTCACATTTCATAGGGCAAGTTTTCTTATTTACAAGCAAGAAGAGCTGATTGTGGGCAAATAGAAAAATAATTCGTTGGAATGTTGTCAGGAAAGTTATTAGGAGGATCACACAGTCCACAAGACTGAAAAACCTAACTCACAAAATTGTTAAAAACAAAAGGAGACTCCCTCTCTGTTCAATACTTTATTACAGGAATAGTCTGATCAGGATGCAGTTATTGGGGGTACAATAGCTGCACACTCTTGCTGCCTCTGAAATTTGACCTCAACGCTGTTGTTATGAATATTTTACAATTTTCTTGTGATTTTGCATCATTCTCCAATTGCAATCTCTAATGTTTCACCTGCATTTATTAGCCTTTGCATTTAGATGCAAGAAACCTTTGATCCATCTTCACTCAACTCATGATTCATGGATCATGAAAATGATCATTTTCATTGGAAATGGATGGATTTCATTTTCATTGGAAATGGATTTCATTTTCATGAAATGGATCATTTTCATTGCCTCTATGAGCCTCTCATAAAGGTTTGCACTCCAAGCTGCTATAATTGCTTTCTTTTCAAAATATACTTTGGATATACAAAATTCTAGATGCTTGGAAGCTCCCAAGCAGTGGCAGCTTGATCCTATCTATGGGTAGGAATTCAATTGGTTTCACCAGCGCCACTGACCTTTCTTTCTCTGAGCCTCTCCCTTTCCTTTGCCTCTCGGAGAGTCACCTTTAATGGCCCTTGGAGTGTCCACCGCAAGGATGTCTCTCTTCCTGGGCCTCACTGGCCTGTACCTACTTGCTATGTTGTTCCTTGTGATTATTAAACAAAAACAAAGATCCTGGCTAGGTTGATTCAATGACACTGCAAAGGCTATGGTCCTCTTTTTTGTTTTTTTGTTTTTACTAGGCAAAGAACTTTATTAACCTTATTTCAAATTTAATTCCCAGGCTTCTTCAGCTTAATTAGCTGCAAAGAATGAATTGTGTATAAGCAAAAACTTGAAAAGAGTTGCAGTGTCCAAAGGACTTGGGCTTAAAAATATTAGAGATCTAGATTTTATCAGATCTATGAACAAAATTTTAAAAAGCAGTCATATATAAAATAGCAGTTCCCAATAACTTCTTCAAGTTTTATCTTCTTCAGAAGTTGACTCAATTCAGTTTGCTTCATTCTTGGAAGCCTCATCAAAATTCTCCACAAGATCTGGAACTTCATCATCCTCCTTCTTTCCGGTAACAAACGGTGCTTTTCCATCCACCGACTGTGTGGACAGAGCTTCAGCCAATCTTCTTAAACTAGTCAGGCTGTCTGCACCAAGTTGGTCTAAGCTACTGGGTAGCATTTCTGTCAGCTGCTTAGTCTCAGCATGGCCTGGAAGGCTGAAAGTGCTGCCAGAGTTGTCTGAACTTTAGGGTTGTCAAGTGGATTCCTTGGTTTGTGAATATATTCACTTCTTTAACATCAGAGATATTGTTTACCCCTAACTTCTTTAAAGAGAACTGAAGTTTTTTTATCATCTGCTGTGGCCATTTTATGGGCTACAAACAGTTCCTTTCCCACCAATGCCCACTTGTGCTTATCATTTGGTGAGCTTCTCCTGGTTCATGATTGTTTCTTTCATCTTGTTGGAGCAGAAATGGAACCATGTGGGGAATTAGGGTTGATGGTCAGTGGGTCTTGGGCAGACCAGCTCAGATTAGGTGCATACACATGGGGATGTAAGATGGCAACTCTGGTCCTGTTTTTCATTCACCTATTTACTCACTCAACAAATATTTGTTGAATGTTTACCATGTACTAAGCTCATTGCTAAACACCAAATAAAAGTAACCCATATTAGCCCTTGTGTAGCTTATAGACTAGCAGGAGGGACAGATATTAATCAGATAATCACAGAAAGAAATATTAAATCACAACCAGGACAAATATATGAAGGAAAGGTGGATTTCCCATATGGTTGAAATCCCATATTTGAAAAAAAAATAAAAATAAAAATAAAAAAAGAAATCCCATATTTGGAAGGCTATGTAATGTTATAATAGAAAGCCCATGAGGGTTTCCCAAAGGGAGTGACACCAGAGAACTGAGGGACAAGCAGAAGTGAAGTAGTTGAAAATGATAAGAAGGAGCATTCCATGAAAAATAAAGAGTAAGAAAAAAATGTGAAAAATTCAAGAGAATAAAAAGGGCCAGCGAGGTTGAAGCATGAAAGAGCAAGAGAGAGCATGTATATTTACCTACCGAATCTCCAGCTTTGCTCAATCAAATATAAGCAAAGCAGAAATTTTAATTAAAAAAAGTATTCCAGACAAAAAAATAAACTCAAAATGGATTAAGGACTTAAATGTGAGTCCTAAAACCATAAAAATGCTAAAAAGAGAGCACAGGCAGTAATGTCTCTGACATCAGTCATAACAACATTTTTCTAGATATGTCTCCTGAGACAAGGGAAACAAAAGCAAAATAAACTATTGGGACTACATCAAAATAAAGAGCTTCCGCACAGTGAAGGAAACAATCAACAGAAGTAAAAAGGAACTTACGAAATGAGAGAAGATATTTGAAAATGACACATCTGATTAAAGGGTTAGTATCCAAAATCTATAAAGAACTTATAAAACTCAACACCCCCAAAATGAATAATCTAATTAAAAATGGGCAGAAGACATGAATAGACCTTTTTTCAAAAAAGACATACAGATGGCCAACATAAAAAGATGCTCAACATCACTTATCATCATCAATTTTGCAAATCAAAACTACAAAGAGGGCACCCCTGGTGGCCCAGCTGTTTAGCACTGCCTTCAGCCCAGGGCATGATCCTAGAGACCCGGAATCGAATCCCACGTCAAACTCCCTGCATGGAGCCTGCCTCTCCCTCAGCCTGTGTCTCTGCCTCTCTCACTCTCTCTCTCTATCTCTCTGTGTGTGTGTGTGTCTCTCTCATGAATAAATAAATAAAATCTTAAGAAAAAACACTACAATGAGTTACCACCTCACATCTATCAGAATGGCAAAAATCAAAATACAAAAATAATGGATGAGGCAAGGGTGTGAAGAAAGGGGAACCCTCTTGCACTGTTAGTGGGAATGCAAACTGGAGCTGTCACTCTGGAAAACAGTATGGAATTCCCTCATAAAGTTAAAAATAGAACTACCCTAGGATCTAGCAATTGTACTACTAGGTATTTACACAAAGAACATAATATTAATTCAAAGGGATACACACACCCCAATGTTTATAGCAGCATTATCTATAATAACCAAATTATGGAAGTAGCCCAGGTGTCCACTAACTCACGAATGGGGATATATATATATATATATATATATATATATATATATATTCCTCAGCCATAAAAAAGAATGAAATCTTGCTATTTGCAACAACATAGAAGGAGCTAGAGAGTATAATACGATGCAGAGTAAGTCAGAGAAAGACAAATACCACATGATTTCATTCGTATGAGGAATTTAAGAAACAAAACAAACGAGCAAAGGGAAAAAAGAGAGAATGAAATCAAGAAACAGACACTTAACTTTTGAGAAAAAAACTGATGGTTATCAGAGGGGAGGTAGGGGGTAGGTAAATAGGTAAAGGGGATTAAGGAGTACACTTGTGATGAGCACAGGATGTTGTATGGAAGCTGAATCACTATATCATACACCTGAAACTAACATTACACTATATGTTAACTAATTGAATTTGAATTAAAATATTAAAAATTAAGAGTGAAGACAAAAAGTTTAGTTTGTACCATATAAAACAATATATATGTGATGGGGGAAAACAGATATATCCATCCCTGTTTATTGCAGCATTATTTACAATGACCAAATTATGGAATCAGCCCAAGTGTCCATCAATAGATAAATGGATAAAGAAGATGTGGTATAACCTTTTTTAAAAAAAGTTGGAGGAAGATAAAAAGCTTCTGCACAGCAAAAGAAACAGTCAACAAAACTAAAAGACAACCTACAGAATGGGAGAAGATATTTGAAAATATATCAGATAAAGGGCTAGTATCCAAGATCTATAAAGAACTTATTAAACTCAACAGCAAAGAAACAAACAATCCAGTCATGAAATGGGCAAAAGACATGAACAGAAATCTCACCGAAGAAGACATACACAAAGCCAACAAGCACAGGAGAAAATGCTCCACATCACTTGCCATCAGGGAAATACAAATCAAAACCACAATGAGATACCACCTCACACCTGTGAAAATGGGGAAAATTAACAAGGCAGGAAACAACAAATGTTGGAGAGGATGCGGTGAAAAGGGAACCCTCTTGCACTGTTGGTGGGAATGTGAACTGGTACAGCCACTCTGGAAACTGTGTGGAGGTTCCTCAAAGAGTTAAAATAGAGCTGAGACCCAGCAATTGCACTGCTGGGGATTTACCCCAAAGATACAGATGCAGTGAAACGGCAGGACATCTGCACCCCAATGTTTATAGCAGCAATGTCCACAACAGCCAAACTGGGGGAGGAGCCTCAGTGTCCATCAAAAGATGACTGGATAAAGAAGATGTGGTTTATGTATACAACAGAATATTACTCAGCCATCAGGACGAATACCCACCATTTGCTTCGACATGGATGGAACTGGAGGGTATTATGCTGAGTGAGGTTAGTCAATTGGAGAAGGACAATCATTATATGGTTTCACTCATGAGGAATGTAAAAAATAGTGAAAGGGATTATAGGGGAAAGGAGAGAAAATGAGTGGGAAAAATCAGTGACAGTGACAGAACATGAGAGACTCCTAACTCTGGGAAACGAACAAGGGGTAGTGGAAGGGGAGGTGGATGGGGGAATGGGGTGACTGGGTGACGGGCTTGAGGGGGACACTTGATGGGATGAGCACTGGGTGTTATACTATATGTTGGCAAATCGAACTTCAATAAAAAATACACAAAAAAAAAGAATAAATACATTTTTAAAAAGTTAAAGTTAAAATTTTAAAAATTAAGTTGTAGGAACACCTAGGTGGCTCAGTGGTTGAGTATCTGCCTTTGGCTCAGGACATGATCTTGGGGTCCTGGAATCAAGTCCGGCATCGGGCTCCCTGCAGGGAGCCTGCTTCTCCCTCTGCCTATGTCTCTGCCTCTCTCTCTGTGTCTCTCAGGAATAAATAAATAAAATCTTTATTAAAAAAAGGAAGATGTGGTATAGACATAAGTGAAATAAGCCAGTCAGAAAAAGACAAATATCATATGGTTTCACTCATAAGAAGGAAATCCTCTAAACTGGTTGTAAGGAAATGGAGACCAACTTCAGGAAGTGTTCAGCAGAAAGGTTCTCTTGCTGAACTCTATTTTGATTTAAATGAGAGGTCTTATAGCTATAATATATGGAAAAGTAAGACTTTGGTGTTATCCATCCCCTGCAAACAAACTCTCTATCAAGTTCAGTTGGTAGGACTAGCTGATTTCTACCTACTTCACCAGAAAAAAAAAGGACTCTGGGACCTTTTAATTATTATTGTCACTGCCAGCCATACATCTGGATCCAAGTGTACATTTGATCACAGAATAATGGGAACTTAATAGAAAATAAAGAAAATTTGCTTCTAAAAAATTGTTTATATGAATGAATAAATAAATAATTCTGTTTCTTTCTCTTTTTTAAATAATTCTGTTTCTGAAAAATTAAAAAAAAGAAAGTAAGCCTTTCACTTGAACACCTGTGAATGGCCCATGTGACCCAGTCCAGAATAATTTAGCAAAGACGGTTGTCTTAGACAGAATGGCAACTCTGCTTCTTAACAGCTGAGTATCTGAAAGCAGTGCTGAAAGAAAGCAATTCACAGCCGGTTTCCTTTCTTCGTTTACACCTCCTTGGCCCAACTGTCTTCCCTGGTGGTGTTGGTGTGATGTTAGAAGCAGACTCATCTCTCTGAATGCCAGGCTCACCACTTCTTCTGACCCAAGAAGAGTGGACTCTGTGGAAACTAAAATAAGCCACTGTTCAACTCTCATCTGCTGCAGGAAATTCCACTTTGATGCTTCCAGCTTATTTTCTAAGATAAAAGAAAGAGAGAGAAGGAAGAAGAAAGCTGCCACCAGGGAACTCCTGCTGCTGAAGGTCAATGACTTTTCAAGTGGACTTACCCTGAAGCTTCTGAGAAAGATTTTTTGTATTTAAAAGCATCTGTCATTCATTCTCCAACATGTTTCACATCTTGGAAAGAAAAAAAGCCTGAAACTTCCTGATAAAAAAAAAAAAAAACAATTGGGAAATTAAGTTTGATGGGCCACACCTTTTGCTGTCTCAATTTTTTGGATTCCAAGTCCCCACTTAAGGGACAATCAAAGACAGACAGACACAGAGCTGGAAATAGTAAGCAGAGTAAGAAGTGAGAGAGAAAAGAAAAAGGAAAGTAAATGAGAATGAAACAATTCAGGAGGTGACGAAGAGACAATGTGAGAGAAGTGAGGTCAGAGAGACGAAGGCAGAGAGTGAGAAACTGAGGTAACAGGGACAGAGAGAGGTAAGGACAAGGATTGAGAAATAAAAACAAGTAGAGCTAGAAAGAAAAAGAATACCTATACTGGGTATACAAAAGAAAAAATATTCCTTCAATAAGAATCTATGGGGCAGATTCTATGTGAGGTTTCTGAGTTAGCTGGCACGGGGACCATAAAGATAAATCAATTAAATAGGACAATGCATTGAAGAGCAGTGATATGAAAAATAGAATGCATTCTGAGAAGAAAACCATAGCAGGAATATTCAGCCTATATAAGTTGGTCTGGCACCTTCTGGGAAAATTACAGATCTTTTTTTTTAATTAATGTGTAAGAAAATAAAGTTCAGAGTTTACAAATAGTGGGTTTATAAAGCTGAATTTTATCTGATAGGCAGCCTTCCTGGATATTCTCCTTTGAAGTTGTACCTCTTCTTGTCAGAGTTGTCACTATCCCATATACAACAGTATAAAAACAAACAAAAATTCTTGTCTTCAAGCCAACTTATTTCCATCAATTGGCAAATTGTCATAATGTGCTGAACTTTTTAGAACAAAGTGCTTTACCACCATTTGCAAAAAAAAATTATCTGAATAATTGCAATCATCCTTCATGTGTGCAATGTCAATGGTGACTCACATCACGTGTGTTCGTGTGCAGTGCCCCAGTCTGTACAACTATACTCAACAGCTGACATATACATCTTTTCCTTAGGTCAGGACCTCAGAATTAAAATAAAAGAAAACTTAATGTATCATTCTTGTTCAGGGCTTCTAAACTAGAAGTCTACAGGCTCATGTGCCCCATAGTATGTTTGCTTTTATCTGAAACTTTTAGGGCTCTGAGTAGTTAAGATCCCAAACCCAAATTCCTAGCTTCTCTTGAAAAATTATGTCTGATAATAAATGTCTGTTTCCTCATTGCCATACCTGGCAAAAGCAGAGTAGCTCTCTCCCTTACTGTCAAGGCACATCCTCTGAAGAACACCCTTCTTTCACTCTCATCAGGCTCTGGAACACTGAGACCAAGAGTAAGTGCTATTCATCATAATTCTTTTGCTGTTATCTTATTTATATTTGGTAAGCTTCTCATATATACACTGGCCTCTGTGAGCAACTGAATCTGAAAACTTTGATCTAAACTTGTATTGTCCAATACTTTAGCCAGTAGTCACATTAGCTATTCAAATTTAAATTAATTAAGATAAAATAAAATTTAAATTTCAGTTTCTCAGTTGCACCAGCCACAATGCCAGTGCTCAATAACCAGCTAGTGGTTACCATAGCAAAGATATAAACTTTGCAGAATATTCTGTTGGTTAGGACTAATTTAGAGAATAAAGAAGGGTTGAGACCATCATTTTCCTCAAATTTTGTCCCAAATTTGGATACAAGATATAGGAGGTATTAGGTGTTCTATGGTCATATGAGTTTGTAAAACACTGTCTGTATTAGTATCTTATGGCTGCTGTAACAAATTACTACAGACTTGGTGGCTTGAAACACTATGCATTTATTAGGAGTTTTACAATTCTGGCAGGAAGAAGTGCAAACAGGTTTTCTCAGGGTTAAAATCAAGCTATCAGTAGGATGGTGTCCCTTCTGGAGAATCTAGGGAGGAATCATTTTCTTGGCTTTTCTAGCTTCTAAAAAGTCACCTCCTTCCATCTTTAGAGCAAGCAATGGCCAGTCACTTCTTTCTCTGACTCTAAAATTGACTCTTCTTTTTCTATCCTCCACTTTTGAAGACTTATGGTTATATCAGTCCCGTTTGGATAATCTAGACCAATCTCATTTCAAGGTCAACTGACTAGCAACCTTAATTCCATCTGCAACTTTAATTCCCTCTTGCCGTATAACAACATATACATAGATTCTGGAGATTAGAACATGGACATCATTGGAGACAACTATTCTGCCTATCACTCTGTGTTAAACAACACTTAACAGAACTACCAAAAAAAGGAACAAAAAAATTCCAAAGTTAGTAGAAGGAAGAAAATGATAAAGATTAGAGCAGAAATAAATGAATTAGAAACTAAAACACAATAAGAAAGATCAATTAAGTTAAGAACTAGCTCTTTGAAAAAAATAAACAAAATTGATGAAACTTTAGCTGGATTCACTAAGAAAAAAAAGAGAAAAGGCTCAAATAAAATCGGAAATCAAAGATGAGAACTTAAGCTGATAGCAAAGAAATACAAAGAATCTTGAGAGATAACTATGAACAATAATATGCCAACAAATAGGACAACATAGAAAAAAGGACAAATTCCTAGAAACATACAATCTCCCAACACTAAATCCTGAAGAAATACAAAGTTGGTACTAGCAAGGAGGTTGAATCAGTAATTAAAAACCTCTCCAGAGGGGCACATGAGTGGCTCAGTTGGCTGTGTCTGCCTTTGGCTCAGGTCATGATCCCAGAATCCTGGGATCCAGCCGTGCATTAGGTTCCCTGATTGGCAGGGAGTCTGCTTCTTCCTCTTCATCTCTGCCAGCTCATGCTTTTTCTCTTTTTTTCTCAAATAAATAAAATCTTAAAAATAAATACAAAATTAAGAAAAAACTCTCCAGAAACAAAAGTCTAAGACCAGATGGCTTCACTGGTGAATTCCAACAAACGTTCAAAGAGGATTTAACATTTATCCTCAAATTCTACCAAAGTTTTGAAGAAAGGAACTCTTCTGTTTTTTTTCTTCTAAATTTTATTTAAATTCTAGTTAGTTTACATATAATGTAATACTCGTCTCAGGAGTAGACTTTAGTGATTCATCACTTACATATAACACCTAGTGCTCATCATAACAAGTGCTCTCCTTAATACCCATCATCCAGGGATCCCTGGGTGGTGCAGTGGTTTAGCGCCTGCCTTTGGCCCAGGGCGCGATCCTGGAGACCCGGGATCGAATCCCACGTCAGGCTCCCGGTGCATGGAGCCTGCTTCTCCCTCTGCCTGTGTCTCTGCCTCTCTCTCTCTCTCTGTGACTATCATAAATAAATAAAAAAATTAAAAAAAAATTTTTTTTTTAAAAAAATACCCATCATCCACTTAGCTCATCCCCCCAACACCTCCTTCAATCAACCCTCAGTTTTTTCTCTGTCATTAAGAATCTCTTATCGTTTGCTTCCTTCTCTCTTTTTTTCTCTCTTCCCATATATTCATCTATTTTGTTTCCTAAGTCTCACATGAGTGAAATCATATGATATTTGTCTTTCTCTGACTTTATTTCACCTAGCATAATATCCTCTAACTCAATTCACACCATTAAAAGTGGTAAGATTTCATTTTTTTTATGGCTGTTTGATACTCTAGTGTGTGTGTGTGTGTGTGTGTGTGTGTATGTGTATGTACCTCACTTCTTTACCCATTCATCAGTTGATAGACATTTGGGCTTTTTCCATAGTTTGGCTATTGTTGATAATGCTGCTATAAACATCAAGGTGCTTGATGTGCTCCTTGATGTGCTCCATCAATGTGCCCCTTCAAATCTGTTTTTGTTTCCTCCATGCCCAATGTGGAACCCAATACATAACTTAAACTTATGACCCTGAGATCAAGACCTTAGCTGAGATCAAGAGTCAGATGCTTAACTGACTAAGCTACCCAGGAACCCCCAAATCTGTATTTTTGTATACTTTGGGGAAATATCTAGTAGGTCAAATGGCTGGATTGTAAAGTAGTTCTATTTTTAACTTTTTGAGGAATCTTCATACTGTTTTCCAGAGTGGCTGCACCAGTTTGAATTCCCACCAATAGTGTAAGAGTGTTGCCCTTTCTCCACACCTTCACCAACATGTGCTGTTTCCTGTGTGGTTAATTTTGGCCATTCTGACATGTGTTCAGTGGTATCTCATTGTGGTTTTGATTTGTATTTGAGAAGGGAACATTTCTAAAGTCATTTTACTTGACCAGCATCACCCAATACAAAAACAAGACAATGACACCACAAAAGAAAATTAGAGGTCAATATCCCGGATGAACATAGATGTAAAAATCCTCAACAAGACAGCAAACCAATTCAACAATATGTTAAAAGAATATTTTGATCAAGCGGGATTTATTCCAGGGATTAAAGGATGGTTCAAAACCTGCAAATCAATCAACATAATACATCACATGAACAAAATGAAAAATAAAAACATGATTATCTCAATAGATACAGAAAAGGAATTTGATAAAATTCAACATCCACTTATGATAAAAACTCTCAACAAAATGGGTATAGAGGAACTGTACCTCAACATATAAAGACCATGTATGACAAACCCACAGCTAACTTCATATTCAATAGAAAAAAGCTGAAAGCTTTTTCTCTAAGATCAGGAATAAAACAAGGATACCCACTCTTGTCACTTTCATTCAACATAGTATTGAATGTCCTAGCTAGAGCAATTAAGCAAGAAAAACAAATGAAAGGCATCCAGATTGGAAAGGAAAAAGTAGAACTCACTATTTGTGAATGACATGATTCTGTATATAAGAATCCTACAGACTCTGCAAAGACCTGTTAGAACTAATAACTTAATTCAATAGAGTTGCAGGATATAAAGTCAACATACAGAAATATGTTGCATTTTTATACACTAACAACAAAACTATCAGAAAAATTTTAAAAATCCCATTTACAATTACATCAAAAGTAATAAAATACCTAGGGATACATTTAACTAAGGAGGTGAGAGACCTGTTAGTGAAAACTACTAGACATTGATGAAAGAAAAT
Source organism: Canis lupus familiaris (assembly GCF_011100685.1). Taxonomy (NCBI): domain Eukaryota; kingdom Metazoa; phylum Chordata; class Mammalia; order Carnivora; family Canidae; genus Canis; species Canis lupus. The sequence continues at coordinate 24,066,826 of NC_049244.1, read as the reverse complement.
GAATAAGACACCAATAAATGGAAAGATATTCTGTGCTCATGGATTGGAAGAATTAAAATTGTTAAAATGTTCATATTACCCAAAGCAACCTATAAGTTCAATGCAATCTCTATCAAAATTCCAATGGCATTTTTCATTGAAATGGAAAAGCAATCTTAAAATTTTTATGGAATCACACAAGATCCCAAATATCCAAAGTGAGTCTTGAGAAAGAACAAAGATGGAGACACCATGTTCCTTGATTTCAAGCTATATTACAAAGCTATAGTAAACAAAACAGTATGATTTTCACATGAAAACAGATACATATAGTGGAACAGAATATAAAGTCCAGAAAAAAAACTGGCAGCAAAGGAAGCAAGAATATATAATGAAGAAGGCAGTCTCTTTGATAAATGGTATTAGAAAAACTGTACATCCCCATGCAAAAGAATAAAACTGGATCACTGTCTTAGGACATACACAGAAACAAACTCAAAATGGATTAAAGACTTAAATTTAAGACCAGAAATAATAAGACTCCTAACAAAAAAAACAAGTACATTGGCATTAGTCTTGATGATATTTTTTTTGGATCTGACTCCAAAGGTATTGGCAACAAAAGTAAAAATAAATGAGACTACCTCAAAATAAAAAGGTTTTGAACAGCAAAGGGAATCATCAGCAAAGTAAAATAAAAAGGCAATCTACTGAATGGAAAACCATATTTACAAATTATAAATCCAATAGGGATTAATATCTGAAATATATAAAGAATTTATACAACTCAATAACAAAAACCAAGTGATTGATTAAAAAATGGGCAGAAGATGTGAATAATTTTTTTCTAAATGCAGATGGCCAACAGACACATAAAAGGATGCTCAACATCATTAATCATCAGGAAAATGCAAATAAAAACCACAATGAAATATCACCTTCACACCAGTCTGAATGGCTAGTATCAAAAAGACAAGAAATAACAAGGGTTAGCAATGATGTGGGGAAAAGGTAACCTTCATACATTGTTCATGGGATTGTAAATTGCTGCAGCTACTATGGAAAACAGTATGGCAGCTTTTCAAAAAAAAATGATGTAGCAATTCCATTTCTGGGTATTTATCTGAAGAAATTGAAAGCATTAATTTGAAAAGATATCTGCACCTGTATCTTCATCACAGCATTATTCACAAGAGCCAAGATATAGAAACAATCTAAGTGTCTCTTGATGGACAAATGGATAAAAATTTATAAATGGATGGATGGATAAATTTATAAATGGATAAAGACACATACACACACACACGAGTATTATTCAACCATAAAAAAAAAATGAAATCTTGCCATTTGTGACAACATGGGTTGACTTTAAGAATATTATGCTGAGCAAGGGTGTGTGGATGGCTCAATCAGTTAAGCTTGGGTCATGATCTCAGGGTTGTTCCAGAGAACAAATTTGATGATTATTGGAGAGGAATGGGTTTTGAGGAGTGGGAAAATGGAAGAAGGGGAGTAGGAGACACAAACTTTCAGTCATAAAATAAATAAGTCATAGGGATGTGATGTACAATATTGTGACTGTTGTCAATAACATTGTTTTGCATAGTATGCAAGTTTATATGGTGGCATAACTAAACTCATTGTGGTCATTTCACAATGTATACAAATATGGACTCATTATGTTGCACATCCAGAACTAATATAATTTCATAGGTCAATTACACCTTAATAAAAAAATTATAGAAAAAAAAAGAATGTGGCCCATCCTCATTTGGTTCCTAACAAAGATTCTGTCGTGAAACTTTTAATGCTGTGGTGAATCTTTTAATGCTGTTAACAAATTAACTTAGTTATTTTTAAAATGCATTTTTCAGGCTTATAACTTGTCTTTGTAGTTGTTGATGAGAAGCTGGCCCCTTGCAGGGAAATAAAGTTTAAACACAATATTAATGTTTCTGTAGAAATTAAACCAGAAATATTCAGAAAGTAATAGCCATTCAGAAGTTGAGGATGATGGTTAGTTTTGGAATAAAAAAAGAAACAGAATATTCTATCTTTAAGTATTTTGGGACAAACTGATATAGGAAAGTAAAATATATTTTGTGAAAGACCCACAGTCATTCACATTAATTTTACAGAATTTAGAGTTCATGAAATTAGGTTAAATGTATGATCATAGAGGGACTGGTCCATTTTCCAAATATGGTTGTGAACTCTCCTCTCACTCACCAGAACCAAGTCAGCAAGGCATATTTTTCAAGTTTCCAGGAGAGGAAAATTACCCAGTGAGACTGGAGGGATAGGCTGCAGTGAGGAAATATCCCTGGACCATAAATTTGGTCATACTTGACTCAAGCTCTACCTTTCACCTTAGGAAATAGTTCCAAAACATTGATTTCTCATTAGTAAAATGACAGGGCTATATTCACTCACCTCTAAAATTTCTACTTCTGCTCATGAGAAAAAGATGAAAATCAGAGAAAACTCCTCTGACAGATTTTCAGTCTCACCTCCAAATGGCTCATCTCACCACAGCATCAGCAGCTGAAAGATAAAGCCAGAAGGAAATTCAGGGTTGCAGGATGTCTCCTGTCTCCTGGTTAATAGCTGAGGATAGAGAAGGAAATGGGTGTGATAGCTTAAAAATACAGAAGGCAGTTATTGAAGACCAGAATAAGCATGGTGCTGTGTTGAACAGATTTGTTGCTTTCAAATGATAAAACTACAACTCAACTCAATTTCAGAATAGAACAGTAGGAAAGAGAAAAAAAATAAGAGAAAGGGAGCGAGAGAGAGCACTTGGTTTATGAAACTAGGGAAAGCATTCATTGTAACTAGACTTAGGGATGTCATCAATTCATATGGTACTGTCTAGACTTCCTTTCACCATTTCTTGGATCTGCTTCTCTATGTATCTCATTCATTCTATTCAACCATATCTGGATCTTCTTTTGTCAGAGTAAGAGGAGAACATGAATACAGACAAATGCAGGCATATGGCCACCCAACTTAGCCTTCACGAAGGAAAGATGGAGCTTCTCTCTTCTATCAATAAATTAAAAATTTATAGAAGGATTCTTAATGACCTTGCTTAGTTTGTGTGCCTTAGAGTTGTGACAAGGGAGATGGTGTGGCATGGAGGCCAAACTTAGTATAGCTCCAATGTTCTGTGGCCAGGATGTGCAGGATAATATTACTGGTGGCCCTTCCAGGATCACAGTGAAAGGAGGAATTCACCAAAAAATAAAGAGAAGGGATGGGAGGAATCCTGGACAAGTGAAAATAATAAATATTCAATTGTGCATAGGGTAGAAGAGTTCAAGAATTGTATAGAGAAAGGGTCCCAGTGCCCTGAGCACTCCTCACTGTACATCTTTGAGAGCTTCTTTTTTTCTGTTGAGACACTTATATTAATAGCAGAGAGAATGCAGGTCTGAATGAAGGTCTGAATTTGCTCCTAGCTCTGACAATGAGTGATTCAGAAATGTTGCAGAACATTGCAGAAATGTTCCAAAATTTCTGATCTCATTCATAATTTGAGATAGTTAATCAAGATAATTTTAAAGACCTCCTCTACCAGGAATATTCCATGAGTCTTTGATTTAGCCTCGATACCCAATATACAAAAATGTATGTGTTGAGGCATCTGGGTGGGGGCTCAGTTGGTTAAATATCTGCCGTCAGTTCAGGTCATGATCCCAGGGTCCTGGGATTGAACCACACATCAAGGTCCCGCCAAGTGGGGAGTCTGCTTCTCTCTGCCCTCCTGCTCCTCTTATTTCCATCATTTCTCTAGGTTGAACTCTAAAATGTAAAATTCTAATATCAAAGGTCATGCACTTTGGATAAACATTGCTAAGTTCACATCCTCTCCTCCAAAAAAAAAAGATTGTATTAATATATAATCCCATAAAAAATGTATAAGAGTATCTATTCACTCGCATCCATACAAACACTAGGTATCCTTTGTACTAGTTGCCAATTTTATGAGTGTTTTTTGTATCTTAATTTTTATTGTATTACTATGATTATTCATGAAGCTAATGATTTTTTCATATGCTTATAGGCCATTTATATTATTTTTTATGAGTTGCTTATACTCTTCACCAAGTGTCATAAACCTTAAAACTGGCTTCTATTCATATTCACATTACAAACTGAAACACTCAATCAAAGTTATTTTTTTAATATGAGCTATAATTTTACTTTAAAACCACTGGATGCTATATTAACATAAGAATAAGCTATTCTGGGTGACTGAATATTTCTAATTTTCCATAGATTAAAGAAGAATGGAATACTTGATATCAGAGATACATAAACTACAATTATGTAAAGTACAAGCACAGAGAGGTGAAAAAATTCTAATTTAGTATGCGTTTTGGATGCTGTTGGGGTCTCTCCATGTCATATTTACAGAGTCCTGGTTGCTGAGAATATTGGCTATTAAGAACTTACAAATGCCCCTTGCTCAAGAAAATGACCCTCTGTTGATGGCAGTCACATGGCTAGAAATATTCACCAACTCCGAAAATATCCTATATTTAAATGACTAAATATGGAGGTACAAAAGACTGACACCCCCCCACACACACACACACATCTTGTGGAGGGAAAACTTTGTGGTATACTTAATGTTCTGGAGGAATCTACCTCACCACCAGTGGATTAGGCCATGGTAAACCTTTCCTAAGGTAATAATCTTGCTCTTCTTTGCTGTCCTTCTTTCCTCACTCATGTCCTCTGAAGAGCATCTCAACCATAAATCAAATGCACCTGAATCTTTGTGTCAGCCTCTGTTTCTCAGAAACCAATCTAAGACCACAGGAGATAGCATAAATTTCATAGAGAGGTAACCTTTCATCTGAGCCATGTTATGTGGGTGGGCATCTAATGCTCAATGGGTAGAAAAAGATACAAGCATTTCATGTAGATAGAATGAGAAAAAGAAAGCACCAAGTGTCTTCATGTGGCTAGAGTATGAGAAACTTGAAGAGCTATGGATATATATAATCCTTATGCATAAAAAGACTTAAGATTAATTAGAAGGCTAATGCAGTAGCTTCATTTAGAGCTGATAAGTAAGTGCCTGGACTTCAAATAACAACCCACTAACAACACTTCACTAATTGATACTGAGTCTTGGGAAATTATGTAGATTGGGTAAAGATAGACTAAATGTGGCTAAATATGTTTTCATATAACACAGAAAGAAACTATAGGGTCAGATTTCAATTTTAAAACATTCTAACCCACAGAAAAACCACATTATTCATCACGGGAACTTAACCAAATGACTAGTCAAAAAGAGAAAGCATAAAATGAAAATAAGGAAGGAAAAGTATCTGCCAACTCAGCAAGACTTGACAGGTGTTCAAGAATTTAGGCTAATTAATTGACCACATGGTTGATGAATTAAGACAGTTTCCTTGTTTGGAACAAAGTATACTTACTTTGTCAGAGGTGATGATAAGGAGAAACAAGGAAGATGTAATTGAAGTTGAGATAAAATGTTAATGAAAAGCACTAGGAAAAGGAAAAAAATTAAAGAGCAATAAGCAAATAGGAAGTGCAGCAATTTAGATAACCATCCCACAGTGAAATAATATATGGGCCTAAGATCTGGATGTCTTAACGGGCTGGCAAAAATTGTATGACCTTCAAGTCCTTTAAAGAGAACTATTTGAAAATTATGATAAAAGATAGAAGTTAATGGACTAAAGATATATTTACCATCCACCATACCCTAAGCAAATAGTCTCTGAAACAAGCTCTACCTTCCAAAGCTAAAAATATTCATATTTTCCAAGGAAAGCTTATTACCTTGATAACACAAATACCCCCTATTAGGCTTACTGAAATACTCATAATGGGCAGAGAGGAACATCTAGCCTAGAAAGAATGGGACAAAGTAAATTCATTTCCTTTGAATGGCCTAGCACTTCTTCAGCCCCTTACAACTCAGCCAAAATAGTAACAATTCTAGCATTTTAGTTTTCCAAAGGTAAGATAGTGTAAGGAAAAATGCACCATCTTAAAACCTGGGAGCTCACTCTGTTTCCATCACTAATCAGCTCTGCAAAAGTCATAACCTTTCTAGATCTCTGTTCTCTTACCTGTAAAATGAAAGGACTTCACAAGAGGTTAAATCCAACTCTAAAATGCTACTGCTCTACTTTGAAGTCTGCAGCAAACATTATTAGACACTAAAATGACAAAGTAGAATGGTTCAGTTTAAATTGAATAGCAATCAGTTCTATTGATGGCTGTGTCAACTAGTTTGACTTATAAGTATTTCACCTAAAATAGTTTCTATCGCTACTGGATAGCACTTCTTCTGGATCTGACTCGGCATTAGTCTTACTGATTATGGATCATTGAATTTTTTTCCTGCAATTATTAAATAACCAGTTAAGCCCAGTTATGTGATCTAGTGGAAAGAGCATGGCATTGTTGAGCAGAAGCCCTGAAATCCAGTTTTTGCCTTATTGCTATTGGATTGCATGGACATCGGGAAACTTGTTTAACTCTGAGTGGAGAGCAACTGTAACTTATTTGTCTTCTTCATAGTATTATCAGGGTCAAATGACATATAAGATAGAGCCATTTGAAAATACTGCATGTTGGTAAACTTAAATCTTGGGCCACAAACAGATTTTCCAATATATAACTTTATTTCTACAACTGAATTTAATTTCTATTTTGAGCTTTCATTCTTCTGGATGTGAAAAAATTAACCTCAGTCAATTCAGGTCCTTTCTCATTTCTGCTGCATTTGTGCCCTTGGTCCCACAGGGACTGCATAGTGCCAAAGCAACGGAATAGCCTTTATTGTCACTTGTCCTTGCTGACATTTGCCATGACTGCCTCTTGCTTGACCCCAACTGTCTCTGGTTGTCAATCCCTCCATGTCACCACTTCATCTGCCCCTTCATAGTTGCAAAGCCACTCCAAGTCTGGCAAGACTTACGAAGAGGAAAGAAAAAAGGAACCAGAGAGATAAAAAACAAAACAAAAAGAACAAAACAAAACAAAACAAAACCCTAGCATAAAAATGTATTATGGAAGCCAAGGGAGGAGAAAACACCAAGGAAAATGGTGGTCAGAGGCTTTAAGCAACTCAGATATGTCTAAGAGTAAAGGGGGAAAAATGACGCTACAGATAACTTTTGCAAGAACAGTTTCTGTTGAGAGGTAGATACACAATGCTAATTGCAGAGGTAGAGAAGGAATTCTAGAGGTGAATGTGACAACTTTTAAATCTTTTTCTAAGAACATATGATTGCAATTATCTTCACTTTGAAATAGTGTGAGAGTTACATTCAAAAGTTTTAATTTAGAGTGTAATAATTCAAGTAAATGAAAGGAGATAACTCTTCCTATGGGTCAGCAAGACCTGACCACAAGAGTGATTAAAATTCAGTATTATCAAATGTTGTGTCCTTAAGTAAGATAAAATATTTAAGCCCATAATAATTAGGCCAACACTTCTCTGAACTAGTCTTGGGAGTAAATAGCCAATGAAAATGAAATCCTCTCTTCTATTGTAACAACCTGAGACAATTAGTGACCAGTAAGTAATGAAATAGGCACTATTGCTGATGGATGAGGGAGAAGAGAAGATAAGTGGAATTGCTCTGGCTGCCATAACTGTCTACTTTGCATGATTCCATAAACCCAACCTTATTGTTTTTAATTTAAGGAGTATTATGAATAATCATCAACTACATAGGAGTGATCAGTATCAGAGCATTCAAAGTCAGTCACATCCATCTTGCAGAATGCCCAGACTATGAAAATATTGCTTGCTAAATAATTCTTCTACAGGACTGTGAAATGGAGGGGGATATGAGCAAGTGTCACCATGACTTTTTTTTCCTTCCATCTTGACCCACAAATCCCAATAAATTCCCTTTTTTTAAGTTTCAAATATTTATACTAGAACACTGTATTTTAATTATACCTCAATGAAAAAAAATAAAGTTTCAAACATTTAATGCTAAGAGTATCCAATTCAGTTGAATGATGTAGTAGGAAAAACTTTTGTAAGTTCATTTTTCTCCCTTTAATTCTCCTGCCTAACTCAGATAAGCCAACCAGAATAGGAGGGAGAAACGACATGCTTTAGTAATTTATGTCAAATTGGCTCAGTTGTAGACTCACGGTATGTAACTCAAATATGCTTACATACTACTTAGACCCACTGAATTATTTTCAGATGGGTACAATGAAGCTCAGGAGTATTGTGTGTCTTACTCAAGATATCACAATAAAAAGAGTAGAGCCAGGAATAAAACCCAAATTTTCTGACATTAAGGCCAATAGTCGACAAATATTTACTAAGTGCTTAGTCTATGCTAGACAATGTCCTAGCCCCTGATAATTAAGAGCTAAAAAATATCACCTGGGGTATGGAAAACAAACTGATAATTGGCACAACCACTTATTATAGCAAAAAAAATATGTAATAGTTCAGAAGACTCAATATGGTTGATGTTGGTTCCCCGTTGGCTTATAAATTCACCATAATCCCAATCAAAACCTTAGCAGGATTTTTGGTAGATATTAGCAAGTGGATTCTAAAATGTTTATGGAAAGGTAAAACATATAATAGTCACAACATTTTTTTTAAAAAGCATAAGGTTGAGAGATTCACACTACCTGATTTCAAGTCCAAATATAAAGCCGTGCCATTTTCAAAAGCTTACATAGACAACAGAACAAAATAAACGGTCTATAGTCCCTCAAAACTATGACCAATTGATTTTGACCAATGCCAGGCAATTCCATGAAGAAAGAATACCCTTTCAACATATGATGCCAAAGAAATTCAATATTTACACATGTAGAAGAAACTATGATCCATACTTTGTACTATATATAAAAAGTGACTCAAAATGGGTCAAAGACAAACATATAAAACCCAAAGCTCTAAAACTTCTAGAAGAAAACAGGATAAGATCTTTGTGACTGTGAATTAAGCTAATCATTCATAGAGAAGACAGCAAAAATACAATCAATAAGTGAAAACATTGATAAACCAGACTTCATCAAAATCAAAAACTTTTGCTCTGTAGAAGATATTAAGAGAGTGAAAAGACACTCTGGAAAATGGTTTGGCAGTTTCTTTTGAAACTAAACATAGTACCCGGCAATCCTCTTCCTGGACATTCCCAGGTAAATAAAACTTATGTTCCTACAAAAACCTATACATTATACTTCATAGCAGTTTTATTGATAGTAGCTAAAAGCTGAAAACAACCCAAATGAGCCTCAGTGAGTGAGAGGATAAACAAACTGCACTACATCCATTCCACAGAATATCACTCAGTAATAAACATGAATGGACTAATGATACATGCAACCATTTTGGTGAAGCTCAAAGTAATTATGCTGAGTGAAAAAAGCCAATTTCAAAAAGTTAAATACTATATGATTTAATCTATATTATCTATTGATAGGCATAACTTTGGTAGAACTCAAGAGAATTATGTTGTGTGAAGAAAAAAAAAGCCTATCTCTTTCTCACCAGGCTCTCAGGCAGGAAAAGTGAAGAATTTTGTCTATAGAATCTGAGCAGCCCAGAGACAAGACCAAGGATATTGATATGATGGACTTCCCAATAAAATTCCAACCTGATCACCCCCTATTGCAGTTCACAGTCAACGCCCTCTACAAAATTCTGAGCTTCTAAATCAGCTTTTTTAAATCTCTGACTCTGAAATAAAAGCTGGCAAACAAGGATTACCAGCCATTTGAAGAAAAGGTTCTAATCCAAAAGATAAGGATTAAAACAAATAAATAGGAAACAAATTGGAGGAAAACAAGACTGTTGGTGAAGAAACTTCTCATACACACACACACTAATACACTCAGAGAAATAATGGAATACATTGCTCTCATGGAATAAGAAAGGATGCTATAAAGAAGGACAACTCCATAAATAAGAAAGAAGGCATAGAGACATAAAATATGAAACAGAAATAAAGAAGTCAAAAGAAGTGTTGGAAGATAAGGTTGGGGTATATAATGTGTGTGAGAGAGAAAGAAACATGAAAAAATAGAAAAGAGAAAAAATTAAAGGATCCATCCAAAAGGTCCAGAAAAAAACTTTAGAGAGAATGGAGAGCAGGAAACCATCAATGAAATAATTCAAGAAGGAGATAAACATATCTTTACTACAGCAGTTCCATAAGGTACTCTCAAAGGAAAAAGCTCCTATGGCTCGAATTTGTGAGAAATAAACATATCACAAATAAACACAAAATATCTTTTGAGTTATAGAGATTGACAAAACCTCCTTTTATTTCTTGAATGTGCACTGCTATTGTTACCAACGTTGGGTAAAAAGGACAGAGAGATTCACTTTTTTCTTCTCATCAATCTCTTACTTCCCTTTAGTTTTTCTTTGAGTGTTAAACTACAATTTAATTTAAAGGAACTAAACAAGTTGTAGCAGTGAAATCTAACAGTTGATAGTGGCATTTTATTTTATAGTAAAGATCTATATTTAAGGAAGAAAAAGCAAGCACTACCTGGCTTCCATCTTAAGAATATACATCAGGCTGCTTATAGCTCTATTCCCTTTGGAGGTGATGTGCTGCTGTCCATTCCAAAAGAGGTGCCTTTTTTGGTTTTGATAGTCAGAACTTTTACATGATTCTGAGGGCACCTGTTGGCAGTTCTCTGCTATTCTGATGTGACTACGTGGGGAGAGCATGTAGGTGCCATTTCAGCACGTCTCCTCCCCACTCCCTCACTTCCAGTTCAGATGGCCTCAACAAAGGAGACAGGATTATTTTCTTGATGCTGTGATGTGAGTTGGCATAAGAGACTAGAGTCGCAGTAAGGCAGATCTTGAAATGCCTTCATTTTATCACTACAATAACTTTTAAATCTGATTTTTTGGAACACATTGTTCATATGCAGCCAAGAGTCTATTCTGTCTTATGCCCTGAATTACTTTTCTTCAACAAACACCAGTAGAAAATACATGCACAGTTCCTTATTGTTTGAAGAGGTAATGTTGTACAAAGAGCAAAACCCAAGAAAAACAGCTAAATTGATGGTGGCTTTCTGTTTAATGTGACAGATTAATGTCACTCTCGCTCTTCAAAATCCTTTGTCTTAAATTTTTCTTTGCTTTTTCATCATTCTACTTCCTACCTCTCAGTCCTTCTCCAGAATACCACTTCTTGTGCACTGTTTCTTTTAGATAATATACAGATGTAATAAATATTTATTCATCAAAATATATTGATTTTCTCTTATAGGTCACACACTGTGCTAGGAATTCAAATTGTAAGTGTTAATCAAAAAAGTAATCTTCGTGAGGTTTAGAATGTAATGTGGATTAAAATTTGATATTCCTCAGGGTGCTTGGGTGGCTCAGTCATGCATCAGACTCTTGATCTCATGAGGCTCACATCATATATCAGGGTTGTGAGATCAAGCCTCATCTCAGGCCCTGTGCTGCGTATGGAGCCTGCTTAAGATTCATTCTCTCCTTCTGCCCCTCCCACCCTGCTCCCATGCATGCTTTCATTCTCTCAAAAAAAAAAAAAAAAAAAAAAAGACAAAAATTTGATATTCCTGCAATATTGCTAAATCTTCCTCCATTTGTCCCTCCATCACTTTCCTCTGTATATATACATATTCATTGCCCATCATTGTCTCCTGTTACGTGTACACAGGACATAGACCAATATCATTTTAATTGATAGATTCAGGAATCAGTAATGCAGAAGCTGTCAAAATGCTAAAAATAGATGTGAAAACTCCCCAGTCATGGTCAATAACAACGAAAAAAGTAAAAGATTTAGGATCCTGAAACCAATCCGTTTATTTTAAGCACCCCAGTTGGCTATCAGATTAGGTATGCCTAGAATTAGGAAAAGGTATGCCAAACACCTGTTCAAACTTAGTGCCTGTGTTCTCCCAGGCCCTACCAGTTACAGAATTACAGAAAGTCACACTTATAGGTACACAATAGCTTCTAATTCTTCCCTTGTCTATTATTGAAAATCTTCCAGATTCTCTTAAAAGCCTCCCCCAAGAATTCCTGCATGTCCCCTAGAGATGCCCCACTGGTAGTGAAAAAGTAAGGCTTCTCAGCCACCACTTCCTCTTCTGCTCTGGCTCTAGCTCTGGCTCCGTGCGGCACTATCAGCAAGCCTCCAATCTCTGTGAAGCCTAGTGAATGTGCAATTTCACTGATGCTGCCTCTGATGACATTTTTTATCAATGTCGCCTGAAGTCATGCTGTGCTCATGTTGTGCTTTGCTGGAGCTGCCAAATTTCCAATATGGCTGTTGCCCTCCCCTGCTGATTGCCCAGTGTCCTCAATGGGGCGGCTACATTCTATATTCTCTGCTGTAGTGCCTGAAGCAGCCTCACCTTTGTTACTCACCACTAAATATACCTAGTTAGTAGTTCAGAATGCCACAACACAATGAGACAAATAAGAAATAAAGTACTGGTTTCTTTGTATGGGAATATCCAAAATGCTGCACCATTGGGAAGCATAATTAGGAAGGCAAAGCAGAGCCTCCTGCCTCCCATTCTAAACCTAGATCTTAGGGCCTGCAAGCTTAGGCATACACACAAACCTGACTCCATATCACTTACACAAACAGCCCTACCTTATACACCTAGTTACACACAGAACAGAGAGCTTGAAAAATGAGAAGGGAAGCCAACCACAAATATTGCTTCATGGAAGCCTTGCCCCAAAGACATAGCATGAAATCAACTGAGAATATATGTGTATGGGATATCAAGAAATTCACTTTAAGTAATTTGACTTGCCTGTCTTCCTCCTACCTTATGTGTTCTGACTCGGAGGATTCTTCACTCTGCACAGGCTGCTGAGACATAGCTTCTGGTGTGCTTCCACGAGAATTGAGGAGGTAGCAGGAAGCTGCCTCGATGTGTACCACCAGGTATCCTTATCTCATGTGTATCTTTTCCACTGCTTGCTGAGACCACTATAAAGCAAAGTCATTGTAACTGTGGACTAATTAAGGAAATCATCCCTGCTAATCCTAAATCAAGACCCACCTTTTATGTCTGGTCTAGTTCATAACACCTTCTTCAGAATATGGGCTGTGGGCTCTTCCCATGGGCTGTGGGCTCTTCCCAGGCTAAGTGCGTGGAGACAAAAAGGCCAGGAAGTAAAAGCTTGGAAAAGTTATATGACATGTAAGCATCCTGCTCCCCAGTAGATAAGTCCCAGTGAGCAAATTCCGCACATAGGATTAGCTCCTCCACCTCCCCTAACTCTGCCCTCCCTAAGGGGATGTGAGGAGCAAAAGTTCATTCAACCCTGAAGCCCATTATATACTGAGAAGGAGCTTGAGGAAAGAGGTACAAATGTTTCCTCCTACAAATTTAAGAAAAGTGAATATAACTTAGAATTTTGGAGAAACTTAACTTTTAGTTTCATTGGTAATCCTCTCCTTCCCCTCTATTTGCATCCCTCTCTTTTTTCTCCTCCTTCTGTACTAAAAGTCAAGCCAGGGCAGCCCCGGTGGTGTAGCGGTTTAGCACTGCCTGCAGCCCAGGTCGTGATCCTGGAGACCCTGGATCGAGTCCCACGTCAGGCTCTCTGCATGGAGCCTGCTTCCCTCTGCCTGTGTCTCTGCCTCTCTCTCTCTCTCTCTCTCTCTCTCTGTCTCTGTCTCTCTGTGTGTGTGTCTCTATGAATAAATAAATAAATAATCTTAAAAAAATTAAAATCAAGCCAATTCATCTAGGTAATAACTAAGGATGATCTGCTTATGGAGTTTTAAATCACCCTGATGGGACGCCTGGGTTGAATGATGGGACGCAGTGGTTGAATGTCTTCCTCTGGCTCGGGACATAGTCCTGGAGTCCTGGGATCGAGTCCCACATCGGGTTCCCCTCGAGGAGCCTGCTTCTCCCTCTGCCTATGTCTCTGCCTCTCTCTGTGTGTCTCTTATGAATAAATAAATAAAATCTTTAAAAATAATAAATAAATAAAATCACCCTGAACTCATCTCCTCCTCAGAACACACCAAATTGCCTCTATTTATAGAGCAATTTCTCCTGAAGAACTGAGGGCTGGCTGAACTGCTTCTGTACAACAAAAGATAGAACAGCAAAAGAGAACAGCAAGAGAACTGGAGACATGGTAACGAAGACGCCCCCAACAATGCCGTTAACTGTAGTGAGAAAGGATAGTATTGAGAACTGGGAACAGATTCCTCTGTCCTTGGGCACAGAAATAAAGCCAAGGTTAAAAGAGCAACTAGGATATAAAAGATCCAGCCCTAGAACTTCACCAAATGGAAAGCTCTACAGGCAGAGGCTGACAGGCAGGTCTACATTTCCCCTCCTCCTTGAAAGCACAGACTAGTACACAGCCTGGGTGCCCTAACAGGCCTGCCACCTCAGTGAGCCCAGGCCCCTAACCCACACCAGCCCCGGCCATCCCACCAAGGCAGCCACGGGGTAGTACACACTAGTTAGTGGTCACTATAGTTCCAGCCTTTGTGCCAAGATGACAGAGGCATAAAGTAGCCTGGAACACTCCAGGCCCACACTACTTCAGCTTCAGTCAGCATGCTAGGGCACCCTCAGTGTCGAGCATCCTAGGATTTCTTGGCTGATATCTGCTTCAGATCCAGCCACCCTGCCAGGGTGCCCCTGTGCAGAGGACCCTAGAACACCTACACTGGTCTTGTCTCCATTCTCCTGGCCAGGATACTCCCTGCTAAGCACACTGGGACACTCTGGCTTACGCCCAATCCAGCTTCAGCCCAGGACCACACTGGTCTGTAGCCACTTTAGCTTCAGCTAGCCTGTCAATGCCCTCTGTGCATAGAGCCCTAGGTCTTCCTGGCTTGCACACACTTTAGTTTCAGCTGTTCTGCCGGGTTACTCTCTGCACAGAGAGCCCAGGGATCTCCTGGACCACACCAGCCACAGCTCCAGCTGTCCTGCCAGGGCATCCTCTGGCAGTACTTTGGGACACTGTGGCTTGTACCCACTTTAGCCTTAGCTGTCCTGCGAGGGTGCCCATGGTGTAGAGAGCTCTATGACCCCCAGCCCATACCACCCACAACTCTAGCCAGCCAGTGAATGTCACCAACCCCCACAGTCAATCATCTGCACAGAAGTTGACCACACACAAGATCATTCTTTCAAGTTTAGGAGAAGTAGTTGTTTACCTAAACCATAGAAACACAGAAAGTCAAGCAAAATGAGGAGGCAGGGCAATATGCTTCAAAGAAAGAACAAGACAAAACCTCAGAAAAAGAACTAAATGAAACAGAGATGAGAAATGTGCCTGATAAAGAATTTGGAGTAATGATAACATTGTATTTTCACTATACTGGAAATAAAATAAAGTGAAGTGAAATTTAAAAATAAAATTAAGTTTAAAAAAGAATTTTAAGTAATGATTATAAAGATACTCACAGGGCTGGAGAGGAGAGTGGAAGAACTCAGTGAGACCTTCAATAAAGAAATGGATAATATAAAAAAAGAACCAATCAGAATTGAAGAATACAATAACTGAAATAAAAAATACACTAGAGGGAATGAACAGTACATTAGTGGATGCAGAAGAATATATCAGAGATCTGGAAAACAGGGTAATGGAAAACAAAATGAGAAGAATTTTATTTTATTTTTATTTTTTTTAAGATTTATTTATTTATTCATTCAGAGAGAGAGCGAAGAGAGAGGCAGAGACACAGGCAGAGGGAGAAGCAGGCTCCATGCAGGAAGCCCGATGTGGGACTCGATCCCGGGTGTTCAGGATCACACCCCCGGCTGCAGGCGGAGCTAAACCGCTGCGCCACTGGGGCTGCCCAAATGAGAAGAATTTTAAAAATGAGGATAGGTTAAGGGATATCTTGGACAACATCAGGTGAACATTCACATTAAAGGGGCCCCAGAAAAAGAAGAGAGAAAAGGGTGCAAAAAGCTTATTTAAAGAAATAATTAAAAAATAAAGAAATTTAAAAAAAAATAAAGAAATAATAGCTGAAAACTTCTCTAAACTGAGGACGGCAAAAGACATCCAAGTCCAGTAAACACAGAGAGTTCCAAACAAGATGAACCCAATGAGGTCCACACCAAAACACATAATAATTAAAATGTCAAAAAAATTAAAATGTCAAAGGTTAAAGATAAAGAGAGAACTTTTAAAGCAGCAAGAAACAAAAAGTCTCATTCAAGGGAAACCCTATAAGGCTCTCAGCTGATTTTTCAGCAGAAACTTTGCAGGCCAGTAGAAAATGGTATGATATATTCAAAGTGCTGAAAGGAAAACACCCACAACCAAGAAAACTCTATCTGGCAAAGTTATCATTCAGAACTGAAGGAGAGATAAAACATTTCCCAGACAAAAGTTAAGGGGTTTGTCACCACTAAACCAGCCTTACATGTTAAAGGGACTTCTTTAAGTTGAAAAGAAATGGCCATAATAAGACATAAGAAAAATTATAAATAAGAAAATGCAAAATACGATAGCATATACATACAATGTGGAGGAGGGAGTAAAGAAAAGTTTGTGTCTGTTTTTTTTCAGAATGTAATTGAACTTAAATGACCACCAACTTTATATAGACTGCCATGTACTTGGGATGTTATATATGAACATCATGGTAACCACAAACCCAAAAACTTTAATAGATACACAAAAAATAAAGAGAAAGAAAGCCAAATGTAACACTACAGAAATTCATCAATCACAAAGAGTAAAATCATCTTCTGCCTACAAATGCTTGGGGGCTGTTATTGTACCAACATACACACTATATATTTTCAGGAAGATTCTTTCCCAAAAGGTCTCCTAACATTCATACAAATAGACTCCTGGTAAGCCTCCCCTCCAGTCTTCCATGCAGCCTCAACACACCTTAATACAGGGTATTCACAACCTTGGCTCTGCTACAAAATCATGATTCATCATAAACTAGCTCTTGCAGACATTTGTGGTTACCTATATGTACTTTTGTGTCCAGTTTACCAAAATATTTACTGTTTTAGGAATATGTATGACCTCTAAAACTGCCAAAAAGTTCTTTGCCACAAAACAATAACCAAGGCTTTTGGGCCAAAGATTTCATGGAAATATAAACCTGTTCCAGTATGTGTAACCCCTTGTTCTCTTTCACTAGGAAATTAAATATGGTTATTTTCAGAGTTTATATAACTCTCAGCTAGGGAAATACCCTTGTGGGTCTAGGCCTAAATTCAGGACTGCTACTATAAAAGATATTTTAGTTGTTTTTACTTTTATGATGCAATTAGTAAAACTTAGTGAAGATTTAGATATGTTGCTTTCAGACTGAATTATTTGCATATTGTCTTCAATGATTCTTCATTGTTGTACTTTTATATTCTCAAATTAGAAGGTCCTAATTGCACTTACCAAAGTGAGATCAAAAACAGCAAGCATTTTGATTAGCATTTTGTGCAAAGGCATAGAAAAATCCCTAGAATTAAAGGCCTTTTCCTAATTTGCTCAAGATAAGGTAAATTGAGTTTCAGAATACAGTGGGAAAATGAAGTTATAAAGAAACATCATATAGAAGGAAACACCTGTATTTCACTTTGCAGAGAAAAACTGCCATTGGGTTTTGTTTTTGTTTTTGTTTTGTTTTGTTTTGTTTTTGTTTTTGTTTTTGTTTGTTTTGTTTTGTTTGCCATTGGGTTTAAATATAAATGTGAGAAAATTAGTTACATTAAGTGATCTTGGATCAGATGGTCTTTTTGGTATATTGCATCATTAGCCTCAATTCTTCATATCCACTTCTGTGTTTCAGTACCTTTTGCTGTCTTGCTCTGCAGTTACTCACACTAAAAAATATAACTTGCTTTGGCCAAGAGAATAATGAGATAATAGTGAAATCAGACCAGTCCCAGCCTAGGCCTTAAAGTGTCTTGAGTGATTTGGCTTGCATTCTTGTGTTTCTGGCATTTTTGCGAGAAGTTCATGCTTGGGCTTACCCGCTAGCCCCCAGAGGGTGAACATGTGATGCAGAGCCACCCAGCCAGGGTGCTCCAATCAGCCAGCCTTGATCAATTGACACCCCCACATCCAGCCAACCCACAGGCACATGAACAAAGCTGTCCAGCCAATCCCAGTCTAGAACAATTGACTCCTAGCTGACCTTTGGGTACACGAAGAAAAATAATGTTCGCTATTGTAGGCGACTGGTATTTTGTGGTTATTTAACAACTGTAGACCAATACAGTCAAATAAATGAAATACATAAGCTGTAAAAAATATTAACTAAAATTCTATTTAGAAATTTGTTCCTTTGGGATACTTGGGTGGCTCAGTGGTTGAGCATTTCCCTTCAGCTTCAGGCCGTGATCCCAGGGATCCAGGATTGAGTCCTACTTTGGGCTCCCTGCGAGGAGCCTACTTCTCCCTCTGCCTGTGTCTCTACTCTCTCTCTCTGCATCTCTCATGAGTAAATAAATAAAACCTTTAAAAAAAAGAAAGAAAGAAATTTGTTCCTTTGGAAAAGCTAAGGTCTAACTTCCCTTGAAATCAAAGTTGCCAGGTAGAAGCAAAATTTGGACTTTCAAATCAAGGTATGATGCAGCAATCAGATGCATTTTTTACTATATATTTTAAAGTTAAGGGAGATGTGAAGATACACATACACACACACACACACACACACACACACAATCTCAGTGACTAGCCAG
Organism: Canis lupus familiaris; assembly: GCF_011100685.1. Taxonomy (NCBI): domain Eukaryota; kingdom Metazoa; phylum Chordata; class Mammalia; order Carnivora; family Canidae; genus Canis; species Canis lupus. The sequence goes on along the minus strand of NC_049244.1, from coordinate 24,048,154 downwards.
AGATAAAGAGAGATAGAAATCAACATGACAACCCATTGATCCAATGGTAGAACTCTAAGCAATTACACCTCACCAATTTAGCAGATTTTTAATTTATCAATGGTCAAGTACCATTCGACAAATTTTCAAAGGAAGACTTTGTCTCACCTCACCAACCACTCCACAGCACTCCAATTTAGGAAGAGACCAGCCATCTCTACATTTGTAAATCTAAGTGAACTTTCTCAGTGGAAAAGATATAATGATAGCAACTAAATAAGTACCATTGTAGTGTGGTCACTACCTAAACAAAGATTCAGGATGAGAAACATAAGTCAACATCCATATTCTACCCTTTCAAACTATTTCTATAAGCCAGTCATCAGCATTAAATCAGTAAGCATTTCATAGGCTCTTAAAATCTCATGAGAGAAAAAAAAAATCTCATGAGAGGACAGAGCTTCATTACTGCCAAGTTCTATTTCTTCTTTTATTCACATCTAGGTTGAAATGAAATTCCACAGGTCTCCGGTTAACAAATAACATAACATGTTGATTTAAATTAAATCAAATGGACAGCCCGTGTAGCTCAGCGGTTTAGCACTACCTTCAGCCCAGGGTGTGATCCTGGAGGCCCAGGATCGAGTTCCACGTCAGGCTCCCTGCATGGAGCCTGCTTCTCCCTCTGCCTGTGTCTCTGTCTGTCTCTCTCTCTCTCTCTTTCTCTCTCTCTCTCTCTGTGTCTCTCATGAATAAATAAATGAAATCTTTAATAAAATAAAAATAAATAAACTAAATCAAATTATTGGTCTTTTAGCTTCTAACAAGGTATCTTCAATCAATTATTGAGGGTCAAAATGGTGGTATTTTGCCAGGTAGAAGCAAATTTTAAATTAATTGCTTTATTTTAAATTAATTATTGTAGATTCAGCTCTGCAGCTTATTAAAAAATTAAGTCTTTATGAATGTAAAATACATTGAGAAGAATAAAAGACAAGAGATCTATGTTTGCATAGAATTTTATATTTAAATTCATTAAAAGTAATCAGAAATGTTCTAAATTCTGTATGATGTGAACATTTACTGAATCTTTCTTTAAGAATTAGAATTGTAACAGTCACATTCATTGGACATGATACAAAGATATGTGTAAAATCTAATATAAACCTGTGAAAGCCCCTTTTGCCCTTAAAAATCTGTTTTTTAATCATTCATTCAAAAATACTTATTGAGCACTGTGTAAGTCAGGGCATCAGCAGGAAACAGATGGCATACTCAAATTAGGATGTTTTCAGTAAGGGACATATTACAAAAGTATGGGCAGGATGAAGGAAAACCACAAGGAGCAGTGTGGTAATGCTGGACTCAAAACATCCTAAGTACACAGGTACAAAAGGAAGGTAGTATTACCAGAAGTCATAAGGAGAGAGTCCAGTAATAGAGGTCTAATAGAGGTCTATCTTAAGAGAAGCAGTGACTTCACGGAACACAGCTAATTTGAGGCCACCCCATAGGGTGGGAGCCAGCAGCCACTACAGTAAATATTCTCTTCCTCCCTCTGACTGCTCTCTTGCTGGGGAACTGGGAATCCAGCAGTAAACAAAAAGGACAAAAATGGCTGCTACCATGGATGTGACATGTTAGCCAAGGGAGACACGGGAAACCAACCTAAGTTCTATTTAGAAAAATAAAGCTGGGTAGAGTCACAGAGAAAGCTAGTAGTAGAGTAGAAGAACTGAAATTTAAACAGGATGGTCAAGGGAATGCCTGAGTGGCTCTGCAGATGAGTGTTTGACTTTGGCTCAGGGTGTGATCACAGAGTCCCAGGATCGAGTCCCACATCGGGGTCCCTGAGAGGAGCCTGCTTCTCCCTCTGCCTATGTCTCTGCCTCTTCCTGTGTGTCTCTCATGAATAAATAAATAAAATCTAAATAAATAAATAAATAAATAAATAAATAAATAAATAAATAAATAAAATCTTTTTATAAATAAATAAATAAACAGGATGGTCAAGGAAGCAAACAAGTGGTATTGGATCAAAGGTACAAAAGGGGTGAAGGAGCTAAACATATAAATATCTAGGGAAAGACATTCTAAGCAGAGAGAGAAGAAAGTGGCATAAAGGCTTGTTAGGCATACACTGCAATAATCCAGGCAAGAGACAATGGTGATTCAGAGAAGGATGGTAATAGTAGAAGTGGTGAGAAGTGAAATTCATTTTCTTATTTTTCTTTTTTTTTTTGAAGATTTATTTATTTATTATTAGAGAGAGAGAAAGAGAGAGTGGGGGAAGGGAAGAAGGAGATGGAGAGTCACAAGCAGACTCAGCACCAAGCATGGAGTCCCACACAGGGCTTGATCCCACAACCCCAAAATCATGACCCAAGCAGAAACCAAGAGTCAGATGCTCAACTGACTGTGCCACCCAGATGCCCCCCCTACACTTGGGATTTCCTCATCAAAGTATCTGTTCCAAATAATCTGTTTAATCATCCAGGTCAGATAACCTACCTGAAAGCCAGATTCATTCTTTTGATTTATCTTTCCTCATTTATATAGCTTTATTGGATCTAGCCTAATGTCTTGTGCACAAAAAACACATAATAGATGATTGCTGAATTTAATATAGCTGGAAAGATTATTATAAGATAACATTATTTATCTACTTTATCTACCCTGGATTACCCTTCTCTGATCTTCAGCAACTTGGTAAACAAAATAACACTTGCAAACAAATACATTATACATTAGCTTTTTAGGCTTTTTACACTTGTTACTTCATTATATCATCATGGATTTCTTTTCCTGGCATTATTTTCTGCTCATAAATAAGTGTATTTTAATTATAGGAAGCTAAAAGATATTAGAGAAGCATATTTCAATATGTTTGCATTCAGTATGCTTTACTGTTTATATTACAAATTTGAGATTATTATGGAAGAGCATTACATTCTTTTCATTTAACATAATGATATCCCATCTCGTAAATAGTTTTTGAACATGATATGAGATCATTAGTGATTTTTTTTCTGGGAAAGTTATTTTTTTCCCCAGAGCATGGTATTTGATAAATAACTTACAGATGCAAAACCTAAAGAACAGAAAAATTATAGTTGTCCGAGGTTATATAGTTAGTTAATATTTAAGATTACTCTCTCTCTCTCTCCTTCTAACCTAACTTTTTCCTTTGGAATATGAAGGTATCCCCCAAAATGTTGTTGATCAATAATTGTGACAAATACCAAATAAAAATAAATTTGCCATAAAAGATTCCCAAAGAAATTACAAAGAAGACATATAAGTAAAAAGTAAGTGTATAAATATAGATCGATTGATGAATGGATGATGGTTGGATGGATGGATGGATGGATGGATGGATGGATGGATAGATGAATTCAATAAATAAATGGATCAATGGATAGATAGATGGAGGATAGATGGATGGGTAAATGGATGGGTGGATAGAGAGATGGATGGATTCAATGAATCTGAGTTGGACTGCTTTTTCCATTAGAGCAAATGGTCAAAGTCTGTTATCAGAGAACATTATCTGGAAAAAGATTGAAAGTTTAACATTTCCTTTATGCTTCAAAGTTAAAATAGGGAGCCTGATACAATCTTACCAGAAAATGAAAACCTGTGAATCACTCCTGACAAGAATGGATCCTTTTCCAAATTCAACATTGTCCCAGCCGCATTCCACCAGCATATCTCATGCTATTGCAGAATCACTGTGAACAATGCAAAAAGTCACTGTGGAGCTTTGTGCAGTGCAAGTCAATACCCATAATGACAAGCATGCCATTAGCATCTAACACATCCAATCTCCTACATAAACGGTAAATAATAATATGTGTTCCTTCTAATCCTAACTAGGTTACTCTAGGTTATCTTAATTCTGGAGAAAGTACGTAGGTACAAATGAAATCAATTACAATATCTGAAACACAGAAAACCATGCATTGGAATAAACTCCTTGATACAGCTAAAGAAAGAGGTATTGAGGAAAGAAACCAGAGAGCACATCCTTGGTCCACCTGGAGGAAGGAACCACAGTTCTCTAAATTACTCTCAGTATCATACACATGACCTGCTACACTAGTTTCTGGTGCCAGTAGGCACTCGCATTTAAACTCTCTCATCATTTCACTCCTAAATATTTAAGTGTAAAAGGTTCATTTATGGAAGAAGTGATAAAGCTCCTTTTAAAATTACAACATAGTTAGTTAATATTTAACTGTAATATTTAACCATATTAACTATAATATTTAACTTTAAATTGACTATGTCATCTTAAGAAAAACTATTAATTTTTTAATATCATTGAATATCTAATCACTACTCGGATTCCTTTCTGTCTTCCTCCTCTCATATTCACTCTGTGTGTTCAAACCAGGATCTAAGAACGTCATTATTCCAATGGGTCAACAGTAGGTCACTATGTCCCTTCAGTCTCTCTCAATCTCATGTTCTCACTTTCCCTGTGATTTGTTTATTATAGAAGAGGTTGTTCATCTGGCAGAGTTCCTCCCTATCCACATTTTACTGGTCCTCACCCCTGTTGCCATATAACATGTTCTTATACCTCTATCTTTCCTGTAAATTTATATTAATTTCTAAGCTTCCCAGGATGCCTGGGTGGCTCAGCGGTTGAGCATCTGCCTTTGACTCAGGGTATGATCCCCGCCCTGGGATGGAGTCCCACATTGGGCTCCCCGCAGGGAGCCTGCTTCTCCCTCTGCCTGTGTCTCTGCCTCTCTCTGTGCCTCTCATGAATAAATAAATAAAATCTTAAAAAACAAATTTAAGCTTCCCATATATCTAGAGGCCTGATCAGATTCAAACTTGATTCTTTAAAAAAAAAAAAATCTTCTCTTTTTAATAATATCTGAGGGAAGTATCTGGGCTTCATAGGCCACATTATCAGAGAACAATTTTTACTTATTTTTAATGTCTGTTCCACCTCTAAATTTTTCAAGAGACCATGGAAAGGACAGATATACTCTGGCTGCCACCCCCTCATCTCCTGCTATGAGGAAGGACTATCTGGCCTAAACTCTGAGACATCTCTAATAATTTCAGGTTAATAGCTGGCCACATCTATGCCAATCTTAATCTCTCAAAGTCTTTGCCCTGAAATTAGGTTTCCATTTCAGATTTTCTTTTCCCATTGTGTATTTTATTCCACCGAAGATTTTCAGTAAAGATCCTTTCAATCCATTCTATAAGTTATCATAAAAGGAATGATCAATAGCCTTGAAACTTTGGCTCATAGAGGCTCCATGATTTTAGAACTTGTGACCTCCTTCTGCCTTTAAGCTGTTACAACAAAGAAGACCTACTGTCCTTATAATCACATATCTGAGAAGAAACACTACATTCTTCTCAAAACAAAGAACATTTTCTGGCAAATGATGTGCTGTCCTCATCTATAGCATAAAATAGTGGGCAACACTATTTGATAAGTCCCACCTCCAAGATACAGGATCTAATATAAGTATAGTTTTCTGGAACCACAGAATTTCATAAAAGAGGTCACAGTAAATCTAGAAAAACTAAAGGTTACCTGATATAATCCTTCCAGGAAAATTATGAGTTTGCCTCACCATCCACATTCTAAAGGTTGGAAAACAGGCTCAGTGCTTGCCAAGGGTCATAAAAATCTCTTTTCATGACAACATATGGTATTTAATCAATATTTAAATTAACAATGGTTGTCCAAAGTCAAACAGTGACATAAAAAAAACATATTTCAAAAATCTGCACTGGTCTGGTTAAAAGCAGTATGCATTCTAAAACGGGTGTAGCAGTCTTCTAGAAGCAAGGAAAGAAAAAAAAAGAAAGAAAAACTGTTTTCTTCTCTGGGCCCAGGAGATTGGCAGAGCACCCTGGGGGGTAATCTTCTGCTACTGTTGGAGATGCAAAGTGCTGCAATGGCAGAGGCAAGACTAGGCTTGGCATTGTTCTGTATTTTTGGCTCCAAAGCCATAATCTTTTTCCTTGCTAAGCTGTTTATCTATCCTTACCCCCTTCTCTCATTTGGTATCATTAGTGTTTTTATGCAAACATTTTTCTTTTTTCTATTCAGCACTGTTTTTCTTTACTATCAGAATTTACGTGGTATTTAGGTTTTAGTTAAACACTCAGGTTTTCTGTATCAAACTGAAAACAAATTTCATTTGCTTATTTCAATAACCTTTCCCGCTAGGTACTTAGTGCTGAAGAGTCTGTTTATTCCACCATCTAGTCCCCAGGTGTCTTCTGACTTGTTCAAACCTAAACAATAGGGAGAAGCCTGAGTCAGAATCTGTCATTTCATGCCATGTTCAGATGATTGTAACCACTGCCAACTTGTTTTTAGCAGATTCTCCAATAAAAGGACCCAGTCCATAGAGGCAAGATAGGATTTTGTTGTATCCATCTTTCCAAAACCATATTTTTCCAGTCAATTTATTCCATCCATCCATCCATCTATTCATTCATTCACACATTCATCCATTCACTTATCCATCCACTCGTCCATGTATCTATTCACTTAACTACTCATTCATTCATTCATTCATTCAAGAAAAAAATCTATTAAGTCCCCACTCTATGTCAGGCACCACTGCTGAAGCACTCCCTCTATTCTCCACCCTATCCTGTCCCTTCCTATCTTCTTTATTTTTTCTTGTTCCACTAAAATTTCTGGATCTACCTCAAAAGTTTTATATTTTTTTATTATCACCTCCATTGTGTGTAATAATAATCTTTCTTTTTTTAAAGATTTTATTTATTTATTTATTTATTTATTTATTTATTTATTCATGAGAGACAGAGACATAGCAGAGAGAGAAGCATGGAGGGAGCCCGATGTGGGAGTCGATTCCGGGATTCTGGGATCATGCTCTGAGCCAAAGGCAGACACTCAACCACTGAGCCACCCAGGTGTCACATAATAATAGAGTTTCATACATATTTGTTGATTAATGAGAAAAGTTTAGAGAACAAGAAATGGAAAATCATAGTGAGTAAACAAGATAGAAGAAAGATTAGGAGGGATTTAGAATACAAGGTGGCCAGATAATTACCTAATCTGATAAGATTTCTAGGAATATAAATTATATACTACTGCTCCAAGTGGTATATAATTTAGGCTCTATAGAACATTAAAGTTAGAAGGAGGAAATCAATTTATTTATAAGATGAGATGAGCAACTCTCCCAAGGTCAAGTTGTTGTTTGTGATTTTATTTCCTAATAAATGTATATTCCAAATCAGGAAAGTCAACAGCTTATAATAACGCCTTTGACATAGGCCAAGTGATTTAGTTTTGCTAAAACAGTCCACCTGGCTCGGTCTTGCTTTGCTCGGACAAACTAGGTCGGATATACCGGTTTGTTAATGAAATAGACCTGAGTTCAAGCTCAAATTCTAACATATTCTACCTGTGTGGCCTTGGACAACTTATTAACCTCTCTGAACCTTTGTTTCATCATTTATATAATAATAATAATAATACTTATCTTTATGGAGCTCTGAAAATTAAATGATATACATGATAAAATTTTTAGCCCTGCCCCTAGAATACAGTAGATGTTTAATTATGGTAGCTCTTAGTACCATCACATGGATTTGATAATTCTTATAAGCAAACTTAGTCAATTCTTGGTTTGTTTTCATACATGCCTACTTCTGCTTCTGCTCTTTAAATATGAGTGGTCATCACCAATATTAAAATATGTACTAGCTTCAGTTTTCAAGGAAGAATAGTAATTTACCTAATATTTTCCATATTTAAAAGAAATTCCAAACTGCCTACTATACTGACAATGAGTGTTTAAACTAACATGAACTACTTCTGAGAAAGTCTCTGGGCTTCATTTATTAAATCAATCATTTCCTCCTATAGGCTTTACTTCATGATGGGCAATAACCCTGAACAAATCAATCCTTTATGTCCTAACTTAATAACACTTTTAATGTACAGGTTTTGGTCAGAATATAAAAAAAAATGTGAATCAAATAAGATTATGGGGGAAATAAGCCAATCATTAGGAGGATTTTTTTAAAGTAATCCATATGCCAGCTATGGTCACCCTGTCTCTTAAAATGAAGATTAGCTTAAACCCCGTGTCATAGCACTAGGAAATCTAATACTGCCTTTAAGATTTCTGCAAATGGACTGGAAGCCTGGGTACTGTGGTTACCTGGTCTCTAATTATCACCTTCTGCTGTAGACAAATTATTCAATTTATTAATAATTTCCCTGTGATCCTCATGTTGTTACCTTCTTCCAACACTGCATTGAACCAAACTTTAAACTTGGCCTCTTCTCTTAATTTCTATAAAGACAAACACCTCAAAAAGAGCAATTGTGTGCAGAGCTGACTTCACTGCAGGTTTACAGAAAAGGCAGGAAAGGACATATTTTTTTTAACATTTTATTTATATATTTAAGAGAGAGAGATAGTGAAAGAGATAGCAAGAGAGAGCTTAAGCAGGGAGGAGAGGGAGAAGCAGGCTCCTCACGGAGCAAGGAGCCTAATTCAGGGGTCTATCCCAGGACCTGAGATCATGACCCCAGCCAAAGGCAGACTGCTTACCAACTGAGCCACCCAGGCACCCCAGAAAGGACGTATTTAAGCATCACAGTAATGAAAAAAAAAAAAGTTAAAATTATGAGACAAATTTCCCTAAAGTTCTTTTGTTGACTCTGCCACTAGACTGTTTATCCACTCCTGTGTTCCAGTTTATGTCCTAGATTCCAGACTGTAGCCCATTTCTTTTTTTTTTTTTTTAAGATTTATTTATTTGACAGAGAGAGAGAATGCGAGCCCACGCGCAAGGGGAAGGAAGAGGGGCAGAGAAAGAATGAGCATCCCAAGCAGACTCCCCACTGAGCGGGGAGCCTGTCTCAGGACAGGCTGAGACCTGAAATCAAGAGGTCTCAGCCTCTTCAGGACCTGAGCTGAAATCAAGAGTCAACTCTCAACCAACTGAGCCACCCAGGTACCCCCCAGCCAATTTCTTAATACCATCATCTCTCCTAATTCTCATTTCCTAAACCCTGTTGAAATGTCCCTGAAATCTACCAGTTCTTCTTACTATTTATTTTTCTATTCAATTCTCTCTGGCTATTACTTCTAAATTTACTGCCAAATCTACATTATGTTGAATGAGCCCCAAACCGATCATGTGTTAAATATATCGAATGGCCAATCTATTTTCTTGGCAACACAAAAGGCCAGCAGAAATCTAAAGTTTCCTTTACCAGGATCTTCCCTCCTAAAAATATCTAATTTTTAGATATTTAGAGATTTCTTCTTGTTATGTAAATATTTAAGAAAGTAACTGGAAAGTGAGCCAAATAAACAAAATTAAGTGAGCAACCTCTGTTTTGTATGTTATAATAGGAGTAGGATTCTTCAAAGGTTAGAAGTGTGACCATGAAGAATATTCAGTGGGACCCTTCATCAAGATTGATGTGGAGAAATTTTTATCCCTTTACTCAATCTGATATATCATTTGACATATATTGTGGACATTTTATTGGTCTTAGATACAGAAATTTGCTTTCGATTTCCATTTATCCAGTACATCTACCTATGATCTTGAATAAACAAGAACATCTTAGAACCTTTGTAAAAATAGAAATCTGTTCCAGCTACATTACATGGTTGGTGAGAATCAGATGACATAATAAATACATAATTATTTAACATAATAAATCATAAATACATAAGAGCTACAAGGAGACATAATTGAAGCCTTTAACATTTTAAAATATGGATACTGATGAAAAGGTACACAAACTTCTTGAAAGGCACAGGATGATCTACTCTTAAAATCTGAAGTAGATATATGGCAATCAAGTTCTAGTTTCTGCAGTGATGTTTTAGTTCATTTTCATGAATAATTACAGTAAGTACATTCTTAGTACAGAGTATAGAATCCAGAATTTGAAGGAAGGTAAATATCAAAGTAAAGAGATCACCAGGAGAATCAAGTTTACAGTAACCAAAGAAAATGATGATAAACAAGACACCAATTATTATGTTTACAATAATGTATATTACTTTCATTCAGCCTAGAATACCATTCTTTTTGGAGAGCTTCTTATAGAGCTCCATGCAAAGGCAAATTATAGAAAGAAGAGTATATGGTGAACATGGGACTAATGTAGGAAAATCAATTATATAATTCCTGCTTTGGTTGTTACTAGACAAATGATAGTCCCAAATACCCATTTTTCACAATAGGAACATACATACATTTGGTATCAAGTACTCATGTTAGTTACCAAGATATGGGATTTCTTTTACCAGAATAGTTGGTATGGATAGAGCCCCTCTGTCTCTGATCTTCCTTTTCTACATTAAACAAAGTGAACAGCCACTTCTTTTTGTTATCTTCTTTTCCTATATATACAAATACCTTCAGTTAAAGCTAGTGCCTAAAGGCCATGTGATCTTATTAAACTGTCTTCACATATTTCTGAAGGGACCAACTGTGCTACAATCCAAAGTTATCATTTCACTCTCCAGGGTCTATATATTATTCCTCTTATTTTTAAGTCATTTGAGAGGCACCTTACTGTTATGAGTCCCCTTCCCCTTCACACAGCCAAATGAATATGTTCAAAGAAGGCAATGTCAGCCTCCCTATTACACCACCATCCACCTCCTCTCCAGGGTAGAAATTCACCTACACTCGTCTTTTGAAAAACCTGAGGGACCTCCCTCAAGGCACTGAGCAGCAGTCTAAGAATAGCCTTCTAAAAAAAATCAGAAAGTCCCTGAGTAATAGCAAGGTATAAATCATAAAGACCTCTAGAAGTTGGTCTCTGGAGGTTAAAAATAAAGTTTTAAGAAGTAGTGATAAAGAAACTAAGGTTAGGTTTTTGAATTCTCCTAGTGCTCTCCTTACTTTGCTCAAGATATTTCAAAATGGCAAAACTTTTAATGAACACTATAAAAATAGGAACCTATCAACCAATGTATATTTCTGAGTACCAACTATATGCCAGTTCTTGTAGCTATAAGCAAGATTAAGTTAAGGTCATGGTCCTAGCTCTCCAGGAATTTACATCTAAGGTAGAAAGAAGAAATAAACCAACAATTGGAATAGAGGATGAAAAGCACTTTTGAAAAGCAAATAGTTAACCCCTTGGGAGAGGCTCTACCCTCAACAGCAGCAGGGGCAAAAAAAATGTAATCAGAGCAGTGGGCTCTATTATTTTCCCATCCTTGGGCTTTCTCCCATCTAACATGGCAGCAGTTGGAACAAGAGGCAATGCAAATTCATAAACATTCAATTTAGTTACCCTGGCTATAACAACTTTGGGAGAAAAGACAACAGATTTGCAATATTCCTAAAATTTCCCAGTCCACAAGCTCCATTTAACCATTTACTTAAGACCCAAGAAGATTTCTCCTTGACACATCCTTTGTGCACCTCACAGAATCCTCCAAAACCACTCTCTTTAATTAGATAGGGTCAGTTAGATCATTGCTTTTTAAGCCTCTTTTTAAGCTGTGTGCACTTGTTTTTTCTCCATGTAACATCCCTAAAATGAGGATGGGCCAGAGCAGCTTAGAGAAAAGCCTATACATTTTGGTTCTCATTAGACTGTGCTCCCTTAGATTGAACTCCAATGCTGCCCTTAACTCATCAAATGTGCATGGCCACAAAATTGTAAACACACAACAACCTTACCCTCATCTTTGTTTTTCCTAATGCCCACCAAGAATTCACTTGACATATTCAATTTGACATCAAATACAGTACATTTTCCTCCCTTTTTTAAAAAAAATTTTATTTATTTATTCATGAGAGACACAGAAAGAGGGGAGGCAGAGACCCAGGCAGAGATATGAAGCAGGCTTCCTGCAAGGAGCCAATATGGAACTCAATCCCAGATCCCGGGATCACACCCTGAGCCAAAGGCAGACGCTCAACCGCTGAGCCACCCAGGCGTCCCTAGATTTCCTACTTGACCAATCCTGCCCAATGCAAGGAACTGTGGAGAATGATGGAGAGACATCTACCCCAGTCCAAGAATACTTCTGAAAAAGTTGATAGCCAACATGGATAGAAGCTAGCTAGTTAGGAAGAAGAAGGGACATCCAAGCAAAGAGATCACAACAGGGACAAGACTCAGAAGTGTGGGAACACATGATTCTTTCAGGGAAGCACAATTTGGTTTAAAAAAAAGGAGCATCTGGGATAGAAAAGAAAAGGTCAAAAGTAGAGGGCATAAATAAACCCAACAGCCAATTGATGAAGAGAGCTTGAAATAGTGGGTCCAGCTGTTTCTGTCTGTTAATTATCACAAAGGCAAAGGCAATGACTGTGTATTTCTTGACCACTGCTTTAAACCACAGAACAGAGTATGACGCAGAGTAGAAAACATTTGATGAATATGTGTGAATGATTGAATGAATGAACAAAGGAATATAGGTTATCCTTTATGTATAGCAGTCTCGCATGTAGCACTCCAAGTATAGCAGTCCTATCGAGGGATCTATTAATGAAAATTAAGAAAAAAATAGTACTAGTAGGTATTCAGATAAAATATGGCACCTTGCTCAAAACACTTCTCGCCTAGCCTGGGTATGTAGAGACAAAGTCTAAAACTTTGGCTGAATACTGGAATCACCTGGGGAGCTTTTTAAACTCTCAAAACCCAGTTCCCAATTAAATCAAAATCTCTGGAAGTAAAACCCAGCAGTAGTGTTTTCATGACTCCAGGTGATTTCACTATGCAGCTGCAACTGAAACTCCTTAGCCCGTGCATCGACATGAGCCAGGGTTTACCACAGGAGGTTCTTCATCTTTGGTATAAATAGGAATTACCTAGAGACCTTTTTGCCACCCGCCCTAAACCACATACACACTCCCAACACCTGATTCAGTAAGGGTGGGAAGCATCTCCACATGTGTGTTTTGAAAAACCTCACCAGAGGATTCTGCTGGATGCCAAAGTTTGAGCACCGCACCTTTTAGAGATGGGATAGCCAGTTCGGCAAATACTCAAGGGAACCTAAAGGCAGAGAATGGAGATGAGAACAGAACTCTGTCTTCCATCATGAGCCATGAAACCATCACTGCCAGAGAGAGTGATGGGTCTGTTTGTTTGGTTTTTTATTTAAAAAAACTTCACATTTTATTTTACAGAATATGGTCACTTGTTGAGTTGAAGGCATGGAGCTTAAGAGCTGATCTGATACAGACTCTGAACAAAATGCCCCCCCTACTGCTCCAAGCACTTTTGATGACTGGTTCATCATTCTGAACACAAGACATTTCATTATCCGAGCTGAAGATGCTAACAATGGTGATAACTTACAAATTCTGAGAAAAGGCCTATATAGGCAAAGTGTAAGAGGTTTTTTGTTTTTTGTTTTTTTTTACTAAATTGGTATAGTGCACCCTTAAAATTACATATTCACAAACAGAAGTTAGAGAAAGATAAATTAAAATACACTTATGAATTTTTTTCTTGCTACCTGAGTTAAATTCAGGGCTCCTTTCCTTCAGAATGCAAAAAAGACAAGGTAACTCCACTGGTGTAAGGTTACAGATCACTAGATGTGAGAACGTTTCCTCTGAAAGTCTCTGCAAGAATGAAGATGGAAGTTGCCATAAGACAAATGATTAAAAGCATCTCCTCATTCAGAGAAGCAGCATGTTTATCTCTCCAGACATATGACTTGTTTCCGGGGAACACATCAAGAGACCACCTATTGGGCTTCAAGTCTAAACCTAATAGTTGGTCATCAGTTTGACTTATCTACATCTCTCTCAGGCTGTAGTAAGACGAACCCCCAAGTTCTACAGTGAGGGCTTCTGGCCAATCTTATTCATATTGAGGCCATATTACGAATCACCTGCTCCTGCACTGCTGATGTGAGCATTGTTCTTTCTTTAATTAAATCCCTTGAGTGAAAGGATCTTTCTACTCAAACAAATTCTGGAATGCTCTGCAGAGGTAAGCAGATTAAAGAAAAGAAAAATAGGGTCAACCAATTATTTGTTAAGGGAGTGGAAAGAAAGCACTATCATGTACCTCTTTTTAAAAGAACGTGAATCAAGGGGGTAAAAAAATTCCTCATAGCCCTCTGCATTGTCTTCTCCATGAGGCAAAAAAGCCTTTTACATTTTTTTTCAAAGCTTTTGAAGACAGAATCAGTGAGCTTCATTGCAGCACAGAGACAAGAGTTTCTCAGACTGTCAAAAAAAGAAAGAAGTCAGCATTCGTTAGTATTAAATTGAGCGTTTTTTCTTATCAAAGTCAGTATGCATTCTCTTGTCTTTATAATACTGCATTTATTAGCTTGTCTACTTTCCTGTTATTAACTACATGGAAGTGCTTGCAGACCTAAAAATTACTTTGTTTTTATATAATTTGTTCTCAATTTCTTTTTTTTCCTCGTGGAAAATGATTGAGGGTGTTTTGCGTTGCTCTTTTTATAATAATCATTAATGAAATTTAACTTTCACATCTCTTTATATAGTACCATTTAATCAAGCTGCTTTGTCAGTTTTAAGACAAATGGTCTTATGCTTACAAGCTGTGAGCCTGTCCCACACTGGAACAATTAATGGTTCTATGATGCTTGTCACTTGTACACATTTTCTCAAAAGAAAGAGCTATGTCTTGCTGACTGACTGCACATGCACTTCTATCTATTTCACAGGCTTTCTATTTCTAATATCAGTAATTAATATTTCCCCCACTAAAAGAGGATTTTTAACCCTAAGAACCCTGGTGAGAGAGGCTTGTTGTTGCTCTGCTACTGCAAAGTCATAAATAGGACCTAAACAAGGGAAAAGAGGAAAAAGAAATGCATACTGACTTTGGTAAGAAAAAAACAATTTAATACTAATGAATGCAAATTTCTCTTTTTAACAGTCTAAGAAAAAAAGTAGCAAAAGTAATAAATGCTAATATTTATTATTTAGTTATTTATAGTATTTATTTAACAATGGTGCCAGGCTGGCATCTTGCTAAATCTTTTTCATGAGCTACCTTTATCTTAGTCTTTATCTTACAATAATCTTATAAAATTGGAAGCATTGTTATCCTCATTATAGAGGAGAAAACTTAGTTTTAAAAAGATTTAGTGACTTATCTAAGGTTACACATGAAGCAAATGCACGAGCTGAGAATGGAACCTGGATTAACTCAAAATACTCATGGGAAAGTCCTAAAAAAATGTTCATGCTAATCAGAGGGAGAAGGGGGACACCCACTCCAGTATTGACTTTCCCATGCTATATCTCATTTTGGGTAAAGTCAGTGTAGTTGATAATTGTGTTCTTCACATTTTTAATTTGTTCAAGTATTTTCTCTCACATAAGTGAATTTCAATCTCATCAAAGCAGCAATGTTCCCACATTGCAAGGTTCTAACTTTAAACAATGAAAACTACATTCTCTCAGAAGCTGACTTCTCTCGAGCTACTGAATATCTATAAAGATTTATTTGATCCTTTTCCTCAGAGTGACTGATCACCAGAAATAATCTATAATCATTCTCAAATACACATGAACAAGCCTTCTTTTTTTAAAAAAAATGTATTTATAACCAATTAATTAACATATAGTATATTATTAGTTTCAGAAGAGTTTAGTGATTCATCAGTTGTGCTCATTAATACCCAGTGCTCATTAATTACATCATGTGCCCTCCTTAATGTCCATCACCCAATTACCCCATCCCCCCATCCTCCTGCCATCCAGCAACCCTCAGTTTGTTTCCTATGGTTAAGGGTCTCTTTTGGTTTGTCTCCCTCTCTGATTTCATTTTGCTTTGTTTTTCCCTCTCTTTCCCTATGTTCATATGTTGTTCCCCAAGTTCCACATATAAATGAGATTGAATGAGAATTGTCTTTCTCTGATTGACTATCGCACTTAGCATAGTACCCTCTAATTCCATCCACAATGTTGCAAATGGCAAGATTTCATTTTTGACAGCTAAGTAATATTCCGTGGTGTGTGTGTGTGTGTGTGTGTGTGTGTGTGTACACATCCTTATCCATTCATCTGATGATGGACATCTGGACAAACCCTCTTTTAATTGCCATGGAACATCATGGGGATATATATATTTTTTTCCTGACCATTTTCCTGACCTAGAGGTGATTTGCTTTTAGTCTGAGGTATAAATATGCAGTATTTGATGGCTAATGGACAAACTAAAAAAGGTTTGCTGGACACCTGCTCTATATTCAACAATGTGATAAATATGATAAAGGAAATATAAGCAGAGGTCCTTGCCTTTGGAAATTTCACAATCTAATTGGTGAAATTAGAAATATATGAAATAATTCATAAATGAGAAAAGTCTGTCATAAAATGATAATCATGTGTAAGAAATAATACTGTGATAAAGGTGTTGAAAAATAATAAGATAAATTGTATATTTGTTTATCAAATAATAATTCAATACTTGTCAGATGAAGTGAGATTTCAAAGATGAGTCAGATATGGCCTCTGTCCTCTGGTCTAAAAACTTAAAAACTAGTTTGGGAATATATATACCTATGAACAAAAATAAATATGACACAAACCAAATATTATATGTCTGATAAGAATATTGATGTGGAAAATGAGAGAAGCCTTTATAAAAGAGGTTCCAAATAAGCTTATCTTGAGGGCCAGGTAGGATTCCAATGGGTGAAGAGTGGGAAGAGATTTCTAGAAAGGAAAATTACACATTACCCTTTGTGTGCATACATATAAGTATGCATAGGTTTTTAAAAATTAAGAAAGAAATGCACAAAACTGGCTATTTGTGTATTGGAGAACCACAGGAGATTTTTGTTCACTTCTTGACAAATTTCTTAATTTTCTAAGTTCTTGATAGTACACATGCTTTTCTTCATAATTAGAAAATACTTTTTTCATTTTCAAAGCGTTTTACACACCTTAGTAATAAAAGGTGAAGGCTGAAACAAAAACCAGAAAAAGCAGATATTCTTCTTACCTTGTTTAAGAGAGGAATGAGGTACCATAGGAATGGAAATGCATGGGCTGGACTTCCTTCTCCATCCAGAATTGAGGTAGGTATCTGAACTGTATTATTACTGACTCTATATAAAAGGAACTAATGCCTTCTGTGTTGAGCTGTAGAGAGAGAGTATAATCCTAAGACCTTTTCAAGGCCTACATCTTGTTGTATAACCTCTTTCAAAGTTGATTTCTACTTGCCCCCAGTTATTCTGTATTATCAGCAATGTAGTAAAATTCCTCAATGGCCTGTGTCTTAGTCCCACTACCCTAAAAGCAAGCCTGAAACAAGGTTTAAGTGTTGAGACATGTAGTCTCCAAACAGTAAGAAAGACAGAGAAAGATGGGAAGGAAATATAAGGTGATATATTACCATGCCAGCTATTGCTTCACGAGTCACAGAGAGCCATAGCTGGTCACTCAGCTGTAGGAACATGTCCAAACAAGCTGCATAGAAAACTATGTTTTGGTACCACCCATGAAAAGGAAGAAGAGAGAGGAGTTTATCTGAGGGCCCCCCATCCTCCTCTGTCTCTCATTTGGTCAGAGTTTCCCCGTAGAGAATCAACTGTTTTTGCTCTTCCAATTTATATTATTTGGTCCCTTTTGACATTGTTGGGGAATCCAGGGGCCATCCTGTGGCACGGAATCTGTTCTGAGTCTAGAGAAAAAGAAAGGAACCAGGGTCCATGGATCAGAGTGGCTCTGATCAGGCTCACACCATGGTGGGTGCCATAAAGTCATTCTAGCCAAAGAAGTTCTGGTAGTGTTGGCAACTGGCTTTCCACAAGCAAGTGGCTAAAAGCCCATAGACTTGTGACTCTGAGAGAATCTAAGATATGGCCTAAAATGTGTCCAATACAGCTTGTTATCTTAACCTGGGATATCTCTGGTAAAGCAGCAGATCCTGAGACAGGACCCATATTCAGGGAGTTATTTGGGGATGAGATTTGGGCAACAGGAATGGAGAACCACTAAGAGTGAAACAGAAAAGGGAGAACACCAGTGTAAGTGTTCATCCTGGATCGGTCTGCTGTGTGCAGCTGCTGAATCAGTTCTGCTGGCACCTTCTGAGAAGCTGCATACCATGCCTCAAAGTTGAACACCTCAAGGACAAAGAGGGAGCCTCTATTCCCTAGTTCCCATTCCCTACTGGTCAGGGGTTGCCCATGGGATGCTAATTCCCTTGTACTTTCAGATTGCCCATTATAGAAATACTGGGTTAATTCCCACAAGCTTTCCAGGCAAGAGAGTCAGAAAAACCCACAGCAGAAGGTTGGAAGTATGTGATGTGACAGGGGAGATTACATCAGCGCAAACCTGGTTGCCATAAGAAGGCCTGGGGTAAAATGTGGGCCAGGAAGCTATGTTACACCTGTTAAGAAGCATTTCAACAGTAGGATTATTCCTTATTTTTACTTTCAAGAACTGGTTAGATTTTTCATTGTCAATTGTCAATTTTTACTATTGGAATATTTAATATGTAACTATAAATAGCATATTTGCATTTTAACTGAAGTTAAGCCATAAAAAAATAAGTGTGTTAATTAGGTTAACATTAAGGTAGTTAAACAAGGAAAGTATTTTTCTTTCTCTTTCTTCTGAAAGAAGAATCTGGGTAGAAGAAAACTTAATTTTACTGTACTACATGCTATGCCCTGTGCTAGGCATTTTGGAATATCTTAACTTTCCATAAATTCTATGAGAATTATAATCTAGATGTGACTCTTTGCACCTTAGAGATTTTAGTCATAGCATGCTCAACTCAAACACACTCCCCCCAATTCCTGTAACTTTCCATTTTACTTCTTGAGGGCTTTCTCTACCTCAGCCTCTTCATCTGGGAGTCACACGTTAATAAGTTTCATTCTTATAGAGCACACAGAAATCAGCCCTTTGGCTGTGAACACTCAAAAATCCAATCAGATTCATGGTTTCAGAAGTATAATTTGGGTTTTCAAAACATGAGGAATAATGGAAAGAGATCACATCCATCACCACCCATCCTCCTGCTTCTCTCTGAGTCTCCTCATGGCCTGCCTTTCTTCCAGAAGCCTGCTCAGGATACCTGACCATCTGACTACATACGCCCTCTGAGAATAGGGAGGGTAACCTTCTGGCTCCGGCTGCAATTGAAAGCTGCTTGATTGAGTTTGTGAGACTTTCCTATCTCCACCAGGACACTGCTGAATAAAATTACATCATTTCCACAACATTAATTTGGCCAAGAAAGCACATATTGACTATCTATTCTATTATACCTCAAGCTCTGTGCTAAGAACCAGAAATCATGGGCACGGGACTCAGTTTTGTGGAAGAGACAGACAAACATTATTGTAATTCAAAGTGATAAGTGTGGTAACATAAACATTGTCAAGTAACAGAAGAAATGATTGAAGCAGCCAGCAAGGCTTCAAAGAGGGGTAATGCCTAATTCATATTTTAAATGATGAAGGTGAATTTATCATATGGAGAAAAGATAGAAAGACATTCTAGAATCCATATAATTTATAAGGTCACACAGGTAGGAAGTCCCATGATATGTTTGGAATTAACATAGTTTTAAACTGATAGATGCAAAGTATAAAGGGAAAGAAGTGTGAAATGAATTTGGATAGGCAAATGATGACCAGATGATGAAGTTTAGATTCATGCTAAGGAATTTTGACTTCTCCTGTGGATGGTGAGGGCTGGCAAAAGATTTGAAAGAGCACAGTGACATGGTTAATTTTACATCACTCTGATTATCATGCCTGGGTGGGTCGGGATCAGAGACCAGTGAGAACAAGGGTAGGAAGACCCATTAGGGCTCCACTGCAATAGCCCAATAGAAAAAGGATTAGGGCCTAAACCCATGCAGCAATATTGAGTATGGGGATGAAAAATGGGTTTTAGAACTAGTTAGGAAACGAAATTGACAGAATTTGGACACAAGGCATATAGAGAGCAACAGAGAGGTTAAAGACAAGAAAAATATCCTGATGTCTGGATGAGTGACAAAATGAGTAGTAAGGCCACCAACCCACAAAGGAACAGGTTTATGGTGAGCAATAGAAAAGGAGTTTAATTTCAGGTAAGCTGGATTTGAGATGCCTGTAGAACATTATATTGGTTAGCTATTTATGCAAAATGACTTTAAAAGTTACTAGTTTTAAAAAGCAATTACTTATTATCATTCATGTATCTATAGGTTAACAAGTTCAGCAGGGCAACTTTACACTGTGATGGATGAGTCTGCTTCTCATTACAGGTCTTGGATTAGATGGGAATTTTCTACTCCATTTATCATTCATTCTCCTTGAACTAGCAGGCTAACCATGGGAGTGTGTGTGTGTGTGTGTGTGTGTGTGTGTGTGTGTATGGATTGCAGAGGTGGGAGAGAGACAGTAGAAGTACACAAAGGCTTTTATGGCTTAAGCTCAGAACTGTCATACTATTACTTCTACCCATATGTCAGTGGTCAAAGTAAGGCATAATACATAGTCACTCCCAAAGTAAAAAAATGGGTTATCCACTATCCACAAATGAGCTCTGGTAAGGATGTAGATGCAGACAAAGGTGAAAATTTTCAGTTAATAATATGTTGGCTTAAATACATCAATAAAGATTTTGGGAAGGCAGTTGGATACATATGAGCTAGAAGCTTGCAAGAAAAATCAGAGCTAAGAGTTATAGATTTGAATTTTATCAGGGTATAACTAATTAAAGTGATAGGAATAAATTGAATGCAGTACATATAGTGATAAAAGAGATAGGCCAAAGATAGTGTTCTAGGAAAAACCAATATTTATGAGGAATCCTCTGAAGAAAATTGGGGGGAAAAGATAGTCACAAGGGTTGAAGGAGGCATAGGAAGTTTTTCTATTAAAGAAGCCAAATGAGGGGTGCCTGGGTGGCTCAGCGGTTGAGCATCTACCTTCAGCTCAGGGCACGATACCAGGTCCCAAGATTAAGTCTCAAACCAAGTCCTTCATTGAGACCCCCACTGAGTCCACATTGGGCTCCCTGCAGAGAGCCTGCTTCTCCATCTGCCTATGTCTTTGCCTATCTCTGTGTCTCTCATGAATAAATAAATAAATAATCTTTTTAAAAATGTTTTAAGAAATAAAGAAAGAAGCCACGTGAGTAGAGACTTCTAAGAAAGGCACAGTAGTTAAAATTATATTACATCCGGTAGTAATAATAAAATATTTATTGTTTGCTAAGAACCAAGTATTATTTTAAACTCTTTTTACATGAATTATTTCACCTAAAACTCATAAAAATTAAATAAAGTACATAACATTACTATCTTGATTTTGCTGATGTATAAATTGAGGTGGATAGAAGTAAGTAATTTGTACAAATTCACACAGCAATTAAAGCAGTATGACTCCAGAACCCATGCTCTGAACATTGATACCATACTGTGTCTTTAGAGTGTCAAATGCCAACTTTTCAGTCTTTGGAAAATTAATACTAAAAAATACTCACTTTTAGCCTGATTTTCCAACTCCTTGCACTTCACTGCAGTAACTGCAGTAATGATTCCTTCACACGTTTAGTTCACCCAAAGCCCTCACCAAGAGCATGGGTTTTGAACTAAGGCTTAAGTTAGGAACATCGCTTTTCTTCTATAGTTTTCTATAGTAATTGACAGGTTAAGAAAACAATAAGAGTAAAATATGTGGATTATCTACCACTTTCTTTTCTGATTGATGCAAGTTTCAAACATAGACCTGACAAGTAGGAATCAACATCTGGTAAATATTAGGCAAACTGATGTTTCTTTCGGGATACTATGCTTGCTAGAAGAGCTAACAAGTTGAATATACCTTGTCTACCAAATTCAATTCAATTGTACTCTTTATGGATTTGACTGGATCTTTTCACAAAATCAAAGCATTAAATAAATTCATAAATTTGATCTATAGGATATGAGTTCACTCAAAATATACCTGAAAGGAAGACAAAATTTTATCCTGTGCTATAATTAAAACTATGTAAATAGTACTTGGTATAAATGGACAAAAATTGATAGAAACTAGGAAAAAATGAAGACCAGTTGTTGAAGAGTATTTTTCATTTATAATCTTTCTGTTATTATTACATTATGATAATGTTTATTCACTACATTAACCCTCTTTGTGTGTGTGTGGTTTTGTATCTACTCCATGACCTTTTCCCTCCCCTTTAAATTGAAAAAGCTTCTAAAAACAAGAAATATTAGTATGGTTTATTATTCATTATGTAAGGAAATTTTGTCTAAAATAGCCTTAATTTTTTATTAAAAGAATCAGTAATAATTCTTAAAGACTAAGCCAATCATAAAAGTTGCATATACTAGGTCTTTGTTACACCAAGTGTGATGCCAGACCAAGGAGCTTGTTAAAATAGAGATTCTTGAGCCCCATCCCAAGCATATGGAATCAGAATCTTCATTTTAGCAGAATCCCTAAGTGAATTTCTATACATTAAAGTTTTAAAAGCATTGTAATAGATGACAGTCTCTCTTTACTGAACTTCTAAATTTTCTACTTTCTAAATTTTCTATGTATTTTCTACATCTTGATTCCTACAAAATTGTGTTCTTATTCCTACATAATTCTTCTAGTTCATTCCAATATATTCCCTACATTCTCCTGTATAGCTGGGGGGTGGGGGGATTCAATAACAAAACGAAATCACTGTCATTATTCTATCTATATCTTTACTATGTCCAGCTTGAGAAGTTTATTGAGTCAAGGATGCTACTCTGAATGTTATTTTGTGTTCTTCTCTTACTTTTCCTTGATAACAATGGCTTTGTTCAAGGCAAGGAATGTGTTGTATTGATCTTTGTAGCCCTAGAGGCTACCAACATCTGGTACACGAAAGGTAACAAATAACATTTTCTGAAGAAATAAAGGGCCATCTTTCCTTACATATATTTATTTTTTTGAACTAACTCTCTTGTAAGATTTCAAGAACCCTGGGAAGTAGATCTCTTGTCTTACTCATCTTTGTTTACTCTTCCTACCACAGAGAAGAGTACTTTATAAATGTTTGCTAAATTGAATTGAATTGGTCATTGGGCATGAAAAACAACAGATCATTTACTAAATTAGAAGAGTTAATCTGAGAGTGAACTTGAACCTATAAGTAGGATGGAGAAAGCATCAATGAGAACAAATTACTATCATTAAAATGTAATAGGATAAAATCCTGCCTGAGGGAGGAGCAAAGTAAGGGACATTAATTTTTTAATGTAACTCAGTGAGTTCAGGATTATTTTTTGACTCAGATGTGTTTTGATACTATGCAAATGAGACAAACTCAACTTCTTAAAAGACAGTGTGATATTGTGAAAACATCCATAGGCATTTTTCTTTCTGTGTAAAAGGGGAGTAATGATAATACATCATTTATAGGATGGTGTGAGGATCAAGCAAGACTCTATAGTTGAAGGGCTTAACACAGTTAATAACACATATTAGGTGTTGAACAAATGTTAGTTTCATTCCTCTTCATCGAATTAAACCTAACGCATTTAGTGTACCCTGTTCATTCACTTATTCATTGCATGTATAGTGGAGATCTACTGTAGGATCAGTAATGATTTCAAGAAGGAATGAGACTTGTTTTGAACCTGGAAGGACAAAGAATATTTTAATACACAGAGGAAAAGAAATGGAATTCAGTTTGAGAAACAACATGAAAAATAGTACAGAATTAGGTATGTTTAGAATACCAGGTAAACTGAAAAATAGTAATAGAATTTGAATTACACTGTTGGGGATTTACCCCAAAGATACAGATGCAATGAAACACCGGGGCACCTGCACCCCGATGTTTATAGCAGCAATGGCCACAATAGCCAAACTGTGGAAGGAGCCTCGGTGTCCATCGAAAGATGAATGGATAAAGAAGATGTGGTTTATGTATACAATGGAATATTACTCAGCCATTAGAAATGACAAATACCCACCATTTGCTTCAACGTGGATGGAACTGGAGGGTATTATGCTGAGTGAAATAAGTCAATCAGAGAAGGACAAACATTATATGGTCTCATTCATTTGAGGAATATAAATAATAGTGAAAGGGAATATAAGGGAAGGGAGAAGAAATGTGTGGGAAATATCAGAAAGGGAGACAGAACATAAAGACTCCTAACTCTGGTAACAAACTAGGGGTGGTGGAAGGGGAGGAGGGCGGGGGGTGGGGTGAATGGGTGACGGGCACTGAGGGGGGCACTTGACGGGATGAGCACTGGGTGTTATTCTGTATGTTGGCAAATTGAACACCAATAAAAAAATAAATTTATTATTTAAAAAAAAAGAAACTGAAAAACCAGTAGATGAAGATAAGACAATGGGTAGGTTTGAATGCCAAAATAAATATTTGTATTTTGCATGTTGTAGGCTGCTGGAAACCACTGAAGAATTCTGGCATCAATTTGGCTGTCTTCTAAACCTCTTCTCACCTCAATCTTGATAGTCTTCTCTAGATGACATCATCTACTCCTATATCCTTGTGACAGCCTATATGACCTAAATCTACATTGCTCCCTGTTAGAAATTCTTAAATGGCTTCCCTATCACATATGAGCAAAATTATATTCCTTGAAGTGGCTTGCAAGGCCCAGAACAGTTTGGATCATGCTCCTCTTCGAACTTTTTCCTGCTATTTTTTCCCTTTGATTACCACACCCCAGTTCTGTTCTCCTAACGTCATGGTCTTTACATATGCAACCCCCTCTTCTTGAAATATCCCCCCTCCTTTCTCCCACCAGTGTGGCTAGCACTACCCCTGGTAGTAGTACATCAAGTGTATAATGTCTTGTGCAATATCTGTACTCCTGAGATTGCAAAAAATAATCTCAACCCTGTGTGCCAGTGCCTTGATAGATAATACACAGAAAAATAGTAGCTTCTCAATAAAGACATAAGTTAAAAGGAGAGGCACTATCAGAGCTGTGTGGGATCCCTCTGATGTCAGAACAAAAGTTGTCCTCATTGACAAATTATATGAGTTTCAGGCCCAAATTAGATAAACTTGAAAAGAAACAGATATGGTAAAAACTAGTAATGTCCACACCAATATTCTGGAACTAAAATGAAAACTCACCACATTATATTTTGCATAAATACATGAAATGGAACTTATAAGTATTGCCCTATACCTAGACCTGCTTAGAAGGGACTGATTACAGCTCTGCATGATTCTGTAACCTTTGCTACTCTTGCTGAGAAAGGGGCCTAACTTTAGGACTTTACAAATCTATTCAATCTATAACAACTGCTAATAAGTCTCTTTTTTGCTGCCTAAGAAAATGGCCCAGAGATTTCAAGAGGCTTTTTAATCTACCTCAAGAAAGAAACTGATTACTTGTCCTTCTAGAATATCTACTTTATTTCTTGTATTATACTTGATGTGAGTAAATCCAGAGGGAAATAGCTAGTAAAATAAACCCAACAGTATTGTTCAGTATTGCTACTTGTTTATAGATAGTTGTGTAGTTGTGAAAGTTTCTTGAAGATGGTACAAATGGAAAGATATTCCATGCTCATAGATTGGAAGAATAAATATTGTTAAAATGCCCATAATACCAAAGGGAATCTACAGATTTAATGCAATCTCTATCAAAATACCAACAAATTTTTTCACTGAACTAGAACTAGGGAAACCAAAGCAAAAATAAACTATTAGGACTACATCAAAATAAAAAGTTTCTGCATAGCAAAGGAAACAGTTAACAAAACTAAAAGACAGCCTACTAAATGGGAGAAGATATTTGCAAATGACATATCTGATAAAGGGTTAGTATCTAAAACATTTAAAGGATTTATACAACTCAACACCCAAAAAACAAATAATCTGATTAAGAAATGAGCAGAAGGGATGCCAGGTGGCTCAGCGGTTTGGCGCCTGCCTTCGGCCCAGGGCGTGGTCCTGGAGACCTGGGATCAAGTCCCATCGGGCTCCCTCCATGGAGTCTGCTTCTCTCTGCCTCTCTCTCTCTCACTGCCTGTGTCTCTGCCTCTCTCTCTGTATCTCTCATTAATAAATAAATTATAAATCTGAAAAAAAAGGAAATGGGCAGAAGATATGAACAAATATCTCTCCAAAGAAGACATAGATAGCCAACAGACACATGAAAAGATACTAAACATCACTCATCATCAGGGAAATACATATCAAAACTATGATGAGATATCATCTCACATCTGTCAGAATGGCTAAAACCAATAACACAAGAAACAACAGGTGTTGGCAAGGATGTGGAGAAAAAGGAACACTTGTGTACTGCTGGTGGGAATGTAAACTATGAAGCCACTGTGGAATACAGTATGGAGATTCCTCAAGAGATTGAAAATAGAACTACCCTACAATCCAGGTATTGCTCTACTAGGTATTTACCCAAAGAATATAAAAACACTAATTTAAAAGGATATGTGCACCCCCATGTTTATAGCAGCATTATTTACAATAGCCAAATTATAGAAGCAGCCCAGATGTCCATCAATAGATGAATGGATAAAGAAGAGGTTGTATATATACACAATAAAATATTATTCAGCCAACAAAAGATTGAATTCTTGCCATTTGCAATGACAAAAACATGGATACAGCTAGAGAATATTATGCTAAGCAAAAAAAGTCAGAGAAAGACAAATACCATATGATTTCACTCACATGTGAAGTTTAAGAAACAAAACAAATGAACAACGGAGAAAAAGAGAGTGAAAAAACAAGAAACCAACTCTTAACTATAGAAAACAAACTGATGGTCACCAGAAAGGGGGTGGGGAATGGGTGAAATAGGGGATGAAGATCAATATTATAAGTATTGAGCAATACGTAGAACTGTTGAAACATTATATTGTATACCTGAAACTAATATAACACTATATGTTAAGTATACTGAAATTTTAAAAACTTTTTAAAAATAAACTTTATTTGTTGCAGGAATATTTTTTGGTAGGTATCTCTGTCACTATGAGCACTAATCACTCAGTGAATATATTATTATGATACTTAAAGGAAAAAGGCAGATCATTGAATAAACTTTTGGCCAAATCCCAGCAAGCTAAGAATTTGCTGATAAGCTATTTTAAAGTTATTTCAGGGCTTTGAGTCTCTATGGCTGAATATATTCCTAGAAAGCCACATAAATATCAGGGCAAATAATAAGATCTTCATTTCCATCCATTGCTCTGGACCCATCACTAAAGAAATGTTTCTTTCAGGGGATTCCTGGGTGGCTCAGTGGTTTAGCACCTGCCTTTGGCCCAGGGCATGATCCTGGAGTCCCAGGATCAAGTCCCACATCGGCTCCCTGCAGAACCTGCTTCTCCCTCTGCCTGTGTCTCTGCCTCTCTTTCTCTCTCTGTGTCTCTCATTAATAAATAAAATATTAAAAAAAAAGAAATGTTTATTTCAAACAGGAAAAAGGAAAACAAAAACTTTTAGAGTTCTGTGAGTCAGGTCTGAAGGTAGGGATGGTATTTAGCAAAGATTTACCCAGTGACCAAGTTGCTTTTCTGCTTTAGTTGCTTGTCATTTTCAAAAGTGAAAGGTCAGTCAGATGATCATTAAGGTCTCTTGCTTTTAGAAATATATCTCACAGTCTAAAAAGAGAATTAGATATTATAAAACAAATAATTGTCATACAATGTGATGCATATAACAACAAAACCTGGAGGAAACTGGTACTATTTCTCTATGGAGTCTTGGCAAAGTCTTCAAAAGAGAAAAAAAGGCTCTTAAGCTGAGGTCTTAAAGGACAAATAGGAGTTGAACAGAATGACAAAATGGGAGAAAGGTATGCCAGGCAAAACAAAATTTGGGCAAAGTCTTGGAGGCTTTAACCATCATGTGGTTCCATGAAACAGCAAGGGATTTGTGGTAGCTGGAGCAAAGCCTACCAGCAATAAAGCTGCAGGAAGTGAGCTTAGCAAGCTAGGCTGGAACCAGAGAGTTGATTTGGTTGGGAAGAGATCAGGATGTACATTAAGGGATTTTTTTCTTTTGTTTTGTTTTGTTTTGTTTTGTTTTGTTTTGTTTTTAACATTAAGGGATTTTAAGGAGTAAAGGAATATGAAGTTTTTCACTCTAGAAAAATCACTCTGGAGTAATAACAGAGGATGCTAAGAAGTAGATGAGATCAGATGTAGGAAGACCAACTAAGGTGATTGTTATTGTGAAGTTGTAATATGGTAAGTGACAGTGGGAATGGAAAGGCATCTTTAACACACACACACACACACACACACACACACACACAAACCTATATTATCAGGGCTTGACAAATGATTAGATGTTGGAGTTATGAGACAGAGTAAAGCTGATGCTAATTTGTATAAGGAGAAAAGACAACAAAAGTGATAACGCACTGCTAGTGGGAGTATAAAATGATGCAACCTCTATAAAAAGTCTGGCAGATTTTCAAAAGATTAAATGTAGTTACCATAAGACCCAGCAATTCTACTCCTAGTTATATACCCAAGAGAAATGAAAACATATGTATACCAAAACCCTGTACGAGAATATTCATACCAAGTTTAAATAAAAGCCAAAAGGTAGAAATAAACCAAATGTCCATCAGCTCTTGGATGGATAAATAGAAGATGGAATATCCATATAATGGAATATTATTTGGTAACAAAATCAATGAAGTACTGTTGCATGCTACAGCATAGAGAAACCCTGAAATATTATGCTAAATGAGAGAAGCCAAGCACAAAGGACTACATATTGCATGATTTCATTTATATAACATGCTTAGAAGAGGCAAATCCATAGAAACAAAGTATACAGTGGTTTAATAGCACTGGGAAGTTGAGGGGCAAGGAGTGACTGCTAGTAGATACATAGATTCTCTTTGAGGTGACAACATTATTCTAAAATTTACTGCTGTGATTGTTCCCCCACCCAGGAATATACCAAAAACCACTGAGCTGTCACTTTAAAATGGATGAATTGTATGGTATATGAATTATTTCTCAATAAAGCTGTTACTCAAAAAGCTCTAGCAGTACCTACTCGTGGCTATAAGCTCTTCAAAGATAAGAATTATGCCATAGACATAGTAGGGACTTGGGAAAACATTTACTGAACATGGATACATCAGAATCAAAGTGAAGGTGATAGCTAATCATTATGATGCCACAGATTGTGAAATCTTTTAGACTCTGGTCATGCCCCTAAATTAAGAATTATCTAAAAAAATACCAAAATTATGCCATGTGTTCTTTGTTCCACCTCTCAAGTGTCAACCAGCATCAAGGGTCTCCATGGCATCCCTCATTGAATTATACATAGATAATGTGTCCCCAAACTTTTTCTTTTAATTGAACCTAATGACTAAAATCTGTTTCCCCTACATGGATGGGTTACCCTTGAGGAATGAATTGAGAAGTTAGACAAAGATGTGGAAATTGAAATTGAGGTTTGTTTGTTTGGTCAGTGTTTGGTTTGGTTTGAATTATTTGATATAGTTTGGCTTTGGGAAGCACTGAAAACCATAAAGGAAGATTTTAACTTTATAAAAATATAGTTCACCCTTATAATAAATACTGCTTGAGATATGATATGATTTTACCAATCAGTCCAGACATTTTTTATTTGATTGACATCTTTGTGTGTTGTACTTTGTTTTATTTAGCCTTGCCTTGTCTTGTCTGGCCTGGCCTGACTTGGCTTCGCTTTGTGAATGTTTCCTTTTGTTACTCAGGAATATTTATCAAACCAGGCACTAGATCAGTCAGTCTAATATTTCTTGGAAAACAAAATAAAACCAAATTTAGCCATTCCATATACAACCTGTGGGTAAAGATGAGAAGAACATTTACTTCCAGACGTTCAAGGCATCACTTTAAAAAAAAACACCAAGAAGCAAACAATTCCTAAAATAATTTGTAAGTAAATCTGTCCCCTAACACTGCACATCAGTTCACATTACTCTTGGCATTCTCTGATTTCTCCAGAAAAGCCATGAATGTAGACAAGGATAGTCTAAACAGGGAAGGATCTTATTATAGCCTGTAGCCCTTGGGCTCTAGAATAGAAATATAGGGAGAGGCTAGGTCAAATGTGATCATTTTCATCACAGTATACCTTGACAGAGTTATCCAATTTATTCTTCTTGTAATGATGACACTAACAGGAGCTTTCCCTTTGGGTTGTCATCTGTCTCTAGAGGAATGTGGCCCACAGTAAATCATTCCTGCCATTTGTCAACCATCTAGGTAAAACTCCTAAGAATCCACCACCAGTTCTATAATTTATTTCTCCAAAAATAACTAACTCTATGGTGGGACCCATTAAACTAATAAGGACTGAGACATTGTCAAAATGTGACTCTACAGAATAGCTGGAAGCATACTTCAAAAGGAAGAACATAAATTTTAAAAAAGGAAGAACATAAATATGGCAAATTTCATCCAACATGTTTAAACACTGAATCCAAATAGATCTCTTCTATACAACAGTAGAAATAAGTTTATCTTTTCTAGGAGGATGCAACAATGTCAAAGTTGGAATATGCATTTTCTAAATTCCATCAGAAAAGTCAACTTATTGAGTTCTATCCTTAGGATTACTCCACTCTACCCTGTTTAACTATTGTAAATAATATCAGGAATCTATGCAATATAAGATAATGACAATAGTGCAAAATTTTTCTTTTATTAGGTGCTTTGGTAAGCTCTTTAAGGCTACCTACTGTTTTTAACATAATAACAATAATAATAATAATGCTTATTAGTGTTCACTCTGTCAGGCACCGTCCTAGGTTTAAATAACATACTAACATTTAATTCTTATAACTCTTTATAACCCCATAAATACCATTATTATACCTATTTCACACTGAAGGACTAAGTCAGAGAGATACTAAGTAACTTGTCAAAGTCATACACCTAATAATAGCAATCTGGCTTCAGAGTCCTTATTTTTCCCCAGGTTTATTGAGATATAATTGACATATAACATTATGTAAGTTTAAGGTGTACAATGTGATGATTTGATACACTTATATATTGTGGAATGATTACATTAGGGTTAGTTGACACTTTCATCATGTCACAAAGTTACCACTACTTTTTTTGTGGTAAGAACATTTAAGATCTACTTTCTTAGCAACTTTCAAGTATATAATATAGTATTGTTAACTATAGTCACCACACTGCACATTAGATCCCCAGAACTTATTCGTCTTATAGCTGAAAATTTATACCCCTTTATACCCAACATCTCCCCATTTCCCCCACTCTTCAGCCCCTGGCAATCATCTTTCTACTCTGTGGTTTGTAAGTGTGGCTTTTTTGGATCTTACATATAAGTGAGATCATATAATACTTGTCTTTCTCTATTTGACTTATTATACTTGCATAATGCCCTCCAGTTCTACCCCCAGATGCAGAGTATGTGCTTTTAAACATTACACAATATTATCTCAAAGGAGAAAGTGGTCTAGGACCAAAATGTCTAGGACTTGGATTATAGTATCTTTGGAATTTAGATACTTTAATTCTAAAACAACTCAATGGTACATAAAATAAACTTTGAAAAGGTATAATAAATAATATTTGCCAATTGTTAAGCATGAAAAATGTAACACTTTATTAGACATTCTTACTTATAGTACTTCATTTAATATTACCAACATTCTTATGAAGTAGGAATTATCATCATCTCTATTTTATATGTGAAAAAATGGGACAAAGGGTGAAATCATTTAATCATTCTAGTAATAATTTAATATGCAAATTAAAAATGTGTATATTTAGTTTATAAAATCTTTCACTTAATATGAATCTATTAAACAAACCAAGTGAAAAATATATTCAAAATATGTATAATTTTCCATCAGTTAAAACTGTCTGAAAATGGGGGAAAATATAACATTTTATATGAAATGGTCATTGAGCAAATGCATTTACCAATCAATTTTTCACTGAAAATCAAGCTTGTGATGTATACTCATTTTTTAAAACCCCTCCCCACAAATATGATGGAATAACAAGAATAAATAGATGTTCAGGAAATCATTAATCATTTGTGGTATCAGCATCTGCAGAAACTGGAGGAATTGAAGTCTCTACATATTAAAAGATTAATGAGTATCATCAGCTTGCTCTTGGTACCCCTTTCTTTTTTCAAGTTTCTTTCAGCCCAGGCATCTATAGTATCTTCTCCTCTGTATAAATGGCCTTAGTTCCATGAATTCATGAGACTCACTATGACAACCTGCTCATTAATGCACCCTCTACTGGCTTCCTTACCTTTCCTAACTTCCCTACTTCTCTAATTGGTGGTTTTTCAAATTATCTCCCATATGAAATATTCTCAATACTCAAATCCTTTTCTTAGAGGGAATTCCAGCCTAAAACATTTTAACATAGACCTTATTTTGCTATATGAAACTGTCTTTTTATTTGTCTTTCTTAATCTCTGTCACATTCACCATTTTATCTCCGGCATACTGCCTGGAACATAAGGGTCTCTTTCTAGATGTCTTCTAAATAAATGGATAAAAGAATAAAGGAATAAGTTTCAAATCAAATGTCCTTCTGTCAGAATGCTCCTTTATCCTTAAAATCTAGCTTCCGCCTCCAGTACTGTATTGGGGGCCAGGTCTTTGGGAGCCACACACCATGTGTGATTCCCCTACCCAAGTGAATCAATGTATCAGTGGGATTCTGTTTTCAGAGTCATCCAGAGCAGGAAGATGTTCTCCTAACAAGAGACCCTGACTCTCAAGACCTCTCTGGCACCTTCTCTCACACTCCCTCACCATCTCCCACTCCTCTCTCACCCTTCTCATCTACAATCACCCAGGCAAAAAATCGGGATCAATTCTTGTCCACTCCTCTCCAACACGTCCTTAATAACTAGAACTCATCTCCTTTAGTTCCCCAGTCACTGGAATCTGTCCACCTCTTCATCTCTATTGATATGGCCTTAATTAATGTCATCATCATCCCTTGCACAAAGTATTTTAAGTGACCCTTCTAGTCCCCTGCCTCCAAAACATTTTTCAAATTGCAACTGAAGTAATATTTTTGAAATGTACATTTGATTCTAATACCTCTTGCTTAATATTCTATAGTGGATTTTGCCCACAGAATATGTCCATATCCCTCAACATAATTTACAAGGCGCCTCTTGGGGTAGCTCCTTGTGTCTCTCCAGGCTTCTGTCTCACTGCACTCCCCTGACACTTCAGATCCAGTAGTTCAGCTCATAGAGGAGCAAACAGTGCCACCAAAGACTCCATCCTTTTTCACACTTCCTAGCCTTGACTGTTTGAAATTCCCTACCCCAAGCATTCCTGGAAATGACTTCTCATCTTTCAAATGTCACTATTTCAATGAAACTTTTCTTTCTCTCTCTTTCCCAGGGAGAATTACCCACTCTTTCCCTTGGCCCCACAGAGCATTGATACCTACTTTCACTTTTGGATTCCATAAAAGTGTCGAGCACTTTATTATGTGTCTGGGTTGTACCTACCTACTTCAATGATTTCATTCGCTAACAAATGCTGGCTGTATTGCAGGAAGTGAACTGGCGACCTATCTTAATTTATTTTACGGTCAGGTTTGTGTTGCTTCTGTTAATCCATGATTGTAAACAAAAAGAATATGAGGGTAAGTGGTTCTTTGGTTCCTCATAGTAATAAAGCACTGTTCCTAAAGCCTGCCATTCTTCTACCTATTATTGTTATCAAAACAATAGCAATGTTTCAAACTGTTCAAGTCTTAGTTTCCCAAAAATATACAGAAGACAGACAAAAAAGTATCTAAAAAGGTCGACTAAAAAGTCATTATTGGATAGATAGCACGATTGTTTCCCAGGAAGATTCAAAAGCTTATTGGCACTGGTGACATGGAAATGTCTTCTGAAATATTTCAGATAGGTGTTCTCCCTTTAATACAGTCACTCATTGTGACTATAATAACACAATTCCTTCTAGAGGTAAGCAACTCCAACCCAATAAGAAATGAAAGAACAAACAAATAAGAATAGTGCCAGGCGAGAAAACCATTAGGGGTCCACTGTCTGAGAAGTAGAAGCTAAAGGAAACTCAGATACATCCCCAGAGGAGTCCTCTGGCAGGAGAAGTTACTGTATGAAACTAAAGGTTTATTCACTAGCTAAATTATACCTCAAGTTTTCAGTAATTATTTCCTGAGCCATTTGATAAAGAAATTGAATAGGAAATTGTCTATTGGTGCACTTAGCCTGAATTTTTTTTCCACTTTAGAAAATGCCAAGTCATATTACAAGTGCTGAAGTTAACAAAAGTGACTCTGAGGGCAGCCCCGCGGGCTCAGTGGTTAGGCGCCGCCTTCAGCCCAGGGCATGATCCTGGAGTCCCAGGATCGAGTCCCACATCAGGCTCCTTGCATGCCTGCTTCTCACTCTGTCTGTGTCTCTGCCTCTCTCTCTCTCTCTCTCCCTCTCTCGAATAAATAAATAAAATATTTTTTTTAAAAAGTTTCCAAAGTGACTCTGAATTTGACTTTTTCAAAATCCAAAATGGAAAAGATGAACCACAAAGTGAGAAAAAAAATAAAAAACCATGCTTTTCTCTGAATATGCAGAGAGGGGGAGAAAAAGGAAAAGTCAGACCCCACAGGAGTATGCAATGATACATTTGTGAAATTAGACTTTTCTTATAAAAGGTCTCTTGCAAGCTTAAGTTTTGCTTTCAAAAGGAATTCGAAGATTCCACCCAGTGAGTGTATCTTCTGACCCTGAGCCAACACAGAGGTGATGTGATTGAATCACAGACATGGTTTACAGAGGAGATCTGTGTAAGCTCACCAAGCAATTTTATTTCTAGGTCAGGTTAACAACCTCCTCCTTGTCCCTAATAATTTTCTCTATCTTATTTATTCCCCATATGTCCCAGTTACCTTTTTCTATCCAACTTATCTCACTAGTTCTTCCTTCTTTATTTCCCTGTTTCACTTTCTTCACCTCATTTCCATGCCCTTCCCATTTATATTAGTTAGGATTCCTGCAAAACAAATACTGAGACAAAATTCAAATACAAGTAGTTTGTTTAGAAAGTGCAGGAAGTCCTGCAAAGAGGGCAGGGAAAGTAGTCAAGGAATAAGAAATAATCAATAAAGGGTGTGTATCAGGTAAGTTAACACTGTGGGTAACTGGAGTTTAATCCCACAAGAAAAGTCCGAAAAATCATGTAAAATCACATGCCTCAGATTTTTCCCAGCTGAGCCACGGAAGCTGGAGTATTTGTACACCACCTGTCAGCAGTCACTGGCTAAGGGTGGGTCCTAAGGAAGTTAATTTCCTGCAATCTCAGACCTGCCAATGATATGGTCAATGATAATATGATAATATGGATGTGCCAAATCTGAATGTCCATGGTTTAGAATGTTCTATAAGCCTCAGAAAATCAGGGAGCCTCTTAAAGCTTCAATGCCTCTATGGCGGCAGTGATGGACGAGTTGTAGATGACTATCACAGAACCACAGAGAAATTTTAGTATCAGGCAGTGAGGGTCATTGGCAAGCATCAGTGTGTAGTAACCTTCATTTTAGAGCTATATGTGTCAAAATATGCTATGTTGACAAAAATGGTGTATTTTTTTTAAATAGCATCTGTCTACCTACAGTACTTGGCAGAGAAAGCTATTTTGCATAGTACATGAAACTATAGGATGGGAATTAGAGCAATGAAATACAAATGTCAGTTTTGCTTCTTACTAAAGCAATTTATTCAATCTCTCTCTCTGTTTTTCTATCTATAAAATGAGGATAATAATCCTTCAGAGAATATTATAGTAATATATTACTATATAAATGTATTGTGTATTTCATATATATATACATATAGTGTGTGTGTGTGTGTATGTGTGTGTGTGTACTACGTTCAGCAGAATGCTTAGTAGTCCTAAGCGTGCTCAAAACATGAAGTATGGTAGTTTTGTGCAGTGTCAACTTCTCAACAACTAGAGCTAGAATAATGCTTCCCTTCTCTGTATGATTCTAGGTCAGCACTGGCCACAAAAGAAATCCACACAAGGTTTGGAAGGCAGAGGTGAAGCAATGGTCATTGCACTCTGAAGGTTGGTGTAGAGCACCAGGCACTGTTGCAGTTCATATACAATTTTGCTGCCCTCTGACCCACTCGATTGGCATGGAGAAGCACCCAGATCTGCAGATCTTCCATCTTCTGGTGGTTCTCCTTTAGCTTCTCTGGGTCCTGGGCCAGATGCATGTGCAGCTACATAGTAAAGGGCACCATCTTTTTGTGCAGGTCACTCACGTTGTCAAGACTAGAGTTGGTGAGGGACAGTCATGGGTTCCAGTTCATCTTCATGGGTTCCCATCTTTCCTTGCTGTCATTTGCATCCAGCCTTCCTTCCTGATTGTAGATCTGACTGATCCATAAAGATTTCCAGCCAAATATTGTACCAGATGGGGAGGTAACAGCCTACAAAGCCTATCCCACCAGCTCCCACAATTATATAAAGTCTAACCCAGTAATAAGTCCTTTATTCTATGTCATAATATGATTAATACAGCAAGGTAATTATGTGATAAAATATTAAAATGAAACTATTTCAGACTTGGTTGTACCTAAGTGGTGCCATACATAAGCCTTCAGTGAATAAATAATTACATGAGGTATCTGAGATAAAGGACAAGTGACAGCAAAAAATAATGTCATTCCTCTACTTATAATCCTTTACGGCTTTCCCACTGCACTCAAGATAAAGTCTAAACTTGTTAATATAGCACAGAAGGACTTTCATAGTCACAAATTCCACTCTCAAGCCAAGCAAAAACTACCTTCAATTACCCAATTCTTTCTCCTCTCCTGCCTCCCCTCCCCTTCCATCCCATCTCTATCCCTCCCTCCTCAGCTTTCTCTGTCCTCCCTCCCTTTCTACTTCCCAACCTTCTCATAAGCTATTCCATCCATAACACCTACTCTCCCAATACAGACCACACACACACACACACACACACACACACCTCTTTCACCTAGTCAATCTGTTTATACCTTACTCCTTTTAGGATAGCCAGGTTACTGGCTCCAAGAATTTAGTTTGAAATAGTTCCCCAAGCATTCCTTATTTTCTTACCTCCTGACTTTTCTCTCTCTCTCCTTACTATCACCTCATCTTTGTCCCTCTAATTCTCAATGATCTCTCAGAACTTAAATGCTACTGCTTCTTCAAACTTCCCTTAAACTACATTAAGTTCTCCTCCTGTGAGACACTTACTCTGTCTTTACCACACAATATTGGAATTGGGTATTTATTCAACTGTTGCCCTTAGTAGGTACTTAACTCTGGATGTGATTTATGATGGATACCATGATGTGCTTCCCAGGTCTCCCTTCAAAAATAGAGGACTTGGGGACACTGGGTGGCTCAGTGGTTGAGCATCTGCCTTCAGCTCAGGCCATGATCCTGGGGTCCTGGGATCAAGTTCCACATCAGGCTCACCTTAGGGAGCCTGCTTCTCCCTCTGACTATGTCTCTGCCTCTCTCTGTGTGTCTCTCATGAATAAATAAATAAAATCTTTAAAAAATAGAGGACTTAGTATTTCAGTTTCTGGGAGAGCTGCTAGCAGAAAGCCCTCTGCTCCCTGACACTTTGGGGGATTATAGAAAGTTTAAAACTGAAAAGAGCAACCTTGCCCAAAGTTCCATGCCCTACTAGAGGGAATGAACATAAATGCAGATGTATAAGATCCAGCCTTCTTGTCCCAGCACAGGACAGCTCTGAAGGGTCATTCTTCAGAATTCCTCAAATGGTTGACTGAGGCCTCCCCTGAGACAACATTACAGTTCAACCTCTTCATGTGTCCCATCTAGCTCTTTCCCTTTCCTTCCACAGGGTTTGATACTAAAAATCCACCCATATATGCTCTTCTATACTAATATCTGTCTCAGTCAGCTTCCCAGGGAACCCAATCTGTGACAGCTCTGTCCCCACCAATCTTATCACAGGGCCTAGAACGGGATGCTGTTCAATAAATACTGGTTGATTAAATACAAGACACAGGTGGTAAAGATCCCAAACACTAGAAACACTGGAAGAACAGGGGAATAAAACTAAGGGACTACTATTCAGCTACCTCAACTACTTCAAGCGCTTCCTAGAAGCCTGGAAACACATAGTTGTAGAGTTACACAAACTGATCTACCACCTACAAACTTTCTGTTGCTATAAACCCAGCTTGTGGTTCACGGGGAATGATTTAATTATATAATGACACACAGCCTGGTTGAAGAACCAAATTCTATCTTAAATAACTTGTGTTTCTGGAAAATTACTGGAAATTTAACCAACAAATATGAGAATTCCTTCTTAAGGAATAGAAGGTAATAGAAGAAAAAGACATTCTAGAAAGAATTCTAGAAAGAAGAAACAAAGACAGAGCCTAAAAAGTGAAGTAGTCTTTATGTTCAGGAAGCAATAGGAAGTTCACGCTGTCTGGAATTCACAACAGAAAGTGACAGAGAATGAGGTGGAGTCACAGGTGTAGCTGAGTGATAGAGAAGTTAGTTGTAAAAAATTAGCATCAAAATATTATAAACTTTCATTCAAATTAATAATGATATTTATCCACAAATCAATTAGTTACCTTTTAATGTTGTTTTCCAAAAAATACTTTTCCATTAAAATCATTAAATCCATGTTTCCCGAATCACTCCCTCCAAATCTAATCTACTCCCAAAGATTGAATTATCTTCTCTGCCCATTAGGCTCAGATACCATCTTACTTGTCATTTAATGCAATAAATTAAGTGTATTAATAAGCAGAAGATACAGAATAGGATAGATAAAGGCAAAGTTTTGTCATGATATGTAAGGAATAAAAATCAATATGTAATAATCTCTTGTGAATTGTTAGAAGAAAAAGGTTTGCTAAACAATTCTATACTCCTCTAAAAATGTCAGGTATAGAGGTTTACACTGAACATTTTTGACATCTTGTCCATATGCTTGCATTCAATAAGATAAGGAACATTCATTTGATCTCCACCATAACAGTTACCATAATCTAGGCTTATTTTGTGCTGTACTTATTTATATACTGTCTCCTTACCTAGAACATTAACTCTTTGAAAGCAAAAATTGTGTTTATGTTGTTTCCCCATTTTATCTCTAGCACCTAGCTCAGCATCTCTCTCACAATCGACACTCAACAATTAAGTAAGGGATAGGAATAAGTGAATGATGAATAATTGTGAACTGAAAAAAAAAGTCGTTTTGGAAGACTTTAATTACATTGCTAGCAATCTTAGAGACACTGATGAAACTGAGTTGGAGCCATTGAAACCCTGATTTGTACTTCTTGTCAAGTGGAATGGTAAAAAAAACAACAAATGTTTACTACTCGCATATTTTTGTTCCTCCACCAAAATATCATGCCCATCAGCAGGGTAGAATTGAGGAAAGGGGGAATAGATAGCAGGTAAACCCATTTTATGAGTTAGGGTTCTTTGGTGTCAAGTGACAGAAACCCAGTAGCTAACTTAAGCAAAGGAGAACTAGGTTACTAAAGCAAAAACAAAGCAAAACAAGATGAAACAAAAATCAACCACAATACCAAAAATACCTACTGGGATTTTCATTGAAATACATTGAATTTATAGGCCAATTTGAGGAAAGCCATCATGTCAACTATATTGAAACTTTTATAAAAATGTATCTCCTCATTAAGAAATCTTCTATAGTGTATTTCAACAAATTTTCATTTTGTTCTTCATAAAAGTATTACATGTTTTTGCTTAGATGTATTTCTAAATTTCTCTAGATAAACATATACATACAAGTGTGTGTCAACATTTAAGTAACATTATTTAAGAATTATATATTATAGTATCTATTTGCTATATACATGAAAATTAAATTGAACAATGTACACTGATTTGTATACTGTATTAACCAGCCAGAGGTGTGCTACAAACCTCCTCAAAACTCAGTGGCTGTGTTTTTGTGCCTTTTTTATGAGAACAGAAGATATTCACTATCTTCCATGTTCATGACGTGTGAGCTCTTTGGTTCATTACCTTGCAGAGTACAAATCTGATAGTGGTAGATGGGTTCTACCCTTGAGGCAGGTCACAAAACTCAGTCCTAAGTCTTCTTGTAAGTGAAACAGGAATGTGGAAGATTATATTATCCAAAAAGACCACAATAATGTCTCCCATTCTTCATGCTCTTCTGCAGTGTGACCTTGCCAATAACTTATCAAGAGATGGCACTTCCTCCCCTCCCTTGAATTTGGGTGCACTCATGATGGCCTTGATGAATAAAATATGGCAACAGTGACATTCTATGAGTTCTGAGACTAGATCATAAAAAATTTTGTGGCTTCTGCCTTGTTCACTGAGACATTCACATTTAAAGTTCTGAGCCATCCTGTAAGAAGTCCAACGACTCAAATGTGAGGACATCAACTCCCATGAAAAGACTGCATGCAGATGCTCTACTTAACATACCCAGCCAGGGTTCCAGCCAACAACCAGCACCAAAATCCAGACATGTGAGTGAAGAGCCATCTTTAGAAATGAACTCTCTAGCTCTCAGCGATGTGACTTTTCCCAGCTGAAGTCCCAGATATCACAAAGCAAAGAAATCTATCCCTACTGTGTCCTTATTGAATTGCCAACCAACCCAAAGAATTTGGCGCTTAATAAATTGTTGCTATTTTAAACCAAACAGTTTGGAATGGATCACTATATAGCAATTGTAAATGGAGCAGGGATTTAACCAAATTTTTCTGAGACCTCCAGGGACTGACTGGGGTTTAGAGCCTTATTTCTAAATTCTGCTGCAAAGTGAATCATGTCAGAGCAAGGCTATGGAAAATGCTAGTATCTAAATCCCAGTCTATTAGTTCCCAAATGAGAGACTGTTCATTTGCTCTGAGGATGATGTATATTCAGAATCAGGGTTTGCCAACCCCAGTTTTTTGCCAATCCAGCAAATTGGGTTAGTTCATTTTTGAGTTTTCATTTTTCCACTCAAGGCCATAACAGCTTTCCAAGAACTTTGGAGTGCAGGATCAAGGGAGCCTACCAAAAAAAAGACAGCCATGCACACTGTATCTCTGAGTAACTGACACAGCCAAACTTCAGACTGAGCCTGGCTCAGTTACTTTAGCTTCACTTCGTAGTTTTCTGAAAGCATCCTTTGCTCAGCTACTTTTTAAATTTTCTTTTTTAACAGGACAACTTGAGAAAGAAACATACAATGGTGGTGAGGGAACAGCAATTAAAAAGCACAATTTACACATTGTGTCAAATAATTAATTGCTCTCCAAAATACAATTACAAAATAAAATGAAGTCAAACTTTTTGTTGTCTTCCATATTCTTATGTGGATTCCTCCTCTTGGGTCCCTAAAGTAACATTTCTCTAACTTTCTTCTTTGACTGCAGCAGGAGAAAAAACATTCACAAGCTTCTTTCATGTAATTTTCTCTCTCAAAGTAATTGCTTATCACCCCAGTAAATTCAGAAGGTTTTCTTTAAAATTTTATTCCTTCCAACATGAGTAATTCATACAACTAAAAAAGCCCAGCTCC
Source organism: Canis lupus familiaris (assembly GCF_011100685.1). Lineage (NCBI taxonomy): Eukaryota > Metazoa > Chordata > Mammalia > Carnivora > Canidae > Canis > Canis lupus. Next base: position 24,006,632 of record NC_049244.1, on the reverse strand, counting down.
CCATAAAAGATGATTATGTGCTAAAAAGACATTATTTGATTGTAAAACTCTGAAGTTGTTGAGTGGGTTGCAGAAGGATGCCAAAAGAATCTTTTGAGGGGAAATGTCTTTTCCATCTTCCCTGAAATTGCTTGTTTTCACTTTGGAAGAAAGATGCAAGTGTCTTAGCTTCACAGTTTGAGGAACTTTACCTTAGAGGCAAGAATTCTAGCTATCAGAATCCCAGGATGGTAGCACTAATCAAAAGGCCTCTTATTGGGAGACATAAGCATCCCCATGCAAGATCCTTGTGCATCCTGCTGACAACTATATTTGCCTCCTTCTAGAATAAGAGGCCATCCTAGGCTTTTCAGAAGTCTGCTTATTTCTAGAAATCAAACCCAGGTCACTTCTCTTAATGGGAATATTCCTGGCAGCTTAAGCTTTGTTTTTAATCGCTTTCAAATCTCACAGAAGAATATTCTGAGGTAGGAAATTATTATAGAAAGAATCATGGTACCAGGAAACTGGGACCCCAAAGAGATGATGACTCATGTGGTAGCTAGTCTCCAAGGATAATTCTTCAACAGTCTTTCACCCCCTGTCTACATAAATCAAGCCTGCATGCTAATACTATTGTCCTGGGAATCTGTGCTGGATTTTCCATTGCTTTGACTAACTGAATGATGAGGCAGAGTTTTGGTAACTTCTTTCTCCCTCAAGGATCCTTGAGTTGCCATGTAAGAAATCCAGGTTACTCTGCTGGAGAGAAGGATGAAACACCAAGTGGAGAGAAAGGGCACATGCAAAAGCACCAGTGTGCAAAATAACTACTGTTTATTAGTACTGGGATTCATCAAATTATTGAACTCTCCTGAATCCCAATTTCTGAATTTGTAAAAATTAAAGATAATACCAATTTCACACTCTTGTGAAAATTAAATGAAATGATTCTGTCTTCTTTAGGTTTACTGAGCACTTACTGAAACCCTGAGGATACAACAATAAATAAATTATGAACATAGCTTTATAAGAGACTTCATTCTAGAAAACACATATAAGTCCCTGAGCTTAGTCTCAGACTATACTTTTTAAAAAATTAATAATAATGATAATAATATGGTCTCAAGTTGTACAGGGTATTGAGGGACTATAAAAACAAAACATATAAGGCATAACTCTTGTCTTTTTTTTTTTAATTTTAGAGAGACAGTGCCTGTGCGGGTGGGGGGGAGCAGAAGGAGAGGAAGAGAATCTCAAGCAGACTCCATGCCCAGAATGGAGCCCAATGGGAGGAGGTGGGGCTCAATCTCACACCCTGAGATCATGACCTGAGCTGAAAACAAGACTCACATATTTAACCAACTAAACCACTGAAGTGCCCCAGTATAACTCTTATCTTTAAGAAGCTTTTAATCTAGTTAAAAATCTAGGACTAGCAAATAAAATAATAAGAATACTGACTATATACATTATGGTCTAAATTCTATAAATGGTGCCCAAGAAATTTAAAAATTGGAAAATGAAGTATGAGGTAGTCGTTCAATGCATGATGGAGGTGAGAGGAAACCAAGTTTCAGTAGCACTGTAGGTTTTGCAGAGGTAATAGTATGGGAAGGTGATATTCCAAGATGGGAAACAACTTAAGCAAGGTAATGACTAGAGCAGTGTTGTCAATAGAACGTTCTGCTGCAGTGTTATATATGTGCCATATATATATATATGCTATCTAATATAATAGCCCCTAGTCACATGTGACTATGGCACAGTTGACAGTGATCAATGTGATCAAGAAATTGAATTTTTAATTTATTTAATTTTAATTAATTTTAATTTAAATAATCACTTGTGGCTAGTGGTTACCATATTGTATGGCATATACTCAAAGGACTTGGGGAAAAACAGCCATGACTTTTTCTATTGCTTTGAGTAATACCATCCAAGCTCAGTTGACATATTAAGATTATTTGTTTGCCACTACTTCACCCCAACTATCCAAAGTGTGAAGTATAAAAGAGACTGTCCAAACTAAGTCTTTCCTGAGGCACTGGGTGGCTCAGTCAGACATCCAGGTCTCCATTTCCTCTCAGATCATGATCTCAGGGTCATGAGACTGAGCCTGTGTGGGGTTCCAAGCAGGGCATGAGTCCTGCTTAAGGTTCCCTGTCTTCCTCTCCATCTGCTCCTCCCCAACCCACTTGAACTTTCTTTCTCTCACTTTCTCTATCTCTCTCAAAAAAATAAATAAATGAACAAGTCTTTCCCTGCAACATAAGTCCAGGGCAACCTCATGAGCTTCCAGGTTTTTTCTATTCTCACATCCATACCTTCAGTTTATCTGAATCAATGGTTTCTCCCTTCAAAGGAGTGGTATTTCCTATAAAATCCAGAGAAGAATGGAAATGTTTAAGAAACAAACTAATAAACCAAAAACAACCAGTAATGAAGAAAACAATTGAAAGCTTTTAGTATGTATCAGTTTCCTTGGTTACAGGTAATAAAGAAAAGGAGGAGGAGCAAAAACAAGTAGCTGGAACAAGAGACCAAACCAGATAAAGGACTCAAAGCTCACAGGAACATTTAGGCCACTAGCAAAGCACAGTGAGAAAATGAGACAATTATCCTGATGGTCCAAGGCAAAAATGAATTCTCTCACCTTGAAACAGCCAGATAATTTCAAGTTAAAGGATTTTTTTTGGTTGTCATTTTCTGTTGAGTTGAGCTGATAATTGCGAGGGCTTATTTTTCCAAAATATCCCTCAGCATAGCTAGCTATAGATAAGATACAGAAGGACCTATCAGGAAATAGAGTCTGCCTGTGATGACTATGATGGGACCTACATCCCTTTAGGAATTAAATCATGACCAAATAGGAAAACTAGAAAAGAATAGAGTACATAGGAGTCCAGAAGCCCTAAGAAATGTAAGATGAGATAGTTATTTTGTTTTTGTTTTTGTTTTCAAGAGGCTTTCAATGATATTTCATGCCCAGCTGACAACACTAAGTCTAAGAAGGCATAGGTTGGGAGGGAAGGAGGGAACTGTAATTCCAGAAGCAGCACCAGCACTCATCCACATTACTGTGTATAGTCACATTAGTAGGCACTGGCAGGCTGTTTTGTTAGGACTTGTCCTATTTTTCTCCAGCAAGCCTAAGAGAAAGTCTCCTTAGAGTGTGGAAAACATGCATATGGATGCCCTGATGTGGGGAAATGTCCCCTAGGGAAAAGAATATTTGTTAGACTAGATGGTGAAGAGCAGAAATAAACCAGACAAGAAATCAATTCCAGAATCAGTTTAGGTATATAGTCTTGGATTTGAAATACCTGTCTGCCAAGACCCAAAAGATCTAGAAAACCAGAGTTAAGTGCTATATAGTATATTATACTAGGGAAAACTCTCAAGTGATGGATTAGCCAGTGTAGGACAGGCAGCTGAGACTGGCTTTGCCCTGCAGCAGGTTAAAAGGCCGACACAGTGGAGAGAGGCTCTCTATGTGTACATTAACCACAAAAGAATCCCCCTCACTGTTCAGCACATTGTGCTGGAGCAGTCAGGTTTCCAGAAATAGACTCGCCCAAATCTCCTTTTTATATTTTCCAGAGCTGAAGCTGAACTTTCAAGGGGCATGACTTTGCTTTTATTTCTCACTCCTCTTTTCATCGATGATTGAATTTCCTAGTGTTGCTTTCAGATCAGATGTTATTTTGGGCACAACTCAAAGAAAGCCCTCCATATACATGGAGAAACAGTGGGTGGCAGAAAAGTTCAGCTTCATTCCTGATTAAGCAAAGAGACGCATCAGGGGGTCTAGGAGAGGGGGAGAAACGCTAAAGGCTCCAAAGTCATTGGAATGAACAAGTATTTGACTATATAGGATGATGCTGGCTAATGTTCAAAATCTACTAAGTTTTAAAGAAGGATTTTTAGTTTTTCAAATCCCAAGCTATTGTTCACAGTTGCTATCATCACGAACAACATACTTAACTATCACTCCTTGTATTTAAATTTTTTCTGGGCGCCTGAGTGGCTCAGTCTGTTAAATGTGTGACTCTTGGTTTCAGCTCAGGTCATGATCTCAGGGTCCTGATACTGAGCCTTAAGTAGGGCTCTCTGCTCAGTAGGGAGTCTACTTGTCTCCCTCTCCCTCTGCCCCTCCCCTTGCACAAAATGGTGTGCATGTGCATCCTCTCTCTATCTCTGGGGAATAAATAAATAAATCTTTTAAAAAAAGAAATTAAAATTTTTCACAGTAGAAACTGTACAAAGCAAACCAAATCATGGTTTTGCAGCTAAAACCTGAGTTAGCCTTCTCTCAATAGCATAGCAACTCTCTAGTCGTAGTTCATAATTTAGCCTCAAAATTCTATTCCATCCTCTTCTCTGCCAGAAGATATTTGTTAAGTCTGAGACCCTGTGCAAAACCATTTGCCTAATTGTCTCATTTAATTTTCATGATCACACATTGAGGGAAAATTGGGTATCAAGCAGATAAATAACTTGCCCAGCAATAGATCATAATCAGATCTGGTTACAAAATTTATACTCAAAAGCTTTGTTTGACCACAAAGTGAGAGGAGAACTTACTTTGAATTCAATATTTGAAGATTCTGATACCTGAGGGGGAAGTCCCAGTACTTCCAGTGACCTACCCACACGATGACACCACAAGTCATTATTTTCTTTTTATTGGTTCCAAGGTGTATTGGAGAAACAATATCACTTTAATTTAGTCTCCAGGGATGAAATAACAAAACATGTCAGTATCTTGAACCTGCCAAAACAGAATTGAATTTTTTTTTTTTTGTCATCTTTTCCTTCCTTGCAAGTCTGATCCATCAGGCACCACCTGGGACAGCACCCACTTGCACTGCAGCACTACTTCTCTGCTGGGCTTTTCCCCTACAAGCTTCTTAGCTAGATTCTTGGCAAAGAACATGTGTTTGTGCTTGGAGAAAAAATAACAACAAAAAAAGAAAAACCATAGCAGCCCACCTGCATATCCATTTAAAGAAGTTAAAATCAAACGAGGTGGATAACTGAGAATGAGGTTCATATATTTATACCTAGAGTTTAAAAAAAGATATCCACCTACTTTATACATATAATGAAAACCCTTAAGTTCTCATGGAAGATGTTTTCAAACACATGGAGTAGTATTTAAGCCCCAAATATATATTGACTTTGTTGTCTTATCCTGTCTCAGTTTTCCTGAAAAGCTTGAAGACAGGAAACCTAAACCCCATTTTTCTCTGACGTTTCTCGGTAACAGAGTAATAGACTCAGGATTAAAGAAGGCTGTTCTCTTGTTCTGAGCCATCCTTAAGAAGATGAAATATATCAAAATACTACTATCCAGGGGAAGCACAGTTTTATGGATGATTTATATCATTATTTATTTATGATTATTATCTTATATCTAAATGATTGCCTTACTTATATTTTTAAAGTTTATTTCATTCAGAAAGGAGACTTAAAACCTGCATGTAAGAAAATAAGAAGTTGATATGTTCCTATAACTTCAGAGATATCCAGGGAAAAAAATTTAAGGTTTCAGTGAGTCCTTATAGTTCTCAGGGCTTTGCCTTCGGGAATTCAAAGCTTGAGCATTAAAAAATTGTCATGGACATCTCCCTGGAGCAGAAGGCAGCAAGTCAATTCAGCAGTGGGATGACCTTGAGCAGATCAATTAACTTCTCCAGTTCTTGATTTGCTTATTAGAAAAAGATACACTGTATAAACTCTAAAGACCTCTTACAGTCCTAACTGTGTTCAGAATTCAATGCAATGTACCATATTTAGACTGTAATGAATGCTGCTGCTTGAGATAATTAGGTATCCTTTGGGATTGCAAGATGGTAAATGGATGCCTGTTTCTCTCAAAGGAGATTATTCCCCCATCTGCCAATTCCCTTGAGCCAAGATAATAATCATTAGTCCTTCCCTAAATTTGTTCTTGTCTCTTTTATTACACATATAGTTTGAAAATGATGTACACTCTCTTATCCCATGCTGAGATATATTTGACAAAGCAAGGCACACAGTACTATTTGTCTTCTTACCATTTCTACAGTCAAATAGTCATCACCCTTAACCTGCTGGCAAACACTACAGAACTTCAAAAGGACTCAAAAACAGCGTAGTTAGATGCAATGTTATAAATATAATGATAGCAAATACCTGGGAAAGGCCATTTCTGTACTGGCTGGCGAGAAAAGTCCTCTCTAAAGAGGAGGAATTTAAGCTAAGATATGTTGGATAAAGACTCTGGCATGAGCAAAGCAAGGAAAGAGCCCCCCCTCAAGAGGAAGGAACAGCATGTACTAAGGTCATGAGGTGGCAAAGAGATTGCCATATTCCAGGAACTCAGAAAAGTCCAGTGTGATCAACCAGAGAGCAAAGCACGTGAAATGAACTTGTAGAGTCGGGAAGTCCTGGTTCATACATCACACTGCAGGCCATGCTAAGGTTTGTTACTGAGCACAGCAGGAGTCATTCCATAGAAGTATGTTATCAGGTCCAAGTCTTTGAAAGAGAAAGTACTCTGGCTGCTATGTGGGAAATCTATGTTGGTTGTATGGGGTATCAAAAATAAAGGTGGGGAAAACCCAATAGTCTCCACCCCAAGATTGCTAGAACTCATACAGCAATTCGGTAGCGTGGCAGGATACAAAATCAATGCCCAGAAGTCAGTAGCATTTCTATACACTAACAATAAGACTGAAGAAAGAGAAATTAAGGAGTCAATCCCATTTACAATTGCACCCAAAAGCATAAGATACCTAGGAATAAACCTAACCAAAGATGTAAAGGATCTATACCCTCAAAACTATAGAACACTTTTGAAAGAAATTGAGGAAGACACAAAGAGATGGAAAAATATTCCATGCTCATGAATTGGCAGAATTAATATTGTGAAAATGTCAATGTTACCCAGGGCAATATACACGTTTAATGCAATCCCTATCAAAATACCATGGAGTTTCTTCAGAGAGTTAGAACAAATTATTTTAAGATTTGTGTGGAATCAGAAAAGACCCCGAATAGCCAGGGGAATTTTAAAAAAGAAAACCATATCTGGGGGCATCACAATGCCAGATTTCAGGTTGTACTACAAAGCTGTGGTCATCAAGACAGTGTGGTACTGGCACAAAAACAGACACATAGATCAGTGGAACAGAATAGAGAATCCAGAAGTGGACCCTGAACTTTATGGGCAACTAATATTCGATAAAGGAGGAAAGACTATCCATTGGAAGAAAGACAGTCTCTTCAATAAATGGTGCTGGGAAAATTGGACATCCACATGCAGAAGAATGAAACTAGACCACTCTCTTTCACCATACACAAAGATAAACTCAAAATGGATGAAAGATCTAAATGTGAGACAAGATTCCATCAAAATCCTAGAGAAGAACACAGGCAACACCCTTTTTGAACTCGGCCATAGTAACTTCTTGCAAGATACATCCATGAAGGCAAAAGAAACAAAAGCAAAAATGAACTATTGGGACTTCATCAAGATAAGAAGCTTTTGCACAGCAAAGGATACAGTCAACAAAACTCAAAGACAACCTACAGAATGGGAGAAGATATTTGCAAATGACATATCAGATAAAGGGCTAGTTTCCAAGATCTATAAAGAACTTATTAAACTCAACACCAAAGAAACAAACAATCCAATCATGAAATGGGCAAAAGACATGAACAGAAATCTCACAGAGGAAGACATAGACATGGCCAACATGCATATGAGAAAATGCTCTGCATCACTTGCCATCAGAGAAATACAAATCAAAACCACAATGAGATACCACCTCACACCAGTGAGAATGGGGAAAATTAACAAGGCAGGAAACAACAAATGTTGGAGAGGATGCGGAGAAAAGGGAACCCTCATACACTGTTGGTGGGAATGTGAACTGGTGCAGCCACTCTGGAAAACTGTGTGGAGGTTCCTCAAACAGTTAAAAATATACCTGCCCTATGACCCAGCAATTGCACTGTTGGGGATTTACCCCAAAGATACAGATGCAATGAAACGCCGGGACACCTGCACCCCGATGTTTATAGCAGCAATGGCCACGATAGCCAAACTGTGGAAGGAGCCTCGGTGTCCAACGAAAGATGAATGGATAAAGAAGATGTGGTTTATGTATACAATGGAATATTACTCAGCTATTAGAAATGACAAATACCCACCATTTGCTTCAACGTGGATGGAACTGGAGGGTATTATGCTGAGTGAAGTAAGTCAGTCGGAGAAGGACAAACATTATATGTTCTCATTCATTTGGGGAATATAAATAATAGTGAAAGGGAATATAAGGGAAGGGAGAAGAAATGTGTGGGAAATATCCGAAAGGGAGACAGAACGTAAAGACTGCTAACTCTGGGAAACGAACTAGGGGTGGTAGAAGGGGAGGAGGGCGGGGGGTGGGAGTGAATGGGTGACGGGCACTGGGGGTTATTCTGTATGTTAGTAAATTGAACACCAATAAAAAATAAAAAAAAAAAAGGTGGGAAGAATAGTGGAAAGGGTTCAAAGAACTCTACAATAGCTCTGAGAAAAGTTGAATGGACTAAGATGGTGGCAATAGAAATGGGGAAAGTAGGTGATATTTAGAGATATATTTAAGATATTATGTATCTATCTATATAATATATATAATATATAGCGGGAAAGTGGGTAGTATTTGGAGATATATTTAAGATGTAGATATATATATTATGTAGATATATATATGGATCTATAGATACATAGTTATATATTATAGATATGTATATTCTACTTTTGGAGGTAGAAACAACAGAACTTCTTAGTGGATAAGATTTGAGGGGGTCTAAGTAGCTGAAGGAAAATGATGACTTCTCAGGTTCTGAGTTAAGTAACAAAAAGATGAAGATATTTAATGAAAAAGGAAAAACCCAAGGTTGTGTCATGAAACCCAAGTTTGTACTATGACTATCTGTACACAGATGATGTTTAAACAATGAAAACAGATGGATTTCGCTAGGGAAAGAAGACAGAGGAGGGTGGAGGACATGAGACTACTATCAGGGTTCTAGTGAACATTTACAACAGAGAGTGAGATGCAATAATGAGGGAAAAGGAAACTGAGAGAGATATTGTCCCACCCAAGAGTGGAAAATATTTCAAGAGGGAAAAATAGTAAACTAGGTCTAATACCACAGAGAAATTTGATAAAATGAGACCTGAAAAGTGACCACTGCACATGATGTCATGGAAGTCATTGGTGACCTTAACAAAAGCAGTTTTTAAAGTATCTCATTAAGTTTTTAAAGTTATGATAAGGAAGTCAGCTTCCTGGGTGTCAAGGAATGAATGGGAAGAGAGAAAGCAAAGGCAACACACACATGCAATTCTTTTGTTTTTTAATTTGATTTTGGAATAGGAAATAAATTAATATGACTCAAAATTCAAACAGTACAACAGAGTGTGGAAGGTGAAATCTCCCTCCTACATGTGTCTGTAAGCCCTACTCTTTTTTTTCTTTAATTTTTGTTTATTTATGATAGTCACAGAGAGAGAGAGAGAGAGAGGCAGAGACACAGGCAGAGAGAGAAGCAGGCTCCATGCACCGGGAGCGCGACGTGGGATTCGATCCAGGGTCTCCAGGATCGCGCCCTGGGCCAAAGGCAGGCGCCAAACCGCTGCGCCACCCAGGGATCCCCAAGCCCCACTCTTCTTCCTGAGTTACTTTATGCCTAAGTATGCAGTATGCTTGCCTTCTTTTTAATCTCCTTGTTACACAAATGACAGTACACTATATACACAGTTCTGAGCCTTGCTTTTTTTTTAAGATTTTATTTATTTATTAGAGACAGAGAGAGAGAGAGAGGCAGAGACACAGGCAGAAGGAGAAGCAGGCTCCATGCAGGGAGCCGGACATGGGACTCGATTCCGGGTCTCCAGGATCAAGCCCTGGGCTGAAGGCGGTGCTAAACCGCTGAGCCACCCGGGATGCCCACCTTGCTTTTTTCATTGAAAAATTATCCTAGAGATCATTCCATATCACCATATAGTCTTCTTAATTGTTTAAAAACTCTATTATTCCATTGAAATGATCTAACAATTTATTAAATTAGTCCCCATTTGATATTTTGCTATTAAAAGCAGAGATGCAAGAAATATCTTTTTATATATATTATTTTGTACATGTCAGGTTTATCTACTGAATAAGTTTGAATGTAGAATTGTTATCTCAATGAATGTCATTTGGGGGAAATGCCATTAAATGCTACAGATGCAAAAGACTTTCTTGTTTGTGGTAGGACAAGGTAGTTAGAATTTTTCCAAACCTCTTAAACTAGGACGGCAAGACCCCTTTTTAATTTTTTTTTCTGCAAACTGCAAAATTAGTTGGCGTGGGGTACGATCCTTAAAAACATTCCAAGTTATTCCAAATTTTAAAATATTCCAGATCAACTGTTAATAGAGAAATTGATATTTTCTAAATAAGTAATATTTTTATTTTCAATACTCTGAACATCATGAGATTAAAGAAGCAGAGCAGAAATTTCTGATAAAGTTACTCATAACATTAGACCAATTAAACAAAGTTCCAGGTAACAAACTGACATCCAAATGAGTGTCAGGGCATTTTCTTCTTATAGTCTGTCAGTTTGTTTTGTGAATATAGAGGCTTTTTGTGCATAATGCTTAACATTGAAGAGGATAAGAAGTCTAAAATACCAATTAGCTTTCTTTCTGTTTTGTTTACATTTTTCTGGGGGTTTTTTGCAATTTATTTTTTTTTCCAGTTGTGATTATGTTACATAGGGTCATGATCTCTATCTTGTAAGAAGATTCTCTCCCTTGCTCTTTCTGAAAAAGCAAATAGACCTGCTGGGAGGCCCATGTGCTAAGGATCTAAGGATAGTCTCAAGGAACTGAAGGTAACCTTTAGCCAATACCAGCAAGGAACTGGATCCCTCCACCCTACAACTCCAGGGAACTGAATTCTGCCAACAACCATGTGAGTTTAGAAGCAGATACTCCCATACTGTCTTTAGGTAAGAACCCAGGTCTGTCTGATGCCTCATTGCATCCTTGCAGTGGGCCAGCTAAGCTATGACTGGACTCCTGACTCATAGAATCTGTGAAATAATACATCTATGCTTTTTAAGCCATTACATTTGTAATAATATTGTTATTGAGCAAATCAAACTAATATAGCATATATTTTCATAATTTGGAAAAACTTAATTTTGCCATATTTCATAAAGTAGAGTAACTTTTAGCTCCAACTCTGACCCAAAAAAAGTTTGAACATTTTTAGTCCAATTAATAAAGCTGAGTTTCCCTCTAAATAAGCCTGACTTTTATATTCAAAATATGAACTCCAGTAATTTTATGATGCAAGTCATCTTACATAATATATCTTTCTATTTCAAAATATGTAACGTGGGGATCCCTGGGTGGCTCAGCGGTTCGGTGCCTGCCTTCAGCCCAGGGTGCTATCCTGGAGACTGGGGATCAACTCCCACGTCGGACTCCAGTCCCATGTCGGGCTCCCTGCATGGAGCCGGCTTCTCCTTCTGCCTGTTTCTCTGTCTCTGCCTCTCTCTCTCTCTCTCTCTCTCTCTCCTCTCTCTGTGTCTCTCATGAATAAATAAATAAAATCTTAAAAACAAAAACAAAATATGTAACGTAACTGTAGATCTGAAGTGGATGCTAATAAGAAAAGTATACGTATTGCTCTGACTTTAATTCTCTCTTGGCTTTAACTTCCAAACTTGCAGGATTTTACTCCTCTCATTCAGGACTAGAGTAGAGTAGAAAAGGTGAAAAAAGAAATTAGAATTTATTCTGTGCCTGCTATATTCCAAAACCTGAACTAGACACTGAATGTACACTCTTTCCTTCAATATTCACAATTGTCCTGCAAGGTAGGTGTTAACTTCACCATTTTACTTAAAAAACTGAGACTCAGAGAACTTATGTTATGTATGTATCACAAGTAGTAAATAGTTGAGTCAAAGTTCATACCCAACAGGTGTTTGTCTCCTCATCCCATGCTTTTCTCAATCTATCAATTCAGAGAATTATATATATATATTCAGAGAATGTTATATATATATATGTATATATATATATAACAGGCATCTGAATATTGCTAAATTCTGTGTAAGTCACACCAAAGAAAAATTTTAAACATCATTTTCCTTAAGTAGTTTATGTTTATTTCCTTAGTTCAATTTATATTTCTTTAAATCATTTATATTTTAATAGGTTTGGGTCATTTAGGAAGGGGCAGGGTAGGTGAGAGACCCAGAGAAAACAAGTTCAGAGGTACACTGACCAACAACACTGGTACCATCTGGGAGCTGGTTAGAGATGCAGAATGAGGCCCCACCCACAACTACTGGATCAGAATCTGCCTTAACAAGATTCCCAGGTGGTGTATATTAAAGTTGGAAAAGCACTGTGGTTGAGAGATGAAGAAATTCCTCTTCTCTATGAACTGAATGTCATAAAAAAGAAAGGAGCTGTATTCTATTTAAATTTTAAATGGGAAAAGATGCATGGATGTTGATTTTTACAGAATATTAGGACTTTCCCAGTCAACTCTTTAAAGTTATCCTTAGAAATAGAATGATCCATGCCTGTAATTTCTCACTGGTTATCTCTAAGTGAAATCCCCTCTGCACATCCACACCAAGTTATATCACAGTACCTATAAGAACATCTGCTTTGTATTTTATTCTTCAAATGGCCCTAACAACACTCTTACCAAGAAGGCAGCTTCTATATATGCCTCCTAAAGTTCCCCTTAGCTCATGGATTACAAAACAACCTGACCAAAACATTTTTGGTACACCTAAGATATCTAAAAAGATTCTTCTTAAAGAGGCCAGAAATATAATGTTCTTTGCTAGTCATCTAACCAAAATAGCTTAGTTTTCCCACTTTGTAGTGTATGCACTTAGAATAATTGCGAAGTTAACTACAATTAATGTTCAAATTTTGTTATTTTTTTAAAGATTTTATTTATTTATTTGTATGTTTATTTATGTATTTATTTACATGAGAGAGGGCACACACGAGAGAATGGGGGAGGAGCAGAGGGAGAAGGGCAAGCAGACTCCATACTAAGCACAGAGTCCCACCTGGGGCTCCATCTCATGACCCTGAAATCATTACCTGAGCCAAAATCAAGAGTCTATCACTTAACCAACTCAGCCGCCCAGGTGCCACCAAACTTTATTCTTTTAGCCCAAATTGATATGCAAAATGCAGCTAAATTCTGTTAGATTTGAAATGATCCTGATAAGGAGCACATTCTTCATTAAATTTTAACCAGAAGCTCTATTAATTACACATTTCAAAACAGACCCTTGATAGCTTGATTAAAAGGTTTCTTGCTTCATGTTGTGACACTCCTTCCCATGTGGTTTCCAGTTTTATTATCAGGGGAACTCTTTTTTTTAATCACCGTTTGCTAGAGAGGGCATTCTGGGTTAAAACTTGAATTTCCAAGAATTTATTTCAAACCACTTTAAGACATTTGGTATTTGAAAGGATTTATGTAACACAGTGTTAAAGTAAGAACAAAGCACAAATTCTTGACTCCTAAAGAAATTAAATGTTTTCTGGTTTCCCTTATATCTACATTATTTAAACTCCTTCAGCGTAAAAGCTCCAATGTACACATTATCACTAACAAAATATAGTTTAAGCCCCATAATTGCCAAACCTTCTGTTTTTTTTTAAGGAAATTTCATATTACTGAGCATAAATAACATGATAGTAGAGTATTTGCTTATTGTATTCTCCTCTATATTCTGAGTCAAACCACTACTACCACAAATGAAAGATTTTTTACTTTTTAAAAGAATTTTAAACTAATAAATTTTGCTGTATTTTAGGTGGACAACAAATTTTTAAACATTTATTTTTAGTCTATCATTCAAAGAAAGCTACTTTTTTGCTGTAATTACATCCAGTCTTTATATATTCGTACATATATACATATATATATATCTGTGTGTATAGAGTATTCTTACAAAATTAATGCATACTATACGAGAAAACTTATATTTCAAAGTAACATTCTGTATAATCCCACACCCAAAGATAACCATTACTAATAGTTCTTTCTAGTATTCCATCATTCTCTTCTATATTCTAAGCATATACTTATTCATCTAATATTTACTGAGTATCTACTATGTATCAGGCACTGTTTTCTATACAATAAAAATTATAGGACCAAAAAATTGACAAACTCTGCCTTCATGGTGCTTATATAGTAATGGAAAGAAACAAATATATTAAATAAACAACCAAACTATATAGTATGTTAAATGGTGTTCATTGCTACAGAGACAGAGCAATGAAATGAAGCCTACAGTTTAAATTTTTGATATTTTGAATCCTGACTTTTTTCCATACTTAACCTTATAATTTGATCGTGTCTATGTTATTAACATAATTTAAAGTCAAAGTTCAACATGTAGATATCTCACAGTTTATTATTCACCCATTACTAAACATTTTCATTATTTCTAATTTTCCACTGTTTTAAACAATTTGTAATTGTCTTTCATTATTCTGTATATGAACATGTGATCTTCCTACCTAGTTTTTAATCAACTCAAATACAAGGATGATGTCACCTTCAATCTTTATGTCCCAAGGGTAATCCTCTGTACAAAGCTCCCTACTCATCTACACTCAGTGAATGCTTTCTGAGTAATAAACACACAGCCCAATGATAGCTTAAAAATTAATTACAGAAATATAAGTCCTCCAGGGACACTGAACTAACATTGAAAGTAGCTCCAGTCTAAACAAGGTCAATGGTAGCATAGGGGCACACCATGCTTTAAGAAAACTACAGATAGCAAGTTTCTTGCCTTTTAGTCATATCACTAGGAAAGAGAGAATTCTGCTTGAAAATGTAAAGTACAATTCCAGTGACCTATGAAAGCTCTTTAATTATGCTCTCCCCACTAAAAACCATATGTCATATGTTAAATTGATAGAAAAGCCTGAAATGGGATAAGGCATAGTGTGTGGGTAAGAGGAGGGATAAAAGGACCTACAGATCTCCCTATATAGAAATGTTTTGAGAAAGCTTGATTCCCATGTCAGAGATGATTTACCTGTATTGCTACCTGAAAGCAGCAAGAAGTACTGGACCTCCACTGAGCCCGGCACACTAATAGGCACTGGGAGAGACAACAGATCGTTCCTTATGGAGTTTAGAGATTGGAAACAGAATAGAAGTTGTCAATGGGGAAGGGAAATAGACAACCACACTGTAAGCAAACAAATAAGTGATTGAAAATTGTGCTAAGTGCTCTGACACAGGTCCTGGGAGTCATTTGGTGGAGGCAGGTATATACTTAACATAAGAGCATTTCTGAGGAGAAGACACTAGACCTAAGACCTGAAGGATGAAATAAGTCATCCATACAGAAAATGAAGACAGAGTATGGAGTGGCAGGAGGAAGAAGAATGATCCAAGTAAAGACCACAGCATGGCCTTGGCTGTGAAGAAGCCAATTTAACCTCAAAATGTTTCCCACTCTCCTTTTTCATTTGCACAACCCAGGTGTTCCCATCCTGGCTTCCTGCCTCAGCCTATTTTCAACAGCCTGTTTTCCAATTAAATTTTAACTTGTGTTTCAGTGACTTAGCATCCTGCTATCTAACAAAACAATTTATTTTGATGTACTCAGACTAGATTAAGTCCCATGTGATACAATATTTTGCAGGTTTTAATTTTTCTCTGTAACACCAATAACAATTGTGGTGTATATGTGTATGTGTGTAGACTTATATATAAAAAAATTCTAAGTAATATTTCTAAGTCTAGCTAGGGCTAATATTTGTGTATTTACATTCAGCCAAAGAAAATCTAAGCATTCAATGATCACAGGAAAACTTCATGCTAATATTTAAATGTTGATGGTTTCTCAGAAAGTCAAGATTCTATATGTTTTTAAATTACATTGTTATTTGTTTACTTGGAAAATAAGTTTTAAAAGTTAGAGGCCTTTGATATTTTCTTGATGTAGAGAAAAATGCTCACAATTTTTTAAATAACTGAATTCATTCAAATTTATTAATAAGATCAATGAACTAATTATTACAAAGTTGATACATAAAACCAACCTGCTATTGCAAACTTACAAATTAAAATGAACAAATACATCTTTTTCTGCCACAAATATTGTAACAAATGAATTTTCCCACAACATTCAACTCTGACTTACAAGCCAGTTCTTGGACTATTACAATAAATTTTTTAACTTTATAGGAAATCTCTGGAAACAGACATAAATTCAACAAAATAAATTTAACTTTGGTATCATGGTAAATACTATGAAGTATTCACTTTTTTATGTGTGGTCAATGGAAACAAAATGTAATGCTTAACTATGGCCTTTAGTTTTCACACATTCTCACGTCAATTGTTCTTTCCAGTTTCCTGTTACTGAAAAATTTAATTTTTATTTACATTCAATAGATACAAAGGGATAATTATAAAACATGTGTAAGGCATAAAGAAGAACAATAGAGGAACCCATTGTGCTCATGCACTCATCCAGTTATTTAAGAAATAGAACACTTGCGATTAACCTCTGATGTTCTACAATGTGTAACATTAAGCATGTCACTATTTCTCAAATTAAAATATTACATATAAAAGATTTAAATGTTTCTGTTTTCCTGAACATTAGTTCACTTAATCAAATAATTTGTGTGTTTCTGAAAGTTTAATTACACAATCAATATTCAAGCATTTGAAGAAATGTAAAAATGGCTGAGAAATATGAAAAATTAGAAGAAAAGGTACCAAGAGAAAAATAGACAGAGGTTATTTATGGCTCCCTATGAAAACCAGGATAAGCAGGTGATGACGAAAGTAAATCAAAATAGGATTCATAAAACAAAGTACCAAATGCAAACAGGCAACAGCTGATCATTGCAGAACAGCATGAACTTGAACTCTAGGCTTTAAAATGGGAAATACGTGGGACTAGATTTCAAAACCTAAAACGAACACAACAAATGCTGTTTGAATGAAAGTGATTAATTTCACCAATTGTCTGACATCAGCTCTTTTATGTGAGTTGCTTATAGGAAATACATCTAGGAAAAAAACTACAAGGGATATATTCGTAGGATGATAACCAACCCAAGGGATATGCATCATATGGGTACCAAAGGTCATTCACTGTCTGTATTACTCACAGGTAACTATTTGTTGGTTTCTTCTCAGAATTTTATATTTTAAATATATAAATAAGGAAATTAAATACATCAACATTTTATTTAGCATCAGGAGCCTCTAGGATAATTTATATTAACATTACATGCAGCTATTTTTTTAATATTCCCTTTTCCCTCCATAAGTTTCATAAGAAATGATCCTGACTTCTTCATTACTAAATCCCAAAATGCCCAGCTCAGTGTCTGGCATGTGAAGATGCTCATTAAATATTTGCTGAATGACAACAAATAAGTTAATTGGTTCAAGATGTATCTCCAAAGGGGCAATAAACTTGATTTTTAATAATAGTCCCTAAACTTTTCAATACTCAAAAGTCTTAATTCCAAATCCACATCAATCCCCTATTTTGAGAGACTTAGTCTATCATATTATAATTAATGTATCTCATTTTTAAACAAAGGCATATAAATCCCAATCAGTACTTCTAATTGCCTCCAGAAAACCTGCATTATCTCCTTACATTCTATAATACAAGCCAAAATTAAGGAGCTATGATGTTATAACAAGTTAATCACCAAAGTTTTTTTAGTTTTTTTTGGAAATATTGGAAATAACTCAGGACTGCCCAGCAAGGTCCTTCTCACTGCTGATTTAAACTAATCCCTTTTGCTTTCATGCCTGCTACAGTCTTCAAATTTGCCCTCAATCCTACTCATACAAAAAAATTATCTTCACGTTTCACAAAAGAAAATGAAATTATTACTCTGTGGTGCCTTCTTCTTCCTCACCTCCAAAGCTTTATACTGCCCTCACAATGCTGCCCCAAAGACAAAGGGAATATTTTACTTCCATGGGCCCAGTTACAGGAAGAATATCACTAGTTTTAAAAATATACCCTTTCCCTATGTCAAGTAATCTTCAACAAAGCAGGAAAGAATATCCAATGAAAAGAAAGCCTCGGGATCCCTGGGTGGCGCAGCGGTTTGGCGCCTGCCTTTGGCCCAGGGCGCGATCCTGGAGACCCGGGATCGAGTCCCACGTCGGGCTCCCGGTGCATGGAGCCTGCTTCTCCCTCTGCCTGTGTCTCTGCCTCTCTCTCTCTCTGTATGACTATCATAAATAAACAAAAATAAATTTAAAAAAAAAAAAGAAAAGAAAGCCTCTTCAACAAACGGTCTCAGGAAAACTGGACAGCAACACGTAAAAGAATGAAATGGGCCCACTTACTTACACCATGCAAAAAAAATAAATTCAAAATGGATGAAAGAGCTAAATATGAGATAACAAACCATCAAAACCGTAGAGGAGAACACTGGCAGCAACCTCTTTGACCTCAACTATAGCAACTTATTACTAGACCCGTCACCAGAGGCAAGGGAAACAAAAACGAAAATGAACTCCTGGGACTTCATCAAGATAAAAAGCTTCCACAGGGGCACCTGGGTGCCTCAGTTGGTTAAGCATCTGCCTTCAGATAAGGTCATGATCCCAGGGTTCTGGGATTGAGCCCCATATTGGGATCCCTGCTCATCAGAAAGTCTGCTTCTCTCTCTCTCCTTCTCCCTCTGTCTCTCCCCCTGACAGTTCTCTCTCTTTCTCTCTCTCACTCCTTCTCTCTCAAAGAGATGAATAAAATCTTAAGAAAAAAAAATAATAAAGCTTCCACACAGTAAAGAAAAAAAATCAACAAAACTATAAGGCAACACACAGAATGGGAGAAGACACTTGCAAATGACATATCTGATAAAGGGTTACTATCCAAAATCTATAAAGAACTTATCAAATTTGACACCAAAAAAACACAAAAACTCAACTCCAGTTAAAAAATAGGCAGAAGACCTGAATAGACATTTTTCTAAAGAAGACATCCAGATGGCCAATAGACACATGAAAAGATGTTCAACATCATTCATCATCAGGGAAATGCAAGTAAAAACCACCATGAGATACCACCTCACACCAGTCAGAATGGCTGAAATTAACAACACAGGAAACAACAGATGTTGGGGAGGATGCAGAGAAAGGAGAACCCTCTTACACAGTTGGTGGGGATGCAAACACTCTGGAAAACAGTATGGAAGGTTCTAAAAAAGTTAAAAATAAAACTTCCCTATGATCCAGCAATTGCACTACTAGGTATTTACCCAAAGAATACAAAAAAATACAGATTCAAAGGGGCACACGCACCCTGATGTTTATAGCAGCATTATCAACAATAGCCAAATTGTGGAAAGAGACCAAATGCCCAAGGGCTGATGAATGAATAAAGAAGTGGTATAGGGGTGCCTGGATGGCTCAGTTGGTTAAGCGCCTGCCTTCAGCTCAGGTCATAATCCCAGGGTCCTGGGATCAAGCCCTGTGTTGGACTTCCCACTCGGTGGGAAGCTTGCTTCTCCCTCTCTGCCTGCTACTCCCCCCACCCAGCTTGTGCTCCCTCTCTATCAAATAAGTAAGATCTTTTTTTTAAAGTAAGGAAGTGACATATATATTATGTACATAGAATATATATATTACTCAACCATCAAAAAGAATGAAATCTTACCACTTGCAACAATGTGATTGGAGCTAGTGTGCATTACGCTAAGCAAAATAAGTCAGCCAGAGAGACAAATACCATATGATTTCACTCATATAGCGAATTTAAGAAACAAAATAGATGAATATATGGGAAGGAAAAAAAAAAAGAAAGAGAAGCAAAGTATAAGAGACTCTAATGGGGGAGCCCGGGTGGCTCAGCGGTTTAGCGCCACCCTCAGCCCAGGGTGTGATCCTGGAGACCCAGGATGAGTCCCACATCGGGCTCCCTGCATGGAGCCTGCTTCTCCCTCTGTCTGTGTCTCTGCCTCTCTCTCTCTCTCTCTCTCTCTCTCTCTCTGTCTCTCATGAATAAATAAATAAAATCCTTTTTTAAAAACAAAAGAGAGAGACTCTTATGTATAGAAAACAAAGGGTTGATGGAGGGATGTGGGTGGGGGATGGACTAGATGGGTGATGGGTATTAACTAGATGAACTTGTTATGATAAGCACTGTGTATTATACGAAGTAATGAATCACCAAATTCTAAAACCAATATTACACTCTATGTTAACTAGAATTTAAACAAAAATTTAAAATAAACAGACAAAAACATGGCTTCTCCCAATGTAAAGCTTTTCAAAACTTCAGTTTTGTAAATTTTCATGAAACAGTATGCCTCCTTAATTTTGTTATGTATCTACTGGCACAGGACACTTTTTTTTCCTCCTATGTGGCAAAGAAACTCCAGGATACCCAACTTTTCAGAAATCTGAATTCTTCTCAGTCCTGAAGTTAGTCTATTTATAGACAGGTAAAACAAATTATTTTTCCCAGTAAACCAGCTTGAAAGATAGGGAGAAAAATAAAATTTCCAGAAAGAAAAGAAAAGAAAAGAAAGGAAAAGAAAGAAAAGAAAGAAAAGAAAAGAAAAGAAAAAAGAAAAAAAAAGGACCCCCCTGCCCCCATTAAAAAATTTAAGTGCCAGGGCCTCTATTTACCAAGAATGGTTCTACACTTGAATAAGAAGAGTAATTTATTTATGGTAGTTGTATATTGTGTTCAACATTTGGGAAGAACTTACATCTTAAGTAGCAATATCTCCTTTCTGCAGATTCTTCACTTCCTTCATTTGTGGTTTTTTTTCTGGAGCTTCCTCATCACCAGAGCTTCAATTTACTACTTATTAAGAACTCCTCCCTCAGAATTCCAGAAGATTTACAGAAGTTTCTTCTACTAATCTGTCCCCAGAATGACAGTACAGTGAGTATCTAACTCTTAAAGTGGCCACATGAGGGAATCCCTGGGTGGCTCAGCGGTTCAGCGCCTGCCTTCCCGCCCAGGGCATGATCCTGGAGTCCCAGGATTGAGTACAGTGTCAGGCTCCCGGCATGGGGCCTGCTTCTCCTTCTGCCTGTGTCTCTGCCTCTCTCTCTCTATGTCTATCATGAATAAGTAAATAAAATCTTTAAAAATAAATAAAGTGGTCACATGAGCACCAACTCATGATAGGTTTTTTTCTTGTGTCAATGAATTCTGTGTGATATTCAATTGGGTATGATTACAATTTAAGCTTTAACCTATGAGAGGGCTACAGGGATTTTGGTGCAATGAATATAACTTATGTCATTGAAATTCTAACCCTTTGATACTCAGAGTGGTGCACAAAACAGCAGCATAAGCATCACTTGAGAACCTGCTAGCAATTCAGGATTTCAGATCACATCCCAGTTCTATTAAATCAGTAGTTTCATCTAAGCAAGATTCCAGGTGATTCCTGTGACATTACATTTTTGAGAAGCATTGGGGTTTTTTAACTTTCTAATTGAAGCATAGTTGACATACAATGTTTTATTAGTTTCAGGTGTACAACATAATGATTAGGAATTCTGTACATTATGGAATGCTCACCACAGTAAGTGTAGTTGTTATCTGTCACCACACAATATTACAATGATATTGACTACATTCCTTAAGTTTACTTTTCATCCCTATTACTTATTTAATTTATAACTAGAAGTTTATACCTCTTAATCCCCTTACCCTATTCCCCCCTCCCTCCTGGCAATGATCAGTTTGTCCTCTGTATTTATGAGTGTATTTTTTTTTTATCATCTCACACCAGTCAGAATGGTTAGTATCAAAAAGACAATAAATAACAAATGTTGGTGAGGATGTGGAGAAAAAGGAGCCCTTATGAAATCATGGTGGGAAAACAAATTGGTGCAACCACTATGGAAAACGTATGAAGGTTCTTCAAAAAATTAAAAATAAAAATACCATATAATCCACTAATCCCAATACTGGGTACTAGTTCAAAACCATATAGGTACTTCTATGTTTCATATTGCAGCATTATTTATAATAGCCAAGATTTGGAAGCAACCTAACGGTCCATCAATAGAGGAATGGACAAAGATGTCATATATATATATACATCCCATATATGTATATATGTATACATATACACACACCATGGAATATTATTCAGAAATTAAAAAAACAATGAGATCGTGCCCTTTGTGACAACATGGATGGGCCTACAGTGTAGTATGTTAAATGAAGTAATCAGATAGACCAAGATAAATACTATGTGATTTTACTTATATATGGAATCTAAAAGACACACACACACACAGAAAACAGAGAAGTATTAACTGACATAACCCATCTGAGCCAACAGTATTCAGAGCCATGTTATAAATCTGCCAACAACCACTACCACTAACTTTTTTCTGTAAGATCTTATTTATTTATTCATGAGAGACACACAGAGAGAAGCAGAGACATAGGCAGAGGGAGAAGCAGGCTCCCTATGGGGAGCCTGATGTAGGACTCAATCCCAGGACCCTAGGATCATGACCTGAGCCAAAGGCAGATGCTCGGCCACTGAGCCACGAGGTACCCCTAGCACTAACTTTTATGCAAAACATATATCCTGTTTCTTCAAGAGTGTTAGTAAATAGTTAATGCGTATTCTGAAGACTTGGCTTTTGTATACTGATGTGAAATATTCACAATAAACTTATTCTTATATGGAGAGAACATTGTAAAATATACTTCAGAAATTGATTTTCATAAGCTGATTTTTTATATCTAAAATTGAATTCTAACTCAAACAGTAACATGTAAGCATATTACCCAATTTCTCTGGCATTCACTCTTCTCATCAGCAAAATGGGAATAGCAATAATCTGATGGGTTATTGTGAGGATTAAATAAGATCATATAAATGCAGCACCGTGCATCTCAAAGCCTCTCTCTTCTTGACATGCTAGTCACTTTGTCTCCTACTGGAGATGACTCTGCATTCAGCCAGGGGACATGGCAGCAGGTTTATAACTTTAGCAATTCACAACTCCTGATATCTCCAGCTAAAAACTATCAGAAAGGATGCTGATTAGTTCTGATAGAATATTCTGAAAAGCAAATCCTAGGTCATATTCCTAAGCACAAAGTGGGAATAGGGATAGAGTAAAAGAATGAAGTTCTCTCAGTCCAAATTATGATTGAAAAACGAGATGAGATTGCTTTGCAGAAGAATAGCCACCAAGTTACATGTACCTAACCACTTCCAAGATCCATTGTATAGAATGGTGTACTAGAAAAGTGAGGAAGCCGAACCCAGAAGCAAAGCAGAATAAAGTGGATAAAGAGATGAGGATGCATTAGTCAGAAGGATCAACAGATGCAATAGAATAGAGATATTAATGTGTTTGAGGTCATTGGGAGGACATAGAGGGGTTTTAAGCAGACTGATTAAAGTATTAAGGATTTGGCTCTCCATGCTGTGTGTGGGATGGAGCAGTGATTCTCCATCACTGGTTGATTGCACATTATAATCACTTGGGGCAATTATTTAAATACCTCATACCCAGGCCATGCCCCAGACCAATTAAATCAGAATCTCTGGGTGTGAGACCCAAGTACCAGCAGTTTGTGTGTTTTCAGCTGAATCCAATATACAATCAGGTTAAGCCCCACTGATGGGGGAAGCAAGAATGAGGCTGGGAATCCAATTAGGAGACTTGCATTAGCCCACATGAGAGAACATCAAAGCTTAGATGATATTGATGGCATGGAGATGGATAGCTTTCAGCTATATTTTAGAAAGAATCTATAGGAATTGCCCATGAATGGATGTAGAGCAGGAATAGGATGTCAGAGAAAGAAAAATCAAGGGTGGTTCCTACATATCTTCATATATGGCGGCTACTCCCTGATAAAGGAAAAGATATGGAGAAAAACAAGTTGGGTGGAGTAGATGAGTTCAGGACATGTTATTGAGATATAAGTGAAACATTCAAGTGGAAATGCTAGGCATGTAATCGGGCTATGGTAAAAGAACTGGACTGGAGACATATAACTGGGGGTCATCAGAATATAGATAATATTTTGAACCTTAAGGATAGGTAAAATATGTCAGTAAAACATAAGAAAGAAGGAAAGTACTGCATTCTAACCCAAGAAAAGGCACAACGTGTTGCTGGAAATCTGTGTAGGTTTAGTCATCCAGGTTATTTGGATAATGAACCAGGTTGGAAACCAGTTTTATAATATTTTTTTCTAATAAAGTCTCTGGAAAAGTACTTCTACCATGTTTCAAATAATCTCAAGAAATCTAGAAAGGGGAATGTGCTTCTCAAAATACTCAGTGAAAATAGTTAATTGGGGAATTCATGGGAAAAAAATCATTAAAGCAATAGAGAAACAACAATAGGGGAAAAAAGTATGATATGTATTATGACTAGGTTTCTTAAAGAAACCTTTCTCCTTCTTAAAGAAGGAAAGATGACTATTTGGACGGATATGAACATCCTGAATATCCTGGTTTCTTGTACCAGCCATTTGAGATCAGATAAGTAAGCAAATACTCTCAAGAAGTATTTTTTCCAGACACTTGTACCAAACTTTTAGATCCTGCTAATGTCAGAAGTAATCATGAAGGGACAAACGGAAGCCCTAAAATGGAACTGCAATTACAGTAAGAGAGCATAACTATTACTTATAATTACATACTTCTCAAGAGTTTTTCTTTCCTTCCATTTCTACAGATTTGACCCCTTCTGAGGTAGAGTAATTATAAATACTAGGGAAGAAAGACAGATTTAAAGGTTATCTGTCAGGAGGAGGGGCATATACTTCACACATCTTTGTAGTTTCATGAAAGGAGACTAAAAAAACATGGTGAATGTCATCTTAAAAAAAATAGGTGCTTAAAGTCAGAATGAATATAAATAATTTATTTAAATGTTATATTTCAGGGCAATACCTATACTATCTAATGGATAATAAAGTAGCATAAAAAGTAGTTTCATTCCAAAAAGTAGTTTCATTCCTGCTAAAGTTAAGGGATCTCCAAAGAAAAGCTTGGTAGCCAGAAAGGAGATAAGAATATTAAGATAGCTTATCAGTTCTCTGTGCAGCCATTTTCCATTTCAACCTCCACCAAATGAGGAGGCAACTCTATCCAAAGACATCTGATATCTCTGTATCCTCTCCCTGGATAATCTCACTCTCTCACAATACTCATGTTGATGTGGGTAATCCCAAATTCAAATTTCTTTCCCAATCTCTAATTTCACATTTTCAATGGCCTACTAAATAATTTTACCTAGACAATCTCAAGCTCACTCTGTTCAACACTAACTGCATCTTCTTCCTTTGCAAAGCTGTACCTCCTCTGTGTTACGTTTTTCTATTTGTCATCACCACCTTCTAAACTGTAAATCTCAGATCTAACTTTGTTTCCTCTTCTTTGCTTCCACTAGATGATGTAAATCTGTGCATTTTTTGTTTGCCAGTTGCAAAGCCCTACACTTTAACCTCTATAGACTGAGTTTTTCCCTTCTTCCCAATTCCCTCTGCCATTTCTGTCAAATTCTTGTTATCTCTTGCCAAGACTACTGTTGTAGCCACCCCTCATGATACCCACAGAGGTGATTTTCCAGGAGGATATGAAACAGATTTGGGGGCCCAACACTTATTTTGAGCCCCTCCTAGAGTCTTCTATCTAACGTCATATTTTTAGTATTGTATTCTTTTTTTTTTTTTTTTTTTTGAAGATGATCCCTAACTGTTTAAGCTTCAGGACTCCTAGAACACCAGATTTAACTTTCCTAAGGCGTGATTGACCATGCCACTCTGTGACTCTATGGCTTTCCACCAGCCCTCCCAAGTTGAAATAATAAATCCATTCTTCTTTTTCTAATTGTTAAGCCTTTCTTGATCTTACCCAAACCCTCCTTCCCACTTATGTTTCACTCCATTTAATGTATACTATTCTTAAACCAAACTGAATTACTACTCCATGCCCACTGGCTAGCCAACTCCACTGTAATTCTGTTTATGTATTTTCTTCTACCAAGAGCATCTTTCCTGCCTCAGTTTCACCTCTCTCGCTATCATACCCCAAAATTTATATTTTACCCAACACCAAAGTTCCAGATTAAGTACCCCCATGAAGTCCTTACAGAAGACTGCTAACTAAATGCAAGCTCTCCCTCCTCTGAATCCCTATCTATTAGAATCTCTTAAATGAAATTAGTACTTTATACCTGGAAGGTATAATAATACTCTGGGCAACAGAGGCCATGTCACTGGTAAAGCTTAAAATATTTAATATTTGGTGCTTCACAGGGACATAATTTTCCAGCCCCTGTCTCAGGTTACTTCTCTTTTCAGAGAATAGCATGAACTAGTTGAGGAAAGAATCACTGTCTCATTTTTATTGATATACCCCCACAATGTCTACCCCTCTTACTGAAAAAAACATTCAATAAATTTTTGAGGAGGGAATGAATGAATGAACCCTATATACTTTTTCAAGCATGTTCACTGCTGGATGTTTTTAAATAAAATATTTCTGTATTCAGATTTCAGTCCCAATCAGTATTGGGAATTTAAAATATTTCAAATACACACCCATTCAACACTATTCATCTTGCAAATTTCATCCAGAATATATATCTTTTCATCCTTTTAACTTCCTAAAATTAAGGAGCTTTCTTATTAGATAATAACTAGGTAGACTGATATATTATACCAAATTTTATTTGTTATTTCTTGCATTCCTGGTGAAGGAATTAGTGTGTGCAATGATACCTGGAATGCAAGAAGCAAGGAACACCATTAAGATGATGGCTGGGTACAATGGAAGGAAAATGACTGATTTATGCGCTAAGAAAATCACTCTTGACAGAAGGGTTTATGAGTATAAAAATCTTACATCAACAGTGTCTTGCAATGTAGACAATGAAATGTGATTCCTAGATAACTTGTCAAGAAAAGACAAGTTACTGCCTGGCTATGAGGGGAGTGGTTTGCTGACAGCCTTGCCAACCTAAGGTATACTCAAAGTTGCTGACCTTTGCCAAATGATAGGTGAAAAATGACATTTCCGTTGTTTCAACATGCATTTTCCTTACCATGAATAAGATTAAGTATTTTTTCATATGCTTCTTTTATATGTTTAAGAATGATGTCATTTCTGCAAGATGTCTCTTCACATCATTTGACTGTTTTTCAATTAGGCTGTCTTCACAATATTGACTTGTAAAAATTCTTTTCCTTTGTTTAAAAAATAGCTTTATTGAGATATAATTCACAAAACATACATTCAAATTTAAAGTGTACAATTCAATGGTTATCAGTTATTAATACCATTGTGCAACTATCACCACAATCAATTTTAGAATATTTTCATCCCTCTCTCCCTTTCTCTTTCTCTATCAGTTCCAGGAAAATTTATATTGATGATTAAAAGGCCTTACCCCTGAGTGATTTGGGGAAATATAAAAAAAAAAAATCCAGTTCCGTCTCTGAGCCAGTGGGAGGCTTGTTCAGTTGCCATTGGTAAGACTGAATCCCAACTTCCCCAGGTTCATCGAGTCCTATTAGTCATAAGCCCACAATAGCCTCTTTGTGTCTCATTTCCAGAACAGGACATTAAACAGGGAGCCTCATATAGTCCCTATTCTCATGTACACCCAAAGCCCAGCAAATCCACAGTGTGAACCTCAATCAAACTTTGATTTTCTGCCCATTGAAATGTTCTTCTATATTTTGCCCATCTATGTCTTTTATACTTTATCATTCCAACATGTTTGAAACAAAATTTACAACTGTAACTTGGCCAGAAATACATAATGATATGCAAATATTTTTACTATATTTTTCCTTCAATATGCTGAAAGGAATAGAATGTTATATATTTAATATACATATTTTACTATCTGTTTAACTATGCTACCAAGTAAGACTCTTTTAAAGCTTTTAAAACCATGACCAGGCGAACAAAGAGTAGCCCTCAGAAGAATTTGATAAATATCCTCTAATCTCTCTCAATCAGGACTCCAGCCAGAATCTCTGACACCGCTGTATATTTTAATAATCCCAGCTACTCACTAGGCAATCTTTCCATGTAACAATAGATCACTGACGCATCACTCTGACTAAAGTTCTGAGTGTAATGTTTTGATTAAAAACTAAATTGCTAAGCATTGTACAATGAGAATCAGGATACTATAATTATGAGTTTAAGTAGCTGAAGACATCTCAAAGAACAGCCTCTGATCTTTTCTTTCATTGATGCAGACAAGGATTAAAGTCAAAAGACCATCTAGAGGTATAATGTCTGAAAGAATGTAGGGATGAAGTACACTGTGAAGAGACTTTATGATCCAACTGAGATCCTGTCTAAGGGTATTAAAGAGTAAAAAAAAGAAAAAAGAGAATTAAAGAGCAAAATCATTTGCACCTAGAGAAGGCTCTGAGCCTTGGCTAAATCACTGGAGAACTATTATTCTCCCATAGTAGTTAGTGGTGAAAAATCTATTCACCAGAATTCTTCCAGAGACAGCACTAGCTTTGTTGGTAACAGTTTCTCAACAAGCCTGCTTAAGGTAGATCCTGAGACCCACAGGGAACCTGAGAATGTGTAGGAGTGACCTGGAAGAAATTCTTAGTTATACCAGATAGAGTCAAGGAAAGGAAAAAAAAAAGAGGAGAAAGGGCCATAACAAGCAAGCAGCAAGATATTTGTGTCTCACCCCCAAAATTCAGTAAAAGTCTTCAAAAATATGGAAAAACTTGATAGCAATGATTTTTCTCCAGTGGAAGCAATGAAGGGATGGGCTTATACATCGAGGATGTCCTGAAACAATTTAGAAACAGTCCACATGAAAAAAAAAAAAGAAAGAAAGAAACAGTCCACATGGACAAGGGAGTACAGGAACCAAGAGAAACAGAAGTCTAGTCCCAGTATCAGCAAATATTTTCTATTAAGAGCCATAAAATAAGTATCTTAGGCTTTGTGGACCATATAGTCTCTGCTGCAACTACTCAACTCTTCCAATGTTACATGAAAGCAACTGTGGACCATAGGTAAAAGAATATTCCAATAAAATTTTATTTATGGACACTGAAATTAGAATTTCACATAATTTTTCATGTGCCACCAGATATTCTTTTAATTTTTTGGTCAACCATTTAAAAATGTAAAAGCCATTCTTAATTTATGGACCAAATAAAAACATAGAATTTTGCCTATGAGCTACAGTTTACCACCCCCGGCATAGGATATAAAGTACAAGAAGACAGTTAAATCATAGGAAGACTTTCAGACTGTCCCAGGGCATAGAAATAATGCTAGTCTCTAAATATAGGATTGTGCCTGCTGCCATATAGATAATTTCCATCAAAGCTGCAGGCAGTTCTATAATAAAGACTTACTGAACTCTAAGTAGCTTCTTAGTTACATTAGCATACCCTCTCTCTTGGCCTCTCTGTACCTCTTTTTACCCAGTCTAGATTTATGTAACACTTTTGTGTATTATTTAAGCAAAACAAGTGTTTTTAGGACACGAAGAAAAATTTCATATAAGTGGAAAGAAAGAATAATCAAATGATACAAATTTGGTTTTTCAGAACTCGAGATACGGTTAGATCCCAGGCATAGACTTTCAAAGACTTGAATTCATTATATAATTGAATTAGTGTCTTAGAACCCTAAAGATGAAAGTTCTTCTTTCTCTGGCTCCTTTGAGCCACACATTTCCTAAACTAGAAGGTAAGTGAAGAATCAAGCAGTTGAGGTTTCCACTGGCCTTAGAGGCAGTGGGTGGAAATGTCTGAGGTAGGAAGCAAAATCCCATGTGTTCTTGATTGACTCCAAAGAAAGCATTAAAAAGGGTGGCCTGGGTAGCTCAGCGGTTTAGCACTGCCTTCGGCCCAGGGTGTGATTCTGGAGACCTGGGATTGAGTCCCACGTCAGGCTCCCTCCATAGAGCCTGCCTGTGTCTCTGCTTCTCTCTCTCCTCTCTGTGTATTCTCATGAATAAATCAATAAAATCTTTTTTTTTTAAAGAAAGCATTAAAAACCCAAAAGCTTCATGTTGAATTTGGATTAATAGAAAAGGGAACAGGACACCCGAGTGGCTCAGTGGTTGAACACCTGCCTTTGGTTCAGGGCATGATCCCAGAGTCCCAGAATCGAGTCCCACATCCAGCTTCCTGCATGGAGCCTGGTTTTCCCTTTGCCTATGTCTCTGCCTCTGTTTGTGTGTGTGTGTGTGTGTGTGTGTGTGTGTATGTGTGTGTCTCATGAATAAACAAATAAAATCAAAAAAAAGAAATAAAGGAAGGGAGGAAGAATAGGGAGCATGTGGGGAGAGAAATGGGGGGGAGGGGATGAGGATAGGCAGATGAGTGTAACAAAAAGAAATAAAGATTACAGGGTGGACTTGATTTCAGTCTCTAACATACTAGTGTTTTCCTTGGCACTTAGAAAGTCAATTATATTTCCAATGTAAAATTGCCTTACAGTTTAAAATACTGTAATGCTTAAAAATATTGCTGTTAAATTTCTTGGAATTCAAAGCCTTCTGGAAAATATATAAATCACATTATCCAAATTTGACTATATAATGTACTATCACATGCAGCAGCTCAGAGAAGTTCTATACCTTTCCTTAAACTGGCCCCAGCTAAGGACTTAACAAAATGCTCAGGGATATTCCTCTCTGCCTCTGATGAACAAATAATGAATGTTTTCCCCTCCACCAGAAACATCAAGGGCAGTGGCTTCTTTTCTTTCCAGTCCCAAGATGCTCTAAGGGCATCCCCTTGAATCCAGCGTCATAGTGTTCTTTAGTTTTTATTCAGGTCTTTACATCTTAAAACACACTTGGTATTGCTTACAATAAAAACAGAGGCAGAATAAGATCAAAGATTATTAAAATAGGACCAAAGACAAGCAAACCAGGGAATATCAAGAAGTTGAGAATTGTTAATCAAAAATTTTGCTCTGAGTTTCTAACAGAGAAATAGGGGAATAGGTTATATTACCTTTTATTATTTTTTACACTTCATTATTATTAGAAGAAAATATAGCAATTTATTTCAAAGGTTCAACCCTTTGCTTCCCAAGTTTTAAAATTAATTTTATTATTAATAACATGGATTTATTTATCCATGTAGACCATAGGTCTATTTCTGTGCCTCTGTGTTAGATAATAGGGAAACAAAGGTAACTAGAGAGTATTTCCTGCCCTCCCAGTCTTCATAGTACAATGAGGGAAACAGATGTCTAAATAACTACTAATATGGTTAAGATTCTTAATGGAACCACATACAAGATGCTATAGTATACAGAGACAAAAGCAACTAACTTTGTGGTTGGCTGGCAAGACTTCCTGGAGAAAGGGAAATTTGAAAAATAAGCATAAGTTCATTAAATGAATAAAAAGGAACAAGTATTTCAAACAGAAGGAAGAGCAAACAGGCAGATGCAGATATAGGGATTAATGGCTTCTTCAAAGAATTGCAAGGAGAAATGCTAGGAAAAATAAGTCTTCTCTAGAGCAGAGTATGGGGTTGGGGATGGTGAGGCCAAATAAGGGACATGAGTCAATTTATAGATTTATAAAGTATATACACAATGAGAAATTTTAAACAAATGTCTCTGGTCCTTAATAAATAAAATAATAAAAGTATATTGTTTACGAATCATCTAGAAAGTTTTAGAAGGATACTTCTATGATAAATCCTACATGATATATAACTTGAGCATTTAGCTCTCTAGAGCAGTGACTGTGATCCATATGCACTTATCCTTCTTACAGAAAGTGTTGGCTTTACCTTCATTGTTAAAACAGGACTCAGGGGCACCTGGGTGGCTCAGTGGTTGAGGGTCTGCTTTTGTCTTAAGTTGTGATCCCAGGGTCTTGGATTGAGTTCCACATCAGGCTCCTCACACGGAGCCTGCTTCCCCCCTCTGCCTATGTCTCTGCCTTTCTCTGTGCGTCTCTCATGAATAGTTAAATAAAATATTTAAAAATAATTAAACAGGGATGCCTGCGAGGCTCAGCAGTTGAGCATCTCCCTTTGGCTCAGGGCATGATCCTGGAGTCCTGGGATCGAGTCCCACATCAGGCTTCCTGCATAGAACCTGCTTCTCCCTCTGCCTAAGTTCTGCCTCTGTGTGTGTGTGTGTGTGTGTGTGTGTGTGTGTCTTTCATGAATAAATAAATAAAATATTTAAAAATAATGATAAATAAATAAGCAAATAAATAAATAAAACAGGACCCAGTACTCCATAAGAAAATCATAAGAGATTAGATTATACTGAAAGGTTGTAAAGAGAGGAGGAGAGATTTATATTACTTATGTAATTCCATAATTCTCATGGAAATTTAAAATTCAAAAAACAGTGGACTAAAATTATCTTTAAGTTTCTCCCAGCCAACAAAAGTGTAGAAATGCTCATAAAATATAAGCATCTCTGATTTGGGTTTTTTTTTTTTTTTTTTAAGTCACAGGAAATAAAGGGAAATCCCCCAGGAACTACAAAGGAAAAAGAAGGTAAATATTATGGTATTAAGGGTTTTCTCTTATGTTAGATTTTCCTGGGAGGGAGGGGTAAGATGGCAGAGGAATAGGGGTCCTCAGCTCACCTGACCCCACAAACTTACCTAGATAACTTTCAAAACATCCTGAACACCTATGAATTCGACCTGAGATTTAAAGAGAGAAGAGTTGAAATGCTACAGAGAGAAGAGTTTTTGCTTCTAACAAGGTAGGAAGGTGGGAAAAAAAAAAAAAAAAGGAAGTGGGGGAGGGAACCACAACTAACAGGGTTAAAGCAGAGTGGCAAAAGCCTCCAGGGCACCAAAGCCCAGCCCTGGAGAAGTGGGAACTTTAAAAATCCACACTGGAGTTTTCCCTGATGGAAAAGTGCTTAGCAGGGAAATTGGGCAGAATTGTAGGAGAGGCAGTGAAGCATCCAGATTCCTGGAGTTACTATAAGAGGAGAGGCACCCGAGGGAAAGCTCACTGCAAACCAGGATCTGATATCAGTAAAGGGCTGGAGCGTGCAGCCCTCGGGGGCTTTTGGAAGAAGCCAGTCCTTTAGGTGGGCTCTAGGGTAAGACACAGACAGAGGTGGCTGTACTCTGTTCCCTTCAGAAGAGGCGGTCCCCAGGAGCATGGGTCTAGCAGCACAAGGACACAGATCCCAGCGTGCCCAAGCAGACAAAGCCTGCAGTACTTTGTTACACCTGGCACAGGTGGAAGCAGGGAGGGTACAGGGAAGCAATAACTCTCCTGCTGCTGGGCTCCCCACAAGCTGTGCAGATCAGTGCACCCGTGCCAGCCCCGGGAGCATCTAGGCCAGTGTGGACTGGAAGACTGCGGTTAGTTACTCACGGGGAGCTTGACTCCTGAGCTGGAAATCTGGCCGCTACCAATTTTTTTCCTGTTAGTTTCACCTGTGCCTGGGAGAGGTGAGGCCTCTAGGGAAAAAAGGCCTCACAGGATAAACAGCTAATAATGAGCCCAACACCTGGCAAGGGGCAGGGCATCTCCACCCAGGCACAGAGGCCTGCCAATCAGCACAGCAGACCCCTCCCCCAGAAGACCAGTTGAAACAGGGAATAGTTAAGTTTACTGACCAGGCAGCACTGGAAAGCTCCAGGACTGAGGGAAAATAGTATATAGAACTAGAGGGTCCTTTTTTTCTCTTTTTCCATTATGACTCGCTTTCATAGCAGACTAAAAATTTCTAATATTTTTTCTCTTTTCACACCTTAACTACAATATTTTACTAACTCTTCATTTTTAAGTTTTTTTCCTTTTTGACTTTCATATTTCTACAATTACATGTCTTAGATATATTTTTCACTTCTGGATTCCCTTCAACACATTCAATTTAATTTTGGTAGATATACAAGATATGAGTATTTGTTTTTTGGTTTTGGGTTTGCTTTTTTTTTTTCCTTTGTTTTGTTTTACAATGGTGGAAGTTAGTACCTTCTAACACATGAACAAAATACACCCAGAACCAAGTGGAACACTGTGTTGGTTTATTCTGTGAGATTATATTCTCTCTTCCTTCCCATTCTGCCCCCCTCTTTTATCTTGTTTATGTTTTTGTGGTCAGTGTTGGGGCTTTATATAAGTATTGCTGATTTATATAAATTTGGAATTGAGCATCTTCTAACATACAGAACAAAATACACTCAGAACAAAGAGGATCACCCTCTAGCACCCCTCAGGTAGACTACATTTTCTCTCCACTACCACTTCCTGACCACCACCATTCCCCTCCCTTTTTTTTTCTTTTCTTTGCATTTCTTTTCTTTTTTCTTTTTCTTTTTCTTTTTTTTTTTTTGGCTTTTTATTTTACTACTTTGTTTAAAATTTGTTTTTCACTTTAGTGTTCCCTTGTTCTGTTCTTTTATTTTATTTTCTGATTATTTATTTTGGAATCATCAGGGTGCTTTTTACTTAGGTCGTGGTTGATATTTTTGACTCAGCCTGCTCATACAGCCACTCTGCACTGGACAAAATGACTAGAAGAAAGAATTCACCACAACAGAAAGAATCGGAAACAATACTCTCTGCCACGGAGTTACAGAATTTGTATTTAAATACAATGTCAGAAATTTAATTCAGAAGCACAATTATGAAGTTAGTGGTGGCTCTGGATAAAAGCATAAAGGACTCTAGAGACTTCATTACTGCAGAATTGAGATTTAATCAGGCCAAAATTAAAAATAGATTAAATGAGATGCAATCCAAACTGGATGCTCTAACTGCTAGGGTTAATGAGATGAAAGAGAGAGTGAGTGACATAAAAGACAAGTTGATAAGGAAGGAAGCTGAGGAAAGAAGAGAAAAACAATTAAGAGACCACGAGGAAAGTCTTAGGGAAATAAATGACAGCTTGAGAAGGAAGAAAATACATCTGATTGAGATTCAGAAGAGATGGGGTTGGGGGGGGGACCACAAAGTATATTTGAACAAATCATAATTGAGAACTTCCCTAATCTGGGGAAGGAAACAGGCATTCAGATCTGAGAGATAGAGGACTCACCCAAAAATCAATAAAAACTATTCAATACCTTGACATTTAATAGTGAAATTTGCAAATTCCAAAGATAAAGAGAAAATCCTTAAAGCAGCAAGAGACGAGAGATCCCTAACTTATATGGGGAGAAATATTAGATTAATGGCAGACCTCTCCAGAAACCTGGCAGGCCAGAAAGTGCTGGCAGGATATATTCTCCTAAATGAGAAGAACATGCAGCCAAGAATCCTCTATCCAGCAAGGCTTTAATTCAAAATAGAAGGGAGATAAAGAACTTCCAGGATAGGCAGAAACTGAAAGAATATGGGACCACCAAACTGGCTCTGCAAGAAATATTAAGGGCAACCCGGTAAAAGAAAGAGGGATCCCAAATAAATAATCCACAAAAACAGGGACTGAATAGGTATTACAATGGCACTAAATTCATATCTTTCAATAGTTACTCTGAACATGAATGGGCTAAATGATCCCATCAAAAGATGCAGGGTATCAGACTGGATAAAAAAGCAAGACCCATGTATATGCTGTCTACAAGAGACTCATTTTAGACCTAAGGACACCTCCAGCCTGAAAATGAAAGTGTGGAGAACCATCTATCATTCAAATGGTCCTCAAAACCACATCTTCTTTATCCACTCATCTTTCGATGGACACCAAGGCTCCTTCCACAGTTTGGCTATTGTGGCCATTGCTGCTATAAACATCGGGATGCAGGTGTCCCGGCATTTCATTGCATCTGAATCTTTGGGGTAAATCCCCAACAGTGCAATTGCTGGGTCGTAGGGCAGGTCTATTTTTAACTCTTTGAGGAACCTCCACACAGTTTTCCAGAGTGGCTGCACCAGTTCACATTCCCACCAACAGTGTAAGAGGGTTCCCTTTTCTCCGCATCCTCTCCAACATTGGTTGTTTCCTGCCTTGTTAATTTGCCCCATTCTCACTGGTGTGAGGTGGTATCTCATTGTGGTTTTGATTTGTATTTCCCTGATGGCAAGTGATGCAGAGCATTTTCTCATGTGCGTGTTGGCCATGTCTATGTCTTCCTCGGTGAGATTTCTGTTCATGTCTTTTGCCCATTTCATGATTGGATTGTTTGTTTCTTTGGTGTTGAGTTTAATAAGTTCTTTATAGATCTTGGAAGCTAGCCCTTTATATTTGTCATTTGTAAATATCTTCTCCCATTCTGTAGGTTGTCTTTTAGTTTTGTTGACTGTATCCTTTGCTGTGCAAAAGCTTCTTATCTTGATGAAGTTCCAATAGTTCATTTTTGCTTTTGTTTCTTTTGCCTTCGTGGACACCTGCACCCCGATGTTTATAGCAGCAATGGCCACAATAGCCAAACTGTGGAAGGAGCCTCGGTGTCCATCGAAAGATGAGTGGATAAAGAAGATGTGGTTTATGTATACAATGGAATATTACTCAGCTATTAGAAATGACAAATACCCACCATTTGCTTCAACGTGTGGAACTGGAGGGTATTATGCTGAGTGAAGTAAGTCAGTCGGAGAAGGACAAACATT
Source organism: Canis lupus familiaris (assembly GCF_011100685.1). Taxonomy (NCBI): domain Eukaryota; kingdom Metazoa; phylum Chordata; class Mammalia; order Carnivora; family Canidae; genus Canis; species Canis lupus. Next base: position 23,970,041 of record NC_049244.1, on the reverse strand, counting down.
ATATGTTCTCATTCATTTGGGGAATATAAATAATAGTGAAAGGGAATATAAGGGAAGGGAGAAGAAATGTGTGGGAAATATCAGAAAGGGAGACAGAACGTAAAGACTGCTAACTCTGGGAAATGAACTAGGGGTGGTAGAAGGGGAGGAGGGCGGGGGGTGGGAGTGAATGGGTGATGGGCACTGGGGGTTATTCTGTATGTTGGTAAATTGAATACCAATAAAAAATAAATTTAAAAAAAATGGTCCTCAAAAGAAAGCTGGAGTACAAATCCTCATATCAGATAAATTAGAGTTTATACCAAAGACTGCAATAAAAGATGAAAAAGGACACTATATCATACTTAAAATGTCTATCCAACAAGAAGACCTAACAATCACGAATATTTATGCCCCTAATGTGCGAGCCACCAAGTATATCAATCAATTAATAACCAAAGTAAAGAAATACTTAGATAATAATACACTAATACTGGGAGACTTCAACACAGCACTTTCAGCAAATGACAGATCTTCTAAGCAGAACATCACCAAAGAAACAAGGACCTTAAATGATACACTGGACCAAATAGATTCCACAGATATATACAGAACTTTCCATCTGAGTGCAACTGAATACACGTTCTTCTCAAAGGCACATGGAACTTTCTCCAGAATAGACCACATACGGGGTCACAAATCAGGTCTCAACTGATACCAAAAGATTGGGATTGTCCCCTGTATATTTTCAGATCACATTGCTTTGAAACTAGAACTCAATCACAAGAAGAAATTTGGAAGATACTCAAACACGTGGAGGTTAAAGAGCATCCTACTAAAAGATGAATGGGTCAACCAGGAAATTAGAGAGGAATTAAAAAGATTCATGAAAACTAATGAAAATGAAGATATGACTATGCAAAATCTTTGGGGTACAGCAAAAGCAATCCTAAGAGGGAAATACATCACAATACAAGCCTCCCTCAAAAAATTGGAAAAGCTAACCTTGCACCTAAAGGAATGGGAGAAAGAAGCAAGTAAAACCTACACCAAACAGAAGAAGATTCGAGCAGAACTCAATGAAATAGAGACCAGAAGAACTGTAGAACAGATCAACAAAACCAGGAGCTGGTTTTTTGAAAGAATTAATAAAATAGATAAACCCCTGGCCAGCCTTATTAAAAAGAAAAAAGACTCAAATTGATATTAGATTTTCCTGGAGGATAGGTGTGGATCTTGTTAATTAAACCTTAAGTTTGCTCGGTTTTGTTTTGGTTTGGTTTAATCAACATTATTGATTAATAATTTACATATAGTAAAATGCACCTGTTTTAAATGTACAGTTCAATGAGTTTTGAGAAAGTATACACATATACATGCTTGTAACTACAATGATTGAAACATAGATTATTTCCATCACTCCAAAAGTTTCCTTGTGACCATTTGTAGTCTAGTCTTCTAAACTCCCAGCCTCAGATAAGAATTTATTGGCTTTCTGCCACTGTAAAAAAGATTTCCCTCTTCTTACAATTTCTTATAAATGGAATCATACACCATGCAATTGTTGGGGATAAAACTTCCTTCCTCATAAAGCTTTTGTGACTGACTCATCAATGTTGTTGCATATATCAGTAGTCCTTTCCTTTTTATCGTGGAGTAATATTCCATTGTATGGATACACCACAGTTCCTTTATGCATTCACTTATTGATGGACATTTGGATTTTCTCTAGGTTGGGACTAATATGCACAAACCATTATGAACATTTGTGTACAATTCTTTGTTTGGACATATATTTTCTTTTCCCCCAGTAAATACCTCAAAGTGGAATTGCTGAATCATATGTTTATAAGAAACTACCAAACCATCTTCCAAAGAAGGCTGTGCCATCTTACACTACCAATAGTAGCTTATGTATGTTCCAGATCCTCTCCAACACTTAGTATTGGTAGTACTTTCCTTTTAATTTTAGCCATCTAGTAGGCACACGAAGCAATCTTACTGTGATTTTATTTTTTTTTTATGCTCACTAATGATGTTTAGAATCTTTCACAGAGGGATCCCTGGGTGGCGCAGTGGTTTGGCGCCTGCCTTTGGCCCGGGGTGCGATCCTGGAGACCCGGGATCGAATCCCACATCGGGCTCCCAGCATGGAGCCTGCTTCTCCCTCTGCCTGTGTCTCTGCCTCTCTGTCTCTCTCTGTGTGACTATCATGGATGAATAAATAAATAAAATCTTTAAAAAAAATAAAAATAAAAAATAAATAAAAAATAATTTCAGTCCTTTCAATTAAAAAAAAAAAAAGAATCTTTCACAGACTTACTGGCATTCAAATATCTTCTTTGTAAGGTGCCTATACAAATATTTTACCCATTTTTATTGGATCATTTAGCTTCTTATTATCAAGTTATATAATTTATTGTATATTCTGGACAAAAGTCCTGTGTGAGATATCTGTATTGTTAGTGGTTTGCAACTCTATTTTTGTTAGTTCAGACTGTTAGACCAGGTTATTCTAAAAAGAGCTACTGCAATTATCTGATGATTCATGGGCTCCATGTTTCTAAAGTCTCAAGGAGACTAGAGGCAACTGAGATATTATATGTATGGAACAGTAAATCTGAGGATGACTTATTAAAGTCTTATTAAAAGCTAGATAGCTAGGCTTCATCAGATTTTCTAGTACAGTGCTTCCCAAGCTTAACTGTATATAGAATCATCTAGAGATGTGCAGAGCATACAGATTCTGACTCAACAAGTCTGAAGTAGCGTTTCAACTTCTGTATTTCTAACAAGCTCCCAGAAGATGCTGATGCTGTTTATCCAGAGGCCACACTTTAAGTAACAGAGATCTAGTAGAGACAGAACAGTTTCAGAAACAAAAACAAATGAGCGTTCATTTCCCAATTTATACCTAAATGTTCCAGGACCAACCATAGAACTGTTTGTCCTATCAGCATCTTTATTAGCACGCATTCCAAACACCTCAACCCACATCTTGCCACACACTGGGATTCATTAGAGAACAAAGTTGCCTCTTAAGTTGATATGGAAAGAGAGGCAGGAGAGAGCAGAAAGAAATGAGGAGGTCCCATAAAATGTTCCACTCAAGCTGAATTGCCAAGTTAAATAAAGAGGCAGCTTTTCATATTTTTCCATCTACAAACTAATATTTTCATTGATGATAAATTGGCCAACTTAGGATATAGTATAAATACCACTCTATTAGAAGCACCAGGGGGCCCAAAAAGTCTCTTCCATCAACTCACAGTTAAGAAGACTGAACACCTTAAATATTTTCTAAAAGAGGGTCATTTACTTTAGATATTTTAGTTTTTACTTTTGCAATTACTCAGCAACCTATTAGATACATAGATTCTGAGAACATTTTAAATAAAGATTGGAAATGCTTTTTTTGTGAGCTAATACTTTAAGACCTGAAAGAGACTGGTTACATCACATGTCTCAGTTAATGTTCTATTAAAGACATTTCTTATGTCAAGGAAAAAAAAAAATGAACACGACAGTTGAAGAGCATAAACATGACTGGGCAAGAATGTTTGACAACAACTGGTATCAAAAGATTCGTCTTCAATGAGCAACACTTGATAAATTTCTATTTATATTTTTTAAGATTTATTTATTTATGTATTTTAGAGAGACAGTATGGGAGAGAAAGTGAGTGGAGGAAGGGGCAGAGGGAGCCAATTTTCAAGCAGACTCCCCACTGAGTGTGTACCTAAAACCAAGAGTCAGATGCTTAACTTACTGAGTCACCCAGGTGCCCCTGACAAATTCCTACTAAATAAAATCAAACCCCTGGCTGAATGGCTCAGAAAGTCATTCATGTCTGGTATTGTTTTAACACTCAGCAAATCAAAACTCCTTGTGTCTGTGCTTTGGAATCCACAACTAACTGACCAGACACATGGGCAACAGTCAAGTAATATATCTCTGACTGGTTCATAAAAAAAGATATGGGAATTATGTTGTGTTAGCTACCTCAAACTGGAGTAGAGATTTTTCAGGACTAACTAAACAAACACTTCCCAGTATTAAAATGTGTAAAATCTCAGATTTGTGAAAGGAGCTTAGCCACATTAAGTCATTTATGAGCAATAAATACCAAAGATTTTCTGGAACCCACTCCCCAAAACCCATTTTCTGTCATGTCAGTTCCAATATTGCCATTAGCAGTAGAGACGGCTAATTGTCTCACAAAATCTATTTTGCTCTTCTACAGTAATAGAGTTTAAGCAATAGTTGCCCAGTTAATGCTGCATTGCCTGATTAGCCTTGAAACTCAGTTTAGCCATATAACCCTTATCATCAATTTACCACAAGCAGAAGTAAGATGTGCAACTTATGCTTCGCTTACTTATAAGAAGAGACTACTTGCCCCAAACATCCACTCCTCCCCATCTGGTGTGTTTAAGACTTAGCTTGACCATGTAGATGAAGACAAAGCCCCAGCATGTAGAGAAATCCACAAAAGGAAAGAAACCTGTGTCCTTAAGTGACTGTGTAGGACTGACCTGTCCTCACCTGTACCACTCACCTCAAAACTCCTTTATGAGACTTGAATAGACCACATTCTTCTGTAAACTACTATGATGTTCCACACTTCCCCATGTTATAACAGCTTTGCCTATATGTATCCACTGCCACAGCCTTCTAAAGAAGCTGTCAAAAACGGAGTCTTACTAAATTAATCTGATAAAGCAATTTCATACCTTCCTAGGGAAACTATACCAACCATCCATTAGAACTGTTCGTATGTTCAATAATAAAAGAGATGTATTTATGAGCAAAACTATTTTTAAAAGATTGGAGAAGTTAGCCATTTATGTCACTGTTAAATCACTGTGCTTTAAATAATAAGAGAAATATATTTAAAGACAAAAAACATCTTAAAAGAAATTGAAGCTAACCATTTATATTACTATCAGTCATTTTTATTTCCTGTTATTCAGCAAAAGATGATATGTGGCATGAAAAGGGGGAAATTATTTATATAAATTATCAATGCCAATACTCTTTCCAAAATCAAAGTGAAAACTGATTCCTCCTATCCCTGCTGATATATAGCTCAGGCACTGAAGAGCATATTATTGGCATATTTCATTAGGTAGGGTTTCCTAACATATTCTACTCTTTCTATGGCCCTATGGATTAAGGGGAACAACTTTTGTTATGAAACCAATCTCCATTTGAACTTGGGATTTAGCAATCACTACTTGTTCATTGATTTAGCACTAAGGATACAAAGATAGATATGGCTCTTGTCACTACACTCAAGGTACTCACAGCCCAGAGTGGAAGACAGACATCTAAAAAGATAATTACATACAAAATGAGATATGCAATGGTAGAGGAAAGCAGGTGCTTCGAGAGAAGCCACAAGGGCAGCTCATCCAGTTATAAAGGTCAGGGACCTAGTCTGTCTTCTTCCACCGTTGTACCCCAGTTTCCTCTCAATATATTCTGATGAAACTGAAATAAATTTAATTTAGACATAAGCGACAGCTACAGGAATTCTGTAGCCTTAAATGAGATGCTTCTTTAAGTCATATTTCCCTGGCCAGTAAAATGAAAAAACTAATATTTTTCTCACAAGACTGATTTGAGAAATAAATGAAATAAAATATATAAAGTGCCTACACATAGTAATGACTTAATATATTAAGGTTCCCGTCCCTTCCCTCTCCCTTCCAACAATGACACCACTACTATATTTTAGCCTAGAAGCTAGAAATATTAATGTATATCAGATTTATTAACAATTCTCCCACTTTCACTAATTTCCATAAATATTCTGCCGTATATTTCTAGTTTCACTCCATAAGTCTTGTGGATAATATGTTTTAATAGTTTATTACCTCCTATAAATAATAGTGTTTCCATATAATGGGTCTGAATCTGCTTCATCAAGTGTCTTTTTTTAACACATGGTGATTTATTGCACAATTCTGTTCACATGATCCAGACTTAGTTAATTTCATCAACTAAGTCCAGACACAAGGAAACCAGTCTATCTTCATTGAGATCAGAAAATCTCAACCCACTAGCCCAAAACCACAGTATAAAGTAGTCATCCACTTCAAGTCGTGAGTGGAGACAATAACCTGAAAGAAATTAGATCTTGTAACTTCGTATGGATGAGAATCAAATGTGGAGCAGTAAACATGTAATCATAGAAACTAATATGAAAACTGATACGAAAATGGAGTTCCAACCAAAGCAAAAATGAAATTGCCCTGCAGAGAAGCCTCCACTACTAAAAACATAATACAGGACACATATACACACACACATGCATGTGCACAAAACACATATAAACATGTATATAAGATAATTTCCTTTAAAAAACTCATAGAAATTATAAAATATAGAATATAGAATATTCATGTTGTTATAAAATTCAGGTGCCAAAAAACACATAATAGATTAGGCAGTCATAATATATAATTGCTATATGATTTGATAGAATAGCTTGTGGAAGAACAATTATTCCTCCAAGAATAACTAGAAAAATTGAATATAAAACCTATTTGAAGGCTCAGAGCCACCAAGGCAATTCAGGCTTGAGAAGCCAAGATGTCAAAAAGGTAACCCAAGTAAGCCACTTTTACCTTCATAGAATTTGAAAATACTTTGCATGGCATCAGAATTTGATAAAGGAACTATAAAAGTAGAGCTTCTGGGAGGCTCAGATGCTTAAAAGTCTGCCTTCACCTCAATTCATAATCTCCAGGTCCTAGGATTCAGCCCCACATTGGGCTCCCAGCTCAAAGGGAATTTGCTTCTCCCTCTACCTCTGTCTCTACCAGGTGCCCTCAGTAGAGTAATTTTGAATATAAAGACACAGAAAAGTAGATTTCAGAACAAGCAATATGATCAGAGATGAAGATGAGCAGTATATAATGATAAAGGGATCAACACATCAAAAAGACATAAAAATGTTAGAAGAATATGCACTTGGGACACCTGGGTGGCTCAGTGGTTGAGCATCTGCCTTAGGCTCAGGGTGTGATCCCAGGATCCTGGGACTGAGTCCCTTATGGGGCTCCCCAAAGGGAGCCTGCTTCTCCCTCTGCCTATGTCTCTGCCTCTCTCTGTGTGTCTCTCATGAATAAATAAATTCTAAAAATCTTAAACAGAAAAGAAGTATATGCACTTAACAAAATTTCAAATGCAAAAAGCAAAATTAATAACTGAAGGAAGAATAAATCCACAATTATATTGGAGACTTTGGCACTACTTTCCCAGTAATTATAGAATAGATTTTTTTTTAATTTTTATTTATTTATGATAGTCACACAGAGAGAGAGAGAGAGAGAGAGAGAGGCAGAGACATAGGCAGAGGGAGAAGCAGGCTCCATGCACCAGGAGCCCGAGTGGGATTCGATCCCCGGTCTCCAGGATCGTGCCCTGGGCCGAAGGCAGGCGCTAAACCGCTGCGCCACCCAGGGATCCCTAGAATAGATTTTAAAAATAGTAAATTTTTAGAAAATCTTGAAGAATATTACCAACCAACTTGACGTAATTAACATTTATAAAACATTCCACTCAATGAAAGATAATTAGTTTTCTTTTCAAGTGCACATAGAGCATTCTCCCAGACAGATCATATTCTGGGCCATAAAACAAATAAAATTATACAAAATATTTGACCACAATAAAACTGAACTAGAAATAAATCACTAAAAGATATCTGAAAAATCCCCAAATATTTGGAAATTGAACACATGCCTAACAAACTCATGCATCAAAGAAGTCTCAATGGAAATTAGAATACACAATAAGTCAGAGAAAGACAAATACCACATGATTTCACTCACATGTGGAATTTAAGAAACAAAATAAAGAACAAAGAGAAAAAGGAAAAAAGAGAGAGAAAAGCAAACCAAGAAACAGACTCTTAACTCTAGAGCACAAATTGATAGTTACTAGAGGGGAAGTGGGTGAGGGGATGGGTGAAATAGGTGATGGGGATTAAGCAATGCACTTGTGATGAGCAAGGGTGATGTTTGAAGTATCGGATGACTATATTGTATACCTGAAACTAAAATAGCACTGTATATTAACTAACTGGGATTATAATAAAAACTTAAAACAAAAACAAAAACAAAATAAATTAGAATATATTTTATTTATTTTATTTTATTTTTTTAGAATATATTTTAATTGAATAAAAATGAGAATACAATATATCAAAATTTGTAGGATGCAGCTAAAACAGAGCTTAGATAGATATTTATACCATTAAATACTTATACTAAAAAGGAAGAAAGGTCTAAAACCAATGATCAAACTTGAGGAATAAAAAGAAAGAAAATTACATCTAAATCAAATCAACTAAAAAAAAATAAAATAAAATAAAAATAAATCAACTATAAGGAAAGAAATGATAAAGATAAAATCCAAAAATCAATGAAGTTGAAAACATAAAGTAAAAAAGAGAAAATCAATGAAACCAAAATCTGGTTCTTTGCAAAACCCCAAATATTAATAAAGCTCTAGCCAGATTGATCAAGAAAGAGAGGAGACATAAAATCAATAGCAGGAATTATATGGAAGTCTATCAAAACAGATACTACTAATATCAAAAGTTTACTAAAGAAAATATATGGATAAATTATTTGCCAGTAAATTCAAATTCTTAGATACAATGGACAAAGTCCTTGAATGACATAATTTATCTTCCAGCTTTTAAGCCATCCCAGCTAATACCACATAAACCAAAACAAACTGTCTCCACTGTGTTCTGCCAAAATTCCAGATTTTAGTGCAAAATAAATGATAATGTTCTAAGTCACTAGTGTTTGTGATGGCTTGTGATAGAGAAACAAGAAACAGGAGAAATGCTGTACTCAAACATGAGAGAAATATTTAAGTGAAATAAAATATTCATTCAAATGAACAAAAAGCTAGTTCAAAAGCAAGTCAACAAATTTCAGTCAACATCATTCAGAGCATATCTATAAAAATTAATCTGTAAATCAATAACAAAAAATAATTAGAAAATTTCAAAATATTTGTAAATTTAGCATTACTCTTCTAAATAATACATAGCAGAAAAATTATACTGGAAATTATAAAATATATTTAACAGAATGATAATGAGAATACAACATATTAAAACATATGAAATGGGGCAGGCTTGGTGGCGCAGCAGGTTAGTGCCGCCTGCAGCCCAGGGCGTGATCCTAGAGACCCTGGATCGAGTCCCATGTCAGGCTCTCTGTATGATGCCTGCTTCTCCCTCTGCCTGTGTCTAGGCCTCTCTCTCTCCCTCTGTCTCTATGAATAAATAAATAAAATCTTTAAAAAAATAAAATAAAACATATGAAATGCAGCTAATGCTGTGCTGGGTAAAATCTATAATTTCAAATGCATCCCTTAGAAAAAGACAAAAGTTAAAAATCAATTAATTAAATGTCTTCATGAAATTAAAAGGGGGGTTAGAAAATCAAGCTGAGAATAGAAGATGAATGATGAATTTAAGAGCATACTTAAGGATGTCAGAGACATAATACAACAGAGAAAATAAGCCAAATGTTGGTTTTTTGAAAAGATTAATAAAACTGATTAATCTCTAAGAAGATTAACCAAGAAAAAAAAGGAAAAGTTACAAATTACTATTGTCAGGAATGAAAAATAGGACTTTAAAAATTGAACAGACTCTTATAAACAAATTTAAGCAAATAAATTTCAAATTTAAATGAAATAATCAAATTTCTAGAAAACACAACTTACCAAAATTAACATAGGAAGAAAGAGAATATTTTAATAGTCTATATCTATCCCAATTTGGATGCCTTTTATTTCTGTCTGTTGTCTGATGGTAAAGGTTAGGCTTTGAACAACATGTTGAACATGTTGAACAACAGTGGTGACAGTGGACATCTCTGTCATGTTCCTGACCTTAGGAGAAAAGCTCTCAGGTTTTCCCTGGTGAAGATGATATTCACTGTGGGTTTTTCACATATAGCTTTTATTATGATATTGAGGTATGATCCTTCTATCCCTACACTGCAGACAGTTTTTATCAAGAAAGGATGCTGTATTTTGTCAAATGCTTTTTTCTGCATCTATTGAGAGGATCATATGGTTCTTGTCCTTTCTTTTTTATTAATGTGGTGTATCACATCGATTGACTTGTGGATGTTGAATCCCCTTTGCAGAAGGCAAAATCCCACTCTTCACAGATGACATGATACTCTATGTAGAAAACCCAAAAGACTCCACCCAAAAATTGTTATAACTGGTTTAGGAATTCAGCAAAATCACAGGATATAAAATCAATGCACAGAAGTCAGTTGCATTTCTGTACACTAACAATGAAGCAGAAGAAAGAGAAAACAAGGAATTGATCCCATTTACAGCCACACCAAAAACCATGAGATACCTAGGAATAAACCTAACCAAAGGGGTAAAGGATCTGTACTCTGAAAATTATAAAACACTTATGAAAGGAATTAAGGATAACTCAAAGAAATGGAATAACATTCCATGCTCATGAATTGGAAAAACAAATATTGTTAAAATATCTATGCATTTTACAAAGCAATATACACATTTAATCCAATCCCTATCAAACTACCATCAACATTTTTCATAGAGCTGGAAAAAACAATCCTAACATTTGTATGGAGCCACAAAAGACTCTGACTAGCCAAAGGAATGTTGAAAAAAAAAAAATCTGGAGGCATCACAATTCCAGACTTCACCTGTATTATAAAACTGTAATCATCAAAACAGTATGGTACTGGCATAAAATAGACATAGACCAATGGAACTGAAGAGAGAATCCAGAAATGGACCTTCAACTCTATGGTCAACTAATTTTGACAAAGCAGGAAAAAATATCCAACGGAAAAAAGTCTCTTTAACAAATGGTGTTGGGAAAATTGGACAGCAACATGCAGAAGAATGAAACTGGATCACTTTCTTACATTATACACAAAAATAAACTCAAAATGGATGAAAGACTTAAATATAAGACAGGAATTCATCAAAATCCTAGAGAGAAAACATGTAGAAACCTCTTTGACCTTGGCCACAGCAACTTCTTGCTAGACGTGTCCTCAAAGGCAAGAGAAACAAAAGCAAAAATGAACTAATGGGACCTTGTCAAAATAAAAAGCTTTTGCACAGCAAAGAAAGCAGTCAACAAAACTAAAAGGCAACCTATGGAATGGGGGAAGATATTTGCAAATGTCTTATCAGATAAAGGGCTAGTATCCAAAATCCCTAAAGAACTTATCAAACTCAACACCTAAACAAACAAACAAGAAATCCAATTAAGAAATGGGCAGAAGATATCAACAGACATTTCTCCGAGACATACAGATGGCCACCAGACACATAAAAAAATGCTCAACATCACTAAGCATCAGAGAAATACAAATCAAAAACACAATGAGATACCACCTCAAAAGGGTCAGAATGACTAAAATTAACAACTCAGGAAACAACAGATGTTGGCAAGGATGTAGAGAAAGGGGAACCCTCTTGTGCTATTAGTGGGAATCCCAACTGGTACAACCACTCTGGTAAATAGTATGGAGGTTCCTTAAAAAGTTAAAAATAGAGCTACCCTATGACCCAGCAATTGCACTACATATTTACCCAAAGGATACAAACATAGTGATTTAAAGGGGCACATGCACCCCAGTGTTTAAGGGTGGGTTTTTGTTTTGTTTTGTTTTGTTTTAATTCATGAGAGACAGAGACAGAGAGAGAGAGAGAGAGAGAGAGAGAGAGAGGCAGAGATATAGGCAGAAGGAGAAGCAGGTTCCATGCAGGAAGCCTGACGTGGGACTCTATCCTGGGTCTCCAGGATCACGCCCTGGGCTGAAGGTGGTGCTAAACCACTGAGCCACCAGGGCTGCCCCACCCCAGTGTTTATAGTAGCAATGTCCACAATAGCCAAACTATGGAAAGAGCCCAGATGTCCATCAACAGATTTCAACAGAATGAAATCTTGCCATTTGCAGCGATGTAGATGGAACTAGAGGGTATTACGCTGAGTGAAATAAGTCAGTAGAGAAAGACAAATACCATATGATTTCATTCATATGTGGAATTTTAGAAACAAAACAAATGAACATAGGGGAAGGGAAGGAAAAATAAAATAAGATGAAAATTGAGAGGGAGGCAAACCATAAGTAACACTGAACTCTAGGAAACAAATTGAGAGTGGCTGGAGGGGTGGTGGGTGGAAGAAGGAGATAATTGGATGATAGGCATTAAGTAGGGCACTTGATATAATGAGCACTTGGTGTTACATGAAACTAATGAATCACTAAATTCTACTCTGAATCTAATTTTAAAAGTTTTTAAAAATAGACCATATCTATAAAAAATTAAATTTATTTTTTAAGATTTTATTTATTTATGTGAGAGAGAGAGAGAGAATGAGCACAGGCCAGGGAAGGCAGAGGGAGAAGCAGACTCCCCACGCTGCGCAGGGAGCCCAATGTGGGGCTCAATCCCAGGATCTTAGGATTGTGACCTGAGTCGAAATCAAACACTTAACCAACTGGGCCACTGAGGCACGCCAAAAAATCAATTTTATTAATAAATACATTCTCACAAAGAAAATCTCCAGGCCCAAATATCTTTCCTGGTGATTTTAGCCAATATTTAAGAGAGAAATAGTAACAATTTTACAAAAACTCACCTATATCCTAAGAAAAGAGAGATCCTTTTTTTTTTTTTTCAGGTCTGCATAAGCTTAATACCAAAACCTGGCAGACTTCTAACCTAAAGAATTATAAAATAATATATTTATGTCATTTAAGGCCACTAAGTTTAGGACACCTAAATAGCTCAGTTGGCTAAATGCTCAACTCTTGATTTCAGGTCAGGTCTTGATCTCAGGGTTTATGAGTTCAGGTTCTGTGTTGGGTGTTGAGTCTACTTTAAATAAATAAATAAATAAATAAATAAATAATAAAGAAAAAAGAAAACAAGCCTGGCGGTTATAAAAGACAAATTAAGGAAATTCCAAACGACATAATGTGATAGCAATGACAGAAATCAAATACAACTCATTAATGATAAAACTCTTACCAAACCGGGCATAGAAATGAAATTCTTAATCTGAGAGTGAGTATCCACCAAAACCTTATAACAATTCACATATTTAATGAAGATTTCTCTCTTAGATAGAGAATGAGATAAGTATGCCTTCTAGCATTATTTCTAGTCAACACTGTACAGGAGTCCTTACTCATAAGACAAGGTAAGGAAAATTATTCAAACTGAAAAGCAAAAAATAAAACTACAATTATTCACACATAAAATGATTGTGTGCACAAAAAAATGCAAAACAATCTCGAGGCAACTATTAGAATTAATAATTCAAGATAAAAACACATTAGTAATTTGCAAACAAGATTCTAAGGTGCTGGACATATATTGTTCTTTGATCTGGGTGTGAGTGCATTCATTTTGTGGAAATTCACCAAGCCATCTCATTATAATTTTTAATAATTTTATAGATGTATGTTCATTCATACCTCAGTGGAAATATTATTGGGGTGGAAAAAGACACATAAGAGGCTGCATTGAATAATGATTGAGTGTCAACTCCGAATCTAGACTTCTTCCTGGCTCTGCCTCTCTTACCTATGTGTTTTACACAAGTTACTTAATTTTTTAACCCTTCAGTATCCCTATCTATCATGTGGGATGATAGTATCTACCTAATAGTTTACTGGGAAGATTAAGATAACACAAATAAAGTTCTCGAGACTCCCCAGTGAACATTCAGTAATTATTAACTATTATACCCCATAGCCAAGAGATAAACCACAAACCTAACAAACAGAAGAATTCATACTAGGGATGCCTGGGTGGCTCAGCAGCTGAGCGTCTGCCTTTGGCTCAGGGTGTGATCCCATCCGGGGATGAGTTCCACATCGGGCTCCCTGCAAGGATCCTGCTTCTCCCTCTATCTATGTCTCTGCCTCTCTCCATGTCTCTCATGAATAATAAATAAAATCTTAAAAAATAAAGAAGAAATCACACTGAAGGAACAGAAATAATCAAACAATCCAAAAATGACTTCAAATTAAGTGTAATAAAAGCTTCAAAGTATATCAGAACATAAAAACAGAAATTTATGAAAAACATTCGTAAAAAATTATCAATGGACTATTTTTTTAAAATTTTATGATTTTATTTATTCATGAGAGACACAGAGAAGCAGAGATACAGGAAGAGGGAGAAGCAGGCTCCTTGCAGGGAGCCCGAGGTGGGACTCGATCCCGGGATCCTGGGATCATGACCCAAGCCAAAGGCAGAGGCTCAACCACTGAGCCACCCAGGTACCCCCATTTTTAACATTTTTAAAGAAAAGTATAATTACTGAAAAAAAATTTAATACACAAATTAATTACATGTAAATTAATTACAGGTGAAAAGATTAATAAACAGAAGAATAAACTAAAAACCCTAAATGAAACAGGAAGAATAATAAATTTTTAAAAATGAACAAAAACCATGGAAACCATATTTAGATGCTCCATATTACATCTTATCAGAATTCCAGAGAGAAACTAGAGAGAATAGGGAAGAGGTAATGGATATTCCTATTATACTCAGATTTTTGAGGAGTAGAAAAAAGATTTGATTCCTTAGATGAAAACATATACTGGGTCCCAGGTAGTACAAATAAAGGTAAATTCACACCAAAATATCATTTAAGGGGGCGGGGGCACCTGAGTGGGTCAGTCGGTTAAGTGTTTGAGTCTTGATCTCTGCTCGGGTCATGATCTCAGGGTCATGAGAACAGGCCCTGCAGTGTTCTGTGCCGAGCATAGAGTCTGCTTGAGACTTTTCTCTCTCCCTTTCACTCTGCCTCTCCTCACTGCTCGCATGAGTTCACATGCATGCACACACACTCTCTCTCAAATATATATAATCTATTTTATATATATGTATATAATTTATATATATAATTTAAAATCGCAGACCATCAATAGTAAAAGAAAATCTTAAGAGCTCCCAGGGAGAAAGATTACCTAGGATAGAAAAGATAATCATACTGACACAAATTCTATTCAGCAACAATAGATGCTATGGCATGCTAGAGCTGGTCTGTACCAACTCAAAAAGCTGGTTGTCGAATTTCCAGAAATCTTGTGAGCCACTCATTAAAATATCAGTAGCTTGAAATCACCATATTGGGGATATTCATACCACAGAAACTGACAAATGCTACAAATCAAGATTCTTTTCTCAACCTCCAGAAATCATTTACCAAAACATTACTGAATAAATAAATGCCAGAGATAATAAAAATCTCCAAAATACTGATGGAATACAGATCCTAATATCCTATACTACATGAAACCATCATTTGAGACAGAGGGGGAAAAAGAAAGCATTTTCAACCTAAGTGAGACTAAAAAACTCTTTTATCCACAGAACCGTACCAAAAGAAATACTAAAAGCTATACTTGGGTAGGAAAAAAATAAACCCACAGGCAAAGAATAAAGAAATCAGCAAATTGTATTTTCTTTTTAGCAAACTGTTTTCTTAAATGCAAACAAGTTGAATGATAAATAATTAAATTTATATTTTAAAACAATGTGGAATCAAATAGTATGCATCTACAACATGAAAGAAAACAGTAACAGTAATTGAGGTGATGTTGGAGGGATGTTCAATAGGCTAAAACTTTCGTGTTGTTAAAGAAGAAGATAAAATCAATTGATTTTTAAAGTTCATTAAAACATAGTTTAGTACATTTGAGAATATGTTGGAGATAGCCTAACACATAACACATGCCTAATACATATTTGCTGCATCTACCACCAAAGGAATTAAATCTTTCTTGTTTTTCTTGAGTTTAGAAAACAACACTGAAAAAATAAGGATTGAACACACCATATTCTGTACAAGTATAAAACAACATTAAAATCTGCTATTGTGACGCAACGGTTTAGCGCCTGCCTTTGGCCCAGGGCGCGATTCTGGAGACTCGGGATCGAATCCCACGTCGGGCTCCTGCCTGCTTCTCCCTCTGCCTATGTCTCTGCCTCTCTCTCTCTCTCTCTCTCTCTCTCTGTGACTATCATAAATAAAAATAAAAATAAATAAAAAAATAAAATCTGCTATTGATCTGGGACACCTGGGTGGCTCAGTAGTTGGGCACCTGCCTTCAACCCACAGCGTGATCCTGGAGACCTTGGATCGAGTCTCATATCGGGCTCCCTGCATGGAGCCTGCTTCTCCCTCTGCCTGTGTCTCTGCCTCTCTCTGTGTGTCTCTCATGAATAAATAAATAATTAATTTTAAAAAAAGATTTGCTATTGATGATAGCCAAAAGAGATATGACCTAACATTTAACATCGTAACCATCGGACATGAAATTATAACATGCAATCTTGGTCATTTGTATTCAGTTTCAACTTGTTCTCTTCCTCTGCCGTGTCTACACTCCTGATATGGACTACAAGAGCCTACTAATCTCTCAAAAAAAAGTTCTCAGAACATCATGGATCTGATTTTTTTCTTTACCAACCATATTTTTTTTTTTTACCAACCATATTTTAAGTGGTTCTGTATGGGGTGAGAATTTCTGGCATTGCTGATCCGTTCTCATTCAAGATGTACAGAAATATAATTGTCTCTGTACCAGACTCTGATAACATGAATTCTCCTAGTCAGTTATTCGTTCTTGGAATTACACATTTAATAACGCTGAGATGGGATCTAGAGAAAAAAACAGTTGGGGAGTCGGATACAGAGGGAGAAAGTGCTTTCGAGTGGATTTGATTAATTCCCTTGTAACTTAGGGTTTTTTTTTTAACTTTCCTACAAAAGATAAATTTGCCACAGGATATACCATCACCAACAAAGAAATGCAGGGTAATAGAAAATATTGTCCTGCAGTTATTCTGAATTCTGATTTCATCTAATTAGTTTTCTCATCTGCTTTATAATGTCTTTAATTTAAAGCATATTTAATAATATTTAATATGAATAGACTCTGCAAAGTTCTCATTGAAGTCATCAGCTATTTCCCTGTCCTTGCCCCATCCAGCAGCTCCTTACAACCAGGGTGACCCAGTTTGCCTGGGATATTCCTGGCATAGGACTCTTATCTAGCATAAGTATTAATAATGCATTGTTGCACACTCAGAAGTGTCCTCGTTTAGACAATAAATTTTATGGTCACCCCTCTTATGAGCACACAGTTATGCCTCTCCCAGATCAAGTGTAGATAGAAGCATATTAATATTACTGAGTTCTTGCTTTGATTAAGTAAGGTAGTCACTGGGTTAGACACTATGTAAGTTATTTCAGTTACATCTCAACACTTCCATAGGAGGTAAATAATATTTATTACTAACTCAGAGATGAGGAAAGTAATGTTCACAGAGTATGAAGTGGCCACAAAGCTATATATTGTATGAATGGCTATTCATATATCTTATGAATGGCTAAGTAAGGATCAGATTACAGTCCAAAGTCAAACCTGGGCTCTTCCTCCTGCACCACATTCCCAATGAAAGGAAAATGGATCAGAATGTCAACATCTACCCCTGTAAAATTTGGAAAATCTGTTAGTGCTTCCTACCAGAAGGCAAAGGCATCAGGCATTCATTGGAATGCAATTTTGGGTGGCTATCTGTGGGGCATAATATGCAAAGAGTTCCATAATTTCTCTGGTCCCATGCCATACCTCTTATCCAGCAGTGGAGTCTATTGCCCCTCCTTTAAACCTGGGCTGGTCCCGTGACTGGCTTTAACCAATAGAATGTAGCAAACTTGACACTGCCAGTTCCATGCCTAGGTCCCTTTGCTTTCATGCTACTTTGAGCCAACATGTAAAGAACTCCAGGGTATCTTGATGGAAAAAGAGACCACATGAAGAGAAAGGCTGGTGGAAGAAAACCAAAGCAACCCAGATGACAGGCATAACCAAGGCTCCCAAAATGTAATTGAGGCTATCTTGGACTTATAGCCTCTCCCAGTTCCAGATAAACACAATTGCATAAGTGAGCTTGACCATCTATCTCTTCCCAGTCCTGCCAGGACTTCTTGATTCATAGAATTATAAGCAATTAATGGGTATTGCTTTAATACCCATTAATTTAATACTCAGATTAGGGGAGGTTTGTGATGCAGCAATAGGTACTTAATAAACAATCTCTTTCTCCACTTCCTTATCTTTATTACTCATCTGCAGACCAGATCTCATCTTTCTGGGTCTTTTAGGAAGCCAGGAAATGATGCCCAGGTAGGAAAGTCTGTGCTCTGGAAGCAAAATGGACCAGTAGGTTTATCTCCTGTCAAAATTTCCCAAGCCAGCCTCACCACTTTCCTTTGCCTCAGATAAAATTCTAAGAATTTCCACATTTCTGCTTTATTTTGCTGCACCTCTACCTCATAATTCCAAGGCCACTATCATATCCAATTTGGTTCTTCTCTCAAGGACCCTAAAACTACAATCTTCATATGGCTATTTTTTAGCCTAAGGAAGATCTGCAAATGTTTGTGTATATATATCTGTGTGTATGTACAGTTTTCATTTATATTCCCTAGTTCTCAACTAAGTCAAAATACATTTAATTCCATATATGGTTGATTCATACAACATTAATGTCGAATCTCTTTATATGTCTCCCAGTGCCAACTAGTAATGTACCAATTTCCAATAAGAAGCCCCTTTTATTTCTCTATAAAAATTATTTAATCCAATTTGATTCATTCAGTAGTCACAATATGAATATGGTACATTGACCTGAAGAGCTTATTCAGTATTTTTAAGAGATCTCAACTGTTACCAATGGCAACCAGAGAATCAGCTTGACATCTCAGACTATAAAAATCTTACAGCCCATCTCTATGATGAGCCCAGCAGAGAACTGGGAGGTTTATGACATTTTAATCATTGATAATTTTGGTTGTTGCTGATGAGAAGACTTTTTAATGTGAGGAACTTGGAAAGAGTTCCAAGGAGAGTTGCCAAGGTAATTAAAACAGCCTTGTAAATTGGTTTGAAGAATATGCCAGGCTATCAAAACGACCATCAGCCTATCTGACCCTCCCCTCCCTGGCCACTCCATCTATTCATCAGATGTTATCAGCCTTAATTGAAATTGACAACACAATGATGACAAAAATGTTCTATGGCACATGTAGCACATGCTATATATCCCACAGAAAATGTGACAATAAATAATGAGATAGATCATTTATGCCCTCCCAACTCCTTAAAGTTTTAGGTAGCTTATGTTAAAAGTGCAATGAAAATAATCCACAAAGTTAATATAAAGCAATAGCCAGGCTTGGACATTTTAAAATGCATAAGAGAGGATGTAAAAGAGTAGAAATTAAGCCCCCAAAAAATTATAAATAAATAAACATAGGCTATATGGATATAAGTATAGCCTTGGCTATATAGCATGGAGGAGAGCTGGCAGGAGAAGAAAGGAAAAATACACTCATGGTGAAATGTCATGGGAAGATAGGGAGGAAGAGAAAGTGGAGGCAGAGTACCAAAATATACTGGGGTTCAGTCTCCATAAAGTGTCTGATTTAATCTTCCAGGAAGTAATTAAAAAGCTGATTCGCAGAGTCCTAATGACTTACCCAAAATCTCACAACCAGAAAGTATTCAAACTATATGTCCAACCTAAAGCCATATGATTCCAAAGCCAATACTCCTTCCCAAACATTCTCAGTCAACAAGGAATTTATTCAAGGGCACTAAGCAATAGGATAAATACTTGTATGCAAAGCAATTCTTTTATCCATGCAAAGGTGTTCCTTGTGGGTCTATTTTCAGAGGACAAGTATGCTCCAGTGATAAGACATTTGTAAACAATGATTAGAGGAACAGCATACAGAGTAGGCAAAGAAAATTTGAATCCCAGTAGCATCACCTCCTAGCTGTGTGACCTTTAGCAATTTACTACAACTCTTGGGGTTTTAGTTTCCCTGTCAGAGAAGTGAGAACCTTTATGCCTAGTTGATTGAATTGTGAAAGGGTGACATAAAATAACATGATGCAAATTGCTTGGCATAGAGTTCTGAACACAGTAGAACATAATAAATGTAGACTATAATAATCTATTTTATTTTCACCCCAATATCTAGGATTATTAAATTAAGATGGCCAGTGATTTTACCGAGGTATATACAGGTAAAACGACATGTTCTCTGGGATTTTCTTCAAAATGCTTTAAGTAGGAGAGTGAAGGGAATATTATGTGAGAATAGAGAAAACAAAATCAACAAATGGTAATGACTATTGAAATTAGGTGAAACTGGTACAGTGGGTTCATTATACTATCTCTATTTTTGTGTATATTAAAATTTTCCCACAATAAAAGTTTTGAAAAATGTTCATGGTTAGTACCCAGAGGACATATATGTTGGTTGAAAATTGCCAGGACTAAAGACTAAGAAAAAGATAATATTAAATTCTAGGGAAGTCTAGCCTCTTCTCGGAAGGCCTTGCAGATCTGTTCCAGATTTGGAATGAGTACACTCTTAAACCCAAGCTGTGCAGCATGAAATTGAAGGGGTGCCCTTGTCCTTCAAAAGTTTGAAGATAGAAGTTACCAATCTCCAGAGCTAAAACTAATTATTTTCCAAACACCTACTTTCTCCCCATTTGTATCCATTGGCATCATCCGACATTTTTATCCTTTCTATTCCTACTACAGACCCCTCCCCACAACAGACACAACTTTCCTGTCCCTGTAAATACCGTTCTACCTGCCTGAGATTACAGCCAAAGTTTCTAAGGTTGGTCTTCCCCAAAACTCCTGCAAATGATCTTTTCTCCATGCCTTTGAATATTTGAAATGCATTTCTTGAATTAAACGAAATAGCATTTTTTAAAGGCATATGTGTTCTTAAGAAGGAAAACACATTGTTACCCATCTGTATAAGTTAATTGATTGTAAGTTGAGCAGCATGAGAGTTTGGGGTGTGGAAATTGTGGAAAGGAGAATGTGTTCAGAAAGAGGAGGTCATACTGAGAGGCAAATTTCACAGTTTAGTTCTACTATGCTTCCCCAAAAACTGTCTTATGTCTATATCCTGCCTTCCTGTTTCTTACCAAGATTTACCTGTGCATTGTCTCATGATAGCCCACTTTGTTTTTTAAGCTAGATAATAATGACCAACCTATGCCTGGTAAGGTAAAAATGGCTAACACAATATACATGCCAAGATGGGAATCTCCTATGGAGACACTGGGTCCACGGATTAAAAACATAGACCTTAGCATCATAGTACCTAAGAAAAAAATAGAGAGCAAAGAGTTGTATATTTCATTTATCAGTGCCATAAGATAAAATGCTAGACTTTTATTTATGCTATTAAAAATCATCTGTGTATTTGTTTTCTGAAATTAGATTGGACTATAAAGGTACACCCTTCACCAGCTAATTTTACTTCTTCATTTCACCATGTCAATGTGTCACTCTACAGCCACATGTGAACCCACCTTAACAAAGTAGAATTTAATGAATCCAGTTCCCTTTAACATTTTCTCATAAGCATAAGTAGTGACAGGACCAGTATTTCTAAAACCTTGGTAATGAGTTGCAGCCCAGATAGAATATGTCATTATTTCGGTTTCATCCAAATTCTACAATTTATTCAATCATTGTCTTTGGCTCTTTGCATAAGTAGACTGAAGATATTTGTTTCCAATTAAGTTTTTTTATGCAACTTGAAATTACTTTCAGTGTTAGTGATATTTTTCTTTGAGAAATCAACAGCTATATGAGAAAGAAAAAATTTAGATAAACATCATCTTAGATTTCAGCCACACACACACACAAAAAAAACCCGTTTATTACCAACCCAACCCACTCATTCGTTATCCCTCTTTTAGATAGAAGCCATAAAAGATCAAGTCAAAGCATTGTATTAAGAAACACTGGAGCTCAGGGATGCCTGGATGGCTCAGTGATTGAATCTGCCTTCGAAGGGCCCAGGGCGTGTCCCAGGGTCCCAGGATCGAGTCCCACATTTGGCTCTCCTAGAGGAGCCTACTTCCTCCCCTGCCTATGTCTCTACCTCTCTCCCTGTGTCTCTCATGAACAAATAAATAAAATCTTAAAAAAAAAGAAAGAAAGAAACATTGGAGCTCGGACTTAGAGCATACATGGCCAGAGACACTACCAACCAGACTTGGAGCAAATCAGAGGCAGTTAATAATACAGCTCTTCAAGTCTACAATAAAAAATGGCATCCAACAAATCAAAAAGCAGACTCTTAACTATAGAGAACAAACTGATGATTAAAGATCACACTTACCTTGATGAGCACTGAGTAATATATGGAATGTTGAATCACTATACTGTACACCTAAAACAGATATAGCACTGTATATTAACTATACTGGAATTAAAGTAATCTTTAAATGGCACCCAATAAAACTACATTGCAAAAAGTGAGAGAGAAACAGAATGGAAAGAGTAAAAACTGGAAGAGACAGAACCTGAAGAATCTTGGTAGAAAAAGTACCGACAGACACTGGTGAATGGGAAGTATTCAGTATTTCCTGAAGCGGAAGGGGACTTACTGACAATGCTGACAATACTTGGGAACCTCAAGAAAATTTAGATTGTCCAGAGTTAATTGATTCACTTATTAATTTATTAATCCTCAAAACCTGATACAAAAGAAGACCTTCATCTGACAGCGAATGCAATGACAGCAAATCAAAGAAAAGAAATGCAGCTGAGAAACTGAAAGGCTTTGCCATAGGTCTTGATCCTGAACAATTAGTGCCACAGACAGCAGTGGTGAATTAATGTTTGCCATTCATGGAAAGATTCAGATGAGGCAGAGCTGATGCTGGCAAAAGAGACAAATATGAAGTGTACTCAAATTGTAATTGCTTTCTATGAAGAGAGATGAACCTGGCATTCTTATGTGGAAGACAAAGCTCAGTAATTATTTTCATTATATATATATATATATATATATACACAACTAATATATATATAGTCTGGGTTTTTATGTCTATTAGCATAAGTACATAACGACATTCTAATGAAAATCAAGTTTGATATGTTTTGAAGTATTATTGGGGGAGTAATAGCAGAGTTTTTTGCAATACAGCACTGATTATTTTGTGGATTTTGGGGGGGTTTCTTGTAACCTGCTTTTTTTTCAAGTTTTTATTTAAATTCCGGGTAGTTAATATACACTATAATATTAGTTTCAGGTGTAGAATTCAGTGACTCATCACTACATACAACACCCAGTGCTCATCACAAGTGCCCTCATTAATACCCATCCCCTATTTCACTTATTCCCCCACCCACCTCCCCTCTGGTAACCCTCGGTTTGTTCTCTATAGTTAACACTCTGTTTCTTGGTTTTCCTCTTTTTCCCCTCATGTTCATTTGCTTCATTTCTTAAATTCCACATATAAGTGAAATTATATGGTATTTGTCTTTCTCTGACTGACTGACTTCTCTTAGCATAATACCCTTTAGTTCTATCCACATTGTTGCAAATGGCAAGATTTCATTCTTTTGATAGCTGAGTAATATTCCATTGGATACATGTACATCTTTAACCATTCATCAGTCAATGGATGTTTGGCCTCTTTCCATGATTTGGCTATTGTTGATAATGATGCTATAAACATCAGGGTGCATGTGCCTTAAATCTGTATTTTTGTATCCTTTGGGTAAATACCTAGTAGTGCAATTGCTGGATCATAGGAAATACTATTTTTAACTTTTTGAAGAAACTACATACTGTTTTCCAGAGTGGTTGTACCAATTTGCATTCCCACCAACAGTGTTAAGAGCTTCTCTTTCTCCACATCCTCCCCAGCTTCTGTTGTTTCCTGTGTTAATTTTAGCCATTCTGACTGGTGTGAGGTGGTATCTCATTGTGGTTTTTGATTTGCATTTCCCTGATGATGAGTGATGTTGAGCATTTTTTCATGTGTCTGTTAGCCATCTGGATGTCTTTTGCAAAAATATCTATTCATGTCTTCTGCCCATTTCTTACCTGGGTTAGTTGTTTTGTAGGTGTTGAGTTTGATAAGTTCTTTATAGATTTTGGAAACTAACCCTTAATCAGATATGTCATTTGCAGTATCTTCTCCCATTCTGAGCATTGCCTTATAGTTTTGTTGATTGTTTCCTTTACTGTGCAGAAGCTTTTATCTTAATTAAATCCCAATAGTTCATTTTTGCTTTTGTTTCCCTTGCCTCAGGAGACGCATCCAGTAAGAAGTTGCTATGGCCAATGTCAAAAAGGTTACTGACTGTGTTCTCCTCTAGGATTTTGACGGATTACTGTCTCACATTTAGGTCTTTCATCCATTTTGAGTTTATTTTTGTGTATGGTATAAGAAAGTGGTCTAGTTTCATTCTTTTGCATATTGCTGTCCAGTTTTCCCAACACTATTTGTTGAAGAGACTTTTCTATTGGCTATTCTTTGCTAGATTAGTTGACCAAGGTTCATTTCTGGGTTTTCTGTTCTGTTCCATTGATCTACGTGTCTGTTTTTACACCAGTACTATATTGCCTTGATCAATACAGCTTTGTAATATAATTTTAAGTCCAGAATTGTGATGCCTCTAGATTTGCATTCCTTTTTCCAGATGGCTTTGGCTATTTGGGGTCTTTTGTGGTTCCATACAAATTTTAGGATCATTTGTTCTAGCTCTATGAAAACTGCTGGTATTTTGATAGGGATTACATGAAATGTGTACATTGCTTTGGGTGGGAATAGACATTTTAAAAATATTTATTCTTCCAATCCATGAGCATAGACTATTTTTCCATTTCTTTGTGTCATCTTCAATTTCTTTCATTAGTGTTTTATAGTTTTAAGAATATAGATCTTTTACCTCTTTCATTAGGTTATTCCTAGGTATCTCATGGTTTTTGATGCAATTGTAAATGGGATCAATTCTTTGATTCCCCTTTCTGCTGCTTCATTATTGGTGTATGGAAATGCAAAAGATTTCTGTATGTTGATTTTTTAACCAGCAATTTAATTGAATTTGCGTATCAGTTGTAGCAATTTTTTGTTGAGCCTTTAAGATTTTTTAAAAGATTTATTTTTCATGAGAGACACTGATAGAGAGTCAGAGACAAAGGCAGAAGGAGAAATAGGCTCACTGCAGAAATTCCGATGTGATCCCAGAACTCTAGGATCACACCCTGAGCCAGAGGCAAACATTCAACCACTGAGCCACCCAGATGTCCCCCTTTTGAATTTTCTACAGAGTATCATGTCATCTGCAAATAGTGAAAGTTTGACTTCTTTGCTGATTTGAATGCCTTTTATTTCTTTCATTGTCTGATTGCTGAGGCTAGGACTTCTAGTAGTATGTTAAATAACAGTGGTGAAAAAAAATAAATAAAAATAAAAAAAAAAAAATAACAGTGGTGAGAGTGGACATCCTGTCTTGTTCCTGACCATATAGGAAAAGCTCTCAGTTTTTCCCCATTGAGGAGAATAATAGCTGTGGATTTTTCATATATGGCCTTTGTGATGCTGAGGTATGTTCCCTCTATTCCTACTTTGTTAAGGGTTTTTATCATGAATGGATATTGTACTTTGTCATATGCTTTTTCTGTATCTATTGAAAGGATCAGATGGTTCTTATCCTTTCTTTTATTAATGTGGTATATCCTGTTGATAGATTTGTGAATACTGAACCACCCTTACAGACCAGGAATAAATCCCATTTGATTGTGGTGAATGAGTCTTTTAATGTGCTGTTGGATTCAATTTGTTAGAATTTTTCTGAGAATTTTTGCTTTGATGTTCATCAGGGATATTGGCCTTTAGTTCTCTTTTTTAGTGGAGTATTTGTCCAGTTTTGGGATTAGGGTAATGCTGGCCTCATAGAATGAGTTTGAAAGTTTTCTTTCCATTTCTATTTTTTTTAATAGTTTGAGAAAATAGTATTAATTATTCTTTAAATGTTTAGTAGAATTCCCCTGGACTTTTGTCTATTGGGAGATTTTTGAATACTGATTCTATTTCCTTGATGGTTATCGGTGTGTTCAAGCTTTCTATTTCTTCCTGTTTCAGTTTTGGTAATGTATATGTTTCTAGGAACTTAACAATTTCTTCCAGATTGTCCAACTTGTTGCCATACAATCTTTCATAATGTTCTCTCATAATTGTTTGTATTTCTGTGGTGTTTGTTATTTCTCCTCTTTCATTTGTGATTGTATTTACTTCTGCCCTTTCTTTTTTCATTTTGATAAGTCTGGCTAGGGGTTTGTAAATTTTATCAATTTTTTCAAAGAAGAACCAGCTCCTGGTTTCAGTGATCTGTTCTACTGTTTTCTTTGTTTCTATATCATTTATTTCTGCTCTCATCTTTATTGTTTCCCTTCTTCTGTTGACTTTAGGCTTTGTTTGTTGTTCTTTCTCTAGCTCCTTTAGCTGTAAGGTTAGGTTGTGTATTTGAGAATTTTCTTGCTTCTTCAGGTAGGCCTATATTGCTAAATACTTCCCTTTTATGACCACTTTTGCTGCATCCCAAAGCTTTTGGATCATCATGTTTTCCTTTTTTATTGTTTCCATGTGTTGTTCTTTTTTTTATTTCCTCTTTGATTTCCTGGTTGACCCGTTCATTCTTTAGTAGCATCTTGTTTAACCTCCATGTATTTGTGGTCTTTCCAAATTTTTTCCTGTAGTTGACTTCAAGTTTCCTAGCGGTGTGGCCAGAAAATATGCATGATATGATCTCAATCTTTTTGTACTTTTTGAGGCCTTATTTGTGACCTAATAGGTGATCTATTCTGGGGAATGTCCCATGTGCACATGAAGAGAATGTTTATTCTGCTGTTTTAGGATGAAATGTTCCAAATATATCTGTTAAGTTCATCTGGTCCAGTGTGTCATTTAAAGCCCTTGTTTCCTTATTGATTTTCTGCTTAAATGATCTGTCCATTGATGTGAGATGTTGAATTCCTCTCCTATGATTGTATTATTATCAATGATTTCCTTTACGTTTGTTAATATTTGTTTTACATAGTTGGGTGCTCCATGTTGGAGGCACAAATATTCATAATTGTTAGGTCTTCTTGGTGGATAAGTCCCTTTATATATATTATACATATATATATTATATAATATTATCATATTTATGATGATTCATCTCTTGTTATAGTCTTTGGTTTAAAATCTAGTTTGTCTGGTATGCATAATCTACTCCAGCTTTCTTTTGACTTCCATTTGCATGATAAATATTTCTCTATCCCCTCACTTTCAATCTGTATGTATCTTTACGTCTAAAATTAGTCTCTTATACATAGGAAACAAACTGAGCATTATTGGAGGGGAGGGAAGTGGGGGGACAGGGTAACTTGGTGATGAACATTAAGGAGGACATGTGATATAATGAACACAGGTTATTATATAAGACTGATGAATCACTGACCCCTACCTCTGAAATCAATAATACATTATATGTTAATTTATTGAATTTAAATATATAAAAATAAATAAATAAAATTTGTCTCTTATAAGCAGCATATAGATGGATCCTGTTTGTTTGTTTTTTTAAGATTTTATTTATTTATTCATGAGAGACGGGGGGGGGGGGGGCGCGAAGAGACAAAGGCAGAGGGAGAAGCAGGCCCCATACAGGGAGCCTGACATGGGACTCGATCCCGGGTCTCCAGGATCACGCCCTGAGCTGAAGGCAGTGCTAAACTGCTGAGCCACCTGGGCTACCCCTTTTTTCTTTTTTTCTTTCTTTTTTTTTTTAAGATTTTATGGGTCCTTTTTTTTATGCATTCTGACACCCTATATCTTTTGATTAGAGCATTTAGTAAATTTACATTCAGAGTAATTATTGATAGATATGTACTTAGTGTCATTATATTACTCGTTTTGTCATTGTTTCTGGAGATTTTTCTCTATTCCCTTCTCATCTTTGTCACCTTTGGTCTTTCTTTCCCCCTCTGAGTCCCCTTTAATATTTCTGCTTTAGTGGTCAAAAACTCCTTTAGTGTTTGTTTGGGAAACTCTTTATCTCTCCTTCTATCCTAAATGATAGCCTTGCTGGATAGATAGAGGATTCTTGGCTTCAGATTTTTCTCATTCAGCACATCGAATATATCATGTCACTTTTTTCTGGCCTGCCAAGGTTCTTTGGAGAAATCCGCAGCTAGCCTTATGGATCTTCCTTTGTAGGTTAAGAACTTCTTTTGTCTTGCTGCTTTTAGGATTTTTTTCTTTATCACTACATATTGCAAAGTTTACTACAATATGTTGTGCTGGTGTCCTGCTTTTGTTAATGTTGATAGGAGTTCTCTGTGTCTCCTGGATTTGTGTATCTGTTTCCTTCCCCAAATTAAAAAAGTTTTCACCAACTGCCTGCAGTGGGCAGTGTTTGCACCTTGGTCAGAGTGTATAGAGTTTTAACTAGGCATGCTCTGGTTGGCTTGTTAAATGAGACCTGATACTACTTACACTAGAACTGAAGCATTGCTGAACTCTATGGTCAATAGACATGGTGCATACAGATGTTCTGCTGGTCTTCTGGGGAGGGGGCCTGCTGCACTGGTCCTCAGGAACATTTGCCCAAGAAAAGCAGTACCAGCAGAGCACAGGGATATGGGACTTGGTGTAAGCAGGTTAGGCAGCCAGTTTTGGCACTGTGCTGTTTACTGAAATTGGTCTGTGCTGAGGGAAGCACAGGGGAGGGAAATGGTGGCAGCCATCTACTTTGTCCCCAGAGAGGGGCTTCCATGCTTGCTGCTTTTAGGGAAGTACTCCCAGAAGAGTGAGTACTTTCTCCTCTTGCATCTCAGGCATTTTTCAGATGGCTGTTTTCATCTTCTCTGCCCTAGGTTGCTTGTCTGTCTGGAGCACTGCAGTGCACTTTGGGCTCTATCCCAGCTGAGACTGCTGACTTTTAAAATTCCAAACTTTAGAGACGCCCTGTAGCAAGGGTCTCGCTGTGCTGATGCAGGTTTGACCAAGAAGGGCAATTGTACTAAAATGCAGGGACATGGGATTTGGAGTAAAACAGGCTAAACAGTCAGTGTCTGGGTTAGCTGCCTGCCCTCAGCAGGTGTCTCTTGGCTTGTGCTGAGGTGTTGGAGAGGGAATTAAAGACCCCCATCCAGTTCTTTTATCCCTGAAGAAGTGTCTCTGCAAACACCACCTCTCACAGATGTGCTCCAAGAAGAATGAACAGTTTTTCCCCATGTGCCTTAGGCGATCATCACATCACACTGACTGCCCTGGGAATTGCTTGCATGCCTTCTCTCCAGGAGCAGGGCAGCACCCTCAGGGCTCTATCCCAGCCAAGTCCATTGATCTCTAAAACTCCAGTCTTTGAGCACCTCTAGTTGCAAAAACTCATGAAAATCAGCCCCTTTCTTTCTCCCAGCCAATGGCTTTGGGGAAGTGTTCTCCTTGTGCATATCCTGTGTGCTCCACTCTTTTTCACCTTTCTCTGCAACCAAGGCTCCCTCTCCTCTGCAGCACCTGTGTACATTTCTTCCCCAAACCATGTCCCCACACTTCCTACCTTCCTCTGTGTGGACTTTTCTCTTCCTCTAGTTGTGCAGATCACTCTGTCAGTCCTCAGGTTGATTTCTTGGGTATTCGTATTTAACTTCTATATGCCTAAGGACCATTCTGGTTTTTTGGCTATTTGGAGTCGTTTTTTTTTTTTTTTGTTTTGTTTTTGTTTGTTTTTTTTTTTGTATATATATATATCACATATATAAGTGCATTTATTTTCCTTCATTCCTTTTTCTTTCTTTTCCTTTCTTTTTCTTCCTTTTTAAGCATTCACCAAAACAAAACATTTCATAACCATGGATAGCCCATGTTTCTGGGATGCCATCATTTGGAGCAACCTAAGAAATAAATCACTACAAGTTAGGTTGACATTTTTCCTCAAGCTCTAACCTTTCAAATCAAATAGATGATTCTGTAATGAGTTGGACAATTTAAATATAATGTAAATGATTTAAATTGGACAACTTAAAAGCAGTCATGTCAGAATCCATATCCATATCTACATTTAAATAAATGCAAGTTTATTTGAAAAACCCCTTAAAGGAAAATTTTATCACTACCAACAATTTCTCCACCCAAATGAGAAAACTAGAGAAGTTCTAGTGTGTTTTAATTAAGTAAGCAAAATTAATTACATAGACATTTATAAGGTCCTTCCAGTGAACTACTCCTTTACAAGTTGAAATCCCTAGAAGAGACTGACTAAATGGGGCAAAATGGGACTAAAAGGTCATGATTCATGGTATGCCTAAGACTTCATTCATGAAAACCTAATCATAATCAGATGGCCGGAGATGTTGGCAATTGAGGACCTATTGGAATAAATGGGTGAACAGACTTTTGGAATTCAAATTCTTGACCTGCACGTGTTTTCTTTATCCCAACTCATTTCTTACACGTAGGCTCAATCTTCTCAGAATTTGGGTTAATGGTTCAGCAGAAGCCAGGAAAAAACAGTAACTTTGTAGTAATCAAAGTGTTATCCAGCTATATTTTGCTCACTTTATTATAAACAGTAATCAATAAACAGTTTTATATTCAGAAAGAAAAAGAAACAATGTATTCTTTCCTAAAAAATTCTAGAAAAATTATTTGACCTTTCTCTTTTTTCTCACAAATATAACTGAATCCCAGAGGTATTTAGACCTAGTCCCTTAGTCTGCAATTACCTTCGTGGCTTGCTTGTGGTTGAAAGCTTTCCACAAATCATTTGGGTCTCTATGCATTGCTCCAGTTACCACGTTAACCTTAGTAACTTGACTGCAGCTAACAGAACTCACATATGTATCTTTCTTGCTGCCAGTCTTTCATGCCCACACCTTATTACTAAAGCAATTCAAAGAACTGTATTCTGAAAAGAAAAAACAAAATTATTTGCATGTTATTGTCCCCTTCTAGATTTCTCACTTCAATTGAATGGGACATGCTTACAGCCCTAACCAGACTGATTATTCCCTTGGGCTACTCCATCTGTATATTGTAGATTCTATTTTTCCATTGATCACCTTTTGATTACAGTTCTTCACTAAACTGTCGATCGCCCTTCTCAGACAAGGCATTTCTTTAAAGCAAGAATCATCTTTCATATGCCTCTAAAACTCTGGTACAATCCCTGGCACACAGGAAACACTCAAAAGTTAGCACTGAGTGAACATATGGCTCATACAATATAGTGTCCTGTGAAGTAAAATTATGTCTGACACAGGAATTTTCATGTCAAATTTGATATTCTTTTTTTCCCTCTTCAAGTAGGCTCCATGCCCAACAGGGGGCTTGAACTAATGACTCCAAGATTAAGAGTCACATGCTCTACCAACTGAGCCAGCCTGGCACCAATGCTCTTAACTTTAACTGCTATGTATCTAAATATGGATTTAAAGTACATATTTAGGGGTGCCTGAGTGTCTCAGTGGTTGAGCATCAACCTTCCACTCAGGGTGTGGTCCTAGAGTCCCTGGATTGAATCCCACTTTGGGCTCTCCTGGAGGAGACTGCTTCTTCCTCTGTCTATGTCTCTGCCTCTCTCTCTCTGTGTCTCTCATGAATAAATAAAATATTTTTTAAAAAATAAAGTACAGGGCAACCCCCGTGGCTCAGTGGTTTAGCACCGCCTTCAGCCCAGGGTGTGATCCTGGAGACCCGGGATTGAGTCCCACGTCCGGCTCCCTGCGTGGAGCCTGCTTCTTCCTCTGCCCGTGTCTCTGCCTCATTCTCTCTCTCTCTGTATCTGTCATGAATAAATAAAATCTTTTTTTTTTAAAAAAAGTACATATGTATATAGCTCTGTTGGCCCTTTCTATCTGCCTTCCATTCTAGGAAATTTCCTTCATTTCTCTGGGCATATCTTTCACTCCACTTCTCATTCCAAGAGATTGGATTTTCTCCTAAAACCCTGCTAATCAAATGTTACAATTTCTGTATCTGTTCTTCTTAACTCCATATTCATACATTTGTCCATTTTCTCCATTTATTTATCTCTTCATCTCTTTGTGCTATGTTCTAAGAAATTTGTTTAGCTTGAATCCTCAGCTGTATCCATTGGTTCATCCATTAAATTTTTCCCAAAATTATTTTCTATTGAATTAATTTATATATTGTAATATGTACAGGTTTTAAGTATAGAATTTTGGCAAATGTATAAAGTCACCTTTCATGAAAGAACTCAATTTATTGTTACCCATAAATCCATGCTGGAAAAATGAATAATTGAACTTCAGTAAAAAGAAAATGAAGCTCAGTGGAATAAGTAGGTATATGAAATATTACAAAAATGTATTCTTCAGTCTAAATAATTGTCGGTTAAAATACCCAAATAACCTGAAACTAAATTCCAGTTGAAATCAATACAGGAAATGAGGAAATAGGAGGAAGCAGAAGACATAAAAGCATACTACATTTTTCATATTGTTTTAATGGAAGGCTATGTAGATACTAATTAACTCTACACATTAGAATATATTCAATGGCTTGTGTTAAAATTTAAGAGTAATCACAACAGAGTAACAAAGAAGTAGGTGATCCAATAGACTATTTTGGTAAGGCCATTGTGAAAAGGTAATATTTGAATTGAGACCCAAAGGGCGAGAGGATCTTACTATGCAAAGTAGGGAAAAAATATTTCAGACAGAGGAAACAAGCATGCACAAGGGTCCAGAGGCAGTAATGGGATTGGCATGTTTGAGGAACAGGGAGGAAGCCAGTATAGCTGGGCTCTGGGAAGAGTGAGAAAGAAGCAGTTAGATCTGACAGATAGCAAAGAGCCACCATGAAAGGCCTTTAGACAATGTCAAAGTTTTGGATTTTATTCTAAGTTCTGAGGGAAGCCTTTGAAGTGTTTTAAGCAAGGACTGGGTTTGTCTGATTTATGTTTTTATGAAATAACTATAGAGAACAAGTTACAGAGGAAGAAAAATGGAATTCAAGAGACTAGGTCAGAGGTGATGGGAACTGGGTTAGGAGACAGCATTGGAGACAGAGTGACGTAGAGGGATTGGGCAAATATTTTAGAGGGTACACCAGCAGTCCCTGCCAATGGACTGGATATGAAGGGGTGACAGAGAGAAGAAAACTAAAGATATCTCCCAGGTTTCTGGTTTTCACAATTGGTGAATGTGTCCTATAAGCAGGTGAATGGTTTGCATAACTGGGTGGTCCTCACTGATCTGGGAAAGGGCTCCATCTGAGAAGAGAACAGGGAGTGGGGTGGAAAGCCACAGACCTATTCCAAACTGTAAATAGGAAGATGCCCTGGTAGATGTCCAACTGCAAATGTCTGTGCACAAAAGACATACAAACATGGCATTCCTGAACAGTTCAGTGGTCCTCACACATAGGTGACTGGTGAGATGACCTACAGGAAAGCATGGACAAACAAGGCCCAGGGTGGAGTGCCCATGCTCTCCAACTGTTAATAATTGAAAGAGAAAAGGACAGGTACAAAGCAGACTGAGAAGCAGCTGCCATATGAAAGAAGGTAAACCTCTGTACATCAAACGATCATTTAATATATAAGGTATTTCGTCCAGCTCCAATTAATATTTAAGAATTCCACCCAAAGGAAAAAATCCTAATACATGCTGAGATTTTAGTTATGTGACTCAGTTCTTTCCATAATCCTGGCTCCTAACTAAAAATTGCCCTGTGGGAACTTTATCCTCCTTTTCCAAAATATACCTCTTAGAGAATGTTCCCATCCAACTTCTAGGGTTGTTAAAAGTTCTAGAAATAATACACATAAATACTTGGCACAAAGTAGCATCAATGAATAGTAGCCACATAATAACATTTTTAATTCTTCTCTGAGAAAACCTAAAAATCTTACTTTCATTGTAATTGAAGAACCCCTCTGCAGATCCATTAAAATATATACTGGTAATATAGGACTAGAGACTGGCATCAGAGCTTTGAAAAATAGAAAGAGAAATAAAGGGAAATACAAATCAAAACCACAATGAGATACCACCTCACACCGGTGAGAATGGGGCAAATTAACAAGGCAGGAAACAACAAATGTTGGAGGGGATGCGGAGAAAAGGGCATTGTAAGGGCAACCCTCTTACACTGTTGGTGGGAATGTGAACTGGTGCAGCCACTCTGGAAAACTGTGTGGAGGTTCCTCAAAGAGTTAAAAATAGACCTGCCCTACGACCCAGCAATTGCACTGTTGGGGATTTACCCCAAAGATACAGATGCAGTGAAACGCCAGGACACCTGCACCCCGATGTTTATAGCAGCAATGGCCACGATAGCCAAACTGTGGAAGGAGTCTCGGTGTCCAACGAAAGATGAATGGATAAAGAAGATGTGGTTTATGTATACAATGGAATATTACTCAGCTATTAGAAATGACAAATACCCACCATTTGCTTCAACGTGGATGGAACTGGAGGGTATTATGCTGAGTGAAGTAAGTCAGTCGGAGAAGGACAAATATTGTATGTTCTCATTCATTTGGGGAATATAAATAATAGTGAAAGGGAATATAAGGGAAGGGAGAAGAAATGTGTGGGAAATATCAGAAAGGGAGACAGAACGTAAAGACTGCTAACTCTGGGAAACGAACTAGGGGTGGTAGAAGGGGAGGAGGGCGGGGGGTGGGAGTGAATGGGTGACGGGCACTGGAGGTTATTCTGTATGTTAGTAAATTGAACACCAATAAAAAATAAATTAAAAAAAAAAAGAAAGAGAAATAAAATATGCTCTATGGCTTCACATATTTTTACCATCTGCTACAATGATTCTCAAACCTAGAGACACAAAACAATCATTTGGTAAACCTTGAGGAAAAAATACAGATTCTATGCACTACACCAGTAAACTTTGATTCAGTAAATGTGAAGTCCAAGAATCCAATTATACTATTCCTACTTATGCACAATGACTCTGATTGACAAAGATGTAAGACCCACTAGTTGAGTAAATGAGAACTCTTAGCAGGATTCCAAGTCCATGGTCCAGCATCACAGCGTGGCAGGGAAGGGAAATAAAATGTAGGACCGCTGACCAAGAAGGTACTTTTCAACATTCATTTCCCTCCACATGGATTATAATTCAAGAATTGTATTTTACACAGAAGTACAGCCCAGGGGAAAATGAGGCATGCTGAAGGGGAAGTGTGGCAAGAAATAAGCCACCATAACTTTGCAAGAAAATACAGAACCTTCACTATGGCTCTTAAGTCATAAACTAAAAGAGATCACTGAAATTTCTGGAATGATGTCACCAAACAGTAAACTAGCCCAAGCCCAGGTACCTGACAAAGATTGACAATTAGACAGCTATCCACAAACAAAAGAAGACCTGAGAGAGGTCAGGAGTCCACTCAAGAAACTTCAGCAACACAATGGAACAAAAACCCTGAGAATAACCACACAAAAAGGGAAGGGAAAAACAGCTTCATTTTGGCTGCATCATCCCATTCCCCAGGCTAGTGCTGCTCAGTACAAGAGAGAACTCTCCAGCTAGAAAGAGTTTTCCTCCCCAGAAAACAGAGAGCAGAATTCTGCCTTTCAGGAGTGCTTTGGTTTTACTCCATCCAGAGACTGACAAAGCTAAGGTATATAGAACTGGCTAGGAACAAGGATGAAGGCAGGAGCTACCATTATTGGCCATGGGCAGGAGTGACATGGTTCCTGGTACCCTGCTCTGCAGAGGACCCAGCTACTTTCACCACTGAAGAAACCAGTGGCCACTATAGCTGTGGACTCCTGTAGATTTCAATGATTTTTACCCTACAGGTATTTGCATACCCAGATGCCAGACATCTGAATTCCTTCTGGTCCCTAATGGAGCCTGAGATCCACGCCAGTAGCCAGCCCAGTCCTCTGAGGCTGCATGAGTGCAAGATAACCGGCCTAGACACGCACAGCTGACCCATACCACTGTGTGCACACTTGGAGCTAGCCCATCCAGCTGTGTACTTGCATGCCACAAGTCTAACTCTTGTCACCGGTATCTACTACTGTGTGCATACCCATGGTGAGATCTTGCAGTCGGGAAGAACATACATATAACCAAGGCCCCACAGCTGCTTGTGGACATATATTTAGCCCTACCTCCAGTTGCTGGCCTACACCAATGCAAACACTAATAGCAAGCCCCCCAGCAGTGCACCTGCATGCCTCCTGCCCAACCCTCGTCACCAGCCTCCACTTCTTTGTGCATGCTGTTGGGAGACCCTGTAGCTGTAAGGAATACATACCAACATCTAGCGCCACACAACTACCAGTGCACCCCCAGTTGACCCAAGCCTTTGCTACTGGCCCTAGCCCCCACCATTATAGGTATACTTGCAACCAGCCCTTCTCATTATACAAGCAGTTGCAGCTGGCCCCTACAGTTGAATGTGCACATAGCCAGCTCTGGCCACCACCACTACCCATGCTGGCCCCTAACTGCTGGACCTGGAGGCATTGCTGAAGACATCAAAGCCTTTGCAGCCACTGTGAAGCTCCACACTCTTGACAAGGTCTATGCACTTATTGATGTTGTGGACCTAAGCAGCCTAACATCACACTCTCCTGGACCAAGAGTTCCCCACACATCCCTATACTGATCTACATGACTAGACCCAGGGTCACAGTGCATTCCAGCATGTCTCCATCTGCAGATGAAGACCTTTCTTCATGGAAGCTAGTCTATAAAGTCTTGAAGAGGTGACTACTTCTCCAAATAAAATGAAAGACAAAAATCATATGATCATCTCAGTAAATGCAGAAAAAGCATTTTACAAAACATAACATCCTTTCATTATAAAAATGTTCAAAAATGTGGGTATAGAAGGAATACACAGCAACATAACAAAGGCAATTTATGACAAGCCCACAGCTAACATCATACTAATGGTGAAAGGTTGAAAGCTTTTCTTCTAAAATCAGTAACAAGACAAGGATTCCCACACTCACCACTCCTATTAAACAAAGTACTGGAACAATTAGGCAAGAAAAAGAAATAAAAGACATTCAAATAAGAAAGGAAAGAATAAAATTGTCTTTCATTACAAATGATATGATCTTATATAGAGAAAATCCTAAAGACTCCAGCAAACAACTGGTAAAACTAGTCAACAATTCGTGAAAATTTTAGGACACAAAATCAACATATAGAAATCAGTTGTGAAAAAAAAAATCAGTTGTGTTTTTACACACTAACAAATGATACCTGAAAAAGAAATTTAAAAAACAATATCATTTACATCACAAGCAGTAAAATACTTAGGAATAAGTATAATCAAGGAGATAAAAGATCTGTACACCAAAAACTAGAAAACTTTAATGAAAGAAATTGAGGATGACACCAAAAAAATGAAAAGAAATCTCATGTTCCTGGATCAGAAAAATTAATACTTTAAGATGTCCAAAGCTATCTAAACTCAAGGGAATCCCTATCAAATTTCCAATGGTATTTTTCACAGAAATAGAAAAAACAATCCTAAAATGTGTATGAAATCACAAAAGTCTCTAAATATCCAAAACAATCTTGAAATAGAACAAAGTTGGAAGTGTCATACTTCCTGATTTCAGACTGCATTGTAAAGCTATAGTAGCCAAAATAGAATGGTACTGGCATAAAGATAGATATTAGAGACCAATGGAACAGAAATGAGAGTCCAAAAGTAAAACCTTAGCATAAAGTCAGGTAATATTTGACAAGGAAATCAAGAGTACTCCGTGAGGCATGGATTGTCTTTTCAACAAATAGTGTTGGGAAGACTAGATAACCACAGACAGAAAAGTGAAATTAGATCTCTATTTTACATCATTCAAAAATGAATTTGAAATGGATTAAAAACTTAAACTTAAGACCTAAAATCACAAAATTTCTTGAAAAAAAGCTTTGGGAAATAGCTCCTTGGTATTAGTCTCAGCCATTATTTTTTGGACGTGACATCAAAAACACAAGCAACAAAACTGAAAACCAAGTGAGGTTACATCAAACTATAAATCTTCTGCACAGCAAAGAAAACCACCAACAAAACAAAAGGGTAACCTACAGAACAGAGGAAATATTTGCAAACCACATATATAATAAGGGACTGGGATCTGAAATATAAAAGAATTTCTACAACTCAGTAGCAAGAAAACAATCTGATTAAAATTGGGCAGAGGAGTAGAACAGACATCTCTCTTAAAAAAAAGACATACAAATGGCCAATGCACATGAAAAGATGCTCAACATCACTAATCATCATGGAAATGCAAACCAAAAAACCACAATGAGGTATCACCTTACACCTGTTAGAATGACCATTATTAAAATCAGAAGAAATAACAAATGAGTATGTAGAGAAAAAGGAATCCTGATGCACTTTGGTAGGAGTGTAAATTGGTGCCGCCACTATGGAAAACAGTATGAGAGTTCCTCAGAAAATAAAAAAAATAGAGTTACCATATGATCCAGAAATCTCATTTCTAGGTGTATATCCAAAGGAAATGAAATTGCTGTCTTCATGTACCTGCAATCCCACATTCATTTTAGTATTATTCATAATAGCCAAAATATGGAAACAACCTAAGTGTCCACATAGGGATGGACTGTGTGTATATATTCAGCTATGGGAAAGAAAAAAATGCTGCCATTTGTGACAACATGGATGGTTCCTTGAGGGCATAATGTGAAGTGAAATAAGACAGACAGAGAAAAATAAATACCATATGATCTCATATACGTGAAATCTGAAAACATCAAACTCACAGAAACAGAGAGCAGAATGGTATTTGGCAAGGCCTAAGGAGAGGGAGAAATGGGGAGATGTTGCACAAAGGATATAAACTTTCAGCTATGAGATGTTCTGGAGTATGTTCTAGAGATCTAGGATACAACATGGTAACTATAGTCAGCAATACCATATTGTATACTTGAAAGTTGCTGTGACATTGGAGCTTTAATATTCTCACCATTACAACAACAAAATGGTAATTATGTGAAGTGAAGGGTATGTTAACAACATTATTGTGGTAAACATCTCTTAATACATACATGTATCAAATCATCACATTGTACACTTTAAACTTATACAATGTCATATGTCAATTATATCTCAATAAAGCTGGAGAAAAAAAAAGAATCATTCTGTCCAGTGTATTTCTAATCATGGTCTATGCCCCCTACAGATCTTCCTAGAGCCACACTCTGATGTTATATTTCAAGGAAATAATGTGGAATTATATATACTTTCTTTTTATATGGCTTAATAACATACTAGTTATTATGAATTTATAAAAATTGGCATTCACAAATTAAAATTATGACACTACTAGGATGTACTGAGGTCTCCAAATTCAGTGAGAATTCCTCAAACAAGTCTGCCATGCACCATTTGGCAGAGGTGCAGAGCTCCTCTCTAGCATGTGGGCATGCAGTCAGCACTCCCCTGATTTTCAAAAAGATGCTGCTTCAGTGCCTCAACAATGTTGTCCTGAGCCAACTGTGGAATGCTGCCTTTGCTATGTTAGTTAATATATATTTAAAATTAATGTAATGTCTTACTTTTACGAATTATTTTGTTTTCCTATGTGCTTGTCATTCTCATTGTAACTTTGTTGTTTTTTTCAGGTTTTGATACATTCTTCTTTTTTAATACCCATATTAGTTTCCTATTGCCCTTGTAACAAATAAAAAATTCAATGACTTAAAACAGCACAAGGTTATCTTTTACAGTTCTGGAGACCAGAAGTCCAGAGTTAGGGCCACAATGAATGTGTCATAAGGGCTGGCTCCTTCTGTAGGCTCTGAGAGAAGAATCTATTTCATTGATTTTTTTCTAACTTCTAGTGGCCACCTGTATTCATTCTTTGGCTTGCGTCCCCATCCTCCATTTCCAAAGCAGAGAACTCAATCTACTGTCCCATGATTATATCACTTTCTTCTCTCCTGTGGTCAAATTTCTGCCTCCTTTTTATAAGAATGCTTGTGATTACATTTAGGGCCCACTCAGATCATCTCCCCATCTCAAAGTGCTTAATTTAATCATATCTGCAGAATGCCTTTGCCATATATAATAATACAAATTCCAGAGATTAAGGGCAGGGGAAGGAGCATAACTTAGTCTCCCATAAAAGCTACTGCTTTTTATTTTTGCTTTCTTGCCCTTTTTCAAGCTTGCCCAATTCCATAGCACATGTGATTGTGCACATTTTTAACAATTTAGGGTTATTGACTACTAAGTAATAGTCATGGTGGTAAAAGCCAGGTATCAAAGTAAACCAAACTTATAGTATTTACAGTGTAGCAAGAAAGCAAACTTTGAAGAAGTTGTTATATGTATTATAATGAATGTTGCAGAAGATCAAGTAGAGGGTGCTGTATGACTGATCAGACAAGTACCCTAAGCTGTGATGTCAGGGAAGACTTCCCTGAGACTGATATTTGAGCTGGGACATGAAAGATGAAAGATGAATAGGATTAGCTGGGTGGAGGGGTTGGGTGGTTTTGGAAAGTTCTTTTTTAATTTCTTACTAGCAAAGGGAATGAGTAAGAATAAGAGGCTTTGAGGTGTCTGTCCTACCTACCTGTATAGGTAAATAAACTAAGGCCCATAAAATTCAAGTTACTTCCTAAAGGTCCATTATTTTGACTAAACCTTAAAAGTCCTTTAGGAATTGGAAAGAGTAGTAAGAAGACAGTGTTAAACCAAGAAACTTGGGAACACTCAAACCCTGCCTCAGACCAGCTACTTCCCCCCATCATAGTATCTTATACTCACATAGGGCAACCATGGTTATAATTAGGTTTTGGTCCAATACCCAGTGCAGAACTCTTTTGGCTTAGGCTGGAAGGAAGAACCTAAAATCAAAGCTGGACAAACCCATAGTCTCCAAATGTCTTCCCATAAGACACTAATTGCAAAAGAGAAAATAGTAGCCTTTCAGTGTAGATATCTGTAAGACACTACTTTAACCAAGTGATCAAAGTTAACATCACCAATAATAAAACATCAATATCATATATCTCCCAACATGATGCACTAAGAAAGACACATCATTTCTGTAGTTTCCTTGCCAGCAATGCATAATCTCAATCAAATCATGAGAAAATATCAGACAAACACCGTGTGAGGGATGACATAATTGACTAGAAACCCTTGAAAGTGTCAAGTTTACAAACACACACACACACACACACACACACACACACACACACACACATTGTCACAGGCTGGAGACAAGGGAAACAAAACAACTAAATGCAATGTGGGATCCTGGATGATATCCTGGACTAGAAAAATGATACTAAATAAAGTCTGTAAGTTAATTAGTAGTATTATACCTACATTAATTTCCTGGTTTAGATAATGGCTTTGATATTATTATTACACAATACATTATCATTAGGAAAACCTAGGTGAAGGGTAGAGGGAGCTCTTTGAACTATATTGTAACTTTTTTGATGTCTCAAATTATTTGAAAACAAAAAGTTATAAAAATAAAACTTCTAAGCAAATTAGAGCCTCAAATTTAGATTTTATAAATGTTTACAAATAATATAAACAGGTTAAGTCACCTCCATGACAAAGAAAGAACAGGAGAACCAGATTTTCTAACAGATTTTCCAAGGTTAGAACTTGCCTCATCCAACAGTCTTATGCAAACTGACCCCTATACTGATCCCTATTACTTAGACTTCTGTTACCTAAATATCTCCAACCAGAACCACAAGGGTCCACAGTATGTCCTGAACCTTGTAGCCTTAAAGTAGAAATGTCAGGTGGGAATGCGCAGGGATGGGTGTATTGGTAAGAAGTATTCAAATGCTTCATTCAGCCATTATGCAATTTCATGTTTCCTCTCACTCTAGATATTTTTTTCAAAACTTAAAATATCACCCAGGAACTTTTGACCCTATGTTGATTTTCCAACATGAAACAGGCTAGACCTTAGTTGCTTTGGAAACTGGTAAAGTTATGCATGAATGTCAGCATCAAGTAGGAAGAAATGAGTTTTGGGATAAAGACAACCAGGATTCAGACCCTAACTCAGCTTAAATTATATTCTAGCTCTGTGACAATGAACAGAAACTCTTTCTATAAAATCTTTCTTCTGTAAATTGGCAATGAGAAAAAAAATAAATACCTGGCAGAGTTATTATGCAGGTCAGCTATGATGTGTTTAAGAAGCTAACAGAAGGGATCCCTGGGTGGCTCAGTGGTTTAGCACCTGCTTTTGGCCCAGTGCATGATCCTGGAGTTCCAGGATCAAATCCCACATTGAGCTCCCTGTGTGGAGCCTGCTTCTCCTTCTGCCTGTGTCTCTGCCTCTCTCTGTGTGTATGTGTGTGTGTGTGTGTGTATGTGTGTCTCATGAATAAATAAATAAATAAAATCTTAAGAAGAAGAAGAAGAAGAAGAAGAAGAAGAAGAAGAAGAAGAAGAAGAAGCAGAAGAAGAAAGAAGCTAACAGAGTTGATGAGTTCACAGAGAGCAGTCAAAAAAGGACTGCCCAGTTACATGAAAGAGTTTTTAAGAAGAATTGGTATTCTAGAGTTTGGAAAAAGGTTATTCTTCCATTTTTTACCATTCACTTTCATCCTCAGCTACCACTTAATTCTATCTAAGGTAGTAATGTTTAACCTACAGGAAATCTAGACTATGCTGAGTTCCATGCTGGGCATATTCTCCCTGTAGGGCCTGCAATGAAGGTTTGGATCACTCAAAGTCTGGCAAGTAATTTCCTGTCTACTCAATGACCTTTTTTTAGAACAAAGAGAAAAATCAGTATGGATGGAAAAAGCTAATACATTTGAAGTTTAAGAATGACTTTAGCAGGTTTTCAAGTGCTGGTTTATATTCACTGATAAAGTATCTTTACATACATACTTCAATTAAGCTGATAAACTTAGATTACTGAAATAATCATGACTAAGGGCAGTGATATAGAGATGCTTGTATATACTGGGACTATTTGTGGAAGGCTGCATAAGAAACCAGTCACCATGGTTGTCCTAAAAAAGAAAAGACAGGCACAAAGGTCAAGAGCAGGAAAGAGAGTAACTTTTCATCGGACAAACTCATTCTATGTGATTTTTTAAGACCATATTCTTCTATTACTTGTTAAAAACATTATTAAATATATAATTTGCAAGTAAGAAAAGTGTTTCCATAAATATTAATGATTCCATTAAGTAGCTAGGCAGGTAGATAACAGGAAGGGGGTCATTGCCTATGGTCTTCCTATGACCTATAAGGGAAGAATTCCAGTTCCTACATAAATAAATGAAGCTACTGTCTTGTCCCTTCCCGGTAACACACTTGATAAACAAAACACCTGGACCAATACTCAGGATATATTTCTGCGACAAGCTTTCTGTTGTGTGCACATGAGAAGATGCTGCCTTACAAACCAGCCAGTTCAAACTTCTGTGCAGAGACAGTCACATTTCATCCAAATGACCATTTGTAAGTACCAATAAGTGAAAACCCCCACAATAGTGTCACTAGAGGTGAGAATAGCAGAATAAAAATAGTGGGTTGAGCACTGAAATTGGCTTCCAGGGTGGTAAAAAAGTGTTTGCCTTTGGGAGGCCATTAAGCAGGCAATGACTGTCTGCAGTTCTGCCTGCAGCCTCTGCAGTTGTGGCTCTTGTGAAGGTGGCTATTAAAGTCTAGATGAGATGTCACAGAGGGCCATCATGAAAGACTTTGCAAATGAATAGAAATGGCAGGACTTTCAATGGAGAACTAGTTCTGTTACATCAATGTCCTGTTTCCGCCTGAGCCACAACCTGTAAGTCCCACCTCTCTGACTTACTGAGGGGAAGATTCAGGTGAGATAAAGAAGATCAGGATGTAAACTGACTAGTTGCTCTGGAGAACTTGGAGCATAAGGCCTTATCTTCAGAGACTGACAATAACATTAATTGCCAGCTACAACCCTGACAATAGAAACATTAAAAAAAAAAACTTACATTCTAAGATACATATAGAGTTTTAAGTTTACAAACATGATTTTTTACATGTGTCCATCTGTATAACCACATTCCCAGGTAAAGTTCTGACTTCCGTGATCAAAGAATACACTCTGCATGAATGCAAATTGGTGTAGCCACTCTGAAAAACAGTATGGAGGTTTCTTAAAAAGTGAAAAATAGAGCTATCCAATGATCCAGCTGTTGCACAACTAGATATTTACCCAAAGGATAAAAACATACTTGGTTGAAGGGGCACATGCACCCTAATGTTCATAGCAGCACTATCAACAATAACCAAATTATGGAAAGAACCCAAATGTCCATCAACTGATGAATGGATAAAGAAGGTGTGGTGTACATATACAATAGAATATTACTCAACCATCAAAAAGAATGAAATATGCAACAATGTGGAAGGAGCTAGAGTCTATGATGCTAAGTGAAATAAGTCAGTCAGAGAGAGACAAATGCCATATGATTTCACTCATGTGGAATTTAAGAAACAAAACAAATGACCATAGGGGAAGGGGGAAGGGAAAAAAAGGTGGCAAACCATAAGAGACTCTTAATAGAGAACAAGGGCACCTGGGTGGCTTAGTTGGTTAAGCATGACCTTTGGCTCAGGTCATGATCCTGGGGTCCTAGAATTGAGACCTACATCAGGCTCCCTCTCAGCCTGCTTCTCCCTCTCCTTCTGCCACTGTCCCTGCTTGTGTGCTCGCTCTCGCTCTCTCTCTCTCTCTTTCTCAAATAAATAAATAAAATCTTGAAAAAGAAAAAACAATTGAGAACAAACTGAGGGTTGCTAGAGAGGAGATTGGTAGGGAATATGGGATAAATGGGTGATGGGCTTTAAAGAGAATACTCATCATTATGAACAACTG
This sequence comes from Canis lupus familiaris, assembly GCF_011100685.1. Lineage (NCBI taxonomy): Eukaryota > Metazoa > Chordata > Mammalia > Carnivora > Canidae > Canis > Canis lupus. The sequence continues at coordinate 23,925,253 of NC_049244.1, read as the reverse complement.
GGTATTATATGTAAGTGATGAATCATTAAATACTATCCCTGAAGCCAATATTACACTATATGTTAACTAAATAAAATGTAAATTTAAAAATTGATATAAAAAAGAAATATTGGGGGGATATACCCTAGATGATTCTACTTAAATTATGTGGAAGAATAGGCAAAATTAATGTATTTGTATATCCACCACCAGATCAAAATAGAGAACATTTCAACACCTGAGATGACTCCCTCTTACCCCTTTGTCAGTCAATACCATCTCTACCAGAATGAATTGTGAATCTAACACTACAGATGACTTTTGCCTATTATTGAAACTCACCTAAATGGAATCTCCATAGTATACACTTTGTGTTGATGATTAATCCAGATTGCATCATGCATCAGTATTTCTTTTTATAAGGAACAGAATTCCACTGCTTGAATATACTGTATTTTGTTTATCCGTTTTCCTATTGACAGACATTTGGGCTGATGCAAGTACTTAGGATGCTGAATAAAACTTCTGTGAACATCCTTGTATATCTTTTTGTAGATATGTGCCCTAATTTTTCTGCTAGATAAAATTGGAATTACTGGGTCATTGTGTGGGCATTCGTTTAGCTTTAACAGATGTGACCAAATGGCATAAACTCTTTCATGAGAGTTCAGAAAATTTAGAGAACTCTTCACTAATAAGGAGAAAGTCTTTTTCCTCCACATCGTCTTCCCAGGTGCCAACAGCCCACACTGGGCTCTATCTTCCTAATTCCTACCTTCTCTACTTTCCTGACTCCTCTGTATCTGCTCAGGGTGATCCAATCTTTATTCCCAGAGTTTGGCCTGAAAAGCATAAGTGATCTGTACTTTTAAATTCTGCACATTTTCATAAGAGAAGACACCTCTCCAGAATGACTCTTTAGCATTTTCTAATTAAGAAGAAATAATCCAAAAAAAAAAAAAAAAAGAAGAAATAATCCAACACATAAGAAAAGGTCCAGAGGACTGTAAATTCTCAGAAGCTAAGGGAAGAGTCCATTTGAAGGAAAAAGGGCTGTTTAGTTAAATTAAGCACTTCAAAGAAGTCAAGAGAATGTGAATTAAGAAAAAAAGTCATGGGAATAGGGAGGACGAAGAAACCAAGCATGGCAATATGTTGATGACTATTGTAGCTGGCTAATGAACAAGTTCATTATACTAATCTCATTACTCTTGTATATTTCTGAAATTTTCCATAATCAAAAATAAATTTAGTCATTTTAAAGTTTTGATAACTTTTGAAAAAATAGTTTCATTTGTTAGAGTAACTGTCTAAGAAGCATGCTTGCAAGGGCATGGGCCATGAGAAAGAAGCAATGTAGGAAGGTTTGCCAAGGGGACACCTGGGTGGCTCAGTCAGGTAAGCCTCTGACTCTTGATTTTAGCTCAGGACATGATCTCAGGGTTGTGGGTTTGAGCCCCAAGTCAAGCCCCACACTCAGTGCAGAGTCTGCTTGTCCCTCTTCCTCTGCTCCTCCCCCGCCCCCACTTGTACTGTCTCTCTCCCTCTCTAAAATAAATAAAGGAGGAAAATCTAAAAAAACAAAAGAGAAAAAGATTTGCCATGAACATCTAGGAGATTCTGATAAATTGGGTAAAATAAAGGAATGAGGGATCCCTGGGTGGCGCAGCGGTTTGGCGCCTGCCTTTGGCCCAGGGCGCGATCCTGGAGACCCGAGATCGAATCCCACATCGGGCTCCCGGTGCATGGAGCCTGCTTCTCCCTCTGCCTATGTCTCTGCCTCTCTCTCTCCCTCTGTGACTATCATAAATAAATTTTAAAAATTTTTAAAAATCCATTAAAAAATAAAAAATAAAATAAAATAAAGGAATGAAGGAAAGATTCAGTGGGCATTTTAAAAATCTACCTAAATATTAAATAAGCATGAATATATTTTTAGACAGACAGATAGAAGCCAAACGATGCTGTTCAGCTACAGAGACCAGACTGTTAGGAGTAACACATTATAAAAAAGTGTTCCTAACCCACAAACTTGAAAACTCATCCTTCACAGACCTCAAAATGTCCCATCTGCCCACAAGTCCCTGATGCTCCCCCTTTCTCCATTCCCTAATATGGAGGGTTGCCATATCAACAGAATAGTGTCTTTGGGGAGTCACCTGATACAATAAAAAAGAGGATAGTACAGATATCTGGGTGGCTCTGTGGTTGAGCATCTGCCTTTGGCTCAGGGCCTGATCCTGGATTCCCAGGATCAAGTCCCACATTGGGCTCCCTGCATGGACCCCATTTCTCCCTCTGCCTCTCTTTCTGTGTCTCTCATGAATATATAAATAAAATATTTTTTTAAAAAGATAGTAAAACAATTTTGTGACAATCTTTTAGTACTTAGGCTAGTTTCCCTAACAGAACATTTCCTACCCACAAAGGAAGAGAGAAAATAGTCACAGAAAAGTTAACAGCAAGAAGGGTCAAGTGAGATCTCCAATGTGCTATCAAAACTGGAGTTCCTGTGAGCTAAAGTCCAGGCATCCCCCATCAACTTCCTTCATGTTGCCTTTGCTGTGCTATTATCCAACCAAGCACAACCTTGCCAGAAATTAAAAAGTGTCCTGAGTTGTTCCTTAGCTTTCCAAGGCTACCAGTACTGCTGTAGCAGGGAAGAACTGTCAAGGAATGCAGCCACAATTACACGGGCAGCAGTTGCATAGGATCATGTGGCACAGGTAAGGAGGCCTCCTGAGATAGGTGGAGAGGTTGGTGATGTTGCTAAAAGAAGGGATGCCTGAAGGAGCACAGGTCCTGACCGGCTTTGAGGGTACAGGCCAACATGTCAGGCCTCAGACATGCAAGGAAAAGATCAGAGTCACATTTTATTATTTTTACTTCTATATTACTGAAGAAACTCAGTAATTATAGTCTCAGATAGTGGCCTTCAATTCTTGACTGAAATCAACAGAAAAAAGGTGTGTGTATGAATGTATTTGTGTGTATGTACATATACACATTTATATGTATATAATATGTATGAAATATATTTATACATGTATATGTGTCTCTGTTTTTAATTTTTATTAATATCCCAACCCTTGATATGAAAATCACTGCTCCAAAAAGGTCTCTAGAAAAAATTCATCTAGCAAATAGCCCCTTAAATGCCTGTACATTTCACAGGAGCTGTGATTTTATTTATTTTTTTAATATTTTATTTATTTATTCATGAGATACACACAGAGAGGCAGAGACACAGGCAGAGAGAGAAGTAGGGTCCATGCAGGGAGCCCGATGTGGGACTTGATCCCGGGACTCTAGGATCATGCCCCAGGCCAAAGGCAGATGACGCTCAACCACTGAGCCACCCAAGCATCCCAGAACTGTTATTTTAAATGCCTTTTGGAAACAAGTAGGAACTTTAACTCTATGAAGTATCTGGCATAAATAGAAAAAAAGTAATAAAATAAAATGAGCTGAAACAGAAAATAAATATCTGCTCATTCCACATGGTAAAAGTCAGTGTTGTTTCATGAAGTCTGCATCATTTATGTGAGTGTATGGATACTGGCTCTCAAGATAAACTGTATTTTTTTATTGGGTACTGTAGTCACAAAAGTTTGAAAGCCATTGTTTAGAGCATAGTTGTAGGGCTTCTCCAGTGACTAGACAAAATCTATGTCTAAAACATCAAGTGGGTGATTTGAGGCTAAGTCTTCTTTACAATAGAATCAAAGGATGTGAAGGGTCCATTTCTCAGATAGAAATGAAGTGGAGTTGCCCTACCTAGAAGAGGATTACATTGCTCTCTCTACCACTATCATCAGCTTTTCGCCTGACAGAACAAACCTACCTCCTGCATCAAGGCTGAAATCTGAACCTCCCAGAGTGGCATTTTTTTTTTCAGTCTTTTGAACAATTTTATTTTCTCCCTCCAACCATAATAATATCCACATTTCATCCTAACTGGAGGGTCTGTAAACACAGGCTTATCCAGCCCACTTACAGGCAAGGCCAATGCTGCTTCTTGAAATGGTCCCATCATAGAACCTCTGGTCATCCAACCCAAGTGCCCTGGCTTTATCTTCACTATATCTTCACTTCATTGAATCTCATTCTAGACTTTAACTTATCCATGGCTTCCATGATTTTCACACATTTTTCCCCACATAATGTGTCTGACCTTTACTGCATTGCCACCACCTTTGGGTCTTGAGTCTTCTTGTCAGAACTATCACCCCTGGAACTTATTCCCTCTTTCCTGGAACTGCTTTTTCCTTTGCGTGGCATCTTTGAAACTTGTGTCTGACCTCTCAACTCCAGAGTGGCATTTTTTTTTAAATGTGTGATATAAAGGCACTGACATCTTCAGATTTGTTTGAAGTATATGAAAAATATTTCCAGTCTGTGAGAATTCAATTTGCTTATATTTTGTACTTGAAATTAATTCTACCAATATTTTTTCAGGATTTTTTTCTTCCTTTATTTCACAATATTTTTTTCAAATCTATTCTTTTTTTTTTTTTTTAAGTAAACTCTACCCCCAACATAGGGCTCAAATTCACGACCCTGAGATCAAGAGTCATATGTTCTACCAACTGAGCCAACCAAGTGCTCTGTATTTCATATTATTTTAAACCAATCTTGCTACCCAGAGTCAGGTTAGCACCATGTGGAGATTCCACTATATCCCATTACAGGATGTTCTTTGTGGGAGCATACATGCTCCCTATACCCTTTGCAATTCCTATTTGTTCCTGTACCAATAGGGTAAACATAAACCATGGTTTCCCTGAATACTGAACTATATTCTAATGAGCTTTGAACATGCAGAATTCAATACTCTTTGTTCACTTAGCAGACATGGAATTCCTCCACCAAAAAGTGTTATCTTAACCTAGTGTTTGATGCACAAACTTGGTAGAAAAAAATTATACCTTTATTTTCACATCAAACTAAAGCTTAGCACTTCAATTATAAATGTAGGCAACAAACCTCAATGTTATTTGCAGTACATATGATTGTGTTATAGATATTTTCATGTCACATCAGAGATATTACAAATATCTCAAAATATCATTTATATTCATTACTTTGAAATATGACAACTGACCTAACGCTAGGTCTATTTAATGTATTAAGTATCATATGTATGGTGATATTTTTAAGATTTGATAACTTAATTTTAATACAATTGATTACTTTATAATCCTATATATTTTATGTTATGCATTTTTTATTGTTTTGTGAGAAAAATCAATGGGATTCACCAAATTTCTAAAGTGTGTCAAGTGCTTAGAACATGCCCAGCTCATATTAGCACAATGTAAGTTTTATTTAAACAGGAAAAATAAATTTAATGGGTTACTGGCAGGGAGTGGTACAGAGTTATGGTCTGGGAACGCTAGGTAATGGAGGGAAGGAAGCAACTTAAAAAGAAAATGGGAAAAAAATAATTTCACTAAGTAAATCTCCACTATGTACTACATGATACTGTTAATGTATATTTAAAAATAATTTTATGCTTATTTATAAAGCAACTCTTAAAAACAAAAGGCACATTTTAAATCTCTTATAGGTGTTTGAAGTCACTCTTTTCTAACATTACATTTAGAGCTTACAGATAAAATACTCTTCAGAAAAAGCCAGAGACGGAGCGTCTGCAAAAAGACCAATTGCACATGCAAGCACTGAGACCACACCCTGCTTTTTCTTAGTGTAGAACAAGTCCTACTTATTGAACAGCAGCAGATTATTACTAAAAAATAAGACAGATGAGATTTAAGAAAAGCATTATCACCTGCACTGTTAAAATCTCTTTAAATAGGTAGCTTTAGGGCAGCTCATTTAGGAACCAAAAAAAAAAAAAAAGGCAAGTAATGTGTTAAAAGCTATATTATGAGAAAGCCAAACTACCACCTTTAGACTCTAGAATACCCCCATCAACCTGCAGACCTTCTGGCATGGTGACAGTCTCTGAACTGCCATGTCTAAGGATTATCTTTCAGACAGTAAAGTCCAAAGTGGGTCTCAGTCTTTCTGAGATATCTTTTCTGCAAAGTAAAGTGTCGTGTCTCAAGGTTAGACTATGAGCACCACTCACCAGGCTTCTATCTACCCTCAACATATTTTCCCTACTGCAACCAAAAAACCATTGTTTCTAAATTCATATATGATCCTATCAACCTTCCTTCCAAAAAAAACCTTTTATTTTTTTAAGATTTTATTTATTTATTCATGAGAGACACAGAGAGAGAGAGGCAGAGACATAGGCAGAGGAAGAAACAGGCTGCCTGCAGGGAGCCCAATACGGGACTCGACCCCAGGACCCTGGGATCAGAACCTGAGCCAAGGCAGATACAACCACTGAGCCACCCAGGCATCCCCCCAAAAACCTTTTAGGCTCCTCATTTCTCTTAAAATCTGGACAAAGTCCTCCATGTAGCTTATACAGTCCTGCACACCCTCACCTGAGCCCTGCCTTCTAGCCTTGCCCAGCACCAAACTCCCTCCTTTACCGCTCCAACATACCAGACCTCTCTGTACCTCCCCCTCTACAGACCCTTAGCATGTACTTATGCCTCCAACTAGAGTGTTCTCCCCAACCTCCTCCCCAAGTTAAAGCTTTTGCATCCTTCAGATCTCAATGTCAGTCCAAGCATCAGTGTATCAGGAAAGCCACCCATACTTCCCTGATGACCAAGTTTCATCAACTCAATGATGCATGTTTCTTCCCCTTGAAGCATGAAAGTATGTCCTATAAGTAAATGGAGTCCCCCAGTCACTGCTGGCTCAGCTAAAGTCAAATTCTTCCAGAAAGATTTTGCACTTGCTTCTACCAGTCATCTCAGGGAACTACCAACCTAAAATTCCTTTAAACTCTCTGCTTGAGTTTTTTGGACATAGTACTAACATGAATTCAGATTGAAAACCCTGAAGTACTGACTTGGCATCAGAATTCTTAGGGGAGTTTTATTTTCCCCCTACCACCCTGTGCCAAGGTTGAGACCAGCAAGTTTCCTTGTTGTCCCTTACTGTGAGATCAGTTTTTCCTTATTTTCCCTTTTATTGAGCAGAACAGCCTTTGGTACCCCAGCTTAATGTGGCATTCCCTTCTAGGGTTTCCATTGTGGATGATTTTTTTCTTAGTGGTATGTAGAATAACCATGCATCATATAAAGATTGCCTCTAAATTTTGAATAAATACAGAGGTTTAAATTCCTGTTTTCTAACTTGCCACAATTGTAGTTTCAGTTTTGTTCCTGTTATGTGACTAAATCTACCTCCCTTACTACACTATACTACTATAAGCTCATGAGGCCTGGGGCATGAGACCTCATTATTTTCATCACTGCAAGCCTAGAGGCTTGCACAGAGCTTGATTTAAATATTAGGTGCCCATTTAATATTAACTGAATGAATTAATGAATAAATAAATGAATGGATTTGTAGAGGAAAGGATGAATGAATGTGATAACTCCTCTGAAGCATAATATACAGACTGTCAAGATCAGGGGCCCATTTGACTTACCACCTTTCCAAATCAACCAGACCTGTGATCCTTTATATTTAGTGCCACAAAAACTAGAACCTGAGGAGCAACACACACCTCCCAGCCCATCCAGATCCTTCAGACCTCCACTCTATTCCTATTTTACCTCTCAGACTACTCCCTGCCTTTCCCCTCACCCTGATTTTCCACTCCTGACGCTTTGGCTGTAGAGCCCTGCCATGAACAAGAGATGTGCATCAGTGCTGATCTGACTGGATTCGTTTCACCAGCCACATCCTCTGGTTTTTCCTATCAAAATACCATTATTTATTGGGGGCAGAGGGCAGCCAAGAGTCTTGTACTGGATACTCAAGTGAACAGTAGCCTTTGACTCTTCAAAGTCAAGTGAGATTCAGGTTTCTTAGTCTCCAGGGTCTCTAGTTCTATCATCCTTCAGCAATCAATCCCACTATAGTTTTCTTAGATATAAGCATATTTTTCTCCAGATTCTAAGATCTTTGTGCCCAGGAACCATAATACAACCAATTATGATTTAAGTGTCCTAGATTTGAAGTCAAACTGCATTTGAATCCTTTGTCTGCCATTCTGTGGTCTTGGATAATTCTCAACTTCTCGGTGGCTGTTTCCACATTAATAAAATGAGGAAAATGGCCTCCTCATGGTGCATAAAGTGTGTAGGAAAGCAGATTCCCAATAATACTGCCTTTGAGGCCATCATTCTTTAGCTATGAGCCCCTTGGTTTTTTACTATTTCTGATTTATTCTGTCTATCTTAAACTCTGGGATTGGGGACCACCTGAAGACTATACTACCTGCTGCTGGTTGCTTTTGACATCTGTTGTCTATCTGCCTTCCTGGTGTCCAAGTATCACCAGTTCTCAGACACCTCCATTATCTTCCCTACCCACACACACCAGCGTCCTCACAGCTTATGAAATCTTCATGCCTAAACACAGTTTTCACTTGAAGCCTGCTTCACTCCTCTGATATCCTACCTATCTGGATGGCAGGGCAATTACACATTAGCATCACACTCTCCCTGTTTTACTATTTAGTTTCCAGGATTCAGTCTTACCCTATCTGGCCAGTACTACAACCTTCAAACTCAAGTTTTATCACCAGGAAAGTCACTTCTGATTTAGAAGCCATAAATAAAATACAATAAATGGTCTCCACCAAAGCTGACCACAGACCAAGTTTCCAAAGTCGGGAAGGACTGTCATGTCCCACAACATTTTAGCCTCTATCTTACATGGGTCCTCATGCTGTCGTGTTGCCTCCTTCCATCCATGGACCACTTTGTTTGTCTCAAAGTCTTACTACTTACTTCTCTTCTCACACTGACCATCAAGACTTATAAAGTCAATGTTCTATTATTTCCTCATCCATTTGTCAATAACAAATAAGGGTATTTGTATCCACTCTTATAAGAATAAAACCATTGAGTAAAAGATTGAAGATGAACAAGGTATCTTAGTCTCAGAGTATCATTCTATAGATCACTGGTTGACTACATTGCAGAAGAGTGACCTTTACAAGGAAGAAATCAAGGAGAAAACATCTAACCAAACTTAGGCTGTAATCAAATTTAACATCTTCAATAATGGGACAAACTGATGTATGCTTCTTGTTGACATGCACCAAGAAGACCTCAAAGCTTTGAATTACTCTTGCCAAAAACATTTAACATGGATATAATCCTAAGGAAAAAATGAGATGAATCCAAATTCAGGGACATTAGCCTGGACTCTGAAAACATTATTTTAAAAAGGGAGGAGTGGGAGGGAGATCATTAAGGAGCAAAATTAATAAGTTCACTGCATGAGTGCATGATCCTTGGTTTAAAACACAAAAACAGGGATCCCTGGGTGGCGAAGTGGTTTAGCGCCTGCCTTTGGCCCAGGGCACAATCCTGGAGACCCGGGACTGAATCCCACGTCGGGTTCCCGGTGCATGGAGCCTGCTTCTCCCTCTGCCTGTGTCTCTGCCTCCTCTGTGTGTGTGTGTGTGACTATCATAAATAAAAAAAATAAAAAAATAAAAAATAAATAAAACACAAAAACAGCCATAAAGTACATATTGGGATAAATATACAAATTTGATTATGGGCCATACATTATTTAATGATATCTAATTAATTTATCTAAATTACTTTTCTTGAGTGTGATAATCATATGGTGTTTATACAGGGATGTTACACTGAAATATTTAGAGGTGAAATATTATGCTGTGTGAAACTTATTCTTATACATAAATATTGATACACACACATACTCAGAGATGGACAGAAGAGAGTATGAAAATGTGGCAAATGATTAACTGGTGATCTAGATTAAAGGTATAAGGTATTTACTACAATGTTTTTTCAACTTTTCTGTAAGTTTGATATCTTTCAATATAAAATGCCAAGAGAAAAAGTACAAAAGAATGATGCTGTTTCTTTTGATATTTAGGGAAGGAGGAGGTTGAGAAAGGATTTGTAAAAGCAAAAAACATAGCATGGAGCATGGTATTTAAAATGGAAAGCATTCTACCTTCCAAGAGCTTCTCAAAGAAAAGTGATGCTGTTCTCTTATTTGTACTGAAAGTCTCTCCCTTTCTTGCAGCGAGCAAAGCAGGCACTGAACAATGAAATGTGTACAGTGCTTCACAGCATTTCACTTACATTATGCCATTTGACGCTGATGACCAACGTGCAAAGGAGGCAGGACAGGCACTGTTACATTCACCTTACAAATGAGGAATCAGAACCAAGAGAGAGTGGTTGTATTTAGGCTCCAGTAACGACAGCTTAGTACATGGCAGAAATAGGTCGTAATCCCCATGTCCCTTCCATCCTAATCAATGTGTTTTCCCCACAATTGCTGTTCACAACACTACGACTATTGATTTCATTAGTCATAGTATTTCATTGACTAGGGGGCGCCTACATGGCTGGGTCAATAGAGCATGTGACTCTTGATCTCGCGGTCATGAATTCATGCCCCACATCGGGCATAGAGATTACTTTAAAAATAAATAAATAAATAAATAATAAATAAATAAATAAATAAATAAATAAATAAAACCACATTATAAAAAGAGATGACTATCATTTCATTGGCCAATATTCATCATGTACCAACCATAAGTCAGGACTACAGATATAAAAAAAATGAATAAAATATTTGTTCAACAATATTCATAGAGCACTTATTCATTCAAAAAATTCTTATTAGGCTCCAAATGCCAGGCATTGGGCTGGGTATGGCGATATCAAGCTAAATGAGACCTTCTAGGGAAGCATAGTCCAGAAAGGCAGACAGAAGCTTTAGACACACTGTGAAGAATGCCATCAGGGTGGAAAACACAAATGCTCTGGCCAAATGAAAAACAGTACTTCTCCTTCCCTTGCCATAATGATAATCCCACTTTATTGGAATTACTGGTTTTAATATTCACCTTCCTCTGCTAGAGCTTGTTCCCACTACAACAGTCACTGTATATCCATAGAGGAATACCTTCCAAGACGCCCAGTGGATATCAAAAACCTGCAAATAGTACCTGAACCCTATACATACTGTATTTTTTTCTTTTCACTTATAAATGAGGCACAGTAAGAGAATAAACACAAAAACTAATAATAAGACAGAAGACTTATGGGGCACCTGGGTGGCTCAGTGGCAGAGTGGTGGCCTTTAGCTCAGGTACTGATCCTGGGGTCCTGGGATCAGTCCCAAATAGGGCTCCCACCAGGGAGCCTGCTTCTCCCTCTACCTATGTCTCTGACTCTCTCTCTGTGCCTCTCATGAATAAATAAATAAAATCTTTGAAAGTTGGGCAGCCCTGGTGGCTCAGTGGTTTAACACGGCCTTCAATCCGGGGTGTGGTCCTGGAGACCCGGGATCGAGTCTCACGTCAGGCTCCCTGCATGGAATGGAGCCTGCTTCTCCCTCTGCCTGTGTCTGTGCTTCTCTCTCTCTCTCTCTCTCGAATAAATAAATAAAATCTTTAAAAAAACTTTAAAAATAAATAAAATAGAACACTTACAGAACTATACCATGACAAAGATATGAATATGGTCTCCCTCTCTCTCAAAATTACTTACTGTACTGCACTCACCCTTCTTGTGATAAAATGTCTACGTGATGCGATGACGCGAGAGGAATGTTGCAAGCATTGTGACGTCAAAAGGAGGCTGACCGGCTTTCCCACCATGGTTAGCGTGGGAACAAAACCGCAGAAAGCCAGACTGCTAATAAAGGAAAACTACTTTATAACTGAAGCCCTGAGCAACAGTGTCAGAAACAGAGGAAGTGTGAGTAAATATGTAGAAAATAAAGGAGGTAAGAAGTGGGAGAAGGGACAAAGAGGGAGGGAGAAAGGGAATAAGGGAAGGAGGAGAGAGGGAGGGGGGAGGGAAGGAATATCTTCCTCTGAAATCCAAACTACCCAGTTCCATTATACGGGGTATTGATAGCACCTCCTCTTCTCACTTGCCAACCAGCAGTGACCCGTGTCACACTGTCTTTAATGCTACATTTCCAGGGAAGTGAAGAAAGAGGCCATGTGGGTGAGGCATATCCACAATATCAGCAAACCCACCCACAAACCCACAAGTACTCCTGAGGGCAAAGCTTCATGAACTGCTTTAGGTATATGCAGGGATGTTTTAAGGTTAGTTAACAGAAGAACCCTCTCAATCAATCCCCCTGGCTTTATGCTCTGCTAAGAGCTAGACTTTTTGTCAGTGCTGCTATGAACAGAATTAAAGAGTTGTAAGGAAGGAATTAAGTCATCACAGCCATAATGTGTGTGCGTATGTGTGTATGTGTTCATCATTACCAATATCTTCAAGTAGAGACCCTGCAGAAAACCTAGCATGAGATCCCAAATTCAAAGCTTCTGAGGCCTCCCACAGATACCTGACCTGTGCCAATTTTTCAGTATTCCAGCAGTTGAGGAAGAATATAATATGATGCTAAAGAGTCACAAATATTTTTCCAGCTCATATCTACCTTGAGCTACTTTATGCAGTTCTATAATTAGAATTATCATTGTCATTCTAAAGAGTAAGAATATAATTCAAATGCACACGGTATCACAGGATAGTACATACCATATCCTCAAGTGCTCAAACATGAGGATATGAATTGGCCAGATCAGGAGGTTAAAGCAAAGCAGAGCTGTGGCAAAATCCAAATCTAAACTTGGCCATGATTTCCATGTTCTTGGTACATAGAGGCTTTCTACTTTGTGCAAATTTGAACCTCCCAAAGCTTCCCAGCTTGGCTAGAATTTACTATTCACTCCTCAAACCTGAATCCCTTGAAAGCAAAGCTCCCTCCTCTGTCAATTATACCTTTATGTGTTACTCCAAAATGAAAAAAGATGAGCCCAGTTCTTTTTCCCTGCTTCCCCATTCCATTATAAAACTAAGCATATTCAGATATTTCACCGACTCCTTCAAATATCCTATAATAAGGTAATGGGTACAAAAACCATTTAATACATTGATACATTTTCTCAAGTTTAACCTTTTACTAAAATCTTTAATTTCCCAAAGCATGGAGTGAAAAGGAGGGATGAAGTTAGTTAATACTAAGAAGGCATACTGGTTTTTGCCTCTTAGGAAGCAACGATGAGCACTGTTTTCTTTGAAATAAAAGAAAAGCAAATGAATTTCCTAAGACAAGAGTTGGTGATCCAGAAATCATCTAGGATTATAAAAATAATATTTTGTCTAGGGCTTACTATATAAGGTATATAGTATTATGCCTTTTAATAAATGGAGAAATCAGAGCTTAGAATGGTTAATACTGCCCCAAGGTCATAAACCTACCAAGTGATGGAACTAAAAGTGAGATCCAAGTAATCAGATGCCCCCAGCGAAGGAATAAATTTCAAAGCAGAAAATAATAACTAGTTACTCACTGCAAGGAAAGCATATTTCCATTAAACCTTGAAGTAATTCATCTATCCATAAATATAGGTAATTATAATATACCATGGGAGGATGTGGCCTTAAAACATATCTCCAAGCTCCATTTCTATGCTGGAAAATTTGGTTCTCAATAATGATTAGTCAGAAATTATTTCCCTCACAGACCAAAACCATTTTAAATCTTCTGAAAAAAAAATCAAATTCTGAAGTAAAATCCTTTATTTACCTAGTGTGATTGTGCACATTTTCTTTCTGTTTGTAGGTTTTTTTTCCTGGTCTCTACATTTTTTATTGACCAGTACATAGTAGACATTCATTAAATACTACAATGAGTGAATGAATGAATGAATGAATGAATGAATGAATATCGCTGGCACTCTGTCTTGGGCAACTGTTTAAGACCTACTGACTGGGTGTTCCGTCCTTGGCTATTTCAGTTGTTTTGTTGCCTAATAAGTTACCCCAGAACTTAGTTGGTTAAAACGATAACGATCTTTATTTCTCATGATTCTACATGTTGACTGTATTCAGCTGGGCAGTTTTTCTGTTCCACATGGTATTGGCTGTTTCACTCATGTGGCTACATTCAGAGAGGACTTTGGCTGGGGTGCCTCAGTGTTTTTCTACACGGGGTATCTCTGTATGTCTCATCTTCTAAGAATTCTATACATGGCCTCTCTGTACAGCAGAGTATCCTGAACTTCCATGCAAAATACAGACTAGCCCCAAAATGCAAGCACTTATCAGGTACGCATATGGTTGAACCCAGACTCATTGTGGGAGGTGACAATAGAGAGCGTGAATCCAGGAGGTGTGGTTCATAAGCCACTGTCATAATAGTCTACCTCACAGGACAACTTGTTTCTACTTCTTATCTCTTAGGTACAAACTGATCTAGAATAGTAGAGTTATAACTGTCAGGATCCTTTTCATTAGAAGTAACAAAAACTTAATTCAGACAAACTAAAGCAAAACCCAAAATATGGGAACTCATGTAATTATAAATTCAGGCATAGTTGGATCCAGGTACTCAAATATTGTGTTTGGGACTCCTTTTCCCTCCAGTCTTGGCTCTTTTTAAGTCCATGTTAGCTTTATTTTCTGAAAGATGATTACCATGTGATGAAAAAAAATCAATAGTCCATATTTAAATGGTCTTCATAGCTCACAGTCTCAGGAGAGAGCCCTCAAGATTTTTGATTTCTCAAAAGAAACTATTTCCAATGAGTCAGTGGAAAGGATGCTTTTAGTCACTTTTTTTACTAAAGAATAGTGGTACCAGTTGCTATTGCTGTATAACCAATTGTTATAAAACATAAGTGGCTTAAAATGAACATAAAAGTAAAATAAAGTCATTTTATCATCTCATGGTCTCTCTGGGTCAGAAATTTGATACTGGTTCTGTTGGGCAGTTCTGGCTCAATATCCTTCAAGTGGTGATAGTCATAGAGTGACCAGAGCTAGAAGTGAAGTAGGAGTATGGAGTCAGCAGGAGCAGATGGGAGTAGGCTAGGAATTTCTCTCTATGTATAGTTTTGGGGCTTCTCCATGTGGTCTCTCCACATGGGATAATTTGAGCTTCCTCATAGCTTGATGGCCTGAGGGACAGTTGGACAGCTCTCATGGCAGTGCAGACCTCCAGCATGAGTGTTCCAACAAGTAAAGTGAAAGATAAACCATCTTTTGTGACCTAGACCCAGAAATCACACAACATCACTTCTGGATTCTGTTAGTTGTAAGTGAGACACAAGAGATTCAAGAGAAGAGGAATTAGACTCCACCTTTTGATGGTGGGCAAGTATCTATAAGAACACGTGGAGTGAGAAATATCTTTTGGCCATCTTTGGAAAATACAACCTGCCACAGCAGCCCTTATAGGGCTCTGGCTTGATGCAGGAGCCTCAGTGCTAATATATACTTTACATAGGCCCAAGTTATCATGATGTCATGCTGCAAACATGTTTCTCTGATTTTAAACTACTTCTCTGTTTCAAGCATCCAAGGATTTCCATTTCTTTTTTTAGAGATATGATTTGTGTTTCTGATCTTGTATTTTATTCATCAGGTGCTTGTGTTAGTAGTGGGAAGATAAACAGTGTTAGCCAAGTCCATATGCCAAAACTGGATTTCAACTCTGTTCCTTGTCTCCGGAAACTTTAGTCCCATTTGGTAAAGATTGCCACCAAATTTAAATAAAGTTTATTCTCAAGTTTTAACTTGAGAGAATAAAGCACATGAAACTCTTTAGTTCTCTTGCCAAAGGTGAACCCAGATGTAAGAAGTACAATGAGTCTTGAGCAAAATAGAGTCATACCTTTATGTCAGTGAACTACAGAGCATAAAAATGTGAGAAAGTCTTGAAAAGAAGAAGAGGGAGAAGATATATGACCTACAAGGAAACAACAATTATTCAGAAATCAGTTATTTCAAAAGGAACAAGGTGAACTAAAATACAGTGAATATTGCCAACATGTTAACCAACAATAATTGTCAATAAAATTCTATACTGAGCTAAAACATTATGCAATTGAAAATGAAAATGAAAACAGACAGACTGAATTAACAATCATAAGCCATTGCAGAAAGAACTACTGAAAAGGAAAGGATGGAAATTAAATCCAGAAGGAGGAAGTGAGTTGTAAGAAGCAACAATAAGCATAAAAATTGTAAACATATGGGGTATAAATCAGTTCATTCAGAAGTTCTTTCAGGTCATTAAAGTACAAACTAAAGAGATTGGCCCAGATACATTTTTGATATATTCCTTTCATCATTTATCTGATATATTAGGTGGTGGTCCACATAAGTGCCAACCTTTGCAGAGGTAACCACAAGATCCTTTAACTGTATGTTAGACATCTCTATTAATTATGACAATAATAATTATGACAAAAAGTGTACAAATTATTACATGCAAACTGAACTCTCAAACAGGTAATTTAAAATATCTATGTTAAAAAAATAAATAAATAAAAATAAAATATCTATGTTTAGGGGTATCTGGGTGGCTCAGTCAGTTAAGTGTGCGACTCTTGATTTTGGCTCAGGTCATGATCTCAGGGTCCTGGGATTCAGCACACACATACACCCCACCATCACTGCCATGCTCAGCAAGGAGTATGCTTGAGATTCTCTCTCTCCCTCTTCCTTTTCCCCTTCCCCTGCTCCCCCATGAGCCCTCTCTTTCTCTCAAATAAACATTTTAAAATAAAGTATCCATGATTTAATATGTTAAGGGCTATGAAGAATAGACAACATGCAAGAACAGCTGGATAATATAAACAGAGAGATGAAAAAAAAAGAATCAAAAGGAAATGATAGAAATCAAAAACACTGAAACAGAAATGAAGACTGCCTTGGATGGTCTCATCAGTAGATTTGACATGACTGAGAAAAGAATCAGTTTGAAGCTTGAAGATAGGTCAATTGAAATTTCCCAAACTAAAAGGCAAAGAGGAAAGAAAAAGAACAAAACATCCAAGAGCTGAAGGACAATTTTATTTTCAAAAGGCCTAATATGTGCGTAAGTTGAATACAGAAAGAAAGAGAGAGAAAGGGAGGGAGGAAGAACATCAATATAAGCTCATTTTTAGTTTAATGTAGATATAGATGTTTACACATAGAAACATTTGTAAATATATGTATATACACAGGATACTATACACATCTGTATTCACTTGCTGTATTAGCTGAGAACGCGTGGAAGCACTAGCACACTTAGTGCTCAGAACTTGGTTTCCAATGCCATTCTCTCCTAAAAGGGCTGGTTAGGATTCTTTGGAGTAATGGCTAATTCTACAACTAGAGCAGAAAATACACAAAAAGAGCCTAGAGCATTTCTGTAGTGCCAGAAAGTTAAAAAGCACTAAAACACAAACAAAACCACTGGAAAAATTTGAGCAACCAAAAAATTTGAGCAACCACATAAAGCAATGTTGAGTTATAACTCAACGTATAAAATAAATATCTATGCTATAAATAAACATAAATGGGGAGGAGTAGACAAATCTCCTACACAGAGGTATCGAAAATAAATTGCATTGCTACTCTGCTGTTAAAAAGATGGAACATAACTTCTCACTTCTTAAGTGTGGGCTGTGCACAGTGACTTCCTCCCATAAAGTATAGTACAGAAAAGGGGGTAAAGAGTAACTTGATAGCAGAAAAACTTGACAAGCTTTACCTCAGCTAGCTGGTCGATGTTAACATCAATAGTGATAAATGATGGTGATAGTGTGTTCCTTAGATATGATGTGATGAGAAGAGTACTTTACCTCTATGGTCTTCCCCCAAAACACAAAACCACAGTCTAATCACGAGAAAAAAAAATCAAACAATCTCAATTGAAGAGCATTCTACAAAATACTTGACCAGCAATCCTCAAAACTGCAGAGATTATCAGAAACAAGTAATGTCTGGGGAATCTGTCAGAGCCAAGAGGAACCTAAGGAGACATCACAACTAAATGTAATGTGGTATCCTGGATGAGATCCTGGACAGAAAGGGACATCAGGTAAAAGCTAAGGAAATCTGAATAAAACATGGACTTCAGTTAATAATAGTTTATCAGTATTGGTTCATTAATCATAACCAGTGCAGCGTTCACAGTAGAGGAAACTGGTGTTTCATAAATTTTCTATAAACCTAAAACTTAAAATTAAAAGTTTGTTTTTAAAATTAAAGTGAATGCTACCAAAAGAGAATGAACATGTGCACACATCAGCAGAGAATGGAAGGAATGTAAATAGTAAAACGTCCACATAAACCTGGGGGGTGAATTTTTGAGAATTGATCTACGTAAAACATAGTCACAGAATTGCCTGAAGACTTAGATTTGTCAACCCAAGTACTTTCCCTAACCCTCAGCACTGTATCAACTAGAAACCTTAAAAATGCGGAGTCCCAGGCTGCAACCGGTCGTGGGGGGACCTACCGAATAAGAACCTGCATTTTTTTTTGTAAGAACCTGCATTTTAACAAGATCTACAGATGATTTATATGCACATTAAACTTTAAAAGGCACTAGCTTAGTGGCTATCAAATATAAGTGGCCTATCCTCACCTCCCCCAGGAAAATTCTGCTACTAGGAAATCTCAAGAATTCAGTTTTTCTAATAAACACATTTGCTTACAAAAGTTGATGAACATGCCAAGGACACTAATTCTAAAAATGTTTCTAATAGGACAAACTATAGCCTGAATCCCTGGACAAAGAAATTCTTAATCTTACTCTAAATTCTGTCCTCATTAACCATCCCTCTAACAACTCCGAAAGTTGAGATGGGGAGTGCCTTTTTAAAAGACAAAGTTTGTATTGATTAAGGTATTGATTGATATACATGAGCTCACTCCAAAAGAGAAAGAAAAAGGCTTTTTCCTCTACCCGAGTAAAGGTGTATTCACCTCGATCTACAGAGTGGAAAATCAGCCTGAGTAATTACACGTGGAATAAGGACTATAAGCTCCAGATTACTCTCAGGAAACATTTCTGAGTCTAAATGCACTTTTTAATTAGCTCTTCCAATAGCATCATGCTAATTGGCTAATTTGGAAATGATATGAGACCCTGTGTGCTTTAAAGAAAATCTGTTTGTTGATATATTTATTTGCACCTGAGACTGTCTTATTGCTGGCAGGACAGATATTATTAAAACAGAATCACCTGCTTATTTTAACCAGATTTTTTTTAACGAACACACATGAATTGGATTATCCCTAGGGTTTCAGGAGGAAGTATTAGCATTTTGAGTGATGGGAAATTGCCACTTAGCTGGGAAATAAATGAGCTTTAAATAGATCCCATTATTTTTTACAAGGTTATTATTGTAAATGTTTCATAATAGAAGAAATGCCCTTCAAGTCTATCCTCATTGTTGGTTTATGATTGGGGTGTTAACCTCTAACTAGCCCGGCTCTTCACATCAAGCCACAGTGAGTTTTCATAGTTTTACTATATAAAATAAAACTACCTTTTATTGGTCCACATAATACTTCCAACAAGTTTCTCTATTTGCTAGCTATGTTGTGAAGAAAATGTACTAAGTTTATTTGTCTGGGCTGGAACAGTGGCTTTTTAAAATTGTTATGGGTTTAATATATTTTACCATTAACAAGACTATCTTGAACACTATAGAAACATGGATTTAGGTGAGGATATGGTGATATATTTGGATATTTATTTTTATCATACTTGAATATTTCACACCGCCTTACTTGTGTCACTGAGAGAGGACACTTTATAATCCAAATGAGCCTCCCCTGTAGCTAACTATTTAAAATGTTCCTTTCCAGTCTAATTACTGCAACAAAATAACAAAAGAAACCACATGGATCACCCTGAATTTTGGAAAATGCAGTCTTCCCCCTCCAGTTTAACATTCTCCCTTTTACTCAGAGTATTACTGAACCTCTGCAGCTATTGCACTGAGCTAAAGCTCTTCACTAAGTTTGGAAATGCTAGGGTGCCCCCTACCGTTGAAAGTGAGGAAGCACATTTCTTTGCAGCTCCATTCAGAGAATGGGATTTTTTGGGATTTGGGGAAAAGGATATTTAACCAAAGTTCAGATAAGGAATGGTTAGTCACATTGTGGGTGGGAGGGAAGGAAGGAAGGAAGGAAGGAAGGAAGGAAGGAAGGAAGGAAGGAAGGAAGGAAGGAAGGAAGGAAGGAAGGAAGGGAGGGAGGGAGGGAGGGAGGGAGGGAGGGAGGGAGGGAGGGAGGGAGGGAGGGAGGGAGGGAGGGAGGAAATAGGGACATAGGAAACCCACCTAAGGATAATTTTTTTCAATATTTGTCAATTAATTTTTTGTTTGATTTAAGTTAGTTAACACATTGAATTATTAATTTCAGGGTAGAATTTAATGATTCATTAGTTGCATATAACACCCAGTGCTCATTACATCCTGTGCTCTCCTTAATGTCCATCACCCAGTTACCCCATCCCCCTACTCTCCCCTCCTGGGAGAAGAGAGCGGTTTGTTTCCTATGATTAAGAGTCTTTGATAGTTTGTCTCCTTCTCTGTATTTATACTATTTTACTTTTCCTTCCTTTCCTTTTTTAAATTTTTTTCTATTTTTTTAATTTTTGAGGAACCGCCATACTGTTTTCTATAGTGGCTACACCAATTTGCATTCCCACCAACAGTGCACCCAAAAAGGTTCCTTTTTCTCCACATCCCCATCAACACTTGTTTGTGTGTGTGTGTGTGTTTTTTTTAATTTCAGCCATGTTCACTTGTGTATGATATCTCATTGTGGTTTTATTTGCATTTCCCTGATGATAGTGATGTTGACTATCTTTTCATGTGTCCGTGGACCATTAATGTCTTTAGGAAAATGTCTATTCAGGTCCTCCGCTCATGTTTTAATTGGATTAATTTTTATTGTATTTTTAAATTTATTAATTTTTTGATGTTAGGTTGTATAAGATCTTTATATATTTTGGATATTAGCCTATCTGATATATCATTTGCAAATATCTTCTCTCATTCAATAGGTTGCCTTTTTTGTTTTTATTGATGGTTTCCTTTGCTGTGCAAAAGCTTTTTACTTTGGTGTAATCCCAATAGTTTAATTTTCCTTTTGTTTCCCTTGCCAAAGGAGACATATCTAGAAAAAAACCTATGGCTAAAAACAAAGAAACTACTGCCTATGTTCTCTTCTTGGAATTACGTGGTTTCAGGAGTCATATTTAGGTCTTTGATCCATTTTGAGTTTGTTTTTGTGTATGATATAAGAAAGTGGTCCAGTTTCATTCTTTTCCACTATAGCTTTTCAGTGTTTTCAATATGATTTGTATTCTTCCCACTGTATATTGTTGCCTCCTTTGTCATAGAGTAACTGGCCATGAAAACATGGGTTTATTTCTGGACTCTTTATTCTTTTCTATTATCTATGTGTCCATTTTTATACCAATACCATAGTGTTTTGATTACGACAGCTTTGTTGTAAATCTTGAAATCTGGGATTGTGATACCTCCAGCTTCGTCCTTTTTTTTCCAGATTACTTTGGCTATCCAGGGTCTTTTCTGTTTCCTTGTACATTTTAGGATTATTTGTTCTAGTTCTGTGAAAAATGTTGGTATTTTGATAGGGACTGCTTTAAATATGTAGATTGGACTGGGTAGTACAGACGTTTTAACAATACTTATTCTTCAAATCTATGAGCAAAGAATATCTTTCCATTTGTCACTTCTTAAATTTCTTTCAGCAATCTTTTATAGTTTTCAAAGTACAGATATTTCACCTCTTTGGTTAAGTTTATTTTTTTTTAATTTTTTTGTTTTTATTTTTTTATGATAGTCACACAGAGAGAGAGAGAGAGGCAGAGACACAGGCAGAGGGAGAAGCAGGCTCCATGCACCGGGAGCCCGACATGGGATTCGATCCCGGGTCTCCAGGATCACGCCCTGGGCCAAAGGCAGGCGCTAAACCGCTGCGCCACCCAGGGATCCCTTTGGTTAAGTTTATTCCTGGGTATTTTATTATTTTTGGTATAAGCAGGACTGTTTTCTTAAATTCTCTTTCCACTAATTCATTATTAGTGTATACAAGTGCAACAGATTTCTGTATAATTTTCTATCCTGTGACTTCATTGAATTCGTTTATCAGTTCTAGTAGTTTTTTGGTGGACTCTTCAGGGTTTTCTATATATAATATTATGTCCATCTGCAAATAGTGAAAGTTCTACTTCTTCCTCACCAATTTAGATATCTTTTATTTTATTTTCTTATCAGATTGCTATGGCTAGGACTTCTAGTACTATATTGAATAAAAATGGTTTGAGTGGATATCCTTGTCTTGTTCCTGATCTTAGAGGAAAAGTTCTCAATTTTTCACTAATAAGTATGATATTAGCTCTGGGTTTTTTATATATGGCCTTTATTACATTGATGTATACCTAACCTATTCTGTTGAGAGTTTTTATCATGAATTGATGTTGTACTTTGTCAAATGCTTTTTCTACATCTATTGAGATGATTTATATATTTCTCCTAGCTTGTCCAATTTGTTGACATATAATTTTTTATAATATTCTCTTATAATCCTCCGTATTTCTCTGGTGTCATTTGTTATTTCTCCTCTTTCTTTTCTGTTTTATTTGAGTCCTCTCTCCTCTATTTTGGTAAGTCGGGGTGAAAGTTAATCAATTTTATTGATCTTTTCAAAGAACTAGCTCCTGACTTCATTGACTTTTCTATGATTTAGTCTCCATTTCATTATTTCTGCTCTAATCTTTATTTCCTTCCCTCTACTAGCTTTAGGTTTTATTTGTTCTTTTTCTAGCTCCTTTCGGTGTAGGATTAGGTTGTCTATTTGAGATTTTTCTTGCTGCTTAAGATAGGCCTATCTTGCTATATACTTCCCTCTTAGAACTGCTTTTGCTGCATCCCAAAGATTTTGGAGTGTTGTGTTTTCATTTTCATTTGTCTCCATATATTTTTTTATTTCCTCTTTGATTTCTTGGTTGACTCATTCATTGTTCAGAGCATGCTATTTAGCCTCTATGTATTTGTGTTCTTTCCAGGTTTTTTATTGTGATCAATTTCTGTTTTCATACCATTGTGTTTGGAAAAGATGTATGACACAATTTTAACATTTTTGCATTTGTTGAGATTTGTTTTGTGGCCTAACATGTGATCTATTCTAGAGAATGTTTCATATGCATTTGAAAAGCCTATGTATTCTGTTCTTTTGGGATGGAATGTTCTGTATATATATCTGTTAGGTCCATCTGGCCCAGTGTGTCATTCAAAGCCAATATTTCCTTGTTGACTTTCTGTCTGGATTATCTGTCCATTGATGTAAGTGAGGTATTAAAGAGCCCTACTATTACTGTATTATTATCAATTTCTTCCTTTGTGTCTGCTAATAGTTGCCTATGTACTTAGGTACTCCCATGTTGGGTATATACATTTTTACGATTGTTATATCCTTTCCTTGAATTGTTCCCTTTGTCATTATACAGTGTCCTCCTTTGTTTCTTCCTACAGGCTTTGGGTCTTTATTGTTGCTTTAAATTTTTATTTAAATTTCAGTTAGTTTACAGTGTGATTAGTTTCAGGTGTACAATTTAGTGATTCAGCACTTACAACATCCAGTGCTCATCACAAATGCACTCCTCAATCTTCATCACCCATTTAACCCATCCCTTTATCCACCTCCCCTCTGGGTAACCATCAGTTTGTTCTCTGTAGTTAAGAGTCTATTTCTTGGTTTGCCTCTCTTTTTTCCCTATGATCATTTGTTTTGCTTCTTAAACTCCATGTATGAGTGAAATCATATGGTTTTGCCTTTTTCTGACCTATTTCACCAAGCATAATACTCACTAGCTCCATCCATGTCACTGAAAATGAAAAGATTTCACTTTTTGTGGTTGAGTAATATTCCATCCATATATATATATTATATATATAACTTTTTCTTTATCCCATTCATCAGTAAGTGGACATATTGGCTCTTTCCATAATTTATCTATTGTTGATAATGCTGCTATAAACATTGGGGTGCATGTATCCCTTCAAATTAGTATTTTTGTATTCTTTGGATAAATACCTAGTAGTACAATAGCTGAATTGTAGGGTAGTTCTATTTTTAACTTTTTGAGGAACCTTCTTACTGTTTGCCAGAGTGGCTGCACCAGTTTGCATTCCCACCAACAGTCTAAAAGGAACCCCTTTCTCCACATTCTCGCCAACACCTGTTTTCTTTAAATTTTCTGCCCCTTATTCTCTCTCTTCTCTTCTGATATCCTTATAATGTGAATGTTATTACATTTGATGGTGTTGCTGAGTTCCCTTGACCTATTCTCATTTTTTGTTATTACTTTTTCTTTTTGCTATTCAGTTTGATTGATTTCCATTATCCTGTCTTCCAGCTTGCTGGTCCATTCTCTACCTTCTCTAATCTGCTATGGATTCCCTCTAGTGTATTTTTAATTTCAGTTGTCGAGTTCTTCATCTCTGATTGATTCTTTTTTATATTTTCTCTTTGTCGAAGGTCTAAGATCCTCCACTCTTTTCT
Source organism: Canis lupus familiaris (assembly GCF_011100685.1). Taxonomy (NCBI): domain Eukaryota; kingdom Metazoa; phylum Chordata; class Mammalia; order Carnivora; family Canidae; genus Canis; species Canis lupus. The sequence goes on along the minus strand of NC_049244.1, from coordinate 23,900,825 downwards.
CAAGTCCGGTATCTCTATGACCATTGCTTTAAATCCTTTATGGGGTATATTGTTTATCTCCATCTCACTGAGTTTTTTTATTATGGCTTTCTTCTGTTCTTTCATTTGGGACATTTTCCTGTGTCTCATTTTGTCTAATTTTCTGTGTTTTTATATATTAGTAAAGTCAGTTATGTCCTCTGATCTTGAAAATAGTGGCTTTATGAGGAAGATGTCCTATGGTGCTCTGTAACACAGAAATGTTCCTGTTCACCAGAACCAGGTGCTTCAGGAGTGTGTCCTATATGGTTTGTATGTGCCCTACCATTTGGTTGAGCCACATTTGCCTTCAGTCCATCCAGCTTCAATAACCCGCTTTGACTGTTGGGGGCGAGATTCAGTCCCTGTGCTGTTAAGGGGCCAATGTGGGGCTGCCATGGGCTTATAGTTGGATGGTGTCAGCAGTCAAACCCAGATGTATTCCTTCAGCCTGTTTGCTGGGGCTATGGTCACAAAGAACTGCAGGACACTCATTTGGTTGTTCCCAGAGCAGCTTTCATTGGTGGACAGGGCATACAGATAAACCAGATGCCTGGCCCAAGTCCATCTTGGGCTGCAGTAACACCAACCTGCAGCATGCTATTTCTGCCTATCCTCTGAGAAGCCTTTGTTGGTGGGCAGTGTCAGCAGTCAGACTATATGCCTGCTCCCAGTCCATCTGCCTGGGCAGCAGTGAACCCAAACTGGAGCACAATGTCCCTGTGCTACCCCCTGAGATGTTTTTATAGATGCCTGAGGTTACAGTTAGATCATATGCCTGCCCCTAGACCATCTACCAGGGCTGCAGACATACTGATCAGCAGAGCACTCTCTCTGCACTTATAGTTGTAAGGTTCTCTCTGCACTGCTGTGGTTAGAGTTGAACTGGTGTGTATGGTTATCTTCCCCTTTCCCCAGGGCAGGAGTCACTTTGCAGTAGTGATGTGCTGGGGCTGCTTGCAGGATGAGATATGGCAGGAGACACTCTGGGGGGACTCCTGATAAGTAGGGCAGGTTGGATGGGGGTAGATCCACAGGAGAACACAGGGGTGCACAGTGTTACCAAGGTAGCTAGTGTTTGAGTTGGTTCTCACAGATATCCAACTATATAGGCTGGGGACTAGGAAGAAAAATAGCACTCACTAGCCATTTTCTTCTTGGAGAGGTCTCCTAAAGATCCCTGCCCCTCTAGCACAGATTCTGAGACTAGTATATAAGTCCTCCTCAAAACAATAACAACAACACAACAACAAAACACTCTTTACCTATACTCCAGGTATTCTTCAAACTGCTGCTTCTATTCTTATCTCATTGGGGTGAAGAGGTGTTTGTTTTGCCATCTCTTAAGAATGAGGACTGTTTCTTACTGCCCTCTGGCTCTCCCAGAGGCAAGCCTGATTTTTTTTAAGATTTTATTTATTTATTCACGAGATACACACAGAGAGAGGCAGAGACATAGGCAGAGGGAGAAGCAGGCTCCTCACAGGTAGCCTGATGCAGGACTGGATCCCTGATCCCAGGATCATGCCCTGAGCCAAAGGCAGATGCTCAACCACTGAGCCACCCGGGTGCCCCAAGCCTGCTGATTTTTAAAACACCTGGAGGCAAGACCCACTGGTTTTCAAAGCCAAATATTATGGGGATTAGTCTTCCCAGTGAAGGTCTCCCATGTCTGGGTTGCCTGTTGTACCTGCTGAGGGGTTGGCTTCTATCTCTTCTCTGTGCTTATTGTGCCCCTCATATTTGTGGTTAGTCTCCCAGGGAGTTTGGTTCCCAACTGTCTCTGCCCCTCCTACCCTGTTCAATATGGCCTCCTCTCTATGATTAACTGTGGAAGGTTTGTTCTGCCGCTCTTTGGGTCATTTTCTGAGTTGGTTGTACTGATGTGATTGTTACTAGGTGTTTCTGTGGGACTGAGATAAGGTAAGCCTGGGATCCTCCTACTCTGCCATCTTTCCAGAAGTCTTTAAAGGCTGCTTCTTGGGGCACCAGGGTGGCTTAGTTGGTTAAGTGTCCTACTCTTCATTTCAGCTCAGGTTATGATCTCAGGGTTGGGAAATGGAGTCTCACATTGTACTCTAACCATGAAGCCTGCTTAAGATTGTCTCTCTCTCTCTCTCTCTCCCTCTGCCCCTCCTCATGTGCAATCAATCAATCAATCAATAAGGGCTGCTGCTTTAGTGACAATACTGTGTAGAGAGTAAGCAGAGGAAATGTTAGCCTTCACAAAAGATTAACTGGAAAGTTTCTAACTACTCAGACATTAGGAAAAACAGCCTTTATAAAGCTACAAGAGGATCTTAGTGATAACACAAGCCATGGAGGTGTTCTCAGCCAGACATCTGGCAAGTTAACCCCAGCCAACAGGCCTATATAATAGGCAGAGGTGTCTCAGGGTACAGCCTGCTGCATCCTAACTACATTTCAGTTACAACACTAGGTGAACTTGTGAGTTGCTGTGGCCTCGGCTGATAACATTGCCAAGACCCAGTAAAAAAGCAAGGCAATCCTTGGCAAGGATTCAGTTCTAGAAAAGAGAGTCTTTCCATGTACATAAACCCTTTTGGACATTAGGTAATGAAACTTTTAATCTGTAAGTCAATTCAGATGCCTTTATGCCACAGAGCTTGATAGTGAGGCCCTAGCTTTTTTTTTTTTTTTTAAGTAGGCTCCACACACAATGCAAAGCCCAACCCAGGGCTTGAACTCATGACCCTGAAATCAGGACCTGAACTGAGATCAAGAGCCAGACACTTAGGTGCCTGGGTGGCTCTCAGTTGGTTAAGCATCTGCCTTCAACTCAGGTCATCAAGCTTCAGCCTGCATCGGGCTCCCTGCTCAATGGGAGTCTGCTTGTCCCTCTCCCCCATCCCCTCACCCCACCTGTGCTTGCTCTCTCTCTCTCCCTCTCTCTCTCTCTCTCAAATAAGTAAATAAAATCTTTAAAAAAAAAAAAAATAGGCACTTCACTGACTGAGCAACCCAGGTACTTTATGAGGCTCTAGCTTTTAAATAAGGCTTACCCAGATAGGCATTGATAGGTCCATCACTCCAAAGTTATCTTGTATTCAAAGCAGGGAGCAAATTATCAATCAGCTTAACTTGGTTTCATGAGGCTCGAGGATCACTCCCACTACATGCCCCACTTTGACTCTGATGATTTAATTCAAGGGAAAAATAAATCTTCACAGAAAGTGGGTTTCTGAATCATAAGCAACTCCAACCCAAGAAGCAATGGAAACAGCCTTGGGCACAAGATTGCAGGAGCCCACTCTACAAGAGAATATTGACAATAGGCTGTGTTGTAGCACCAACATCACCTCTAGTCCCTAGAGGCTTGGATTACATCAAGAGTCATGAAGCTTAAAGAAAGAAGAATTATTTCAGATTAGTAGAAACTAAAGAGACATGACAACTAAATGCAGCATGTGATTATTGATTGGATCCAAGCTAGACCAAGAAAAAAAAAATTTCACTGTAAAAAAACATTAGCATTATAAAGAATATTGGGAGAAATTTGAATAAGTTCTGTATATTACATAATAATGCCATAGCAATGATAATTTCCTGATTTTGAAAATTACACTATAGCTGGGTAGTAGAATACCTTTATTTTCAGGAAATACATACTGAAGTATTTAGAAGTACAGTGTACATGTGCAGATGGGTGAGTAGGTGGATGGATGGATGAACAGAGTTGAAAATAGAGCTGGACAGTAGTTAAAGCAGGTAAAAGACAGGTTTTCTTTGGGAACTATCCCAACAGGAGAGACCTCAGTAGAGACCTGGGCTCAATACTGAATACAACAAGGAAAAGTGGAGATTTACAGCCAAGAAACAGGTTGGGGGAGGTCAGTGCAGAGAAAATTATGGAGAACACATCAAGGGTGGGAGTAATTTTTGCTAAACTGACTTAAGAATTTTTGCTCAAGGCAAGCCAATGTTTTATGCATCAAAGATGGGGGATGAGGAATTTGATCAGATATCAAGGGTGGGAAGATTCCCTCTAGACTTAGCAGGATTCTTACTAAAACTGAGCAATGCAGGCTCAATAAGGACAGACACAGAAGGATGGATAGATAGATAAAGATAGATGTGTTTGTAAGTATTTAATAACTGGCTCTTCATAGGAGAAAAATCCATGTTTGATAGCATTTGTTTGTTTCCTTAGTGTAAATAAATACTCCCACTGTAGCTGGTTCCACACTATCAATGTGGAGTCACTGGATGCAGCAGTGGAAAGAAATGCTCATGATTGACTTAAGTGAACCATTAACATCAGATTCTAGCCCACAACTGTATAATGTTTTTGAACTATATTTTGCAAATCTTCTGTAAGTCTGAAATTACTTCAAAAGAAAAAGTTAAAATTTTTAACAAATATAAATTAGCTATATAACAAATGAACTATAAAATTACTTTTTCTAGAGATTGGGTAAAGCATTTCTTAAACTTCAGGTCTCTCTCTCTCTTTTAAAAGTAATGGTAGACTACATTATAACCACAATATCTAAGTTAAACAGTAATTTTTCAGACTAATAGACAACGAACAACAAAATTCAAGGTCTATCAGAGAAACATTGATAGAATACATGTTATTAATCATTCAATTCATCAAGTAGTGGCTTCACCCCATGCTAGTATTTCTGATGCAGTAGAAAGAACACACTCTGTTGAGGTCACACCCTCCTACCATCCCTACCTCCTCCAGGCCAGGGCATCAGAGGGCCAAGGCATAAGGGAGGGAATGATTCAGCACATTTGCTGCAAATCTCTAAAGCTACATGTAATGGTGGGTCAGCTATGTACTCTTCAGGTATTTAAAGGATAATGTGTTGGGGTGCCTGGGTTGAGCATCTGTCTTTGCCTCAGGGCATGATCCTGGGTTTGGGGATCCAGTCCTGCATCAGGCTCCCTGTGAGAAGCTTGCTTCTCCTCTGCCTATGTCTCTGCCTCTCTCTCTCTCTGTGTGTGTCTCTCATGAATAAATAAATCTTTTAAAAAAATAAAAGATAATATGCTTTTTTGGCCATAGGAAATATATTTTTTAAGTTTTATTTAAATTCCAGTTGGTTAACATACAGTGCATTCCTTGAATGTCAGGTGTACAATTTAGTGATTCAACACTTCCATACAATACCTGGTGCTTACCACCACAAGTGCACTTCTTAATCCCCATCCCCTATTTAACCCATTCCCCCACTACCCATTTATCCTCTGGTAACCATCAGTTTGTTCTCAAAAGTTAAGTGTCTGTTTCTTGGTTTGCCTCTCTTTTTCTCCCTATGCTTGTTTTGTTTCTTAAATTCTACATATGAGTAAAATTCTATGGTATTTGTCTTTCACTGACTTATTTCACTTAGCATACTACTTTCTAGCTCTGTCACATTGTTGCAAATGGGAAGATTTTACTCTTTCCTAAAATGGCTGAGTGATATCCCATTGTATATATACACCACTTCTTTTTTATCCATTCATCAGTCGATGAACACTTGGGCTATTTCCATAGTTTAACTATTGTTGATAAATGGCCAGAAGGTATTAAACCTAATGGCTGTTACATCATTATTGGAACTCTAGCTTTTGTTCTCTAAATCCTGTTCCCTGTGTTTGTTTTCCTCAGATGCGAACAGAGACCAAAGCCTCGCTAAACTTATGTTCTGCTATTGTGACACCTAAAGATGAAAATAACAAAAGGTTGAAGGCAAAATATTGTCAACCTGATATCACAAACTAGACTTGAATTTCAGTCAACCGACTAAAAGGCATAGACTTCCTAAGCATACTAAACATTACAAACATCTCCTAGGTAAAACGTTAACTCTAAGTGCTTGTCAAGTTCTTTGGTGTTTTACAGAAAACAATAAAATAAACCTTAAAATCCCAAATCAAATTTATTAGCAACACATAAGCATAGGAGTCCTACTACAGCAGTTGCTGAATTCTAACATAAGATCTAAAACCAGAATGGACTAAACATTTTTCATGAACACATATTTAGTAATTCTTTTGTTTAAATGAATGAACTCCAAAATATCACATGCTTGTTTTACACTTGATTCTGTCTGCATGTTGTAGCTCATCCAGAACATTTCTGATGGTTTCAACACAAACTTCTCCTCTGTGGTGTTTTTTTGATGCAAGATTCCATACATTTTCAAATTCTTCATCAGAAAGCTTAACACCAATGTTACATAATATCTCTGCAATCTAGGGGGGAAAATATTGAAAATCAGACAAAAATTTGTGTTTTTAAATTTGTATTTTAAAAATATCTTTGGGGTGCCTCAGTGGCTCAGTTCGTTAAGCATCTGCCTTTGGCTCAGGTCACAATCCAGGGTCCCTGGGACTGAGTATAATCAAATACACTTGAAATTCAGAAGAGCAGAGCTTCCAGCAACTGTGGTTGTACAGCAAAAACACTTCAGTGCCCCAGTGCAGAGTTGTGATTCTCCTCCAACCAGTGGCTGGTGAAGGCTGTCCTCACAGAGTGAATTCTGAAAGTGGCCCGAATCAGTCTTGAGCATCCAAGACCTGCTCCTCCATTTCCTTTCCCATTCCTCAAGAGGCATCCCTCCCCTAGTTCTCCATTCCATCACAATACACTGATTAGTTAATATCATCCAGAAACCCATCCATTCTCACATTAGCATTATTTCTCCAACCACTCATTTGGGTTCTTTCTTTTTTTTTTTTTCTAGATGTGTGAAATAAAAGATGACTTTCCTCCTTAAAAGAACTTTAGCCATCATGCAACAAGCAGGCAATTTTTGTTTCTTTTGGCAACTCTGCACTTCTATTTCATAAGGCCTTTAGAGTAATTAAGAGAAGTGAAACAATCTGGGGGCGTCCCTTCTCTGATCCCCTGGGGTGGACCCTGAGTTCCTTCTTTGGGAGCAGCCAGCAGGGCATCTCCTCTGAGTTTCTTCTCCCTTCCTCTGTCCCCTACTTCAGTGGGAATTAATTGTTGGAATGAATTTATCATCATTAATTTATCATCATTACCATTAGTAGTTGGTAAGTTATCAAGTCATCACCCCTTCATCTGAGGTCCCAAAAGGTATCATATGTAGGTATCATATGTCTATTTACATCTGCTCATATCATTCCTAGTTCTGGATATGAAAGTTCTGAAGAAGCAGTTGCACCCTAGATTATACTCTGCTTTCTAGAGTGCAGATTAAGACAGACTGACCAAGCTTGCTATTAATCCTTGGCCCTTAGAATCCTAGTGGCTATTTGGACCTAGCTAGTTGCTCCTGTTTATAACCCACCTAGGAAGAAAACCACCTAGAATATGAGGACCATGTTTTCTAACAAACAAACAAAAACAAGATACATGGGCTGACAAATGGTATGGCAACAGGACAGAATATTTTAAATAAGTGCTCTCACCGATAATCTAAACCATAAAATAGTAGCAGTACCTAAGAAGGGTAGCAGAGTGGCCCTTCTCGTACTTACTCTTTGGTTTTGAAGCTACAAAACCATGAGATACTTACACAAGGAAGGGATTGGTCCCTTTTGCTTTTTCTCAACTAAGAATAGTGTTGAGTACCTTAGGGAAATATTTTTCTTTTTATACATAGGTCATAGTGGATATATGATGTGAATATAATGTTTCCTGTCATAGAAGAACATCTGCTCGAAGAATAGTACCAAAACATCACAATCAAACTGAACGTTATCCTCGAGAATCCTATTTGGGGATCTTGATGACTTCTATAATATCAAAGCTCAAGTTTTAAACAGTCTAAATAGTTGTTGATAAATAGACATTTTCATCTTTGTGTGTTTATGTGAAGTTGACATTTCTTTCAAGTCTTTTTTGAATAATATGCTGTACCTCTTTTTTTGATCTGGTCTTGAAGAAGTCTCTTTCAAACACTCCTTTCTGGCCAAAGACAGTAGGATGTAGTAGTGAATAGGCATTGCCCTCTTCACCATAATTAGTTCTATCACTGATGCGACGAATTCGGGGGGCAGGAATATCAGACCGAATGGTTGGAACACCATAGATGGGATAACCTAGGAACCGATGAGAAAGGAAAACAGACATTCTAAAACTGAGCTCTACAATACAGCAGCCACTAGCCACACATGACAATTGAGTACATAACTTGAAATGGGGCTAGTCCAAACTGAGATGTGATATAAGTATAAAATACATGCTAAATTTCAAAGGTTTAGTACCCAAAAAAAGTGGAATATCTTATCATTTTATATTGATTAATTGTTGAAAAATATTTGGGAGATCTATATATTATATATAAAGCATATATACTATTAAAATTAGTTTCACTTTTTTTCTTAATGTGTCTACTAAAAATTTTTGAATACATATAACTCCAGTTCTATTTCTATTGGATAGCACTATTCTAAAGGAAGTAGCAAGATCTCATTAAACCAGAATATACAGCATGTCTGTAAAATCTAGTTAAGAAAAATACATGCATCCTTAGTCATGTCCTTAGTCTAAGGAAGTGATCTTGACCAACATAAAATAGTCTCTTGGGATTGTAAATTAAAGCCCCATGTTGGATGTAGAGATTACTTAAAAATAAAAAATCTTAAGAGAGCTATTACATTTGTAATTAATTAAATTAAGATAAAATCACTGGAATAAGATGGGCCACTAATCCAATGTGACTGGAGTCCTTATAAAACAGGCCATTTGGACACAGACTCTCACATAGGAGGAAGCCATGTGAATGTGAAGGCAGAAATCAGGGTGATGCAGCAAGAGCAAAGGGACACCAAGGATTGCCAGCAACACACCAGAATCTAGGAGAAGGGCCTGGAAGAGATCCTCTCTCACAGTCCCAGAAAGAACCAACCCTGCCAATACCTTGGCCTCAGACTTTCAGCCTCCAGAACCGTAAGACGATAAATTTCTTTTGTTTAAGCCATCCAATGTGTTACACTTGTTATGGCAGCCCTAGCAAACTAACAGATGGAGAATGAAGATATACAGAATAGTTTTGCAAAAGCTCTTCAAATATTTGAAGGCAAATCTCTTTGTAGCTAAGAATCACATGGCTTATGCGTCTTCTAACACTGTGTAACGTTCAATGTTACATTGTGTAACATTCAAGGTTCTAATCATCATAAATCAATTTCATTAATATTGAGGGAATCCTTTGACTTGCGTCATCACTAACAATAGTTCAGTTCAGCCTACATTTATTGAGACCCTTAGATGCTTCAAATACAGAACTGAATGAAAGTCCTAGCTTGGAGAAACAACTAAATGAAGACAGAAGCTGGGGACAATAAAAGGACAAAGGACACTTCTTTGCTGACCCTTTTAAAACTCAGCAAATAATGTGACATACTCACAAGTAGAAGGAATAGCTCCTACAACCGCACTGATCTCAGAAGAAGTTGTCTTATAGTAATTAGAAACTTTATCACTTGGCCTCAGAAGCGTCCGGAGAGTCTTTTCTGAGCTCCCTGGTTCTTTTAAGACTATATCTTCTGGTTTTATTAGGAGAGTTGGTTCAGATTCTTCCACATTAGCCTCAGTACGGTTTGTACAATCTGGTTTTCTACCTTTAAGCAAAAAGGGAGCGGGAAGGGTAGGAAGTATAGGAAAGAATCACTACTTTGTGCTTGCTGTTCTGCAACGAAATCAGTTTTCCTGGTTAGTCTCTCTCCTTGCTGGTATAGACTGAGACTGGGCTGGTGAAAGCCCTCCACCGATGCCAGCACCCCACTGTGGAAGAGCAAAGGCAAGCCAATGTCATGTACCAGGAAATCTGAACATGGCCTGTTCTCGCCACTCTATCCACTTTAGAATAAAGCTTTTAAATCTGAGAAACCAATGAAAATTGGTTTTTTTCCCTTAAAAAAAATTAGAGTTTATTTTTACATTTAACTTAAACTACAGGATTACCAGTTATTTCCAAAGTTGTGCCCCAAAGAGGGACAGGAGAAAACACATTTGGAGTTGTAAATTCCACACATACCTGATGGTGGTGCATGGCAGGAACCGATTATATAAATGACTCTCTTCATATCAGTGTATAAAAGAAAGCCCTGAGGTAAAACTCAAATTTCAAGACTATGCTTTTGAAGATTTGCTTTGCTGAGTCATTCTGAAATTTAGGAGTAAATTCCTGTCACCTTGTCCACACCGCTGGTGGCTACACAGCTAGCACTAGAGGGCGCTGTGGCCTTTCAGTCTCTGGAAGAACTCTCAGGGCTCCAAGCAAGGGTTGCAAAGGCAGACGGTGCCCCAGTATCAGGTTGGGGTGGGAACCGTAACAAACTAGAAAAGACATGCCTATCTAAAGCCTGCAGCCCCTATTCAGCTCCTGCCAATCACCGTCCTGAACACATTCAGGCCTTGTGTTCCAAAACCTCTAATCCCCTCGCTGTGCCCCTCAAAAAAGCAGAAATACAGACAAGTATGAGAAACAGTTTCTCAAAGAACTGTTTTAAAGCCACTGCCTTAGAATACTTCACCCTTTCCTCTAGAAGTCAACAGTAAGTAGAATTGGATATAAGAAAATTCCTGGCAAAACATTCCTGAGCCCTTTCTGACTGAACCACTGGCCAGTATCTCAGAAGATGGAAAACCTCAAGGACTTCATTGAAGGTAGCTGATGAAATCAGAACCTCAAAACCAGGAACAATTTGAAAAACTATCCGGTTTAAAAACAGGCTTCTGCTTTCCCCCACTACTTCATGAATTGTGCCAAGAAGAAAAAAACTATCACCTCTTTGTATTTTCTGAAAGGACTAGGGTAGAATTGTTTTCTAAAATATCTTCTTTAGGTAAAGAAGAGCCTCCTGCTTTCCTAGCAGCTAGAATAGAAAGGCCATCTCAGAAACTTATTAAGGGCTCACATCATCAATAAGGCCCCAAATCTGGTTTGGCCTTGCAGAAAAGGCATGACAGAATAAAAGTAAAAACAGTAATAATTTAACTTTTTGGAGGAAGAATATTCCAGAGGAGATAGAAGTGTAAACAACCTTTTTAAAAAGTAAATCCTCTCTAATAATCAAAATTTGAACATTAAAGTGAACAAAGTATCATGGTAACAACTAAATTACAAGAATGTTTGAAATGTTTGAAATAATACTCAATGGTAGCAAAGTTAGAGTATAACCTCACAGATTTGGCTGATAAAATTGCAAATTGGTACAATCATTTAGAAAAACAAAATGAAAATATAGTTAACTTCTGTGACAATAATAACATTCATAGGAAATGAAATATAATTAGAAAAAAAAGATTTTTGAGAGATGATAATCACTGTAGCATTACCGATATTACTTTTAAAATATCTGGAAATAACCTAAATTTCAAAGAGTGAGGAAATGGCTTAGTAACTCATCATACATCAACATGAGGGAACTGAAAATGAAATTTATAAAAAAGTTTACCATAAAGCTATTTCTTAATTCCATAGAAGTTTGAAAGCTAAATTTTAAAAAGCCAAATAAAAATGATACATTCACTGTGATTTTACATATACATAATTATGCATATTAGTGATGCAAGAAGTCAATGTGGAAACATGAAAGCATTTGAATAAAGGTAAAAATTGTTTTTCTTTCTCTTACAAAATGGAAAAGAATAAATTTTATGTCAAATTCTGTTTTACTATTGACTTTTCCTGGAGAAAGGGAGCTAATTACTCTAAGACAATGGTTTTCAAACAACCTTCTGAGGAACTTTCATATTTTGGACTTTAGTGTAAACTATTTTGCTTTTAATTTTTTTTCTTTTGAATGGACAATACATGGTTCCAAATTCAAAAGACATAAACACATAGATTAAAATGTGAGTCTTATTGCCACCCTGTCCCTTAGCTACCGGTTCCCCTTAAATGTCATCAAATTCTTTCCTGTCCCTCCACAGATATTCTATGCATAAACAAGCAAATAACATATATATGTGCATATTTTTAAATATATAATATTAAGGTTGACAAGTCAAGCTCCTAGAAAACTGAAAATTAAAAAGTCCATTTAAGAATTCAGCAAACCTTCAAAAATTAAATACCTTTAATTATGACCCTCTCTTCATACTCTTTAAGAGGCATTTTATCCTTCCAGTTAAGAAAATTTGCAAATTCTAGGTAGTTAATCAGCCCATCATTATCCACATCACAGTAGTCAAATAGCTGGTCCAGGAGCTTCTCATCTAAGTGCAAGCTGACCTGTTCACAAGCCTCCCGAAGCTCGGCTTTATCTATCACCCCATCTCCATTCTGTTAGACACAAAGTAGGAAAAGATGAAATGAGCATTGTCTTTAAGAGCAGAGTATGCAATATCTATTATTTCATTTAAGAAAAAGAAAGAGATCTATCATATAAATTCAAAGAATTTGTCTTATTTTTTATATAAGAGTAGTCAAATATTAAGCAAAATCTTCATTGTGCCAACTTGATATGTGCACAGTAATTTGAATCCTGGTTGGAGTGGGGTGTGGCTCAGGATTTTTTTTCATTCTACTTTAATATTTTTTTTCTTTAAATCATGCTGTTTACACTGTGGTAGGGCAGATATAACCATGATTTATGCATGACATTTAACCAACATTGTGTACTTTTGACAGCATTCTACAATTTCCCATGCTTTCAAAGTTTTTAACACCTCTGGTGTTCCAACTGAGCATTAAATGATCCTCCACTCCATTGTCTGGTAATGAGGAGAAATTGGGGAAGTAGTTGCAGGCCAAATACAGGGAGGCAGATTCAAAGACTGTTGCCTGCTTGTTAACACTCCTATGGGCAAGAGGGTCATGCTACTAATCTGGCCCTGTTGTAACAATTAACACTAAAATTCGTCCTGGTAGGCAGAGCAGAGGATGTTCCACCTTCTTCCAGACGACAGTTAAAGACAGGAGCATCTACACTGTGTGAGAAAGGAGGGAAATTTATGAAGGCTTTGGGCAGGAACTGCCCATTTGGGAGATAAAGGAGTTGTCTACAGCCGTACTACCCTGAATGCTCCCAATCTCTGTGATCTTGGAAACTAAGCAGGATGGGGCCTGGTTAGTACTTGGATGGGAGATAAAGGGACAGAACGCATAATGCTTGTTAAGGAAAAATGGCAAGAGCTGAGATGTCTTACCCCTAAGCCCCTCCTGGAGTCTATCAAACCATAAACCCATTTGGAGATGAAAGTAAAAGATTTGAATATTTTTGCAGTGGGTCCTGGCTGCTATTAAGGGAGCTTTGGCCCTCTCAGAGAAATTCCCCTGAGACAAACTCCCAAGAGAAAAGATAAATGATTCATGGACTAGTATTCAGGTCTCATGCTCCGGATGAGAAGGTGCAATGCTGATGAAGGTGATCCCTGGAGAATGAGGAACTGACCAAATGAACCCTAGATAAATTCCTGCAGACAGATCCATAGGCCTGACACTTATGTTGAGATAGAATAAAAATTTAAAACGTATTATCTTGACAAGGGGGTTGCAAATGCCCTGGACTAAAGTAGACTCCTTTATAAAAATCTCTGCTACAAGCCCCAGTCAACCAAAAATGCAAATTCCATCGCCCTTGATGAAAAGCCACCTAGGATATGGCAGTTGAATCAAGAGGTCCTCAAAACTGAAATAGATGACACCAAGAATGATGACTTCATTGCCCAATATACAGATTTGTGTGGGCTGAAAACATTGGTGGTTTGTTTCATTGTGCTGCAAAACTCAAAACTCAAAGTAAATGTTTCTTACTCTCCAGGTACTAAGTCACACCATCTGCACCCTGGATCATCCCTTCCTCCATGCTCCAACCTCAGCTGCCATAAGGAGAAAGATAACTAGATGTGGAACTAAGGTCTCCCTGTCCCCAAGGGAGATCAAATGCTACATTCATTTGTTCAAGTATACTGTAGAACTTCAGAGGGGCAAAGTCTCAAACTTGTATGGCTTCTTTGCCAAAGTCATCATCCTACTCAGTCTCTAGGGGGAGGAGATGTCTGGATTCAGATAGTGGGGTGTGAACAGGGTTTGTTCAAAGTGAAGAAGGAAAGCCAGCAATATATTATTATATAATAATATATATTATATATTATATATAATAATATATATTATATATTATTATTATTTCTGTAGCTTTCATGGCTGAATGTATAACTGGTACTGACACTTGACATGCTCGTATTACTCATGAGCCACATGTAGACGATGCCAGTACCCACAACCCTAATGACCCCTTTGAGGTTCAAGTCTCTGTGACTAATGATTTTGACACTCAGAACCTCTGGGTTGGGTTTACTAACTTGAAACCCAGTGGTCTTCACTGGGCTGCTGTGGCTTTTAATGACAGTTATGATAAAAAATGCACATAGTCAATCTACTCAGTGGGCAGAACTCAAGGCTAGTTTCATGGCTCTGCCCAATACTCCCCTTGATGAACCTGTTATATTTTTACTGATTCTTGGACTGTTATCAATGGCCTGCCTGTTTGGTTGAAAAGCCACTAGATGATTAAAGACACTTTTCTGTGTCTGAGAACTATGGTAACAAATAGATGTTGATTGAACCATGTGGGTAAGCCACATAGATGCCAATGATAAGGGTCCATTCTTTGCCCATTCTCAGACTGATATCAAGCTTCTGAATGTGCCTGAATCAATCCATATTGCCACCACCGCTGCCTGGACCTACTGTTGTACCAGACATGGGGACACCCCAATCACTACAAGGTAAAGCACCTCTATATTTCTAAGGCAGAGGTTACCACTCCTGACAAAAGTTGGCCAATTTGAGAGGTAAGGGAGGACACATCACAGAGGACACATTGCCTCTATGCTCCTGGCATACTGACTACATGGAACCTTCATCCCCTTTCAAGCTATTGGTGGTGCCTCATACAGTTGAAACATTTTCAAGCTATGGGATTGATATTCTAGTTCAATCAGCCAGCTCCAAGCACAGAATTATGGCCCATGAAATGAATATGAGTCATGTGTTTTGCTTTCTGGACCATTTTCTGCATGGCGATGGTGTGTCTTATAGCAAAAGTGTTATTCAATAATGAGCTGTTAGTCAAGGTATTCAATGAACCTTTCCTACACCAAGCATCCACAGCCATCTGGTAAGACTGAGCTTTGGAATAACCTTCTCAAAAATTGTCTATCTTCCTCACCAGCTTCTAGCTTACACGAGTTTTATAACTGAATGCAGCTATCCCCAAAGAGGAATAATCTCATCTCAGCTAATTCCTGGATAATGATGAGAATAAAAGGAATTGGAATAATATAGACCTATTTTGAAAATTTGGGATGTTGCTGTGACCACTTCTGGACATGATGAGTCTTTTTATTTCACCTCTAGACTTTAAATTTCCTAAGTGGAAAGTCTACACATTATCTGGAATAATGTTTAATGTACAGTGAGTGTTCAATAAATAGAAGAATTAATCCTCTAAGCCAAGAAGATTCATTTATGAATCATGGTTTATTTGTTCTGTTTTGTGTTTTTCATTAAGGTAAATCTGGGCATGCAATAATAGAAGATTCAGATAATCAAAAATTATCCTACAGCTGTACTAGAAGACCCACATCTTATTACCCTCTCAGATAAAAAAGCTCCTCAAGGACAGTGAGCACTGCATTGTGGTATTAAAAGTTAACTATTTAAAAGGTATATCAACATTAAATAATTCTCAGTAATTTCCTCCCTGCTTAATTTAATTTTATCATAAGGAATGTGCCTGGTGGTTCACTAAGATAATCAACAGCTATTAAGATGATCATCTTGCCTATAATTACATTTAAAATGAAGAATTTTTGAAAAGCAGAGCACTCTGTATTGTGGTAGTTTCTCTCTTATTCATATTACTGCTATCTAAATTTACACTGCTATCATCTTTGTAAGATACTTGTATTTGACTAAAGTTTAAAATGTACTTATTTTAGCTTACATATTTTAATTCTGAAGATTCATTTTTAAATTACCTGTAAATAGCAATTGGTCTCTATTAAAAACCAGAGAAACAGTTGAATACTTACATTTTCTTTAAACACAACTTTGTGAGAAATGCAGTGGGTGACTGATTGGTGTTTGTCCCTACATAATTGGTACAAACTTAAATGAGATATTTAACCCACTTTTTATTCATCAGTACAACACAGGCACACAGGCCTCTAATCTAAAAACAAATAAAATGAATGGTTTAAACTGAATAAGCCAATGAGTAATCAAGATTTTTTTAAGATAAAAATCTGAAGCATAACTTTTCTAAAAATTGTGCTCAACATTGGAAGGAAGATACAAATATTATCTTTTCTCTTTGAGATAAAATTATTCTGCTTTTTTTCCTTCTCATATCAAGATTATGATGTACTACATCACCACAGGTTTATTTATGAGCTTTTATGGTTTCAATTAAACTCATTCTAAAATAGTTTGAGGCTGCCTAAAAAAATAAGTACTGTTAAACAGAGCCCAAAGAGTGAGGAAATCAGGGCAGAGAGAAAATAAAGATGAAATAAAATAAGAAGAGGGCAGCCCAGGTGGCTCAGACGTTTAGCACTGCCTTCAGCCCGGGGTGTGATCCTGGGGACCCAGGATTGAGTCCCATGTCTGGCTCCCTGCATGGAGACTGCTTCTCCCTCTGTCTGTGTCTTTGCCTCTCTCTGTGTTTCTCACGAATAAATAAATAAAATCTTAAAATAAATAAATAAAATAAGAAGAAATGTGGAACAAAAGAACACACAAAATGTATGCTGTAAGATCATGTTCACAAACTAGATGCATTTTGTTAAATTGGCTTTGAGCTTCCTGATGGCCAAGTCAAAAAGGTATTCACAATCAGTACAAAATTCATGCTCTTCATGAGGTAAAATCAAACCAGATACATAAATGAAGCACAATCATCTTTAGAAAGACTAGGTTTCTTTATAAAGAGGATGCATGTGACAAAAATAAATAACAGCCTCATGGGCATACCAACAAAATTGTGTGATTTTTCACAAAAGGTTTGTACAATAGAGCATCTTAGTGTAAGCTAAAGGCAGTGCAGCTTGGTGAAAGCAGTCCTGTGATGGCCTAAATCACGTGAAGTAATTATCTAGCCCCAGACTGATCTGACTTTATGAAAGGACACAATTTAGAGTAGCTTGAAAATGGAATAATCTTACACTCTCAAAACTGAAACTCCCCATTGGGAGCCTGCTTCTCCTTCTGCCTATGTCTCTGCATCTCTCTGTATGTCTCTCATGAATAAATAAATTTTTAAAAGCTTAAAAAAGAGAGAGAGAGAGAGAAAAACTGAAACCATACCTTGCTCCCCCGGGTAGAGGCATTCTAAGCTTGACTTGGACCTAGATTGACAGCACTATGTACATACTCAGCTTTAGGTATGATAGGTATGATGGCCTAGACCCAGGAATCTTCCCTGGGGATCTATGATGCCCCTTCCTACCCCACTCCTTCCTTCCAGCACACTACAGTTTAATCTGCCACAGTGGTTCTCAAGTTTTATCAGAATTACCTGCAGAGCTTGTTATAACAACTTGCTAGGCCCCAACCTGGAGTTCACACTTCAGTAGCAGGCCTTAGATTGCACATTTCTAACAGGTTCCCAAGTAACCTTGGTAGTGGTAAAAGGATCACACTTTGGCAAACACTGATCTACTCCAGGGGTCGGCAAACTTCTACTGTCAGGGGCCAAAATGTAAGTATTTTAGATTTTGCAGGTCATTCAGTCTCTTGACACACTATTCTGCATTTGTAGTGCAAAAGTGGCCATAGAAAATACTTAAAAACTATTTACAAAAACAGATGGTGGGCTGGATTTGACCCACGGTCCATCATCTGCTGACCCCTGATCTACAGCAACCCACCAGGATCTATAAGTCCGTGCATAGTCCAAAAACCTCCATCAAATACTGGCCTTATCATAATGCCTGAAGGCTGCCAGCAAAGTGTCAAAGTTTTGGTAGTTAACTTTCTTCAAGTGATGTCGCACTGCTGCAATCAGGGCTCTCTGTCTATCCTTGCCTTGAAGATATTCACTTGGAAGTCTGTTATGGATGAGATCACCAGCTCCTATTAAAGAGTGAAGGAAAGGGGTAAAGTCTTTTATCTGAATTTAAAGTCTGTTAATATTTTTCCTATCCTAAAAAAGAGAGATCTACCAAAGTCTGTGAACAACAACAACAAAAAACCTCATGCCTAACTCTGAAACTATTATGTAGCATGACAGAAAAAGTATTTAAAAAGTACATAAAGTAATTGATAAAAACTTAATATTGCTGTTTTATGTGACTTCTCTGTTCAATAAAAAAGTTCTGACAAAATGAATTTTAGGGGGCAAGTATAAGCCCTACTTGGCTGTCTTTCCTAAGACGATAGTCCTTGCCTCTCTGCTTCTTTGTAGACATTTGTCTACAATACTGAGGATCTGAAAGCTAGGGCAGAGTCTATGTGGGGACCACTTTACATGCCTTGAAGTTGACTAAACCTCTGGGATCCCTTGTAAAAATTGAATTCAAATACCCTACTCTCTCCAAATATGACTTTTCAGTCTGCATATCAAGTTCCCATTTCTCTCAGCCACCTGCACAGGAAACCAAGCCTCATCCACAATTCCACTAATTGAGTCCTAATCCACAACCCCCTCAGTTATCTAGAAGTAATAAACTCTCCAATTTCCCTGCTATATGCCCCCAGACCTGGCCCTTGCTTCCATTTATCCTTCATGACTTAAAGGAACTTCCCCAGACAATGACACAAAGAAAGTACAACATACACACTGCCTATAAGCCCCATTTCTTATAAGCCCCATTTCTTGCCACTCCCTTTTGGAAAACATTCCTTGGATGTTAATGGTGACAGAGATTAGACTAGAGTTGCCCATGTTGCATCACCAGATGTGATGGCTTGGTGGATAAAGAAGAAATCTTTTACCTCAGTTCATTTTCTCCTGGCCTACACCCCTCCCTTCTTGCTTTCTTGGGGCAGGATCATGTTGGCTGTTGGCTATAATAAGCTAGATGGAATAATTTAAATCACTACATTTCTTGTAGTTCACAGCAACTAATATTTATAAGTACTTTGAAAAGGCCCTATTTTAGGCTCTGTCAAGGGTCTCTCTTGATAGGTATTCATTGCACCTCTAAGATTCTTTCTTATTACAAAAACAGGAGCTAAACTGACATATTCTGATGAAAGTCATGTTTTTAAGGGTAGATATGGGTCAGAACCCCACAACAAATGCTGGTTGTAGGAACTGGGCAAGTGCCTGAGGCCAAAGTCATCTGAAATGGAATCAGCTACCATCAGATTATCCTAAAGTGGTCAAAGCAGAAGTAAGGCTCTGTAAGAGGAAATCAAGAGAGTGAGAGTGATTTTTGACAAATGAGTATGGCTTCCTCTCCTCTTCCACATTCCTGCCCCTGATACAAATACTGTGGGTGGGTATTGTGTATAAGAGAGATCCTCCTTCTTCCACAAAATAGCTTTTGTTGAGTTTTTATCTTCAAAGGTCTTCCCTCTCTATTACTATCCAAAAATAACCATTTGAATGATTGGGTTTTTTTTCAACTACAAGTGTTTTCCCACCATAATCCCACTAGGTGTAACTCCTGTTGAGTAAGATGTATGCTGATATCTTCTGGCTTGCCCTGAAAAAATATTTATGAAGCTTATGTGAAATCACTTATAATTACACAAGAGTCATCTCTATAGAGTTGAAATCAGGAGCACAAGTACTGGCCCTGAGAGACCCATGACCTAGCTACCACACCATGGCTGTCAGAAAAATCCAGTAAGTGCTTTAATTGTACTCTCCCTGCACCAACTCTCATGATGCAGCACTGTCCACCAGTCTTGGATTTTCCTTTACCTTACCTATGCTCTGGTACATTCTAGGGGCTGCCCACAGCCCTTTGCACTCTTCCTAGAGGTGTCTTAACATAACCAATAACTCTAGGCCTTCAGGATGAGACATTCTTTGTACTGCTGCCTTTATTTCCATAAGTAAGTATAAAGGAGAAATCCAGGCCCAGTAAAGAAATCAATTTCTTCTTAGAAGCAGAAGCTTTCTGAGAACAAGTGCTATTAGTTGACCCCAATAATGGTCACAAAAGGTGAAAACCTAGAGCTAATCTGTGTCCATCCATAAACTCCAGGAAAAGTTCAAAGAGTCTCCTTTCACAGTTAAACTGAAGATATCAGTTACACTATGCAGCACCAATGCTGGTACAGATACTTACATATTTTTAAAGTTATTAATGTCGGTTTTCTTCCTTTTCATCTTGTAACAATATCTCATTCAATTTGTAGGGATAACTTCGATCAACTATTAGGAAATTTGTCAATGTTGTCAAATTGTCAAAATGATAAACTATGTGTTGGATTCACCAATTCGTGCTATAAATATTTGTGAAAAATGTACTGTTTGCTAGACCCCAAGGATCCAACAGACAGCAAGACAGAGCACCCATCATCATGAAGCCTGCCCTCAAGTAAGCAGAATTTACCATGATTATCTATTTATTTTTCAGGGCAATTGATGGATTCCCTAAATCATCTCTTAATCACTCTAACTGATAGGAAGAGCCTCTGTGATGGATAGGCATACGTTAAACATTTAACAGTTCATCTAAAAACAGAACCAACATATAATCTCCTAATTAATGCAATTAATGTTGTCCTAAAATACTGTTTCATAAGCTCAATAAATATATATTTTATTTGTCAATGAATGGGATTTAGCTAAAACATTTTCAGTAGCAGTTCTTAAACTTTAGTGTACATAAGAGCGTACTGGATCAGAATATCTGGGCACAGGCCCCAGGAACCTGCATATTTAATAAATTCCCTATGTGATTTTAGTGCAGGTAGACTACAGATTATATTTTGAAAACCACTCACAGCCCAATCCTGATAAGCTTTAGCATAGTCTTCCCTTTGGACATCTACTGTATAGGTTGCTTAGAAATAAAGAGAAAATTCTGAAAAGTTTCTTCTGCTACTTTATGGATTAATTGATTGATTGGCTGGTGGAAAGAGAACGGTTCTTAATTATGTAATTAAAGAGTACAGTGGTGCCTCAACTTGAATGTGCTTACAGTTAATGTGGGAATATCGTAAAATGCAGTTTCAGTTTTAGTAGGTCTGGTGTGGAGCATGAGATTTTGCATTGCTAAGAGATTTGCAAGGGACACCAACCCTGCCAGTCTGCAGGCTACATTCTGAGTAACAAGGACCCAGTACAATGCTTGAATTCATTAAAAAAGCTGCCTCAAATTACCTTGGCTTATTTAATACAGGCCATATTTATTTTCTAAATAAAGTTCTGAGCCTTGACTATACTTAAGGTATTCATTCACAAAGGCTTTAAACTGTGCCTATTTCAAAAAAAAAAAAAAGAAAAACCTTTTTTTTCTTTCTTGTGCTACAAATTGTTCATTAATGTTAATGTAACATTGTAAGCCTTTAAAATTAGAAGCTTTGAAGGAAGGAGATGGTGCATTTAACCACATAACTTTGTGAGCATGTTGTTTGTTTTTTAAGGAGAAAGTTTGTATATTTACCATACTCTTCAGCATGGAGACAAGCTCCAAATGTGTGGTCTGGGGGAATATTCATTGTTTCTGCAATGCTATCAAAGAAAACAAATCCTTTAGTTAAAACACTCACCGCATGGCATCTCTGGAATTTAAAATATGCTTGTCATATGTTTTTAGTTGCCTATATTTCTCCTATAACCAAACAGTTCCCCCACCAATCTTCTAATCTTTCACTTGCATAGGCAATGGATAAACTCTTCCCCTGGCTTTCAGTAGCCCAGATTTAAAAAGAAAATTAAGAACCTAACTCAAAGCAGAATATGGAAGTACAGATAGGCAGACAGAGACAGGAAGAGAGTGAAAAAATGTAACATGATAAATTAAGTTTCTAATATCCCAGAAATAAAGCTTTACACAAAATTTCCCCTCCCTTGTCTCTAAACGGCCTCTTCATCTCAGAGGACTCAGCACTTTCCTGGAACCTCAAGCAGTAGGGCAGCTAAGAGAGTTCCCTCATTCACACAAAAGGATGACTTTCTTACTTAATGGATAGAACCTAATAGAAAACAAACGAACAGAAAGAAAGAGAAAGAAAGAAAGAAAGAAAGAAAGAAAGAAAGAAAGAAAGAAAGAAAAGAAAAGAAAACAAACCAACATTTACAAGAGTGCTTTTTAAATTCCATCCAAAGATACTATCAATTCAAAGTTAATTATTAACTTACGGATCTAAAACTCTTCCAAGTTCATGTTGAAACTTTTCTTTGAAATCATCAACTCTCTTGGATACAAACTTAGCTCCTCTTTTCCTATAAAATTAGAAAACTGTCAAGCTTCTCTATTACTTAAGTATCTTGGCTGCCAAATACACATACAATGAGGAATACTACACACAGTATCTTTTTTTTTTTTGAGAGACAGAGCGAATACCAGAAGGGAGGGAAGGAGAAGAGAGAGAGAGAGCAGGTTCCATGCCCAGCATAGAGTCTGACACAGGGCTTGATCTTAAGACCCTGAGATCATGATGTAAGCTGAAATCAAGAGTTGAACACTTAACCAACTGAGTCACCCAGGCACCCCTTGAAATACCAAGTATCATTTGGGCCATTAAAGCATACACACAATTTCAAAAAAGTTATATGCTAAAAAAAAAGCTGTATATATTCATTCTTCTATCATTTATATTCTATTATAAACTATATAAAGATGTGTTTATAATAGAATATAAAATTTTATCTAAAGAATAAAACAAAGAAGATTTAAAACTTTTTCAGTAAACAAAATCAAGGTGTTAACATCATTATCATAAACGTGACTCCTACAATTTCTAAAAGAAAATTACACACCAATAAATAAATAACCAAAGGGTATAAACAAATAATTCACATCTAGTAAGCAAATATATGGAGAAATTCTGATACTCTCCAGTAATAAATTTATAATAAACAACAACAAAGTGACTTTTGGAATATAGTGCATAAGCAAATAGAGACAGAAAGAGAGAATACCTAACATTGGCACAAAGTATGTTAAAACACTTAGTAGATTGCTAGTACAAATTGCTATAATCCTTTTGCAAATAATTTGGTAACATGATTCAAAAAGCATAAAAGTGGTCATTCCCATTTATCTGTGTCTGGGAACCAATCTTAAGAAGATAATAACACAATAATTTTAAATGTAGGATATATATATAACTATCCTACATTTTAAATTATTATATATATAAATGTTTTATATATATAT
Organism: Canis lupus familiaris; assembly: GCF_011100685.1. NCBI lineage: Eukaryota > Metazoa > Chordata > Mammalia > Carnivora > Canidae > Canis > Canis lupus. The sequence goes on along the minus strand of NC_049244.1, from coordinate 23,877,580 downwards.
AAATGTTTGTAGCCTCACTGGCTACAAAGGATGGCTACAAAGGAAAAAAAGAAGATAAATGTTTGATCATGGAGCGTGATTAAATTATGTCACATTAACAAGAATACGTTCTGCATGCATTTTAAGTGTTGGCTATTAAGAATACACTGCAATATAAAATTATTTTATGTTAAGTGAAAAAGCAGGATATAAAACAGGATTGCACTCTGATTAAAACTATGCAAACATTTACATAGGAATATACACTAGAAAGAAATACATTAAAAAGATAATAATGGTTGAATTTTGGTGACAGGATTATGGGGGATTTTAGTTTGCCAATTTTCTGGAACATAATTTCATTACTTCTATCACTGTGATTAAATGAACAAGATTTCTTCTGAGAACTGTAAAATTACAACACTACTATTTAATAACTAAAATTAATAAACTATTGTTTTGTTAGGACTAAAAACAATGAGCATTTAATTCTTAAACTCCATTTGCTTTTAAATCTATTTCCTGTGATATAGAAATACTGAGCTGAATAAATTTCTGGAGAAGAGTGACACTCTGTGGAGAAACAAAAGATGAAATATAAAGTAATCCATCTCTTCTGTCTTCATTTGCTTTACATTTGTTCAAAAAGGGGGAAAAGAATAATACAAGTAGAGTCAAAATAAGTCAATGGCAGTATCAGGGCCATAATTTGAACAAATAAAGTTGACATTCTAGAAATAGTTCCAAAGAACATAATTAGGAACATGTCCGGGATGAAGGTGGTAAGGATTATGAATCACAGAGCCTACTCCTTTTACCCTAAAAATGCCTGGATTATGTTTCTGGGAGAACTAGGAAGTATCTATAAGCAGTCATATATGTCGAAATATCCATAACTGCATCACTGCAGGCTCACAGCATTTATTAAACAACTCAAAATAAAGGCCTTCATGTGAATTTTTTCATTCAGACACACACACTCACCTATTATATGAAGATTCTAACTGATTCTTCAGACAAAAGGTCATAAACAAAATATAGATAGAGTTAGCTTTACAGAGTTTCCTTAAAAGTCGAACATAAACCAAGTTCACATTAAAATATAAAATTGAGACACCTTAAAGTATAAACATGCTTAACTCCAAAATTATCATAGAAATCACACTGAAGAATGAAACAATGAGTTCTCTTTTTTTTTTAGATTTTATTTATTTATTTATTTATTTGAGAGACGGGTGTGGGGGCAGAAGGAGAGGGAGAGAAAGAGTCTCAAGCAGGCTTCACACTGAACATGGTGCTCAAACCCATTTCACGGTTTGATCCCATGACCCTGAGATCATGAGCTGATCCTACAACCCAGAGATTATGACCTGAGCTAAAACCAAGAGTTGGACACTGAATTCATTGAACCACTGAGGTGCCCCAGTGAGTTCTTTTTAAAATCCAACAAACGAAAATAATGAAGAATCTCTCCATTGCTTTAGCAATAATTTTTGAAATATAAGAAGTATGATCAAATAAAGCATTGTTCTATAAACAATGTTTCCTTGGGGGTATTAACAAGTTGGACAAAAACAAACCCTGAATATTACCTGCTTTTACAAATTCAGCATATTTTTTAATTGAGATATAATTGGCATATAACATTTTGCTAGTGTTGGGTCTACTCAGTGCATTTTTCTATGACCATCTCACCAAATAATTGATAAATATGTCTTTGTCAACCTAAAGTTTCCCCTCTTAGGATGTTCTTAAGGAACACATTGTTGTTAATGTGTTTATTTTAGATATTTCATAAATTGTATCATATTTCTGAGCTTTCAAAAATGGATAAACCATATTTTGTTATCTCCCTTTATTAACTTCTATATTATATTTAATTATATATATATCTATAATCCTTATATATTTAAATCATTTCTTCATGTTTTCCTTTATATGTGGTTTAATTGCTTTAATATTAATCAGTTATCAAATATTGATATATGGACTCTTCTGTACTCCAAAGGAAACTATCTCATATGAGTTTAGTATAATATTACAAAAACTTATTTGCTGTTTGTATTTTATCATTATATTTTTTAATAATTCAAGTATCAGAAACTCATATAATAAAAAAGTAGAAGAGGAATGGAAATCAATATTTCAGGCCTGTGATCATAGAATCCACAGCCTGTATACCTGATATAGGTTAGGGGCAGCCTCTGAAGCCACAGTGCCTGGGTTTTATTCCTACCCCTAGTACTTCTTAACTGCATAATATTGGGTAAATGATTTAACTTCTGGGTACCTCAGTTTCTTCATCTGTAAAATGGAAAGGATAAAAATTATAGGGCAGCCCGGGTGGCTCAGCGGTTTAGCGTTGCCTTCACCCAGGCCGTGATCCTGCAGACCTGAGATCAAGTCCCATGTCGGGCTCCCTGCATGGAGCCTGCTTCTCCCTCTGCCTGTGTTTCTGCCTCTCTCTCTCTCCCCTCTGTTTCTCATGAATAAATAAAATATTAAAAAAAAAATTATAATGCACCTACCTCATGGAGTTATTGGTAGGAATAATTTAATAATATATAAAGTACTTAGCACTTTGCCTCTGTAACAGGGAGCTTCTATCATAGGGACCATACAGGAGAATGAGCAAGGCAGGTTGGGTATCTGTGGGATTGAAACCTTATGTGCACCCATGGAGACTGAGATGGCCAGTGTCTCCTGTAAAGAGGGCCCTCTGCCCTCTGCAAAACAAATCTACTCCTAGCAATGATGTATACAAGTGCAGACACAATGTATTAGGTGCCTGTGGTTGTTTGCAACAAATTCTCACACACTGGTGACTTTAAACAACAAAAACATTCTCCCACAGTTCTGGAGGCCTGATGTCAGAAGTCAAAGTGTCAGCAAGACTGTATTCTCTCCAAAGGCCCTAGGGGAAAATCTATTCATTGCCTCTTCCAACATTTGGAGGCTATTGGCATTCTTTGGCTTTTCTTGGCTTGAGGCCAAATCACCCCAATCTCCTCTGAGTTCATATCACCTCTTTTCTATGTGTCTTCTCTTCTGTCTCAAATTTCCCTCTGTTTTCCCTTACGACACTTATCATTGGATTTAGGGCCCATGCACATAATCCAAAATGACATCTTCATTTTAAGATTGTTAACTTAATTACACTTACAAAGACCCTTTTCTCACATAAGTTAACATTCATAGGTTCTAGAAATTACAACAAGGACATATCTTTTTAGGGGCCACCATTCAAGCCACTATATCAGTATTTCCAATCTTCTGATTTTTTAAGCATAGTAGGAAATATGAATTTTTATTGCTAATCTCCCAATGCTTAAGTGTTGGCTTATGTATAAAGTATAACACAGAAAATAAAAATTAAGGAGCTTTATTTTAATTTCTAGGCAAGTAGTCATATATAGAATTAAGGCATAAAAAGGTCACAGTTTGCAAAAGTTAAGCCAAATACTCAGGTGCCCAAATAACTCTTTAAAAAACTGAATAATAAATCACAGTTCAGTTATGCATGATAAGATTGTCTTACAGAGATCTGAAAGCCCATAGCTTCAGAAACATGAATAAGACTGGGTGGGTTATGCCCTGACTTTTGGTTTCAGCTCAGGTGGTGATCTCGGGGTCGTGATCTTTGAGTTGTGAAATCTAGCTCCACATCAAGCCCTGTGTGGAGCCCCATGTAGGGTTCTGTGCTCAGCGCAGTCTGCTTGGGTATTTTTCTATTAATTTTATATTTGAACCACATCAATGTATTACACCTCTTCAAAAAATGTATTAAACCAACCACTCTTCTTTAAGTTCACGTGCCATATATCTAATATCTGTTTCAGGACCCAATATAATTAAACTTACATTTGTAGGTCATGGAGCCAATATAAAGTTTTTGCCATGGCTCTTCCATCATTAAAATGTGGTGTTGGGACACCATACAAGTTAAACCTATGGAAACTTGATGGGTTATACTTTCGGTTCTTTGCTTCTCCTGTGAAAAAAAGAGGAAGCAACACAAATAACCTTATCTTGTCAGAAGCACATTATGCTCTCATTGACAATGAAAATGAGAGTGGAACTGAATGGAATTGTAACGGTGCCAGAATTGCACAGATTTGGCTACAGAGGACATTCTCCCATGTGAGCTGGGAGACTGGTGGGAAAAGAGTTCTTGTATTAATATTTAGTAAGTAAGTAGGGAAATGGTGTAGGAGAAAGACAAAATGATGAAAAATGCAGGCTCCATTAATGCTACAGAAATCCGGAAGATTAGGGGAAATACTGCAATGCTTTGGGAACCCAGCTGTCCTTCCCACTGTGCTAAGATTTGAGAGACTGGTATTTTGTACTTGCTCTCACTGAGATTTGGTGAGATCATCAGAACATTGCAACCTTCCCATCTCATTATAATCATTTATCTCATCTTAGAAACTGAAGCCTGAAAACCCAAAGGGAGGTCTTTATATTTAAGATCTAATACTGTACTTTTTTCAAGTTATGATGTGGTGTTAGTTTTCTATTTCTAGATAAGAAAAGTAAGACTAAAACTAGAAATCAACTAAAAGGTTAAGAAATGAGATTCAGCCTTACTAGTAACCCAAACAATGTAAATAAAAACAATACTGTGAAATCATAATTTGTCTCTAAGTAAAAATAAAGATTGGCAAAGCTCACTATTAAGGAGAATATGGAGAAATTGAAATTCTAATATACTGTGGGTGTGAGGGCAAATTGGGGCAGCTATTCAGGTGGATGATTTTTGGCTCTACGAGTAAATATTTGGGACATCTGGGTGGCTCAGCCATTGAGTGCATCTGCTTTTGGCTCAGGGTGTGATCCTGGAGTCCCAGGTTCGAGTCCCACATTGCGTTCCCTGCATGGAACCTGCTTCTCCTTCTGCCTGTGTCTCTCATGAATAAATAAATAAATAAAATATTAATAATAATAGTAAATAATTTGAATGCTCATAAATCTAGGAATGTATCCTTAAAAATATATCACATTCACAAAGATATATAGGCAATATATTTTGTAATATTGAAAAATACAATTTAGATACTGACATGAAAAGACAACTAAGTTATTTCATTAGTGGGGAAAAACGCAAATAGAAAAAAGCATTTACAGTGGGGAACAAAACACACGTATATACTCATATATGAAAACACAGAGGGAAAACATCTATGAAAGTATCATCTGTGAAAGACAGGGAATTATGGGAGATTTTCTTTATATTTTATAAAATAAATATGTATTACTTGAGTAATGACTAAAATTAAGTATATTTAAAAGATGTTATAGATACATATTTACTGTTACTGAATGGTGCCCTTGACATATCATTTTATTTTATTTTTTTTGACATATCACTTTAAATAAAAAACATTTAATGTATATAGCAGTTACCCCTAAAGCATGGAGAATGTTATTCCATTTAACTAAAGATATATGACTTAGTGCATGCAGGTTAGAAAGATGTTCACTATATCAACTATAGTTACCTCTGGCTAATGGGATTTCAACATTATATTTACTTTTCTTCAGTTTTTTGAGATATTTATATATATATATATGTATGTATGTGTATATTTGTTTCAATATTTATTTAAGTAACCTCTACCCCCAATGTAGGGCTCAAACTTACGACTCCAAAGTCAAGAGTCACATGCTCTTCCAACTGAACCAGCCAAGCACCCCCAAAGATTTTATTTTTTTTACCCACATTGGGTGTAGAAACTACTTAAACTTACATCCCTGAGATCAAGGGTTGCATGCTCTACCAACTGAGCCAGTCAGACACTCCTCATTTTACTGAGATATTTAAATTCTCTATAATTATTACATATTTTATAAAAAAATAAAGCTACTTTCATTATGAAAAAGATAAGGACAATATTAAAAAGATTGGATGATTGGATTCAGTGCCTTTTCAAGGGGCCAGTGAGACTTCCATAAAAATCAGCAAGTGAAGGTAATGTCAGTCATTTTTTAGTCCATTAGAGCTCTTCTAAAAGAAAAAAAAAACTACACTCATTTTCCTCCAACTGCTAAATGCAAATAAGATATCTAATTATAGGTTGTCTCTATATATTTATATATATGTTTGAAAACAAAAGGCATTGGATTTTACTGTGCAGTACATGCTAAACTTTTTCAAAAAATGAATAAAATATTTTCACAAGAGAGGGAGAGAGGGAAGGAGGAATAAAGGAAGGAAGGACTGGAGGGAGGAGAGGAAGAAAGGGAGGGAGAGAGCCAGAGAGGTAGGCAGGGTACTGTGAGGGAGTAAGGGGAAGCAGTGGCAGTGTGAATGGGAGGACAGAGAGAATCTCAAGACTGGATGTGTTCAAGTGCAGGGGAACAGAAGAGATCAGCCATGGAAGAAGAGAATGACAGATTCCAGACACTGGAGCAATGACATAGGAAACAGGCCCAGCTATGAGCAGAATTAGGAGGAAGAGCACAGAGAAGAAGTATGGTATGAGAGGATGGAGAGGGAAGATTAAAAGTAAAGAAATAAGAGAAAGCAAGGATGAGAAGGGCCTTCTGCTGCACAGTAAAGGGCAAGTCTTGCCTCTAGCTAATGAGGAGTGATTCCTTGAATCAATCATATACAATTCATTAGCTTTCTCAGGACATGTATGAGAATCTAATTCCCAGTCTTTTATTACATCAAGATTCCACTTAGCATCAACATGTCAACAATTAAGTTGTATTTCACAGCACTGTAAGCATCTAAAACCTTTTAGCTGTGTTCTAGAGTAGTTCTAGTAATATGCTACGTTAGACAAGATCACATAATCATCATCATCATCGTCATCATCATCATCATCATAGTAATTGAGCCCCTTCCATGTACCAAGCACTATGAGAGCATTTTACAGGCACTCACCTAATCCTCACAATATTATTGTCCCCTATAAGAGATTAGAATAGATGATGGTAAGATAAATGAAATATCCAAAGTTTAAAGACAGTAAATGGACAAGCAAGGATTTGAACATATTCTATCTGATTCAGAAAAATTGTTTACTGACCATTACCCAATCTAAGTACTTAGAATATCCTGACATTTGAAAAATAACAGCATTTTTAATAAATTTATTTTTTATTGTTGTTCAATTTGCCAACATATAGAATAACACCCAGTACTCATCCCGTCAAGTGCCAACCTCAGTGCCCGTCACCCAGTCACCCCCACCCCCCGCCCACCTCCCCTTCCACCACCCCTAGTTCGTTTCCCAGAGTTAGGAGTCTTTCATGAATATATATATAACAGCATTTTTTAAGCCTAAAACTAACATGTAACCTTTCTAAGATGTTTTTCCTTTCAATAATACATATATCTGTCATTTTACATACAAAAGGCCTTAGTATATGTGTTCCTAGCTATCAGGGTTTATGACCTTATGAATACTAAGTTACTATTTAATGATCACTTATTATATGCCAAGCATTTAATGCACATAATCTCCTTTATTCCTATTCATAAATCTGAGGGTCTTATATCCCAGGCCTATTTTACATAGGAAGACACTTACCTGCATAATAATCATTGTGAGAAACAATATACAGATCATGTCCTTCTTTTCCTTCTTTAACTACTTCTTCATAGGGTTTTGGTGGATTCACTACATCTCTAGCAGATAATTCTAAAAGAAGAATTAATGAAATCAGTTTTAAGATAATTTTCATCTTTTTATAACATATTTAAATTGACTAGAACAAATGACAAATGAGGTATGCCAATGACATAAACTACATGAGCACTCTGAGAGAACACAAATAAAGATTTAGCAATTTCACCACCTAAGTGGTACTGTCCTGGGGACTCCCACTTGAACTGGCTCACTCCCAAGAATTCTGAAGAATATCAGAGCTCTGTATTGGTTAACTATTTAGGTTGTCCCAAGATGTATTCCAAGCCTGGTTAAATTTCTTATTCTGAGATGCTCAGGACAATTTTTCATTTTAGTTTGCTCCAGACTTCCCAAGATGTTCTAAGCAAATTTGAATCACAAATTAATTTCAGAAAACCTGATGCCCTATGAGGGTGGACTTGGTGACAGCTGTAGACTGAAGCATATACCCTAAGTCTGTTTTGATATGAATATCTATCTTCAAAGTAGCCAAAAGTGCCAGGGAAATCACTGCAATCAAGAAGAAATTCTTCCTACTGATCCCAAACCGAGAGCTAGAAGATGTTTGTTTAATGGCTGCTTTCCCATGATTGGTGGGCCCAGTTTTATATACAGTGAGTTATTTTGTTTTTATTATTTTATGTTGTGATTTTTAAATACAATGCTATTCAATAATTTCCTTCTTCTCTTTCAACCTGATGACATAGATTCAAATATTTTCTTTCTTTTGAACTTCTGCCAAGAATTGGGGTCTGTAAACAAATAGTTATTAAGAATACCAGAAAGAGGGTCAACTCAAAGTAATCCTTAAAGCAGTACTTTTTTTCTAATATATTAACTACTGTGCCTATGAGTAGACAAATACATGTTTTGGAACATTCTATTTTATATTTAAATGAAGTACACTTTGACACTATTTTCATATTAAATAGTCTAATCCTAGATAGCAGTTATGATATAATTACTATACTGCTATAATGCCGTATCTACATAAATATAATTTTAAAATCCTATAAAGTAAAAATATATTTAAATCTGCTCTAAAATACATTTTTCGAGACACCTGGGTGGCTCAGCAGTTGAGCACCTGCTTTTGGCCTAGGGCATGATCCTGGAGACCCAGGATTGAGTCCTACATCGGGCTCCCTTGCATGAAGCCTGCTTCTCTCCCTGCCTATGTCTCTGCCTCTCTCTGTGTGTGTGTCTCTCATGAATAAATAAATGGAATCTTTAAAAATAAATAAAATATATTTTTCAAGTTTCACATAACTAATTATAACTTTAGATCTGATATGACCAAGTTGTAGACTTTGCAGATTTTGCATCCCAAGAGAGAGCCATAACTTATCTCCAGAGTGGGTATTACTACATTAAGGAAAATAATCTAATAGCCCTTTTGGTGAAAAAAAAAAAAAAAATGTTTCCTGATGCAGAGTTTTAATGGGTGCAGAAAAAGAAAGAGAACCAAATTTCTTTGCAAGATAAAGAAAAATGGAATTTGAGGTCTCCTGTGGTAAGACCCCAGTAGAGACAGGGTAAGAGACATGAAAAAATGAAGAGGAGGGATCCCTGGGTGGCGCAGCGGTTTGGCGCCTGCCTTTGGCCCAGGGCACAATCCTGGAGACCCGGGATCGAATCCCACATCGGGCTCCCGGTGCATGGAGCCTGCTTCTCCCTCTGCCTGTGTCTCTGCCTCTCTTTCTCTCTCTCTGTGACTATCATAAATAAATAAAAAATTAAAAAAATAATAAAACAGACAACTTAAAAAAAAAAAAAAAGAAAAAATGAAGAGGAGATAAATGTGAACAGGTGTAAGGAAAAGTGCCCAGCAGCAAGGCAGGAGGCTGGGGCTTCAGAAGAAGCAATGGCTTGTGGCCAATTCCATTATAAGTTGCTGTTTGTTGAAAGATGCACTCCACTCCCTATCAAAATGTGAGTGAAGTTCTGATCTACACAGTCTGTATTTGGTAATATGCAGGTAGATATTGTGGGTCTGCACGGATGGAGTGCAGTACGTTTGGCAAAATGCTTTTGCCAAACTTATTTGTTCTATGGTCTGGTTCATAAAGAGTTAAGAGTTATGAACACATCAGAAGCATTGGTGGTAATAACACATACAAATGCATGTCCACAGGAGAAGGGATTGAAGGCTTTCTATTCAACTTTGACACTCTCTCTCTCTCTCCTGTCTTTATAACATCTCTACTATACTCATTGAATCTGCCATCAAAACTTGAATTTTTACTGTCTTGGTACAGAAACTCTATGGATTCTGGGTCTGAGAGTCATTTTCTTGCTATGATCCCATCTTTCATTCTGAATCATCATTTACACCACCACCAAATGCCATGTCAACAAGATATTTAATCCCATTTTCTAAGAACACATTTCTTTTTCTTTTTAGAAGACATTTCACCACCCAACTCCCCATCATTTTGCTTACTACCTCTGATGACTGCTGTCCCAAATGTCGTATTGAGGACATCCAGACCTTTAGGTAATCCTGGCGTTTGATCATGAGATTTCCCTAGTGGTGCTCGTTGATTACTAAAATATATTGATTCCTTTTTATCTTTAATTTTCTGTTGAAATGTCGTTACAGGCTGTGGGTTTATCAGTACCTTTGCCTAAAGAAATCATATAAAGCACAGATGAAACAACAACAAAATAAAAAAATCTGAAAACTGAAACTGATCTGAAAACTGAAACTGAGAATATGATTGTGGAAAAAACATTTCATTATCCTTGCCTTTGCTCATCTTCAAATGAACTGTCAGCACTGGAGCTATGAAGTTGAAACATGCCTACACCAGAACCTTCACGGAGGCTCTAAGGTTTATAAGAAGAGCTCCATAGTTACTTGACACAGATTCTAGAAAAGTGGGAATGACAAGTACAAGAACCCCGCAATTGCTACAAGCTCTCTCCAGATGTACAGATCAGGTTTTTGGAATCTAGACTGCCCAATCAATACAGGTAACCTTCAGCCTGCTCCCTCAGAATCTATGCAAGCACTCTGCCCTGCCTCCAGGTGATACCACCCAGCCTTCATCCTCTCTGTTCTCTAACAAAGCCTGACAGCATTTCTCTTTACTCTGAGAAAATGGAGTGGAACTTGGCTTTTATTATCTGAGGTGAGACTAAGTAGTTTGTGGCTCAGACCACTAATTTCTCTACTGCTTCTTGGCTGTTGCTGCTTGGATTTTTTTTCACTACTCAAGAATAAAAGTGGGAAGGAAATTGGAACTGACGATTTCATTAATACCTCATTTGTGCATTTTCACCTTAGTAAGTTAACAATGTACAGGGGCAAAAGGAAGAGTTGTTACCGGTATTGAAATTCTAGATCTTATTCCATGTGTCAAATAAGGAGCAATCTGAGGATCATTTGCTCTGCCATAAAATACTCTTTCGGCTCCAGCTGGTGGGTTTCTATAGTTGAAAAATTTTTTTGCCTCAGGTGGAGTAATTAGCTACAGTGAGACAAGAAAATAGAATTATTAAGTACAGTTTTTAAAATATTATCAGGATTAATCTACACCAATCGGTGAGCACCATTACATGAATGCAGTAAGTACATGGGGAACTACAGACCCAAATAATGAAACTCCCTAAAATGTGTTTTATAGAAATAAATGTCATATTTTAAAAGTTATATTTAGAAAACAACCAGGAAGTACCTAAGTTAAAAAGCTTACCATAAAAGCCTATTTTCTATAGAAATAAATGGTATCTCCAATAGTTTTTGTAGAGCTAGAAATTGTAAGCTTGGAGTGTTCACTTCCTTGGACAAAATCAATAGAAGGCCTCAAAATACAGTAAAGAATCAAAATTTACCACAATAAATTTATACAACTTTCTTAAGAAATGTCAAGAGTTGTCTATTTTATGTTCACAAAAATGCATATTGAAAATGCTCACCCTGGGAAGTTTTTCAGTCAAACAGGTTGCAACTCTGTATCCAATAGGAATAACTTTCCCTGCCTAAAGGGGGAAGAAAACAACAACAAATAGTTGGTCATTGTCAGGATAGAGTTGGAGCATTTTGAAGAATGGCATTTATTTCAAAGTTGACGTATGCTTCTAATAGTTACTTTCAACTATTTAATACAATTAGAAAAATAAGTGGGATCCCTTGGTGGCGCAGCGGTTTGGCGCCTGCCTTTGGCCCAGGGCGCGATCCTGGAGACCCGGGATCGAATCCCACATCGGGCTCCCGGTGCATGGAGCCTGCTTCTCCCTCTGCCTATGTCTCTGCCTCTCTCTCTCTCTCTGTGACTAATAAATAAAAAAAGAAAAAAGAAAAATAAGTAAGAAATACAGCAAATCTAAAGTAATCCTGATTTATAATACAAACATTATATGCTAAATATATGCTAAGTATACCTTTTTCACAGTGCTAGCATTGTCAGTAATTGTATCCAGTTATGCTATCTCTGTGACATGCCGAGGGAGTCAACTTTCAGAAATAATGTTTTTTTTTTGTTTTTTTGTTTTTTTGTTTTTGTTTGTTTGTTTTTAATTTATGATAGTCACACACAGAGAGAGAGGCAGAGACACAGGCAGAGGGAGAAGCAGGCTCCATGCACCGGGAGCCTGACGTGGGATTCGATCCCAGGTCTCCAGGATCACGCCCTGGGCCAAAGGGAGGCACTAAACTGCTGCGCCACCCAGGGATCCCAGAAATAATGTTTAATTATCAGTTGTACTACATCATCAGTAACGATGGAAGTATGGCTGCATTCAAGCTAAAGAGAAAGTGTTAAGTACTTCTGAGTGTGTGTGTGTGTGTGTGTGTGTGGTATGTTTACAAATGCGTGTATTTCCACCAACGCCCTAACTTTTCACATATGCAATCTGTCACTCCTTCAGTGAATGGTCCCAATGCACTTGCCTTCTTTCACTTAATTCTAACTTGGGTCTTATCTGTCCTTCCCTTGCCCAAGGCAAAGATTACAATTATTCCCAGTGATACACTTTTTATCTATTCTTCCTCCTTTGTCATTTCAAGGCAGCTGATAACTATTTCTGCAAAACATAAGTTTCCTTAAAAAAAAAAAAAATCTTACACTGTTGGTAAGAATGCAAACTGGTGCAGCTACTGTAGAAAACAGTATGGAGGTTCTTCAGTGAGTTAAAAATAGGACTGCATTATAACCCAGTGATGAGAGATAATTGGATAAAAAGGTAGGCAAGGACAAGGGGACCTCACCCTAAGAGAAAACTTCCCTTTAAAAGGATTTTACAAGGAGCCCTCCGCCCTTTCCCGTGTGATAAACAGAAGACAAAAAACTGATTGGATGACAGCCTCATGAAGGATTAATCAGATTAAAAGAGCCCACCAACACCCCATAAAAACCCCTAGACTTACAAACTCCAGTGCAACCCTCTCAGGTCCTCTCCCTTTTTGGGAACTTTGTACTATCACTCAATAAACTTTGCTTTGCTGCCCACCACTCTTTCTCTGGTCTGCCTCATCATTCTTTGAAACAGAGTAACCAAGAACCAAGAACATCATTCTTTGAAACAGAGTAACCAAGAACAGATTTTCACTGAAGAAGAAAATCCTTCAATATCAGCAGTTGCACTACTAGGTAATTATCCAAAGGATACAAACAAAACATACTGATTCAAAAGGGCACCTGCACCCCAATATTTATAGCAGCAATGTCCACAATAGCCAAACTATGGAAAGAGCCCTGATGTCTGTCCATTGACACATGAATGGATAAAGAAGATATAAACACACGAACACAATGGAATATTACTCAGCCATCAAAAGGAATGAAATCTTGCCATTTGCAATGACTTGGATGGAACTAGAGGGTTTTACACTAAGTGATATGAGACAGAGAAGGACAAATACAGTATGATTCCACTCATGTGAAATTTAAGAAACAAATGAACATAGGGGAAGGGAAGGAAAAATAAGATGAAACTTGAGAGAAGTTAGTAGGGGGGAAGGGATAATTGGGTGAGGGGCATCAAGGAAGGCATTTGATACAATGAGCACTAAGTGTTATACGCAACTGATGAATCATTAAATTCTACCCTTGAAACCAATAATACAGTATATGTTAATGAAATTGATTTTAAATAAAGAATTAAAGGGGCACCTAGGTGATTCAGGTGGTTAAGTGTCTGCCTTCAGCTCAGGTCATGATCCCAGGATCCTGGGATCAAGCCCTGCATTGGGCTCATTGTTCAGCAGGGAATCTGCTTGTCTCACCATGTACCTTGCCACTCCTTGTGTTCTTTCGCTCTCTCTGACAAATAAAAAAATAAAATCTTTTTTTTTTTTAAAGAAATTTTTAAAATCTCTGAGAGACAGCTAAATAAAAAAATAAAAAATTGGGGATCTCTGGGTGGCTCAGGGGATCCCTGGGTGGCTCAGCTGTTTGGCGCCTGCCTTTGTTTGGCCCAGGGCATGATCCTGGGGTTCCAGGATCAAGTCCAGCATCAGGCTTCCCAGAGGGAGCCTGCTTCTCCCTCTGCCTGTGTCTCTGCCTCTCTCTGTGTCTCTCATGAATAAATAAATAAAATCTTTTTAAAAATAAAATGATATATATAAATAATTTTGAATAATATAAAAATGTTCATGACATAATGTGAATTATAATAAAGATGTAAATTTGCATCATACAAATAGACAGAATCCTATCTCTATACAAACATATAGACAAAAAGTTGCCAGTTGTGATTCTATTTGAGAAGGTGAGATTACAAGTGACTTATTTTCTTCTTTGTACTATTCTCAATATTTTATAACTAAGTCTTGCTTTATAAAGCAAAAGAAAGCAATAAAAGGTTACCAAAAAGTCTATAAACAACATCAACTAGAATAAAAACATCAGCAAGAGCACTAGAAACTAAGAATGATAATCAAGTCTATCCAGACCCAAGACAGAATTGAGGAGCAGCTTTAATGGCCACTTTGAGTTCTACTTCCTGAACTCCTCTAAAAGGTAGCCTAGGGTGATCCTAATGACCTCCCTAACCTGAAAAGGAAAACAATGATCTTCCTGAAGACTTTCTGTTGCCTCAGCAGAGTATGATGATCTACCCCAAGAAATGTAAACAAACATTAAGTGTAACCGTAGCCCTCAACAAGCCATAAAACACACTCTCTAGTACTATAAACTCCTAGCAGGGACCCCATCTTGCACCACCAGGGATGGGTAGAACTTAGCAGTATATCCCAAACTTTAGTCCCACGAACACTTATAGTTAATGCATTTTTTTTTTAATTCTGCTGGTGGGGCACCTGGGCGGCTCAGTTGGTTAAGCAACTGCGTTTGACTTGGGTCATGATCCCGGGTCCTGGGACTGAGCCCCACATTAGGCTCCCTGCTGAGCAGGGAGTCTGCCTCTCCCTCTGTCTCTCCCCCAGCCCGTGCTCTCTCTAGGTCTCTCTTCCTGTCTCTCAAATAAAGAATAAAACCTTTAAAAATAATAATAATAAAATAAATTCTGCTGACAAAAACTTGGTAAATGTAGATAGATCTTGAATATACTAATGTACATTTTAAATCTCAAAGGGAAGTGAGTGATTTCCCATTAATCTGATCTTGGAGGTTTTATTTATTTTTGACACTGAACTAATCTTGCATGAAAACCCATATAGGAAACCAGCTCGAGTTTCATTTCTGTGTTCCTACTACTAACCTCATTTATCAAAATAAAAGTAAAAAAAAAAAAAAAAAAAAAAAAGTCATGTTTTCCAAGGTTGGCAATCAAAGAAAAGTCTCCATATAGGTAAGACAATGGGTTATCTTTTATAACATATATCTTGTCCTCTTTCTCTTAAAGATTTCTTTCCAATTATCTCTCAACCACAGATTGGTTTTAAAACAGGTGCTGCCCTCTTAATTCTTGGGTTCAAACTTACATTAGTTCCCCACAACATGACTAAGGCCAGCCTGGAATAAACACTTTAAGAATTCCTAGTAGATTTTTCTGAGGAAAGTGGAAAAGAAGACAAAGTCTCAAACCTGGAAAGAAAAATGAAAATAATCTATTTTGCAAGATATATTTATCTACATCTTTGTGGTTTCTGCAGCAAAGACTCCCCCTACCTGATTTACCACTCACCTTCACATAGTATTATTTTAGCACCTATCACCCAGAAGAACAAGCCATGTACCCCTAAGTTCAACATTTATACATGATACAGATGCAGCAAGGACGCCATTTTATCTGGTTCAAAAGTGTTAGAAGAATGAACACCTGTTATTTTCTTTTTTTTTTTTTTTTTTACAAAATTAACTTTTGTCTAAGTAATACACGTTCTTTGTTCAAAAATCAAATTGTCGTAAGAAAAAAACAGCATTTCTCTGCCCCATTTGTACCCAGTCCTATTTTCTGGAGCCACCTGTCTTCTAAAGTTTAAGTCATTTCTTCTGATATTTATCTTCACATTCTTAACCCTTATACTGTTATATATTGATTAGTTTTAGACAATACTGGTACCCTTTCATGGTAGAGAAGGTTGTAGCTTTCTTACACCATCATGACTTCCCCTCTCTCATCCTCTCAATATGGTTACATCATACTTTTTGAAAAGCCAATGGTGTGTATATTATCATAATTGTTCACTGTTGAACCAAGTAGGTATTATATTATATATATCATGTTATATTATTTTTTCCTAATCATTGCCATTGCAATGATTTTTTGTTGTTTGTTTTTTAATGTGCCTATTTCTAAATCCTTCCAAGTGCTCCAACTGATCTGTCAAATTTCTAGGATGTTTTTGTTTTCTTTGTTGTTGTTTTGTCGTTTTTTGTTTTTTTTTTAAATAAACTCTCTCCTATAACTCTTCTTCCTCCTGCTTTATTTATTCATTTTTTTAAATTTATGATAAATTAAAACAGAGAGAGAGAGAGAGAGAGAGAGAGGCAGAGGGAGAAGCAGGCTCCATGCACCGGGAGCCCGATGTGGGATTCAATCCCGGGTCTCCAGGATTGCGCCCTGGGCCAAAGGCAGGAGCCAAACCGCTGCGCCACCCAGGGATCCCTTCCTCCTGCTTTAATCTCATCTGGTTGCTCTTAGGTCTGGTGCAGAGTTCTTGTCCTGGATATTTTTCCTTTGCCATTCTTCAGACTTAGATTACCCATTCCATAAATCCCATCTATGCCACCTTTTGGATTTATACTCCTATTTCACCAAGTAAATTCTTTAGTCATTTCCTAAGAAAGAAGACATATCTCATCTGGTTGCCCTTAGGTCTGGTGCAGAGCTCTTGTCCTGGATATTTTTCCTTTGCCATTCTTCAGACTTAGATTACCCATTCCATAAATCCCATCTATGCCACCTTTTGGATTTATACTCCCATTTCACCAAGTAAATTCTTTAGTCATTTCCTAAGAAAGAAGACATAAAAAGTCAACTTTTGATACCTTGCATCTCTTAAAAAACAACAACAAAAACAGGCTCAAAATGGAACCACTTGTGCTAAGCCCCATGTTAATGGACTAAGACTTGATCCATAACCTAATTGTAGTCTCAGCCTTTCCCAGGAGTGGAATTTTAAATCAATCAGTCTGGAATTTCCTGATCAACACTAGTGAGTCGTCTGCTCAATAGACTGCATCCTTTCCCAAAGAAAGGTGGCCTTGTCTGAAATAATCCTTTCTTTTTAATAATGACTTCATTGTCCCCACCCCCTTCTGCTTATAAAAGCCTTCCATTTTGTACAGCTCCTCAAAGCTCTTTTCCACTCACTAAAGGGAATGCTGCCTGATTCATGGATTATTGAAAAAAAAATCTCATTTAGATCTTCAAGTTTACTCAGTTGATTTTTTCTTTTTTTAACAGATTCATTTTTTGGTTAATAGTCTGGCTAGGTATAAAATACAAGGTAGCAAATAATTTTCTCTCAATTTTGAAGGCATTATGCCAATGTCTAAGAGGTGGTCTTGGGCACCTTGTTGGTTTAGTAGAGTATGTAACTCATGGTCTTGGGGTTGTGAGTTCAAGTCCCATGGTGAGTGAAGAGATTACTTTAAAAGTGGTGTTGCTGTTTAGAATTCTAATGCAGCTCTGTTTTTTGTTCCATCGTATGTGGCTTTTTTCCCCTATGGAAGTATTTAGAATCATCTCTATATCCCTAGTTTTCAGAAATTTTGCAACAATGATCCATGATATGGGTCTTTTTTCCTTCATTTGGAATTAACTCCTTGCAATCTTGACTTGTACCCTAAATTCAAAGGTTTGCTGTATGTCTTTGATAATTTTCTCCACTTTATCCTCTCTTTCTGCACCATTAGTCAAGTGAATCTGAATATTTTAATCTTTGTTTTAATGTCTGGGAAATCTATTTGATGAAGACTTCCTGATTTCGTTGAATTTTTATTTAGACTGATTTCATTCTCAGAAGTTATTTTCTGTTCTTTTAGAAGTTGCAAACTTGTTTTATGGATTAAACATCTTTTATCTCTCAGGCAATCATTTTTTATTTACATTTTCCTGTTCCCTCTGTGTTTGTATGTTTCTTTTTAATTTGTTTTGGCTTTCACTTTTTTTTTTTTAAGATTTTCTTTATTTATTCATGAGAGACACAGAGAGAGAGAGAGAGAGAGAGGCAGAGACAAAGGCAGAGGGAGAAGCAGGGAGCCCAATGTGGAACTCAATCCTGGAACTCCAGGATCAGGCTCTGAGCAGAAGGCAGACACCCAACCACTGAGCCACCCAGGTGTCCCATGGCCTTCACTTTCAAGCTGGAGTCTGATCATTATGTTAAAAAGGCACTAAAAAGATGATTAGTAGCTCTGTGTGTTTGCAGGACTCGTTGACTTGGTTTTCCAAAAAGAAACCTTTATTTTTTCCTATGAAGTGATCAGATGATGAGGCAGTTTTTATTTTGGTGGGATTCCCAGTATCATTTTCTTTCCTCTAGACTATTCAGAATTTCCAGAGAATAGTAATCATGGAAATAAGAGTTGACAATTATAAAGCACTTAGCAATGTGCTGGACACTGTTCTAAGTGTTTTATATGTATTAATTTATTTAGTACTCAATGACTTCCACAAAGTAGGTGCTTTTAACACCACCTCTATTATGAGCAAAATGAGGCAGAGAGGTTGAGTGGCAGAATTACACTGCTTAATAAACTGGCAGAGCCCTGACCCCAGGTAGGCTGCTTTTCAAATCTCTGCTCTTACTCATGATCCTCCACTGCATCTCTATGCACGGCCTACAGGAGAGAGGGCTGGCTTTCACCCTCACTGCTGGCCCTTCAGAGGGCCACTGGGAGAGGAAACTAGGCAAATTACATTACAGAAAGTACATTTTACTTATGTATGTCTCGTTTTCAGCATGGACCTACGTCCCTGCCTTATGTTGGCCTTTTATTGACTATAAAAACTGCTTTGGGAAAAATAAATCCACAGATTTGGTGGAAAGGAGTAGGAGCTAGTGCAGAGAGGTAGGGAGTCAGGGTAGCATAGGATAGAGAAGTGGAACTAGAATCCAACTGTGCTGAATATGAACTTACAACTGATCTTTTGATTTTCAGATCCAAGTTTTACTACCCTTTTTTCCAAGGGTTGAGCTTTTCAGGGATTATTCCAGGAAAACCAGATCATATCTGATGGAAAAAACCACCTGATTTCCCTCAATTTCCTTTTCTCCTGTGTTGCAAAGTCAGTTGCTATATCTCCATTTCCTGTTTTCTAAAGTTTATTGAAATTTCTTAACTGTTCTCTCTTCTCTATTTTACTTTTCCTTATGGTCTATTATCTTAAAAAAAACTATTATAGGCATCAAAAATCAGAAATTCAGCTTTGATATTAGCATCTAAGTACAAAATTCAAATATCACCAATTGCCGCAATATTGTCCTTTATAACAAAAGGAACAAACCCAAAATCACAGTGTCATTGGTCCCTCTGAACAGCAGATAACATGCTTAGACACATAAGAGATTTATTAGGGAAAACACCTGAGAAAAATAAGTGGGGGGAGTGGGACAGCTCAGGGTGAGATGGAGAATAGTGAGTAGGGAGAACTTTCAAGCCATAACACTTCTAAAAAGAGAGAGAGAAGGAAATATTAAGAAGGAAGAGCTTGAAGGGTGCGTGGGTGGCTCAGATGGTTGAGCAAAGGACTCTTGATTTTAGCTCAGGTCATGGTCTCTGGGTCATAGGATTAAGTCCCAAGTCTGGCTCAGCAGAGTCAGCTTGGGATTCTCTCTCTGCCTCTGCCACTCCTCCAGCTCACACCCTCGTATGCGTGCACTCTCTCTCTCAAATAAATAAAATTAGAAAGAAAGAAAAAGAAAGAAAGAGAAAGAAGAAAGAAAGAGAAAGAAAGAAAGAGAGAGAGAGAGAGAAAGAAGAAGAAGAAATAAAGAAAGAAAAGAAAGCAAGAAAGAGAAAGAAAGAAAGAAAAAGATAAAAAGAAAAGAAGAACGAAAGAAAGAACTACAAAGACTCACAGAAAGAAAGAACAAGAAAAAAAGAAAGAAAGAAAGAAAGAAAGAAAGAAAGAAAGAAAGAAAGAAAGAAAGAAAGAAAGAAAAGTTGAGTTTCAGACTAACTTAAAGTGCTGAGAAAATTTTGGCCAGGCGAATGAGTGGTCTCTGAGACTTAGTTTCCCATTAAAGAAATCCCACTGGGTAAAAAGAGTCCAATCCTAGGAACCCTGCCATGTTCAATCACTGGGAGCATGGATGCTGCAACAGCTTCATGGGGGCAGCAGGAAGAGGCAGTCAGTTCGCTATGCTCCCCACAGCAGGTACTCTTGAAGGGACATATGAACCAGGCACCTCCAGAACCACCACTCATGCAGAGCATTTAGTTGTTCTGTCTCTTTGGTCCTGTCAGTTAGGAACAGTTCCTGATACTTCCTGGTCTTTCATGACCCTGCCATTTTCTGAGGACATGCCAGTTATTTTATAAAATGTCCCTCAGTTTAGGTTTGATTACTG
Organism: Canis lupus familiaris; assembly: GCF_011100685.1. Taxonomy (NCBI): domain Eukaryota; kingdom Metazoa; phylum Chordata; class Mammalia; order Carnivora; family Canidae; genus Canis; species Canis lupus. The sequence goes on along the minus strand of NC_049244.1, from coordinate 23,857,033 downwards.
TTTTCTTATGATTAAAGTCATACATTTTTGTTAGGGGTATCACAGAAACAGTGCTGTGTTCTGTCAGGGAGGACACATTGTTAATCTGTCCTATTACTGATAGTGTTAGATTTAGTCATTAAATGAAGGTATTATCTGCTAGGTTTCTCTTCTGTAAAGTTATTTTTCCTTTGTAATTAATAATTATTCTATGTAAATATCCAGTTCCTCACCAAACTTTCACCTACTGTTTAATATCCATTGGTGATTCATGCCTAAATCATCATTACTCTGATGACTGCCAAATGGTGACTTTCCAATTCCATCATTCCATCTACATTTATTAATTGGCAATAGACTACAAGGAAGCTTTCCTTTCTTTCTATTTATTCAATCATTCATGTACTTACATCAGTCTAGGCTCATGGATGTCTATTTTACTCAATGGCAATTTTATTCAGTGTCCCAAATATAACAGTTTGGTTCACTAAGAGTTTTGTCAAGCTTATTTCTGTGCCCCTTTGATATATCTGCATTATTCTTTGAGAATTTTCTTACTTTTTGGCCCTTAAAGGTATTCCAAGTTCATATTATAGTGTACCAACCCTAGAGTCAGCCATTCTTCCAGAATCCTGATTTCTTTTAATACAGATTAATACTCAAAAATCAAGATCTCGTTTTTGGTGTGCTCACTGCTACTAAACATTGCTGCTAGGTTCTCTTAGAGGATACGGTTAGAAATGTATGTATGTATACACTCCCCCACATACTAGTATCTATATCAATTTTATAATATTCCATTTTATTAAATATGTAGATATGGGTTTGGACACGGTATCTCATGAGTTTCCAACAATTACCTCCAATTACAATCCAGTACAACAGGATTCCTTCTATCATTCTCCTTCCCTTTTTCATATTGGTAACTTTTATCTCTATCAATGAGAAACCTGGCTCCTATTGTCCTCAATATATTCACTTACCTTCTCAAGCCCTCTGGATGTAACCAAATTCCCAACAGCACTGACCACCTCCTCACTCAGCCACCCCCTTTCTCAGCTTCTAATCACATCAGTCTGGCCCCATTTGGCCACCTCCTCAGCCAGTCCCCACTATCACAGCTTTCAGTGACCATCTCATGTAATTGGTTCTCAAGATTCAAGTCAACTCAGAAAGGTTGGTAACAAGACACTTTTAACTACCAAAGACCCACTGACCCATAATCATCACACCACCTTCCTCTCTCCAAACTCAGTATGGGGTAGCATAATGGTCCCATCTCTCTCATTGGGCCTTGGTCAAGAACATCCTGTTTTGCCCATAGATATCCTTATTTCTGGACATCTTGGAAAAAAAGTTAGGAGTGATAACATCAATTGCTTTCTGTTCAGAAAGCCCTGAACTCAATATGCAAATTAAATCACCCACTTCTCAGAATTCTGCAGACATTGGTTCTTTGCAAATTCTGACAAAATGAATCTTTTCCCCAAAAAGCTATGAGGTACTCTTAGTGATTGGGGAAAAAAATAAGGCACCCTCATTACATGACATTTATTGTATTATAAAAACAGTTGTCTATTGGTCTCAGGTCTATAGACTCTAAGTTCTTTAAAAGTAGGCATTTTGTAGCCTGATGCCTAATATACAATCTAGTCATTGTAGACTCTATAATTTTTTTAACCTTTATTTGGACCTCTTCTTCCTTCCCCTTTGTGCCTCAGGGCTCAATATTATTTACTAATGCACTTTGTAAGATTTAGTTGGCTTGTCTAAGAACTCAATGTTTCTGCCATAGTTGGTGTACTAGTGGTGATTAAGGGACAGTCTCAGGATGTCTTGGAGAAATAACCACTATGGAGATTTTGATCTCTACCAGAGTTTTAAGAGCCAAAAGCCCTCTTGTGGGTTACACGGAGAGGACCTCTTTTTTACCAGAATCTTTGTAATTCTTGAAGGACAGTCTAAAAATCTCTCGCCAGCCACTATTTCTTGGAAACTTTTCCTGAATACAGGTCCTTATGCTATACATCAATAACTGTTTTACTTGAAGGACTAGAAGGCTTAAGGGTGCCTCATAAATCCATCAGAGCAGACCCTCACATACAGCTCAACACCAACTTTGGACAGCAACTTCAAGCAACAAAAGGATAAGTGCCCTTACATTGAGATATATCTGCTCTCCTTCCCTCAACACCAGAAAGGCCTCTGATTGAGATAAGCTCCCCAATTCCCTAACTACACCATAATGCAAAGCAATTGTCTTCAAGGGTTGATTTTAGCGGGCTCTTCACAATAGGAATTTCCAACTGAACACTCCTCATAGTCATGTGCTTGAAACTGGGTTTTGAACTCCCCTAAATGCACTTCCTTCCTTTTCTTTCCTTTTTAAAAGATTTTATTTATTCATGAAAGACACAGAGGAGAGAGAGAGAGAGGCAGAGACACAGGCAGAGGAAGAAGCAGGCTCCATGCAGGGAACCCGAAGTGGGACTTGATCCCCGGACTCCAGGATCACACCCTGGACCAAATGCAGGAGCTAAACTGCTGAGCCACCCAGGAATTCCCCTTCCTTCCTTTTCGTGAGACTGTATGGACTCAGGAGCATCGAATATACCTTGGTGAGGATGTTGAGGGATCACCCATCCTTCCCCTTTCAGCTGTGTGAATTCTACCAAGCCTACCAAAAAATAGGTAACATACATAACAGAAAAACAGTTATAAGCATAAAGACAATTGGAAACAGGGAAGGCTTCCCAATTCCTTTTATATCAGCATTACTCTCATACCAAACTAAAAGAAATATGGCACAAGAAGGAAAACTACTGTTCAATCTTACATGGGATCATAGATGCAAAAATGCTAGTAAAATACTAGCAAATCAAATCCCAGAATATGTCATAATAATAGTATATCAAAACCATGTAGGGCTTAGCTCAAAAATATGATTTTTGAAAATTAACAATTCTAATTTGGAAAATATGTATTTCAGCAAATGTGAGGGAAAGCCTTTTAAGTTTCAAACTCTATTCCTAATTTTTTAAAAGATTTTATTTATTTATTCATGAGAGACATACACACACACAGAGGCAGAGACATAGGCAGGGGAGAAGCAGGCTCCATGCAGGGAGACCCATGTGGGACTCGATCCTGGGACTTCAGGATCATGCCCTGAGCTGAAGACAGACGCTTAATTGCTGAGCCACCCAGGCATCCCTATTCCTAATTTTTAAACATTTTTAGCAAACTGAGAATGAAGACTGGCAACCTTAATTTGATATATCAGAAATCTCCGGCAAAAATACTTGATAGTGAAACATAAGAATCATTCGCATTAAAATTTGAAAAGAGACTTTACTTTCAACATTGTATTATTGATCATAAGCAATATAATGAGATGGGAAATAGAGATAGGAGATATATAAGCTGAAGAAGGAAAGACAAAGTATCAATATGGTTGCCTACCTAGAAAATACAAATAATTGTTAGCTAGGATACAATGGAAAGTTACCCAAATAAGAGGCCTGGAAACTATGAGCAGAAGGGAGAAGGGGAAGAAACAAAAGGAGGGAAGAAATGTGTTTTGTTTTGCAGAACCAATAGTTCCAGCCAAGGAGATGCCCAGCTAGGTGTTTCACCTGATACCACCTTGCTAGGTGTGTTTTGCCTGGTAACCCCTTACTTGAGTCCGTTTGAGTTGAATTGGAGCTGAGGACCTGCAAAGAACCCCCCCTGAATTGTCCTGTAGATACCTATGATTCATTATAATACTAAGTTCTCCTCCTATAAGCAGAGTCTTCTGTCATTTTTTTAACATACAATGTATGCACTAACATGTTAACACACTAGGCATGTACAATTAAACCAAAAGTGCATATGCAAGCTCCCTGCCCCCGCCCCCAATACACGGAATAAAAGTTTCCTATACTAACCTAATAGGGAGATGATGCTTTGAGAGATATTTCCTTGTCTTGTAACAATTAAAAATTCTTTGCTTTCAACATTTCCTTGGGTTGCTCAATATGAAGCACCCCAAGCAGCAAACCCCTTGAGTTCACTTACATAATGATAAGCAATTAAACCTAATAGGAGTCGACCAAGATGAACAGATATAAGAATAAGAACAATGGAAACAAACATATGGAACAATCTTCAATCCTTAATTTGATATATCAGAAATAAATGTGAATGTCAATCTCCAATAAATGTGAATTAAAACAATGCCTTACAAATCATCATTAATTTTTAAAATTTAGTGGTACAATCTTTTAGGAAGGGATTTGGCAACAGTAACTAGAGAAAGATGCATCCTTTGGCTTCTGCTGAAACTCTATCCTAAGGAAATATTCCAAGACATATAAAAAGATGCATACATAAAGATATTCACAGACTATTTTTATAGAAAAATCTGGGAAGAAATCTAATGTCCAACAAGAAAGAGGGTAAATTACCTAAAAAAAATCTTAGATTGGCTTAAAAAAATATTGTTTTTTTATCATAAAAACTTCTTTTAAGATTTCTGTAATAACACTGAAATTGTATTAAATCATAATTAGTGAAAAATCAAGAAAAACAATTTGTATGTTTGGTATAACAACTACATAAAAATGCATTTGGAGAAAAGTGTCACAAGAAATGTAGTATAGTCAAGAATTCACTCTTGGGTCTGAAGTTGTGACTTCAAATCCTGGAGCTACCAATTCCTAGCTATATGACCTTGGCCAAATTATCTAATTTGCCTCAGTTTCTCCCCTGTAATATGGAATTCAATAATAGTAGCTGTCTCATAGGGTGGTTATGACAGTAAATGAGTTTATACTTCAAAGCACCAGGTGTAGTGATGTTGATATAAGCTGCTAATAAACATTCATCTGAATGCAGCAGAGTATGGGAAGGCATTGCGTTAGGGTGATAAGATTCTGCGTGTTTTTGTTCCTGTTGTCTAAGTTTTCTATAATATTATTAATTTTGCTTTATAGTAAAAATGGATATTTTAATATTTAAAACATTATTCCTAGTCCACACTAATCTCTCCTCTCACCTATATCCTAATTCCACTCCCTCCTGTTTATCTAGGATCTGGTTCCACCCACTATCTCCTTTGTGTTATCTCAAACTCTTCTACTGATTCACTAAATAAATAAATAGACTCCTAAGTGAACCTTTACTCCCTTCTCTTCACTGTTGCACTTCTTAAGGAAAAACAAAATTCACAATAACTTTCTCCAATTTGAATTTCCCATTCACTCTTCAGCATATTAGAATCTGAATTCTCTTTCCATTATGCCATTCTAACAATGCTGCTAATTTCCTTAATGTCCAAAACTAATTAATCTGCATCCTCTTTACCCTATTACAGGTGTTTTAACACTGCCAGTCACTTTCTCTGTGAAACTCTCCTCCCTGTCCTATCACAATAAGAAAGGAGGATGTGACGGGAGGAAGAAGTACGGGTTTTTAATATTGCCTCTCTTGGAAACTAAAAGCTGGTATCTGTCTGTGTGTGAGATCAGGTCTGGAGCGGTAGACTACAGAACCAATCCAGAAAGAAGAAGTGGGAGTGGTCAAGGGAAAGAGTGTAGCTGGGGAAATCCAATAAGGGAACCAGAAAGCAAAGTGGGTCAAAGACAAAAGAACACCCTGAGTCCCAAGGGGGAACAAAAAGTCTGCAGACACAGAAAAAAATTCTGCAGAATCCCTGTGACCACTTTCAATAGAATTGTATTGTCAAATCTCAGTGTGTGGACTCTTTTATTCTCAGAATATCTCAAGGATTTTTCTTTTATGTTCCTCAATACCACTCTCTCAGACTCACATCTTTCTTCTCTGACTGTTCTCCCATTTAATCATCCAGGCTTCCTTCATCATATATTTAAATGACCACTATATGCCAGGCATTGTGATATGCCACCCAGCTACACAGTAAATAAGGTAAAGGCCCTATCTTCAAAAGCTCACCTAATTGACATTTCACAAATGTGTTTCCCAAGGTTCTTGCCTAAACTTCTATTCTACCCATGGCTCCAACTGTTTCACATTACCAACCATCTCTCTGGCTTCTTCGTCTGATATCTTGTAGATATTTCAAACTCAGGATAGCCAACACCAGATATTCATTTGCCATCAAACTAGAAGAGATCATCATCAACCTAGAAACTCCTAAGTCATCCATCAGCTTTCCTTTCACCACATAGAAGAACAACTGGATGGCAATTCCTTTTTTTCTTTTTAAAGATTGTATTTGGGATCCCTGGGTGGCGCAGCAGTTTGGCGCCTGCCTTTGGCCCAGGGTGCGATCCTGGAGACCCGGGATCGAATCCCACATCGGGCTCCCAGTGCATGGAGCCTGCTTCTCCCTCTGCCTGTGTCTCTGCCTCTCTCTCTCTCTCTCTCTGTGACTATCATAAATAAATAAAAATTTAAAAAAAAGAATCTCTGCCTCGCCCTCCCCTTTAAAAAAAATAAATAAAGATTGTATTTATTTATTCATGAGAGACAGAGAGAGAGAGAGAGAGGCGGAAGGTGAAGCAGGCTCCATGCAGGGAGCCTGATGCAGAACTCGATCCCAGGACCAGGGGATCATGACCTGAGCTGAAGGCAGATGCTCAACTGCTGAGCCACCCAGGCATCCCGGCAATTCCTTTTTTTAAAAAAAACAACTCCCTTCCCTTCCCTTCCCTTTCTTTCCTTTCTTTCCTTTCTTTCCTTCTTTCCTTCTTTTTCTTCTTTTTTTTTGTAGGCTCCACACCCAGCATGGAAGCCAACATGGGTGTTGAACTCACAACCCTGAGATCAAGACTTGAGCTGAGAACAAGAGTTGGATGCTTAGCCAACTGAGCCACCCAGATGTCCCTGGATGGCAATTTTTAACAATATCATCTCCTAAAAAGCTTACAAAATTGTACTCTCCTCTCTTTCTAACTCTACATTAAGTTCCATCCATAATTGCTTTGATTAAGCCTTCTAACTTTTTCCTGTCATTAAATATCTCCCCTTCTAATCCATTGTTACTACTGATATCAGAATTATCTTTCCGAAAGGCAAATTTTATCCATCATTACTTCTGTTTCCATATGTTTTACTCTTATATTTTGGATGTTTAGATTTCTTCTGTGTATTTTTCATTTGTATCAACACCATGCTGAATAAAAAGAATTGCTTATATTTCTTCTTAATTTTGGTTATGTTCTCTGCCTTTCTTTGCCAAAAACACTCCAAACTTTTTTTTCATCTGACATATTAGTTCAAATGAGCCCAAATATTTCTAAATTAGCTCAAATATTTCTTCCTCTGCAAAGCCTTTTCCAATTCCTTCAAACAGAGCTGCCCAATCTTTCCACTGAGTTCTGTGCTTAGAGTACATTTCTATTAAGAAATTATCACATTTGTTTTCTATTCATTTGAACACCTATATAACAGTTTTTAGTTATCTGTCTCTAACATTGGAATGAGTGCCTCAACCTAGAGTATATGGATAATATATATATTTTTTTGTTTTATATTGTATCTAGCAAAACGGGCAACAGCACCACCACCACAAGTCTTTGCTGAAAGGAGTAACTCACAGAATAAATAATGAATGGGGAATTTTTTTTCCTTTTTTTCTTCATTATATGACAATTAGGATGCAATATGTATCTTGGTGAGAGGGTTGAGAAAATGCAGATTAAGAAATAAAATGAAGGTCAAAGGAGAAAGGCAGGAGAAATCAAGAGGAACCACTGGTGTGCATAGAACACAAAGCTGAAATCTAGGAAGGGAGGCAAAGAATGAGATGAAATCAGACAAAGTGAAAGCTGGAAAGAATCCAATGGGACAAGGAATATCAGAAGCTCAGGGAAACTTTTGACTCCATGAATCCAAACTCATCAGTTTATCATTTTGATTAAGACATGGATATACATAGATCCTGGGAAAGTACTAGGAAAAAAAAAAAAAAAAAAAAAAAAAACCACTTACACTTGGCCAGCAAGGCATCCGATCAAAAAATTTCCCAGAGTATACCGGTCTGATGCGATCTGGAGGCTCCACTCCTGGTTCAGTGTTTTCAGCCTCCTTTCTCTCCTCAGGTTGTTGGGCAAACTGGCTCTCAGTAGGTTCTATCACCAAACCTATTTGGGGCCCTGTTTCATCTGGCTCTTCTAGTTTGGGTAGACCAGTGTCCACCTCCACATCCACAGGAGGCTTCATCTCTGCACTGGGCTTCACCACCACACAAGTCTCTTTTTCCAGTTCCTGTCTAGGTTCCATATCCAAAGTAGGCTGCATCTCCAGTGAAGCCCTTAACCCTTCAGAGGAACCAGCCACAGAACCTTTCCTGCTCCTTAGAGTCTGTGGATTTTCACATACCATGCCCAAGTGAGGCTGTATTATCCTTCCAGAACATCCTGCCATAAGATACTCATTCTCTACACCCTTTCTTCCTGGCAACATACCTGGAGAAGATTTTGTTTCCTGGGAGGCTGAGACCCCATAGACTCCTAAATTACTCCTCTCCGGGAGGGTTCCAGAAAGATTCTGTCTTTTTAATTTCATTTCAAGCTCCATCCCCAATGGAAATTTTGTTTCTGGTGATGTTATCCTTTCTTCAAATTTGTTACCAACCAGGAGGCTCTCCCTGCATGAGGAATCTTCTTTTCCTAATCCCACTCTGAACCCTAACTCCCTTATGGGAGATCTTGCTCCCATAAGGACCCCCGTCTCTCCTAAGTCATCCTTTCCTTCGTGGGTGAGCCCAACCTCCATGCTCCGAGGAGATTTCCTCTCTGACACCCTCATTCCTTTAACGTCACTCATCTCTAAAGGAAAAGCTGTAACTGGCTCAAGGGAAGTTCCTAATATCTTGTGGTGCTTCAACCCTTTAGGGGACCCCAGTCTCACAAAAGAACACATCTCCACTCGGACTCCCTGCCCACAGCTTCCTGCCTACTAATTTACACCTAGCGGAGTTCACCGAGGAAAGCCGATGAAAGTCTGTTTACCCGGTTACCTAGGAAACGGGGGCGTGGCTTGGCGCGCAATTGTTTCTCCAGGCAGGTCCCCGCCCATTTCTCCCACTGGGGCTCGCTCCGTTTCTTTCCCTCTCCCTCTCCTTTCTCTCCCGCTCCTACTTTCTCTCCTTCCTTCCCTCTCTTGTGTTTTCTGCCAGCTTCCTTACTAGATCTGGAGGGCAAGAAACTTAAAGGACGTGGTCTTGGGCACTATGCTCACCATCTTCTCTTTGGTTTAGCAAGCAACTCAATTCCCCTGGGATGAATTTAGCCATGGGCTTCCTCGGGGCCGTTGGCCTATTAATTGTACTGGCGATCAGGGAATAAGTAGTCATTTTTCTGGTGGTGACCATCAATTTTAGGTCCTTCTTTGTGCAAGTACATGCATACTGCATGTAGTTCTTTTAGCCTAAAGAACTACTTTAAATTCCGTGATTATATTTGGTACCTGTGGAACAGAAACAAAGTCTTTGAGAATATTTACATTTTAATAACTAGCCTTTAAAAAGTATTTAAATATATTAAAATTTGAATGTGTTACACAACACATACTGACTTTTTAAAATATTGTGGCAAACTCATTTTAAGCATAGGATTTTCTTTAAATTGGGGTTACACCTTTGTTAGGTTTTAAGTTTATTTATTTAAGTATTCTCTTCACCCAGTGTAGGGCTTGAACTCACGACCCTGAAGTCAAGAGTTGCACGCTCTTCAGTCTGAGCCGGCCAAGCACCCTCTTTTTATAAGGTTTTAATGAAAGTGTATTTGGAGAGTACTTGCCATGTTCCACACATATAGGGGATACAAAACACTTAGCTTAGAATCTGAATAGAATTTACAGGATTCTAGTCTTTTAGAAACTCTATGAAAAACTTTAAAAAAAATGTTTAGGACATATTATTCACATTTGAAAAAAATTGTATATTGTCACTCTCAGATACTTAATATAAATATTCTTCTCCCCCTAAGCATTTTAAGTGACTGGATAGCATGTAAATGAAGGTATGTCTGTATGTATAAGCATTCAATTCTTTCATTTTACAAATAACTATTGAGTACCTACTTTGTGTCAGTGCTAGGAATATAATGAAATATAAGGTAATCCCTATTTCTTGGAACTTATACTCTAGTGGGGATAACCATCCACTAAACCAATAAATAAGATCGTTTCACAGTGACAAGTGTAATGGAGAAAGCAATACTTTGATATGAAGGGGCACTACTTTAGAATTGGTAGGCTTAGAAGTCCCTTAAGTAGGTAACTTTGGACTGAGGCTTGTATTAAGCTCTGCAAAGACACAAACTTTTTAAACATGACTAGCTCAAGGTCCTGTTGTCTTCTCATTGCCTTGCCACCATGCCTACAAATCCTTACATTAGAATTACCTTAGGTTTGTCTCAGATAGTCCCAGTTAAAAGAACACGTTACCAGTCATTACCATCTTTGATTCACTCTTCAACTATTTCCTGGAAGAGAAGGTAGAAGATATAGGGTAAGAGTCCTGGGGATGATAGACGCAAGGTGCTAGGGATTTCTGAGTGGTATTTAGAGATTTGAGAACAAGGGAAGCACTAAGGGCTTTGTACAAGTCTGTAACTTTATGTAAGGCCTGTCCACTTTGTAGTTGCCTTAACAAATTCTGTCAATAGGATTCTGCATTTGACACTAAAATACATGCAATTATCAGTCCTCCTTAGTTACCTAGAGTTAGGGAAAAAAGCACAGCCATATTATGAGTGTCAGCACCAAGAGCAAAGCTTTACTGTGGCATATCAGTCTCTCCCAAATCGCCAGTGAAGCTTAGAGGTGCTAGCCACTAGAGCAGCATTCTTCAAGGCAACCATTATAACTAAACTATAAAATACTGTGGAATGTATTCATGAAGGAGGTGAATTAAAAGACTCAATTGGTAGAAAAAATAAATGAGGAAGCAATATCCTAGAACAATGAAATGGGGAATTCCTAATAATTTATAAATTTCACCATCCATGTGTTATTTGTAAAGTCTTAAGTCAAAAGTTTGTCATTCTAAATGTAATTAAGTTCACAAATTTTTTTAAGTGCCTATTATAGCAAAGATCCTTTACAAGGAATTGAAATGATGAATAAATTATTGTCTTGGTCCCTAAGAACTTTAAAATCCTTACAAGATTTTATTTATTTTATTATTTTATTTATGGGGCGGGGGGAGCAGAGAAAGAAGGAGAGAGAGAATCTTAAGCAGGCTCCATGCCCAGTGTGTCAGGAGTCCAATGCAGGGCCTGATTTCATGATCCTGAGGTCATGACCCGAACCAAAATCAAGAATTGGATACTTAACTGACTGAGGCACCCAGGTATCCTCCTCCCCCAAGAGATTTTAGATTTCCTAATGGGAATGAAAGCCTGAGAAAAAAAGTCTAGGCACTATAAAATAAGGCAGATAGATATTAGAACAATTATAGAGAGTAAAACAAAGTATTGTGAAACTACCGGAAAAAGATAACCAAATCCAGTAGGTTTGAACTCTGTGAGTTCATTTATATGTGGATTTTTTTTCAATATACCGGAAAATTTTTTGGAGATTTGCAGAGTTTAGAAAAAAACTTGCAAATGATATAACCTAGAAATAGGAAAAAAATTAAGAGAAAGTTAGGCGTTAATTTAAGAACAGAACATGTAATACATTTAACATACAAAATACATTATTGGTAAAGTTTCTAGTCAACAGTAAGCTATTAGTACTTAAGATTTGGGGGAGTCAAACATTATATGCAGATGTTCAATTGCATGGAGGGTTGGTGCCCCTAACCCCTGCATGGTTCAAGGGTCAACTATATCCTCAGATGTGATCAAGAACATCTTGGCCAAAGTGAATCCTGCAGTGATGGGCAGCAACAGCGTTCTGGAAGTGAGAGAACAAAGTGATCAAATATGTCAACAGATGGGAACACACAAGCAACATTCTGGGAACACAGAGTAGACTGTTATGATTAGGGTGTAAAGCAAGAGTTTGGGCAAAGGGAGAAATAGGATGAACGAAATGTGGGTTGGGACTAGATAACTTTGGACTCTATTTTGCAAGTAAGATTATCATTGAACGTTTTTGAATGTAAAAATGATTGAAAAGATAGCAGGGGTGTGCATTAATTTCTGTTTATATGATATCACCATAGCCCAAATTTTGAGATTAGATCACAGATTTGGGGATTATAGAATTTTTGATATTAGAATGGACAATGGCTTATGAAGAAAAGTGGAAAGAGTGAGGATGATTTTGCCGTCAAGTCCAGGTGACTGGAAGCCAACGAAGCAGAAGCAGGTTTGGACTGGAATAGGGTTTGGTTTGGGACATACTGTTGACATGCCAAGACTGATGTGCCATATCCTATTTCCTGATTCTTCCTTGGATTGTCCAGGAGGTATTAACATGACTAACATATTGTATTGGAACAACCTCTTAGGGATAAAGTGCCACAGATACCATTTAGGTATGACACATTGTGCTCTTCTGGTTAGTAACTGGGGAGTTGATCTCCAAGACTGGCTGTTCAGGGGTTCAAATCATCTTCGTTGACAGAGAATCCATGGGCTACTTTGCCCCAAGTGCACATCCTAGACAATCAATGTTTATAGTCTCAAAACAGGGCTACACACGGTAAACTGCAAACTGAAAAAGTAGCCCTTATCCTGAAGAAAAGTGAATTTAACATTCTACCAAACTACAAAATGAATTCTTTTGTTTTGTTTCAGATGCCTGGCCAGAAACTATTGTATGGAATTTAACCAAAGAAGGGTGTGTTATGTAGTTCTGCAGTAGAGGGTGACGAATGTTTTGAGTTGCCTTTTACTGGAATCCTGCTTAAGAACTCAGGTTCTAGAGCCAGCATGCAGGTTTCAATACAATTTCATTACCAGCTCAGTGGTGTTTCTGGGTAAGTTCCCCCATCTTTGCTTCAAATTCTTTACCTTTAAAACAGGCACGCCTCATTCATTAATTCCACAGCCAGGAACTGTGCTAGATAGACAGCGTTGAGGACCACTTGGGGGAGTTAGTATTTCTAAAATAGGAAGGCAATTAGTTTCAGATATTCGTTCGAGTGAATCCTTGGTAGTGTTAAGAGTGAAATGGAACAGCTCCTGTAAAGCACTTACAACAATAACTCGGAAAGGAAAACCCTGAGTAAAAGTGGGCTATTAAGATTCGCTCCCCCCCCCCCCACACACACACCAAAAATAGGTAACATGTGAATAAAAAGCAAGTTATTAGTTTTAAGATTTCCTCTGTTACGCAGAGAGTCTAATCCTCTTCCCAGGAGTAAATACCACACCTGCACTACCCAAGCTTCCCCTTAGGGCATGTTGGGGGGGAAGGGGGCTCTCGTACTAAAAATGCCTTCCCCAAAAAGCCCCTGAGCCGAATTGCCAGGGTTGGGGTGTTGCAGAGTAGGGTAACTGGCACGGTGAGCTAATATCCACAGAGGGAACCTCGCCGCCCCACAAGGGCGGGGAGCAACAAAGCCGAGCTCTTTCGCGCTTCTCCAAAAGCAAGGCAGTAAGAGTTGCACCGCTCGCGGCCGCGGGGAGCCCAAGACCGCCACCCAGACAACAATGGCGCCGGCAAGGGCGGGGCCGCGCTCGCCGGGGATGTGGGAGGAAGAAGCAGGCTGACTCCGACCCCTGGAGGAGCCAGGGGTCACGTGACAACCCCCCCTCCGGCCCTCCCGGCCCCCCGGCCCGGCACACCAGCCCCAGCCGAGAGCTTGGCGAAGGGGCGGGGGAGTGGGTGGGGAGGTGGGACGGGCCACGGCGGAAGTGACGAAGGGGCGCAGTTCGCTACGTGCAGCGACGTGGCGGCGAGGCCGGCGCCGGGCGGCGGAAGTGGCTCCCGCGCTGGGACTAGAGTGTTTGTGTTTTGGTTCGCGACGGAGCCCGCGGCTGGCCTGAGGGGAGGAGGCAGAGGAGGGAGGAGGAGGAGGAAGAATTAGTCGGAACTCGAGCGCCGGCGGCGGCGAAGGAGGAGAAAGGAAAGAGGAAGGCGGAGCGGAGAGAGGCGGAGACGGAGTCGGACGGGGGCGGCACCACGGCGCGATCCCCGCACGGTCCAGTCTGAGGGGAGCGGCCTGAGGAGGAGACGCGCCGCCGCCGCCGCCGTCGCCGTCTAAGCCACCGCCACGGCCTCAGCCCCTTCTCGGGCTGCGCCTGGGACCTGCTGCTGGGAGGCTTGCTTCAGCCCCGCGGCTCCTCGTGCTGCGGCCTCAGGTAACCAAACCGTCTCTTCCCTGCCTAGAGCCAGTCGGGACCCCAGGTTATACGCTGCCCTCAGTCTGCCTGCGGCCCTGCCGTCACGGAGTCCCCCGCCCATTCTTCCTTATCCGGCGCCAGGGCCCTGGACCAGAGCTGTCGAGCCCGGCGTCTCGTCCTGCGGGCCCTGGTGATTCATTCCTCAAAGAGCTCTGGCGACCGGGATTTGCGGAGTGGCTGAGGGAGCGACGGGTGTCACCCTCTTCCCTTCTCAAGATGGCGGCCTGAAAGAGTGCCGGAGGCCGCGGTTCCGTCTGGCCCCTGTCCTGGCAGTCCTGGAGGGGGTGGTCCCGGCCGAAGCCAGGCTAGGTTCAGGGAAGCAGCATGGGAAAGGTGGCCAAGGGGCCTGCATGGGTCTTGCTTGTTCAGGCCATCCGGAGTTTGGTATCAGTTACTCAGGTAGTCTCCAAGGAGGAACTGGGGCCTATGGCAGGTGTGAATTTGGGGAGCTCCGCCTACCTTCGACTTCCAAACAGCGGTAATGGAGGGAGGAGGAGGCTCGTCAACATGGTCTGTTTAGGGACTGTCTCATCTGTGAGAAGGTGATGAACCGCAGCTTTAAGAAACTCAAGAGAGCTAGGCCGCTGAACACGCACCGTGGGTAGAGAGAGAGACACCTTATTAAACCTGTTCTGCCGTTCTCTTCTCTTGGAAGCTGATTACCCCCCCACCCCCACCCCACCCCAGACTTTCAGAGTGTAAGCTCCGAATGTCATAATTCACATATTTTGGTTTTTGTTAGTGTCAAATCAGTTCCCTGGTTTGGGGGGGGGGGGACGTATACAACACTATGGTAATTCAGGAGAGCTCAGGAACTATTTTTAACGTAAAATTGGGATAATATGAATTCATAGGGGTGCTGTAAGCAAAATTCATCAAATAGTGGTTGGCACGTACTATCTGGTTAGCTGCTGTTATTAATACTATTTTCAGTAAAGAGCACCAAGAGACTTTTAGACTGCCACTTAATTCTCAAAAAAAAAATCAAAAGATTTAAAAAGCATCTTATGCAAAATTTTCGTCTTGCCAAACAAAAGTTTCAGTAGTGAATACAAATGAATGCACATGATTTTTAATCTTACTCTCATGATAACTGTATCTTTATAACGAGATTTATTTTCTGCTAGAGAGCGTTGGAGGGGGTCATATTCCAACAGTTTTAACCCTCTAAAGGCAAAGCTAAAATCGTAATTTTTTATTGAGAATCTCATGTTTTCCCTGAAATTTTGGACTATGGAAATTCAGAGTATGTTGTCCTTGACAAGTATTTTAGTTTGCTGTTTTGTAGGTAATGAGACAATTGAGAAGCGTTTCAGTTGGTATTGAAATATCTGAAGGTGTGTTGGTACACGTTCAGTGTGCATCTGTTGATACTTGGTCATTTCATCAAAGGGCCACTTTAATTTCCAATTTTCAATCCCTATTATGTATTGGTCCCTGTATTAGAGATTTCTTTCTTAACATATATTCTCTCATCTAATTCTCCAGCAGGTATTTGAGTTAGGTACTTTGGAAATGGAGACTTTGGTATAGCCCATCAGGATTAGATCCCCAAATCTCATATGTTTTTTTAGCTTTGGGGGTGGGGAGGTGGTCAGTGTAGGGATTGGAGCACTTTTTTTTGATACAGAAAATAATTTAAATATATAGAGTAGGGAGAATAGTAAAATGAATCCATCACCTGCTTTAAATTATCTATGGCCAGTCGTGTTTTATTTACATCCTTACTGTTTGGAAGCAATTCAGACAGATCATTTCATGTGTAAGTAGTTCAGTATGTATTACTCAGGATTCTGCAAAGCTGCTGTTTAGATAAGTCAGCGGTGATTTTATTGTCTCGAATGTAAGGTCTCATGGATATTAATTCATTGTCCAAAGAGACTCTTATATAAACTAATTTTATAAGGAAGGCAAATTTCTTATGAGGTACCTAAGTGAGATATAACAGGGAACCATCAGGTTTAATGAGCACATAATCAGATTTTAGCTAAAGATGGGAGAAAACTGTGATTTGTGAGTAGATTGGAAAAGAGTCCTTTAATGTTCCCTTATTCCTTTGAGATTAAAAATTAGTATTAGATAATAGAAAAATATAGAAGTTGCCATTTAGGCTAGGTTTTTCTAGATGTGTTAAACGGACAGTAGTGACATATTTAATAAGTAGGCCCAAAACTATGGGAAAGTTTAAGTAAATAAGACACTACTAAGCTCACCACATTAAAGAACCACTGTTAACACTTTCATGAGTAATGTACTTGAGCACATAAGGAAACAATTTTAAGTCTTTGAGCCACTAGACACACAAACCTGAGAGCTTTAAAATACTTGTTGCTTTAGAATTAACATTAGTTAAGCAAAAAGTGTACAATTTAACAGAGACCTTCACATAATAATAGCCAACATTTATTGAGCTTTAATGTGTTCTAGGATCTGTTGTAAGAACTTTCTATTTATGAACTTCGTTTTCCCTGAAACTCTTTTAATCCAACTAGTCTGGCTCCAGAACCTGAACTCGAGTCACCTCTCAGGTTGAGTGGGTTTAAAACTCAGCTCTTTTGTGGCTCTGTCACAGCTCTGTCACAGTAACTGCGTGACCTCAATCAAGTTACTTAACCTCTCTGTGCCTGTTTCCTCATTTTTAAGGATTGTAGTAGTCTTACAAGATTGTTAATGACTGTGTTAGTTAACTACCTGGCACAGTTAAGTCTTTAATAAAGATTAGCTTTAAATTTTTAAAAAGCTTTGAAAATTACAACAGGATTTTAGGCTTAGTTAAATCTCATATATATTATTTCATTACAAAGATAGTGAATTTAACTAAATTGTGTTAAATGTCCTGTGGATGTTAAAATTATGTGATAATATGTTATAGACAAAATTTACTGAAGTGATTGTTGGATTTGTTTACTGATTTGTGTATTTAATTACTTAATATTTGTTTTTGTGCAGGTTTCTGTATATCCAGAAAGAAAAAATTTGACACCTTGCATCCTGGAAGTTCATTTAAG
This sequence comes from Canis lupus familiaris, assembly GCF_011100685.1. Taxonomy (NCBI): domain Eukaryota; kingdom Metazoa; phylum Chordata; class Mammalia; order Carnivora; family Canidae; genus Canis; species Canis lupus. The sequence continues at coordinate 23,839,776 of NC_049244.1, read as the reverse complement.
AGACTGAAATTAGGGACTTCTTTCAAATTTGGACATGGCTAATCGAGGAGCAACAAGACCCAACGGGCCAAATACTGGAAATAAAATATGCCAGTTCAAACTAGTACTTCTGGGAGAGTCTGCTGTTGGCAAATCAAGCCTAGTGCTTCGTTTTGTGAAGGGCCAATTTCATGAATTTCAAGAGAGTACCATAGGGGGTGAGATTTTCTTTTTCCCTTCATTTAATTGAATTATACATTGGCAAAAATTTTGCATTTCCAGTTGCATGATGATGAATACCTAAAATAGGTCACACAGTGAAGAAAACTGTTCAGCAGACTTCAAGATTTAAAAATTATCTGGATTTTTGTGTAGGTAGCATCTTCCTACATTTTGATTTCCTGGTTACCCCCAAGATGGTTGTGTAAAAGCTGGAATACATATACAAGCATGAACAGAGTCAATGTCCCAAGTAATTGAATTTGATCTGATACCTGTTCCTTGATAATGATTAGAGACTTCTTCAAATTAATATGCATTTGTGCTAAATTATATTGGCTTTAGAATGAGTAATGAAAATAGTAAAAGTTAACCTTAAAATTCTAATTCTATATAGTTGGACTATTTATGAATTATACTGATTAGTAAAATTAATTAACTTGTATTAAACTTGCATAAGAATGCTCCTAGATTGAAGGAAGAGAAAAAGTCAATGATCAATGAAGAGGGACATGAAAGGGAAATGGGACCTGTCGGGAAAGATGAAGGAGGGGATAAGAGTGTAGAGTAAGCACTGAATACAATAATTGTGTTAGAGCTGAGATGAGGGGAAGGTAAGAGGCAGGACAGAGACAACTCATAGTGCAGTGTTGTGGGTAGAAGACAGGAAATTTGATAATTGAATTTAATCAAATTCACAACTATATAGCAGTGGGGCAGAAGAGCCTTTTCAGGGCCTTGGTTTCATCTATCATATGAAGCTTTTGAATTGGGTAGTATCAGGAAGCACAGCTTTAAGATCAGTATTTTGCAAGGGGCGTGTAATTAAACAGTACTATATTTTTAAAGGAATGCATAAGTGTATTTTAATCTCATACATATAAAAAACTCAAACTTTTGACATGCATGAGACTAATGACATGTAACAACTTCAGATCTTTTAGAAGTATAACTCTATGTTGTGCATTTGGTGTTTGTCCTCAAGTACACTTGGGAATTTTATACATAGTTCAAATCCTTCCAGTAAAATAGTTTGTAAAACTATACTATCTCTTGGCTTTGCCTGCATACGAGAAATATACTACTTACGTGGTATTTCCACGTAAATAGACTAATTTCCACTTTAATAGACTTAGAATGAGTGAGGATTATCAACCTCTTTTGTTTTTGTGTCTATCAAGTTACACAGTGTTGTGTTTTAGTGTTTTATAAGATTTATTTATTGAGAAAGAAAGCACCGGGTGGTAGGTGTGGGTAGGGGCAGTGGGAAGAGAGAATCCTCAAGCAGACTCCCCACTGTGTGTGGAGCCCCTCAGGGGGGCATGATCCCAGGATCCTGAGATCAAGACCTGAGCTGAAATCAAGGGTCAGCTCTAGCTGACTGAGCCACCCAGGCACCTGTAGTGTTTTATGTTTTTATAATGGGTGAGCATCAAAAATGTGGTCCATGATAAGGGGCTTTTGAGTTAGAAATCTAATGAACAATATATTATACATTCTTTGTGGTATCTTTGTTAATATATATGTATGTATACATACCCACAAACATATATATTTGGTTTAGTAATGAAATATTACCTCTCACGGTAATAACACTTCTCAAGTGGTTTTCAGGGGCAGCAATTCCCAAAGTACATATGCATTTGAGGCTATAATACCTGGGCCAGACAGGATTGGGCCTTGATATATGCCACCCTCCCTCTTTTCACAGTACATACTAAAATAACAAAAACACTGAAGTACTATGGTAAAGAATTGAATTTCTGGGAAACTACAGGAGCCTCAGCAGCCTAAGACTAGAATCTTCGTTTTTGTTTTGGATATTATGGTCATCCAAATTTATTTTTTCCTACTGACATTTCAAGGGAGGACATTTACAAGAAAAATTTAATCCCTGTATCAATGAGTCATACATATCTTCTGATAAGTGTATATATGCATATATAAAAATCTCCATTTCCATTTAATACAAATTAGCTTGTTTACATTTCATCAGTTTTTCAAGTTTTTTGTTCCTACGTGTAAAGCTTCCTTAATATTCTACTTGTACAGATCAAATCTAGCTTTTAAAATCAACTTTAAAAGGAATTTATATACAAATTTCTGTGTCAGTGGATGTTGACCACATATTAATATCTTTAGGAGGTATGGTGCCATTATGATTACATCCATTATGATTACAGCTGTGATTACTAGTTTTTGGTTTTGTTTGGAGACATAATTGACATAAAACATTGTGTAAAGTTAAGATGTGAGGCATTGATTTGATGTTTTTACAGTGAGTGCTGTTCTTTTATGTTCTTTGCTTACAGCTCTTCCCTCTTAGGAACTTTGATAGTATTCTGTTTAAGCATTCAAGGATTTCAAGGTTTAAGCAATTTAATGATGACCACAACGGGTCCGTAACTTGTAATATGTATTTTTGTTTTGGCTGATGTGTGGTAAGATTTATCTAAATGAACTTGACCAAATGTTTTGCATTTTATCTGTGCTTGATTTTTTTTGATTGTTTGTATCTAGTAATATTCGTTATGGTGTGAAGACTCACCTAAAATTTTCATCTGTGTTTTAATGTGGGAATCATATGCTATACTCTCGAATTTGTGTATTCTAGAACCTTACATTCATCAAGAATATCAGGGTAGTTTATGTGTTTCTTCTTAGACATGATAGCTTAATTTCAGAATCCATGTTGTCTCGCAGTGTCCTATACAATTTGCCCCTTGACCCTGTAGCACTCACAATGAGGTTAGGTAGTTAGGTTGTGGGTTAAGCATTTTGAGGAGTTCTAGCTTATCTGTAGGGCTTTAAAGTCTGCTTTGAAGTCTTAGTGTTTAAGACAAGCCCAGAAGGTTAGCAAGGAATATTAATGCTCAGGTGGTTGTCTCCTTCCTACTATCTCATCTGGAGGCTTAGTATTGCTTCAATAAATATCGAATAAATATTGGTGGGCCATCTTTCACTTAACATCTTAAGTAGCTAAAGACTTTAAAGATTTCAAGTGAGGTACTTTTGTCAAAAAAACTACTTGTTTTTAAACATAGTTAAATGCTATTTTTAAACAAGTTTGTTTAAAACAAATTTGTTTAAAAACAAATTTTTAAACAAAATGCTCTTCAGTGTAAGAGCAGGATTAGAATATGCAATGAAATAAGATGCAGGCATTCAATTTTTTTCTTTTGAAAGATAAATGTCTTATACTACAGTTTAATTTTGTATGCACTGATCGTCAAAGAAAGGTCAGACGTATGGTTTAGGTTATAGAATTATATGTAAGAGCAGTGTTACAGTGTTCCTCTTGCAGGTACTGTATTTTTTGAGCTTTGTTTTAGAGCAGTGGTTCTCAGAATTTTACCAGGAGCATCTATATTACCTGGAAATTTGTTAAAAATGCAAATTCCTGTATCCTATATTGAATCAAAACACTGAAGTGGAACTAGTAATCTTATATTTTAACAAGTCTTCCAGGTGATTCTGATGCATGCTGAAGTGTGAGAACCACTGCTTTTTGTATACTGAGTAATCAATATTACATTTACACTGAGGTGGTTCTTAGAATAATTGCTTTTCTTTTTTTAAAAAAATGTGTTATTTAAAATAGGGTAGGGTAGGGTTTTAAAAAATGTGTTATTCATCCCACTCCCCCAGTTTGAAGATTACAAGTATTTTGTCCTGTCAAATATTATTTGTATCTCTTTGTATGGAAACCCCTTTCCACAAATCTGTTAACCTATTTAGGCCCTTTAAAGAGAGTATGGCTCTTTCTGTCCCATCTGGGTTGCTCTGCCTTCTCTCTACTAAGGTACTTTAAAATATCTGTAGTTTTTCAGTTATCTGTACCAGTGCTGTTCCCCCTTAGTGTCACAAGTAATCCAGGACTGATTATACCCTAAATTAATTAGAGTAACAAGTGCCTTTTTAAATTGTAGTTCCAGCACTTAGTACATACCAGCTGCATGATATTAGGAAACTCATACTTGGCTTTATTTTCCTCTTACATGAATGAAAATAATGATACCTAACTTGAAAAGTTTTTGGTAAGGATTAAATGAAAGTACATATAAATTTCCTGGCTACAGTGCCTAGCACAGAGTAAAATGCTTATTTAAACTATTACCACTACCGTCACCACCAGTACTTTTTGCTGAGTCATTTTTGTCCCTGTTGTATTGTCACAACGTGGCATTATTTTGGAATCATGACTATTCCATCTAATGCATGGCATTTGATTTTAGGATTTGACAATGTTAAAAAAATTTTATGTTTAGATTTTCTTTTATTGGAAAATAAAGCTTCTCATTAAAAATTATAGGAACAAAGAGGATTTTAAAAACCTTATAAGCAAATACTTATTACTACATTTGAGCCTTCCTAAAAATGAAGTTTCTGCAGATTCATGTAAGTAGATAGTATGAGCATTCACAATTTCTTAAAATTCTGCATGGTAAATTCTTACTAATTTTCCCCTTCCATTTATTGGTTTTCATAAAGTGATTAGTCATGTACATTATGTTAAATGCATGCCACCCACGTGAACTAAGTTATTTGTGGAAGTTTTCTAAGAGAAATTATACTGTTAAATAGAATACTAAATGTATTCAGATATTAAATTTGCTTCCTAAACTGAAAAAGAAAAGCCAGCCAGAACATTTGAATCGGAATGTCATCTTCTTACTGTAGTAGTAAGCTTTCTGCTATTTGCCCTTCACTTGTTAGCCTTCAGAAACACTAGTCTGTATATAGATGACCTCCAGTTTCTGGTGGTTTTAGTTAAGCTTTTTCAACTTCATCATGGTGCAAAAGCAATACAGACAGTAAAAACTATACTTTGAATTTTGATTTTCTTCCAGGTTGGCAATATTCAGTACAGTACTCTTGTGATGCGTGGCTGTGGCAGCGTGTCCTAGCTCCCAGTCAGCCACATGATCACAAGGGTAAATAACCGATACACTCAGAGCCATTCTGTACCAGTAGCAACCATTCCATTTTTCATATTTAGTACAGTATTCAAAAAATTACATGATAAAAAAATAAAAATAATAAAATAAAAAATAATAAAAACATAAAAAATTACATGAGATATTCAATACTTTATAAGATTGTGTTAGATGATTTTGTCCAACTGTAGGTTAACATAAGTGTTCTGAGCACATTTAAGCTAAGGTAGGTTAGGTGTATTTTTTACTTTGACTATTTTCAACTTGATGATAGGTTTATTGGGAGTAACCCCTTCATGAATCAAGGAAGATCTGTAATTGTAACCTGTACATATATTGCTTTTATCTTTTCATCTACACATTGCTCTCAAATACTTTTTATTTTTAAAGAGAGCACAGGCAAGCGGGTGCAGGATGGGGAGAGGGAGAGAATCTTAATCTTAAGCATGGAGCTCCACGTCGGGCTCCATCTCACAACCCTGAAATCATGACCTGAGCGGAAATCAAGAGTTGGACATTTAACTGAGCCTCCAAGGTGCCCTTCAGTTAAAAATACTGTTCAGAAAGGATGGAATACCTAGCGTATTGTTTTTAATTGGTGAGAAAAATAGTGCTTGAAATTTTCATTGTTCTTTCTAATACAGTGAGGATTAAAATTTGTGGAAGTTAATCATTGGTTTCAAGTGGGAAAATATCTTTATGCATATAATACTGTTTTCCTTCTAGAAGGTATATATTCAGTCAGTATTTGAGACAGGTTATATTACTCTGAGAAGTTGGTAGAGATTTGCTTTTTTTTTTTCTTTTCTTTTCTTTTTTAAGATTTTATTTATTTATTCATGAGACAGAGAGAGAGAGAGGCAGAGGGAGAAGCAGGCTCTATGCAGGGAGCCAGATGTGGGACTCGATCCCGGGTCTCCAGGATCATGCCCTGGGCTGAAGGTGGCGCTAAACCGCTGAGCCACCTGGGCTGCCCGAGATTTGCTACTTTGTATTAGCTTGTACCAGTTATGCTCTAAAAAAATGATTTTTTAAACAGTCTAAACATCAATTCTCCAGTATCCTAACAGTTTTAACTGTTTAAACAGTTTAAATTAAAATGTTACCCGCAACTACTTAAACATTGCTATAGATTAGGAGTCTGTAAGCTTGTTTCTAATCCTGATACCCTTCTTTGAACACTTATGTGAGTCCTATTTGCACGTTTGTAAAATGAGAGGATTGAACTAAATAAGGATTCCTAAAGAGCAAAACTTTGTTTTTAGTGTGTACTCTCCTCCACATTATACAATCAATGCAATTTAATCTTTTTCTCTTAAAGTTTATTTCATAATTTGGGATTTTGAACATTCATTCATTCATTGCCCTCTGGTGCTGAAGTGTCCAGAGCTGTTTGGTACAATGATTTTTGACCGTTAGCTCTAACTAGTGAATAGCCTCTGTTGATTTACTAATTTGCTACTTTATTCTGTCATGTACTGGGAAGTAAGACTGTGAAACTTCTTTTAAAATTAATTTTCTCAATAAATTTACCATGCCTAACATTGTGCTAAGTACTAGAAATCAAAGATGATCTTATGGTTTAGGATGGGAGTACATATAAGGTATGAAAAATGATATTACATACCACTATCTTTTTAATTTATTTTTTTAAAGATTTTATTTATTTATTCATGAGAGACAGAGAGATGGAGAGAGGCAGAGACACAGGCAGAGGGAGAAGCAGGCTCCATGCAGGGAGCCTGACGTGGGACTCAATCCCAGGTCTCCAGGATCACGCCCTGGGCTGAAGGCGGCGCTAAACCGCTGAGCCACCGGGGCTGCCCTACATACCACTATTTAAATTAGGCCTAAACTTCCAGTTGATCTTCCTGTTTTATTTATTTTTATATATATCCCCAAAGAGGACATATATGTATATATAAAAGAAGTATATTCTCAATTACATACTGAAAAAATCTAAGTTTTCATAAGCTTTGTGGCTTGGACTTTATGACATCAGTTTTGGTTACATTCAGTCTATTTTGCTACCTTTTCTGTTGTTGACTCTGTTCTGAGCATTTACGGTTTGTGGATGATTGACCTTTTATAGACATCAGAGGCCCATAAAAGATACTTGTTTTGGATGATTGGGTGTGGTGAGGTGGGAAGCTTTTACAGTTTGCTTTTAATAGAATAAGAATTCTGATTTGATAAAAATACAGGAAAACTTTGGTTTTGAAAACTGTTTCTTTTTTTTTTTTTAAGATTTTATTTATTTATTCATGAGAGACAGAGAGGGGCAGTGACATATGCAGAAGGAGAAGCAGGCTACCTGCGGGGAGCCTGATGGAGAACTTGATCCTGGACCCCCCCCCCCCCCCCCCCAGGATCACACCCTGAGCCAAAGGCAGACGCTCAACCACTGAGCCACCCAGGTGTCCCTTGAAAAATGTTTCTTTTCCCCTTTTGCATCTTACACCATAATCTGATATTACTTACATGCAATCTTATGGTATATACTGAATTTATCATAGGATAACATAATTTGGAGTCATCAATTGAGAACTGTTTATTACAGGTTTCTTGGTAGAGGAGAATAAGAATGTGTAAGAGTGAGAAAAGCAATAGGAGTAATTGCAGAGGTTTTGGGATTTTGATCATTGGCTATCTTGATGTAAGTATGAACTCCAAACAAATTATTAAATTCCTCAAGATAAGAGTGCTGTTGAAGTCAGACATTGGATTTTGGAAATAAGGAATGATCCTTCATATTTTACAAGTTTTGTAGAACAGAATTTTTGAAGTGTTGAACAGCATTTCACCCTCTTCAAGGTAATATAGATATGGAAGACTAAAAGCAGAGTAAAGAACCAATAATTCATGGTTTCCACTGTTGAAGATAGCAGGTACTTTTGGACTTACGAGGATAATCTGTTGATATTGGACTCAAGTCAATATATAATTATTGGCCACTGTTAGCATTTCTCAGCATTTTTACAAGTTTCATATGGACCTTACCATGGCTATAAGACATTACACTGAAAACTCTTCCTACTGTTTTCTATCCCATTCAGATATTTTCCCCAGAGACAATGTAACTTTGTTATCTATCCTTGGAAAGTTACTATTACTTTAAATCTATATACTCTCTACCCTGTGCAATTTGAAACATCAGGGCCACAATAATGTATCATATTTTTTACTTTATACTATTGCAGTTATTTATTGCTCAGAGACAGATGACCACAGATTTCATGATTTAGAGCAATACGATTTATCCTCTCATGGTTTGGGAGTTGAGTGGGCTTTGTAGGTGGTTTTCTGATCTCATGGGTAGCTGTCAGTGCTGGGGCTAGAGAACCATCTCAACTGCTGCCTCAGCCACAACACCTACATGTGGTCTTTGCCACCTGACTTGGGTTTCCTCACAGCATGATGGCTAGGTTCAAGAATGAGTGTCCCAAAAAGTACCAGGTGAAGCTGGGCGACCTTTCATGACCTATCCCCAGAAGTCACAGAGATAGCATCAATTATGTACTAGTCACAGGCTCACACATTTAAAAGGAGTGTGCGGTATCATGTAAGAAGAATGTGGTGTAGGAAATGTTGAAGCCATCTTGGAAAACACAATCTGTCAAAGATCTATTCATATTACTTTAGGAAGAGCATCTTCATTTTTCTTGGCTGTAACAGTATTTCATTGCATGGATCATATTGATGTATATTTAAATTGGTTCTCTAGTTTTGAATTTGCACATTGTTTTATATTTTTGGCTGTTGACAGTAGTGCAGTAAATAATTCAGTCATTTCTCACATATTCCAAGTATTTCTATAGTGTAAATTTCTAGAAGTTGATTGCCTTTGTCACAGTTTACATATATTTGTAATTCTGATAAAATTTTCCAGACAGCCCTTCAACAACAGTGCACAGAATACTTGTTACTTTACTATCTCAAGGTACTTGGAGATTTTGCCATTTTGCTTTTTTTTTTTTTTTTGCATTTTTTACTGTACATTTTTCCCATTTTTAAAAAAATATTTTATTTATTCATGAGAGAGAGACAGAGACACAGGCAGAGGGAGAGGGAGAAGCAGGCTCCATGCAGGGAGCCCGAAATGGGACTCAATCCCGGGATTCCAGGATCACACCCTGGGCCGAAGGCAGGCGCTAAACTGCTGAGCTACCCAGGGATCCCCCCATTTTTCCCATATTATGAGTGAGATCAAGAATCTTATTTTTTAGAGCCCATTGTGTTTCCTTTTTCTGTTAACTGTAATTTCATGCTACTCTTCCGTGAATTCATTTGTAATAGGCATGCTATTCTGTTTCATTTATTAATGACAATTTCTCAATATCTCCGTGTTGTGTTCATATTTATTTCAGTAACTGGTAATCTTACATTCTTTAATTGTACTCTTACTGTTGGATATTTAATGTTTGCATTTTTGTTTGCTGTTTTAGGTAATCTTATTAATAGTGGGTATTTTTTTGGAACTTTTTTCCACCTTGGACTTAATTCAGTAAGATAAATTTCTAGATGTGGTTAGTGAACCAAAAGTAATTTTATCAAATGATGATGGGATCAAAAGGATTCCAGTCTTCTCATCACTTTTTTACTCCCTTGGAGATACTTCCAATTTCTTCATGTGTTATTTGGCTTAAATAATTGTGTTTAGGATTGCAGGTTTCCTGTAACTTACTCTGGGCATTAAAGTCTTCCTTGTCTCTTCTCCCTTCTTTAACTTGTCCTTTTTCATTCCTATGTTGTAAAATTCTCAGATATTAGCACTTAAGTTGACTTACTGGATAGGTTCATTGCTAAACATTAAAGAATCATTTTCAAGGCAAGTAATGCTGGAAAGTTCTCTCTGGGAAGCATTAAATACTAGGTTCATGAAGCCGATGGAGAAGGGGTGTCACTAAAGAGAAGGGGGAAAGAAGCTTTCTCTTTCTTGAATAAGCATTTTCATTTTCTTTAGGTAAATACCCACAGGTAGGATTAATGGATTGTGTGTTACTGTTTTTGATATTTTAAAATGTTTTTTTTAATGCTTTCTGTAGTGTTTGTTCTAGTTTACATTCCCACCAACAGTGCACTAGAGTTGCCATTGCCCCACTTCCTCACCAACACTTCTTGTTTCTTGTTTTTTAATTAGCCATTCTGACTAGTGTGAGATGACAGTACATTGTGATTTTGAATTGCATTTCCCTGATGATTAATGATGTCAAGCATCTTTTCATATGTCTGTTAGCCATCTGAATGTCTTTTTTGGAAAAACCTTTAGGTCCTCTGTCCATTTTTTAATCAGATTGTTTTTTGGGGTGTTGAGTTGTATGAGTTCTTCATGTATTTTGGATATTAACCCCTCATTGGATATATCATTTGCAAATATTTTCTTCCATTCAGTAGGTTGCCTTTGCATTTTGTTGATGATTTCCTTTGCAGTACAAAAGCTTTCTAGTTTGATGTAGCCTGAATTGTTTATTTTTGCTGCCTCTGGAGGTTTTTTTTTTTTTTTTTTTTTTTTAGATTTTATTTATTCATGAGATACAGAGAGAGGAAGAGACATATAGGCTGAGGGAGAAGCAGGCTCCCCAGAGGGAGCCCGACGTGGGGACTCAATCCCAGGACCAGGATCAGGGCTTGAGCCAAAGGCAGACAGACGCTCAACCACTGAGCCAACCAAGTGTCCCACCTCTGGAGTTTTTAACTGACTTGGCCACACCTAATTTCCAGCAATTTGTCAGTTACAACTCCAGTTTTTCTACCTGAGCTGGTTTCCCCAGCCTTCTGCTCTGAGATGTGTCCTTACTGTATCCACCTTTCTGTCCAATTTTGGGAGCAGCAGATTGCCCTACGACACTTTTCTTACAGATACAAGAGTTGTCGGTTCATCTTTTTACATATTAGAGTTGAGTGGCAACTTCTAAGCTCCATACCTGCAGTATCAGAAACCGGAAGTCCTCTTTTCCTTGCATATATTGGAAATTTAATAAAGTACTATTTAAACTATTTAATAAAGTACCTGTTGTCCACAGATTAAAGGTCCTTCATAGATACTTATCTCTTAAAACTAACTTAATTTCATTAATTTTTTTCTCTATTGCTATTCCTTGGAGAGCATTTGTCTGATACAATTTAATAACTTCTAACAACCTCTCCCCTTTCTGCCATCTCTTCACCTTTCCTCTTTGTAATGTGTTCATTCTGCTTCCAGTTTTTTATTCGATGCATCCTTGCTATATAAACCTAGTCTATTGAGTAAAGACTTTAAAAGGTTAGGACCCTTGGTGGGGCAAGCACAGGTTCTTAGCCTTGAAGTTTCAGATACTGGTTCTTATCAATTCATCCTAGGGTGTTCAGGTTTGAGGCACAAACTTGATACTAACTAAAATGAAACTCTTAAGAGTAATTTTAAAAGAATGTGCATTAGTTTAGTATCAGAAATACTAGTATTCTGTTCAGCAGGTGACATGTGACTAGCTCCCTATGTCCTGGTTAGTGGATTCCATTAGGATAGTTGGATGTAATAGTTTCCAGGATTACAGTTCATTTGGCAACAGTTACCTTTAGATGTTGCTAAATTATTTCTGTTGTAAAATAGCAAAATATAAAATTTACAGTTTAAACATTTTAAGTGTACAGTTCTGTGGCAGTAAGTACATTAATGTTGCAGCCATCAGCACTCATCTTCCCCCAACTGAAACTCTGCTTATTAAACAATAACTTAACCATTCTCCCCCACCCCTGCCCATAGCAAATACTATTCTGCTTTCTTTCTATGAATTTCACTGTTCTAGAAATTTCATATAAGGGAAATTGTACAATATTTTTGTATTTTTGTGACCGGCTTATTTCACTTAGCCTGTCAGCAAGATTGATTCATCCATATTCTAATGTGTCACAATTTCCTTTCTAAAGCAGAGTAATGTTCCATCACGTTTAACACCACATTTTGCTTTATCTTTCCATTGATCCTTCATTTTCGATTCTTAGGTTTTTTCCCACCTCCTGGCTATTGTGGGTAATGCTGCTCTGAACGTAGATAAGGCAATGTCTGTTCAAGTCCTTGTTTTCACATCTTTTGGATGTATACTCAGAAGTGGAATTGCTGGGTCGTCTGGTGATTCTGTTTAATATTTTTGCCATTGTCCATAGCAGTATACCATTTTATAGTCCCATCAGTGCACAAGGTTTCCAGTTTTTCCGTATCTTTGCCAACTCTTGATTTCTGTTGTTTTGTTACTAGCTCTCCTAATGAGTGTGAAGTGGCTTCTCATTGTGGTATTTTCTATTTTCCACTGAGTAGTGGATCCAGATATTAGTGGTGTTAAGCATCTTCTCACTCACTTGTATATCTTCTTTGGACAAATGTCTATTAAGTTTCTTTGCCCATTTTTTTAATTAGGTGGTTTGAGTTTTTCGTGTTGCTGAGTTCTAGGATATCTTTATTCTGGATATCAATCTCTTTAACAGATGCTCATTGATTTTTTTTTTTTTTTTTTTTTTTAGAATGAATCCTATGCAATTAGTATTTATAGATCATCTCATAAGATGGATTTGCTTTTGGATTATTTTCTTTTTGTGCTTTGTCACTGTTTCCTCTCTGCCTAATCTTTTTTATCACCCTTCTTCCCACATTAATTGAAATGTAATTCTTTCATGAATACATGGTTTTTGCTGCCATAATCAACTGAGTATTCTTCACTATGCACATATGATGTTAATGGGGGAAAAATGGGCTCAGTTTTTTATTTTGCCTGCTGTCAGCTCTAGACTATCCATATTTTCTTCTATGTAAAATTTTATCAGAAGTCAGTGCTTATGTGAGAAAATTCACTATATTAGATTACTATTGTTGATACTCATTTCCTAGCAAGCCATTTTCTACCCTGATAATTTTGGTACCTGGTTCTTGCGGCTACTTGGTCAATCCCAGCCATCCTCCTCCCTGATTGGATATTCATCTTGAAGCTTGATCCAAACCCATTGAACTCAGTTATTAAATTCCTTGTCTCTTAAAACCTTTGCTTCTCCTTAAATCACTTCCAAACAGTCTCATTTGGATTTTTGATCTACTTCTGAGAACCTGAACCTTGCAAGGCCCTTCTCTTGTCTAGCAATTATATTCTTACCTTTCAGTAAGAGCCTTTTAAAAGGCCACAAATCCACTACTACTCAAAGTCATTGTTTCCAGGGAGAACTTTCAGTCATGATCCTACTATGAAGACACTATTGTTTTTTAGTTTCTTCTGTGCTTTTCTGGTCATGTTTTTACATAGATGTTACCATATCTACCAGGAAGAAAAAAAAAAAATATATATATATATTTACTTTTTGGCATTTGAACAGGTCATTTTATAGCCGTTTATTTAATTGCTACTTGATACCTGCCAAGCCACCAGTACTTTTTCATTTATACATTTTAGGTTGTTTCTAACTGTTAAATACAAAAATTCTTCGAGCATCAAGGTTTGTTGTCCCTACTTTCCTGCTCCTCATACCATCTTTTGGAGATTCCATGAGATACTAGACTAATTAACTATGAACATTTTCATGGCTTTGCTACATGTTGGCAAAATTATTTTCAAAACATTTACTTAGTGTCACCAGAGATGTGTGAGCTTGTGCCCTACTGTTTAAGTTTTTTCTTTTGGCTAAGTTAGGTAAAAGAGCCTTTTTTCTTTTCAACTTTTGCTGGAAGAATGATTTTGTTTTTTACTAGTGATGTTGACTTATTTTTTTAATGTTTATTCCTCTTGTGAATTTTCTTGACACATCCTTAATGCTTTTGGAATTTTTCTCTAAAACTTAATCTCTTAATACTCTAGAAATTTTCTTAAAATGTCTTCACCCCTGTGTTTTGGGTGTATGATAACATGTTTGCAAATGAAATCTCAAATTTTTATGTAATCAAATTGATAATCTTTTTTTTTTTTAAGATTTTTAAAAATTTATTTATTCATGAGAGACACACAGAGAGAGGCAGAGGGAGAAGCAGGCTCCATGCAGGGAGCCCGATGTGGGACTCAGTCCTGGGTCTCTAGGATCAAGCCCTGGGCTGAAGGCGGTCCTAAACCGCTGAGCCACCTGGGCTGCCCTCAAATTGATAATCTTATAGAATTTTTGGTTAATTCTAATAAGGTAATTCTTTTTCATCAAATTTGATAAGTTGAGGGTTGGGATGGTTCCTTGGTTTTTCGCTTTTAGTCCCTTCTGTTTAATTCATGTAGAATCATTTTATTTGTTAAACTTTTTTTTCTGAGTTGTTAACTTTTGGTTAATGCTATTGATTTGGATATTTTTTTTTCCCTTGCCCAGTATATTGCAGTGGCTCTTCCTTGCTTACTATTTATGAAGGTCTTACCCATTGTAGGCCTTTGGTATTTGCAGATTTAACATTTATAGTTTCAGCTATTCTCAGCTGGACTGCAAGGTCTGTGATTCACTAATTTGTAGTTTTGCTGAGATTGAAATGTTGCTTGCTGCCAGGCTTACCAATAGGAACTGATCATGTAGCTCAAAGAGGGAGCCTATTAGACAGGCCAGCACCCGCATCTCAACGCAGCTTTGTTTTTCTCTACTTGTCGTCGCGTACACAGTAACTCTCGAAGTGATAAAAGCTGTTTCTTTGTGAAATATGGGCCCGAAAAGAAAACCAACTGCTAGTGCTGGTGATGAAGAAAAAATGAAGAGGTCTAAGAAAGTGATGGTTCTTAGCCAGAAAATAGACGTTTTGGATAAATTAAAGTGGTTGTACAGATTCAGGTAAGTTTGTGGTGGTTAATGTTGCTACAGTATTATGTAGTAGTTTATATTTTGAGTGTCAGAATTTAATTTATAACCTTATAAATGACTAACAATGTAATTTTAGAAGCATTAAGGATTTGAAGATGTCAGCCGTACTTCACTGAGTTTTATGGGGGAAGTATTTGAAAACTTGAGAACTTTAAGGAATCATGATGGTCTTGCAGTATATAATGTTTATAATAATACTGAATTCTTCCATAACAAACAGTATTTCTGTCCTTGTGGCCCTACAGCACTTTTGTTTTCCCTGGCCTCGAAATACTGGTCCATTTCTCCTCCTCCAACATTATGCTCTGTGTATCATACTACATGAACAACAGTATGGTATTACCAAGTTAAAATTATCCTGATGATACTTTGTTTGAGATTGTGTTATATAATGACTTGAGTAGAGGCCTTTTGAAGTGTCCATTTTTTTCCCCATTTGGGAACTGTTTGTCTATTCAGATGTTATTTAAGATATCCCCAAAATAGTGCCACATATCTTTCATGAACTTCATGTAGCAAATGTTTCAAATATTTACATGACCGGAGATTTTTATTAGATGTTGGGTATGGAAAAGAATAGCTAACAGTAATTTCTCAAGAAAACTTCCAGTCTAAAGGAAAAAGATATAAATCAGTGATTATAAAAAGTGTGAAAATGTTCATTGCACAGAAGTGGGAGCTATAAAAAATGGGTGATGATGGATGGTTTCTAAGAGGAGTTGAGTGAATTGATTGTTCTTTTTTTTTTTTTTTTTTTTGAATTGATTGTTCTTGTTCTTTGTTAATATGATTGGGATCCTTTCTCCTCCCAGCATAGCATTGAAAACCTGGTTATTGGCAGTGTGTCGGAAGGCTGTTGACTTTAACATGTTTTAGCCAGTTTAAAGAATTCATTTTTGTCTGGACTTTTTTAGCCTTTGAATTTTTTTTTCAGTCTTGCCTGTTACAAATAATATCTTTTCTTAAAAACCTATTTTTTTATAAGGATATTTGAAATAATAATGGTGATAGTGGATATTTTTGTTTGGTTTCTAAATTTAGAGACTGATTAAGAGCTTTACTATTAAAATGTTAATTTCAGGCTTACAGATAGAATGGACACTTGATAAACTTTAAGGAAGAATCCTACATGTGTATTAGGAATGGATATTGCCTCAACTGCCCTTTTGTAATTTATTTAAATATATGATTTTTCTTTTTTAGCCTGTTGGTCAGTGATAGCTTTGTGTTTATAAATCTACTTGGTCATGGCTGTTATTTTAATGTATTTGTTGAAATTTCTTTGCCTGTATTTTGTCATTTTTGTACATACATTTATAGAAAAGAGTAGTATCATTTTGTGATATCTTTTGTGTTCAAGAATCAGATTATATTTCCTTTAAGGCAGCATAACTGATAGATATATTTCTGAGCCTAGGGTTGATTTATGTCAGTATAAATGAATGTTTTTCCTACCGGTATATTTTGTGGTCATAGAAAAGAGAAAACAAAGTCTGAATGCAAATTGTAATCCAGATTTTTCTTTTTTAAGTTGCATCAAACTGTACTTGAGAAATGGCTTATATTTTGTGATCCCATTTTTATCTCCTTTTCATTTTATGGAAAAATACAGTTTTAGAGACTTAAAGTGTTTTGAAATATTTTTTTGATTTTGCAGGAGAACCTTTCATGACTGAAAAAGAGATATAGTACTTTTTTGGAATCCTTTACCATATATACAGGATTTAAGAAAATGGATATTTTTGCTAATTTTATATGTTAAAAAGGGTTGATGAATTAGAATATATTTTAATTATGACTAGCCACTTCTGAGAATTCACAAAACTATTAATTAGAAATTGCTTAAAATAAATTTCCAATTATGATGTTTGCAAAACTGAGGTTATGGTTGCTAGTATGAAGCCAGCAACCAGTTGACCTAATAGAAATACTGTGAAAAATAAATGTTATATTTAATGTAAAAATAAATGTATATCTAATTAGATTTAGCTTATTCAGCTCATTTGACATTACTAGATAAACTGCAATTTACAGAAGTGGATCATAACTCTCTTGAATGATAGGACAGAGTTCTAGACAATTTTATGACTTTAATTTCACGCCAGTTTAGGAGAAAGAGTTCAGTATCACACCTAGAGCTGAAAATAAAAGGTAGGGGCATACTAACATGAATGATAGAGCAACAGGGTCTTAACTACTGAAGCTAATGAAGGAAAAGAACTAACGTGTCAGCATGCTACTAAGAACGGCTATATGTAGGTCTTGTTCCCAAGTATCTTTGTTTTAGTGCAGTGGGCAACACTTTTTTAAAGTTCAAATCACTTGATTATAACCTGTTTTTTGGTAAATTGATGGCGTTTCATTTTTTGTGAATATCTATCTCCGTGTTTTCCTTGATGTTTATTCCTAAAACTAAGAGGATCATAATGGGCATTCTGTAAGATTGGACAGCAACTTCTTAGCTTTAAAAACAATAATATCACTCTAAAATACTTTCTTGGGGTGCCTGGCTGGCTCAGTTGGTAGAGCTTGTGACTTGCTCTTGGGCTTGTGAGTTCAAGCGCCCCATGTTTGGCATAGAGATTACTTTAAAAAAGTATACTTTCTTGTTAAAAATCTGAGAAAAGAACTGATAAAAAAAAAAAAAGCACATGCAAAATTTAAGGATTGAAACAGCTAGGAGTTAATATTGAGTGTATAGTTAATAAATTAAGTCCAGGTTGAGATCATAGCAGTTCTAAAAATTAAAGTGCTATGTTTTGAAGGGAAAATATCGTAACAAAAAAATTTAGTGATATAGGTCTGGAACTAATAAATCCCCAGATTATGCCAAAAAATATCAGGAGAATGGAGGAGGAGGCATTGTGTTGACAGTGTAGATGGTAGTTACAGGTATGCCAGTCCTTTCTCTTCCACCTACCTCCATGCAGTTTTTCAAGAATATCAGTATTTTTCTTAAATTGTTTTAAAGTTTTAAAATTTCAAATTTACAGTGTGTAAAGCAATTTAAGAAATGTGTATTAAACTTACTATTACAATAAACTTATTAAGAGTGTAGAAAAATCTTTGAATCTGTGATTTTAATCTAAAGGTCTTACATAAGCATATATGTGTATCAAGCTCTAAAGCACAGATCTTTGAAGTATCACAAGCCACTATTAACTGTGTATATGCAATATGTCATGTCATGTTTCCAGGTGTTTTCTGTATTATGAAAATATTAGGGGAGAACTGATCAGCTTATTACAGATATTTTCTTCTTTCAGCTGCTTTTCTAACCCAAACTGTGTGTCTTGATGATACAACAGTAAAGTTTGAAATATGGGATACAGCTGGTCAAGAACGATACCATAGCTTAGCACCAATGTACTACAGAGGAGCACAAGCAGCCATAGTTGTATATGATATCACAAATGAGGTAAGTAGAAATGTATTCTACATTGTAACTAGTTTGAATATACATTTTTGATACTCAATTTTGATTAAAGATTTTTTAAGACCCTTTTTTTTTGGTAGCCAAGTATGACATTTCTGCCAAAGTTTTTATGAGTTTAGAAGAGCTGATTAAAAAAAGATTAAAGTGTCTCAAATAATACAATAGTCCTAAGATTTTCTTTCCAAGAGTCACATTGAAGAGTCTTTAAAGCCTTGTCTTACAAAGACACTTCCTAACCATTTTTTGAGCCTGTGCCAAATAGCTGTTTCTTTGTTTCCCAAGGAGTCCTTTGCCAGAGCCAAAAACTGGGTTAAAGAACTTCAGAGGCAAGCCAGTCCTAACATTGTAATAGCTTTATCAGGAAACAAGGCTGATCTTGCAAATAAAAGAGCTGTCGATTTCCAGGTATGTTTGAAGGCACATATGTATGGTAAATTTTTCTTCTGTATCTACACTTGAATTAGTTACAATTTTAAAGCCATGTGAAAGAATAGAAAACAAATTTTTGTGCAAATGTGGATCTACTATATGTAATATGTTTCTTATGATAAATCTGAATTTTTAAATGTCTTTACATAATTGTGTATATAAATTGATTCAAAGATTTTGTTGAGCGGGGTGCCTGGGCAGCTCAGTCAGTTAAGCATCTGACTCTTGGTTTTGGCTCAGGTCATGATCTCAGACGCAGAGACTGCTTGATACTCTTTCTCTCCCTCCCTCCTACCCACCTCTCTTAAAAAAAAAAAAAAAAAAAAAAAAGATTTTGTTGACCTAAATAATTATAAAAGAAGTAATTGTTGACAAATAGTGCAGAAATATATAAAGCAAAAGGTGATTGCCTCCTACCCTAATCCCTCCACCCCATACATATTTTAGTATCCCTTTTTATTTATCTGCCAGTATTTATATCAGCACATATATACATAACCACATATACATATACAGCTTACACATATGTGGTTCTTAAATAGGCCTTCAAAAATAAAGGCTCAAAAAACCCACTTTATATGTTATTTAATATAGCTAACCAAGAATGTTCCCTGCTACAAAATAAAGTACAATTACTTAAAAACAAATGTCTCTAATTTAAACTTTCCCTTTTCTCTTCCTCTTCAACCTCTCAGAGAAGTTTGTTGTGGCATATATATATATATATATATATATATATATATATATATATACACACATACACACACACACACATATATATATATACGTACACACACACACATATATAATGAATGATAGGGTAATTCTCTTTGATGATGGCTATGATGGAATACATAGACTGAGAAAGGGAACTAATATTTCTTGCACCTTTAGGTAGTAAGTTGAGCAAGTTGCACCTGTGATTTTATTTAATTCTAGTTATTGTCATGTGGGGTATAATATCTATTCTCTAAGATGGTTATCTCCCCAGCATAGAGTGGGAAGTAAGATTAAGTTATAAGTTACAGTCAAAAGTGGCCTTCTCACATAAGAGTTCAAAGGAACCTCATTTTTTTCATTAAATGGGAAAGATGATTGGTTGCTCTTCACACAACTGTGAGGATCAAAGGCAATAATACATGCAAACTGTAAATCATGACAAAAATGTAGACTAGTAATATAATTTTTAAAGGAATGATTTATGACATACTAAGAATTAAAATATAGCCATTAGATATTTGGATTCCCTTTGACTTCATTGAAAGTAATAAGCATAAATAAAATTTGCCATTGAGATCAAAGAGAATTTTATGTTTAGAATAGACAGTTTTCCAACCTCTGGCACTTACTATTTGAAATCAAATTTAGTGTGAGCCTAGGTGAATCAGAATGGGGATACTGCAGGAAGTTAAGGCAAAAGAACTGAAAAGGTATCCTACAAAAGATCTCTTACCTCTTTTACCTTAATTATTATATATTTGCTAATTCTAGGTAATCAAGTTGGAGTAGTAATGAGGAAGCCTCTTATTCTATAACAAAAATAAGTCAGCTATAGTATGTGCAAAGGATATATATCATATTTTTGTTTTATAAACAGGAAGCACAGTCCTATGCAGATGACAACAGTTTATTATTCATGGAGACATCAGCTAAAACATCGATGAATGTAAATGAAATATTCATGGCAATAGGTAAGTTTTTTAATTTTTTTCCAAGCAGTAGATATAGGCAATAATACTTACACTGTAGCATATTTGGTTTGACTGTCTTCTTTTTAAAAATTCTTACTCTGGGCAACCCCGGTGGCCCAGCAGCTTGGCGCCACCTTTGGCCCAGGCTGTGATCCTGGGGACCTGGGATCAAGACCCACGTCGGGCTCCCTGCATGGAGCCTGCTTCTCCCTCTGCCTGTATCTCTGCCTCTCTCTCTGTGTCTTTCATGAATAAATAAATAAAATCTTTAAAAAAAATACTTACTTTTTTGGTAAATAATTTTGAGAAGTATTTTTAAAAGTAATCATTTTTTTAATGATTCTACTACTATTCTAGATCCTTTCCACCAAGAATTACTTTGTTAGTAATGTTAAATTTGAAAGACTGTTTATTATCTATTAAGTTGTAATACTTTTCAGTTTAAGTCTCTTCTAGGTAAATTGAAAGCCTGGACTTTGAGCTAATAGTTCAAGCAGATGGATTTTCTAAATATTTCAATGAGAAATTTGGATAAATAAGTTTTTGTATTAGATTATCTTTTTTACATGAAAGGAAGATAAGCTCAGAACAATATTTATCAGCATAACATAAAGACATAAAGAGATTACTTTCTCACTGATCAGTAACTATTTTCATCTCTATTTTGCCATGAATAAACACTATTTTTGTTTCTCACATTAGTTTTAAATCACTGATTATTGACAAATATAATGCAAATATTGTAACAAAATTTCAAATTATTGAGGCACAGAAAGACGGAAAATAAAATAACATGCTTCATATTACCTCTGATCATTTAACCTATGCAGTGCTCTTACCTTTTCCCTAAGGTAATTTTATGTGTTAAGATTGTGATTCCACGTTTGTTGATTGTAAGTAATGAAATTGGAACACTAATAAGGAAGCTTCCTATTTTCTGTAACAAAAATAAAAGTATTTCTCTTGATCCTAACCTCCTTTCAACAATCTTAAGGTGAGGATTCTGTGAGAATTGGCTACTTGGGTGGCTTTTGCATTTTACTGTGTCTGCACTATTTATGCACCAAGCACTCTTCTCATTCCAAAATATGTTTATTATATGGCAATGATTATTAACTAGGGTGCCCACAAACTTATCCCCAAATAAGAAATAGTCCTTTTATTGAAGTCATACAAATTAACCAATTAACAGCTGATTCAGAGGCTAAAGAAAATATAGTAAATGCTACAAGTACTGTTAAAATATCTTTCACTAGATGAGAGAGTTTTAATGGTAGCTCATTTAGGCTCATTAGGAAAAAAAATTGCCTGTTGTGTAAAATATTTTACTGAAAAACTCAGGCTTAAAGTTTATTAGGGAAATACTTGTGGAGGATTATATGACAATGTGCTCTTTTTATAAATAGAACACAAAATTACATTCAGAACCACATCTGAAAAGCCAGTAACAGAAATCAAGGGAATAATAGCCTCAAATCAGGCTGAATGAACTTTAAACTTTTCTGATAGTACTAAGATACCACCAGATGGGCTTGCTTGCTTATTATTTTTTTAAGTAATCTGCATCTAATGTGGTGCTTGAATATATGACACGGAGATCAAGAGTCACACTGTACTGATTGAGCCAGCCAGGCACCCGCATATGGACTTTATCCTTTTATTTAGATGTGCTGGTAATATATTTTTCCAATCAGAAGATAGCCTACATATTAGAACTTTCAGTTATTTTTCTGAAATTACAATGTTTCTTTCCTTGAAAGAAATACCAAGCATTAAATTGAATTGTGGCCTTTCTAGTTGTTTACCAGATAGGTAACTTAGATCACACAGTACAGTACACTCATTATTTTTACTCTTGATGATTTCCTGTAGAGAATATAGTCATTTAAAAAAAAAAAAAAAAAAAAAAAAAAAAAAAAAGAGAATATAGTCATTTAGTAGGAGAAAGTCTACAATAATTTTATAATCTGCTTTCAATTTGATAAGATTTTGCTTACATGACTTCTTTCATTGCACATCTTCATTAACTTCATTTGGATTTTTAGCCTCTTAAGATCCTAATTCAGGGGCAGATGGTAAGCTCCAATTGCCCATATACCAAACAAGTAGTACTAGCTTTACTTTGGTAATATTAAATAAGATATGAGATAGAGATAGAGGGCTGCTTCTGAGACTTCTAAGCTGTATTTTAGTTTATTTTCACACAGTGTAAGTTTACCAAATAGAAGCTTAAAAGTTCCTTATTCTAGTTTATTTCCTTCAACCTCGTAATTTCACTCAGATCTAATTACAGAAGACCCATTGAAAAGAGAAATGATCTCTTAGTCCAAAATATAAATTATAATAAAGTTTATAAATGTTAGCCTATTCTTTGTCCCTACAAACCTTTGTTTGAAAATGTATTTGACTGGAAATTTGCTACTTCATTACCATTTACCCTTCCATCCTTAGTGCCATTTCCAGAGAAGTAGTCGAAGGTGAAGGCTTTTCTTCCCAAACTTCCATTGCCTAGCCCAGCATCTAGGATTCTAAAGATGATTAATGTTCGTGTGGAATATTACAAAAGATCCAAAGTGCAACTAGACATTTAGATATTGAAGGTGGAGCATGTCCAACTTTTGTGTAACCTGAGCCAATAGTAAGGTAAAGCTAGAATTCACCCATAATAGTCTTCTCCCCAAGGTTGATATAGTGTATCTAGTACACTTACAGTCAGTATTCTCAGAGATAGTTAATATTTAGTGAATCCAGCACATGAAGGATTTTTAAGATTCAAAGCAGACTGTATCTAACAGGTATGTTTTTAAATCAGTGGAATCCAGGCTCCAGCACTCTGTATTAGCTATATAAAGCTTAGTAGAACTAAAACCATAACTGCTAGTTGAGGGCTTTGTCCAAATGTGACAAGCCAAGATCATCCAGCTCAGGACTGGAAATCATTTTTTGAAGTAGAGACTTCAGAATCAAGTCTTCCTTAGACGAGGCAGAGCTACTAGTGAATCGGATTAGGGTTTTTAATCATCCATAAATGAGGAGCATGGTAGATGTTTGAAGAGTTAAGTATGTGTAAGCCAGAAGAAAATAGATGTGATCTGTCAGAATTTGGGGTGATAATTAGGTAGCATGATAGAGGACCAGTACTGCTGGGGTGACAGTGATGGCATTTGTTGTTTATATCCTGACTTGTTCCAGAAAGTATATGTGGCAGTCCGGAGATCATTGATACAAGCTAAGATTCTTTATAAATAATTGGCTGGCCATCATCTTTATTAACTTAGATTTTCTTTTTCTTTTTTTTTTTATTAACTTAGATTTTCTTTAAACAATAGAAGTATTAAAGATTATGAAATAAAAGTACTACTATTCTGGTATTGCTAACTGAATATATGTAAAAAATTAAATATAGTCAACTTAAGTTTTAATTATATATAACTGTTCCCTATCTTACCCTTCCCTTATCCCACTAACCTCACTGAGGACTGACGAATGAAGAGTATTTGGTATTATCTAGTAGATATTTAGTAAGCAATTGGAAAAGAATGAACATACAGCTGTGTGATAGTTTGGGTCAACCTAGCTGGAAAAAAAAAGATTAAGCAGATGAAAGTAATTCTAATATGAATCCACTAATTGTGTTTATTTTGATAATTTATCTCTCAGCTAAAAAGTTGCCAAAGAACGAACCACAGAATCCAGGAGCAAATTCTGCCAGAGGAAGAGGAGTAGACCTTACTGAACCCACGCAGCCAACCAGGAGTCAGTGTTGTAGTAACTAAACCTCCAGTTTGAACTTCCTGGAATATTCTTCTGCTTCCTAAATGTTAATGACAGTGGAATTGGAGCATTTAACCAGCCCAGTATGACTTCCAAAAAGAAGAGACTTACGATAGAGTCAAGTTTCTAATACAGAATTATTTTAAGTGTTTTGAACTTAATTTTTAATAACATGCATGTGACCCTCTGACTAATATTTCAGAAGTAGAAGGGGGGAATGAGAGCTGTGTGTGTACGCTTGTTTCCTTGGACGGTTAGGGGAATCATTTCTCATCACCAGGGATAGAGACAAATGATGTAAACCCACAGTTAACCAGCCACTTCTATGTAAAAGATTTGGAACTTATTAATTTGGGCTTTTCAAAAGCATTCTTTTTTTAGAAGGAAGTTCTAAAGATATTTATGCTTAGCTACAGTATTCAGGAAACTGGTAATTTCTCTTAGTATGCATATTTAAAATGTACATTCCACATTTTAACAGATTAGCCACAAGAAAACAGTCCCACATCTTCAGGGAGAAAAACACAAACATTAGTGGCATCTAAATTATAGCCAGTCTTGGTATTTTTAGTGGGTTAAAAAAGGTCAAACGTAACCTCATCTTGTTTTAGGAATATGAAAATTGAATGCATCTTGATAGTGTTCCCTTCAAACATGTGAGCTCTTCAACAGAAATGAAACAAACCAGGTGTCTGTGATTTCTGTTTAATCACTGCTGGCCATTACATAGGTTTTGTTGTTTGGGGGCAGGGAGGGGGCCTTTGTTCCCTTTGGACATAATATAGTCAATGCACTAACAATTATGTACATTCAAACTTGATTATTTTAAATTCAATTTTCAGCTGTACTGTAAATAGAGTACTGCACTGTAGTCTCCATATATGTTTATTACTTTCCTGTAATATTTAAGAGTTGCTTAAAAGTATACAAAATGTACAGTTACTAAAACAGCTAATTTTTCCTTTTCTCTCCCTTTGAAAGGAAGGGGCTTCAGTTGTTCCTACATGGCTAGAACCATAATAAACAATGTACCAGTAATTTGTAACATAACTATTGCAGTATGTTAGTAACAGTCTTGCAGCCTTGTTTTCCAGAGTTCATTTTATTTTGATCAGTTCAGTATATTGCACTAATTGTTTTAGGTATTTTCATTATATGAAATCTACCATGTGTCAGAGATGATTTAATCTATTTAAGTGTTGAACTGCTAGCAGAACTTGTACATTTACCGTAATTCAGAATTAGTAAGGAAAACAGTTCACCAGTGTTTAGTTTTATATTGAGGTGCTCAGGTTGGAATAAAGTGGTATAAAAAGCAAGTACTGGTTTTTCTCTTTCTTGGCATGGAACAGTGAACATATATATATAAATAGTATCATGTAACCTAAAATAATGCTTTTATAGTTTCCTTAATATGTTCTTTAAAATTTGTGTGGTATTGATGTATTATCCTAATATCTGGTTCTTTGAAGAACTGTCTTTACATTTTTGTACTCTTAGATAATCAGAAATTTATCTTTTTATGTCAGAAACTGATACTCACTTCCCTTGAGAAGTATTACCATGACTGTAATGTTGTCTCTGGATCCAGCCACTAAAGCCGCACTTACAAGTTCATGGCTAATATACTTGGCTGCACCTTCATAGAAATTTTTAATGCATGATTCTTTTTCACTTGAATTTTTTGACACATCTACACTGGTTGGTCCATTTCTTTCTTTCTCACTGTATAGATGATGATTAGTCATTTCTGATGGAAATGTTTCTGCATTTTTAGGGTTAGAATATTTTGAATCAAACAAATTTTCTTTTGTATTTATAGTTGGCACACATTCTGTAGATTCAGATTTATACTGAAACAATATATGGATATTACTTTCTGATTTAGTATTGCTTAGTTCATTGATTAGGAAAGGCTCTTTGGATGGTAAAGATTGATTTTGTGTGATACAATAGTAGGTGTCTTTATATACTTGAAACATTGTCATTGCCAGTGCAGTGACTTCCTTTGTATCCAAAACTTCCCAGAGTCCGTTAGTAGCTAAGATAAGGAATTGGCATAAGTCATCGATAGGGACAGAGATAGTTTGAGGTGCTGGGATAATGGATTTTTTCAGTTTGAGATTTCCATGAAATCCAAGTCCTCGTGTGGTTTTTATTTGCCCTTCTAGGAGCCCATATGGTTCATTTGAACTAATTATTGCTCCATTCTTAAGTAATCTTCTTCTTTCAGTTATGTTTCTCGTAGTGTGTTCTTTGGTTATGCAAAAGCCTTTTCCATTTCTGCATAAGACTGCTTGTACATTACCTAGAAGATTATTAGAAAAAATTGATCTTAGAGATTTAGTGACCAATTGTATCAAAGTACGCTTTTAACTTTATTCTGTTTCAGTGCATAAATAGGCCATTTTAAAATATTTTTTACATATGTGAAATATTAATATTGGGCGATTTATGGTCATTAAGATTTGACTGAGAGGTGAGTTTGTCCCTCATTTTTAAGTAACTTAGTGTTCAAAATACTGCACTTAATATTAAAATAACTTAAAACTACAAATAATAAAAAATAACCATCAATTTTTTATGAAACAGCTGAATATTTATACATCCAAGAGTTGAACTTTTTTATGACCAACATATATTCCATAGGGCAGACATTTTTTAAATGTTTAAATAAATGCCTTTTTAATTAAAAACAAGCATTGATTTTTTTTTTTTAAGTGGAGTTTGATAGTTTTGTAACTGGTAAAAGTTAAAACCTGAACATATATATAGGTGTGGGTGATGAAAAAAATTAGAATGCCACTGTTAATGTCAGTCTTAATAGTTTCATGTTGTGTGGTTAAAAAGAAATTAAATCGATTAGCCATGTAAAGAAAAATCCATATGTATTATTAATGTGTTAAATGGATAATAGCTAGCCAATATTAAATTAAACCCTTTGATTGAAAACTGAAATCTTAAAAGTTGATTGTAATTTGTTCATGGTTCATATGAACCTGTGATGTGTGCTTCGTTGAAATCTTAAGAAAATCTAAACAGTATTCTGAACAGATTGAGGGATAGTTGTAATACCAAAACTTTCTTTGGTTTATTAAAAAACGATTCACAGAATTTTTTAGTTTATAAGCAATAAGTTTTTCTTGATATGGAGTCATTTATCATTTATAAAAGGGTATATAAATTATTCTGAGATGAGGTTAAAGATGTTTGAATATTACAGTGCCTTTGAGAATTAAAATTCCTTGGATCATGCAGAATTTACATTAGAATACTCTGGTTTCAATCATAATACCATACCTGGAATCTGAGTTTTGTTGCTACAGAGGTTCAATTCTATCCCCAGTTTTTGAGGTAAAGAAATTGAGATTTTAGAAGGCTATAGTCTATGCAATTAGTATGGTTGGACCGAAAGAGCTTAAATTAATGAAGAATTAGTTCAGGCATAGACTGAGCCTGTTGGCTCATTTATATAATGGGAATTATAAAAATAATGTGGAAAATGTTTTTAAAACCAGAGACTTGTGTGATAGTCCTGAAAACTACATGACCTCTTTCACTTCTCTGTGGTTTGGTTATTAATATTTTGTATTAGCTTGTCTTTTTTGCTGGTCTTTCTACTTAAACTCTACAGAAAGAAAAAGTAAAATTCTTGACTTTTGCTGAGTTATAAATTATTACTATTCCAGCAAAGCAGCATGGATTGATACTGAACATGCCACCTGGGTAAATCGAATTGTTTTATTAGGAGGACATGTGATTCAATATCTCTTTTAAATTATAAATTTCCTATTAATGTATGTACATACACAAAAAAATAATGTAACCATTGCTTTGAAAACGCAGGAGACATTTGGCTCAGAAGAGTCGAATCCACTGACTTCATAAATGTTTTATTTGCATGTGGCAAGTCAAAGTCCATTCAGCAAAAAGAAAAAGTATTATTCCTCTATTGTGTGATTTGAAAATAATTGTTACAGTGGAATGGTGGTAAACTGGTATTTTTTAGTTGCGTCTACAGAGATTGGTAAGTATATTCTTATGCACTAGGTGCCCTTCCCCGCCCGTCTCCCCCCCCACCCCCCCAATTGCTGTGCTGGACAGGAAATGCCATTTTGGCTTATTTTACTATTGTGAACATCCCTTGGGCTTAGTACAGAACTTTCTTGAAGGGATATTATATCCTGGTTGCACTTTTCACTCTACCATTTACTTGCTGTAAATACTTCTGGTTGACAAAGTTTATCCTGATGAAAAGGGAAATAGTGCTTCCTGAATAATTCACATTCTTTCCTACGAGAATGGTGCATGAAGGAAAAAGTAAAGAAGTACCCGCTATAATCTCAACTATTCATGCATAGCCCAGGAAGTGTAGAGGATACGTAAGATTCAGGCCTTGGAGAGTACTGTTGGAACAAATGAAGAAAGATTGTGCAGAGTTAATAATTGTATTTCCTGGGCCTCAGTGGCATATGCTGTCAGCTGCAAATTGGGTTGTTGAAAGCAGTTGACTACATTAAGCTGAGAGCTAGGAAAGAATAATGAAAAGTCCCAAGGAAAATGGGAAATTGGAGGAAGATTTAAATAACACTGTAAGTTCAAGTGTTTGGAGAACTGAAAGGGGAGAGTAACCTGTCATGACAATTTAAAGATTGTCTTGGGATCCCTGAGTGGCACAGCGGTTTGGCGCCTGCCTTTGGCCCAGGGCACGATCCTGGAGACCCGGGATCGAGTCCCACGTTGGGTTCCCGATGCATGGAGCCTGCTTCTCCCACTGCCTGTGTCTCTGCCTCTCTCTCTCTCTCTCTCTCTCTCTCTCTCTCTCTCTCTCTCTCTGTGACTATCATAAATAAATAAAAATTAAAAAATAAAATTAAAAAAATAAAGATTGTCTTTAAAGAAAGGTTCCTGTAACATCTGTGAAGGGAATGAGAATAGGCAGTGAGCTGAAGACCCTTAAAAAAGTTTATGTGAATGTGGGCATAAATATTTCAAATTTCTAGACTAAGGTACCAGCTTCAGTTCGGAGAGACTGTGCTCTTCAGCAAACACTATCAGAACAAAGGTGGAACAGGGTTACTGCAAGAGGGTTACAGGGGGATTAGAGAAACTGCTTTGAGATGATACTCAAGCCTTTTCAAGATGGCATGTGTAGTCAGGCAAAAGTGTTCCTTAGGCAGAGAGCAATTATGCAACTGCCTCCTTGCAATTGCTGGGTTACCTTCAATTTAGGAAAATGAAGGGTACTCCTATAAACTTCAAAGTGACCTTAGAATCACAAACAGAATTCTAGATCTGAATGGGCGAAATCATGATTTTTTTCCAGCTATAGCCACTCACTATTGAAAATAATAGGAAATTTTTAAAAAAGAACTGAAGGAAAAGAAGAAAAATTATATGTGGTAGAAGGAAAAGGAAACATACCTAGGATGTAGGAGTGTCCAGAAGTAAAAAATGTAGCGCCCAGGAATAAAAAATTACTTTGGAAGAAATAACTTGGGGAAGTGGAAACACTTGGGCTTTAATTCCAATTTTATGTGACCTTCATTTAGTCACTTTATTTCCCTCAATTACAGTTTTCCACCTGCAATGTTATTTTTTGTCAAGGTTATTGTGAAGATTTAAGAAGGTAATTTAATAAGTAGAAATTTGATGAAGGGTTTTTTTTCTACCCCCCTTTGGGTTCCATGAAGGGGAAACCAGAAGAGGCAATCCAAAAAGAGATGAAGCTATAAATGTTTTTTAGACACACTAAAAAAAAAAAAAAAAAAAAACTTAATTTTTTAAAAAAGATTTTATTTATTTATTCATGAGAGACATAGAAAAGCAGAGACATTGGCAGAGGGAGAAGCAGGCTCCACGCAGGGAGCCTGATGTGGGACTTGATCCCGGATCCAGGGATCACACCCTGAGTCAAAGGCAGGTGCTCAACTGCTGAGCTACCCAGGCATCCCAAAACTTGTAATTCTTATGTGGTAGATTTATAGGCTTAAAGAAGTAAGGAGCAATAACTTAGATTTTGGGAAATGAAATCGTTATTGGGGAAGGAAAAAGCAACTGAAAAGGAGCATGAACAAATAGGAAATTCAAACATGAATGAGATCTACCTAAATTGGAAGCATACAGACCTGTATATAAATTAGGTCAGGGAAACAACCTATATCCAGTTTGTCTGCAGGACTCATTTTGGCAGAAAAGGCTGAATTTGTTTGTATGCATGGACACCAGGTTTATGACTTCCTACTGATGATCGGCATGAGAGCCTTGCTGATGGGAGCTAGTTTTCATTGAGTATTCAAAAGATACCTTTGTTCGTTTTGTAGGCTATATGAGCATGAAACTCAAATTCACCGTTGTACATCTGGAGCCTAACAATACTTTACATATCAGTAACAACTGTCTATCAAGTATTTGTTGAATGTGTTTTCAGAATCAGATTTGTATATATGAGTTCACCAACATACCCCAAAGAAAGGAGAAAGGGAAGGTAAAGCATGTAAAAGGTAAGTGTTATTTAAGAATATGTTTTTTGTTATTTTTTACATAAAATAAGGTGATTCTGGAATTGAATTAGGTTTTAAAGAAAAAGGATGGGGCTGGAAGTAATTATCAGAAACTTGTTTTAGTGACCTAGTTTTGTGTCCCATGAGCTCCTTCTACATCCGGAGACCAGTGATAGCTTTACCCAATGCTTTTCTACTATTCACAGTTCCTCAGTTGTTGCCCACATCAAGCCCCTGTCCTCTTCTCATGGTTACCAGGTGATTCCTTTATCTAATCCTTACAACCTCGAGGTAAGGATACCCACATTTTAATACACAAGAAGAATGAAGCTCACCAATTTTATAAGGTATCACTAGTACAAAAGTAGTTTCTGGGGCCTCATTAAAAGGAATTATTAAGAACAAATATGTACTGGAGCACCTGGGTGGCTCAGACTCTTGGTTTCGGCTCAGGTCATGATCTCAGGGTCTAGAGATCAAGCCCCACATCAATCTGCACTCAGCACAGTCTGCTTGAGATTCTCCCTTGATCTTGTCCTCTTTTGTCCTTTCCCCCTACTCCCTACTCTTTCGTGTGTTCTCTCTCATTCTCTAAAACCTAAAAAAAAAAAAAAAAAAAAATTTGTACAATCTAGACCTAAAGATAGTGGGATAGATACA
Source organism: Canis lupus familiaris (assembly GCF_011100685.1). NCBI lineage: Eukaryota > Metazoa > Chordata > Mammalia > Carnivora > Canidae > Canis > Canis lupus. The sequence continues at coordinate 23,808,365 of NC_049244.1, read as the reverse complement.
CTAAATTGCTCACTTAAAAATGCCTGTTTACCATTCCAGAAATCCTAGGGGCCTTGAGAATGATCTTAAGAAATCTACTCTGTCTTTGCTCTATGAATGGAGCAAGAAAGCCTGGATGACAGTGCATCTCTTTACAGTTTATTGAATATTTTAAGCCCACTATTGAGACCTACTGCTCAGGGGAAAGATTGAAAATATTACTGGTCATTGACAATGCAATGGTCACCCAAGAGCTCTGATGATGCACAGCAATATTGATGTTTTCATGCCAGCTAACACAGCATCCATCCTGCAGCCCAATGGATCAAGGAGTCATTTTGACTTTCAAGTCATTACTAAGAAATACTTTTATGAGGTTATAGCTACTATAGATAATTTTTCCTCTGATGGGTCTGGGCAGAGTAAGTTGAAACCTCCTGGAAAGGATTCACCATTCTAGATGCCATTAAGAACATTCATGATTCATGGGCAGAGGTCAAAATAACAACATTAACATGAGTTTGGAAGTTGATTCCAACCTTCATGGAGGGTTTCAAGACCAGTGTAGGAAGTAACTGCAAATGTGGAAATTCAAGAGAACTAGTGGAGACAAGCTATGACTGAATTGCTGCAATCATGATAAAACTAATGGGTGACAAGTTGCTTCTTACAGATGAGCAAAGAAAGTGGTCTCTTGAGATGGAATCTAGTCTTGGTGCAGATGCTGTCAAGATCATTGAAATGACGACAAAGGATTTAGATTATCATATAAACTCAGTTGATAAAGCAGTGTCAGGGTTTGAGAGGAATTACTCCCAATTTTGAAAGAAGTCCTACTGTGGGTAAAATATGATCATCACATGCTACAGAGAAATCATTCATGAAAGAAAAACCAAACGATGTAGCAAACTTTGTTGTCTTATTTTAAGAAATTACTATCGCTACCCCAAACCTCAGCAATTGTCACCCTGATGGGCCAGCAGCCATCAATGTCAAGGCAAGACCCTCCACCAGGATCCCTGGGTGGCGCAGCGGTTTAGCGCCTGCCTTTGGCCCAGGGCCCTGGAGACCAGAGATCAAATCCCACATCGGGCTCCCGGTGCATGGAGCCTGCTTCTCCCTCTGCCTATGTCTCTGCCTCAATCTCTCTCTCTCTCTCTCTCTCTCTCTGATGACTATCATAAATAAATAAATCAATTAATTAAAAAAAAAAGACCCTCCACCAGCAAAAAGGTAACAACTCACTATTGAGACCTCAGATGATTAGCATTTTTTAGCAGTAAAATATTTTTCATTAAGACATGCTCATTGGCTTTTTAGACAATGTATTCTATACTTAGTAAACTATAGTGTGATCATAACTTACAGGCACTGGGAAACAAAAAAAATTCATTTGACTTGCTTTATCACAATATTTGCTTTATTGTGGTGGTCTGGAACCAAACCCACAATGTCTCCTAGATATGACTATATATAAAGAGACAAGTTTTAAAAAGTCTTGTATAATAAACATATATATACACATATATATAAATACCACATATATAATATGAACCGAATAGTATAAAGTCTGGGAGAGAAGAAATAAAAGTGCTGTTGTAAGGATTTTATTCTGTATACAATATGGTATATCATTTGAAGATAAGCTGAGAAGTTAAAGATGTTTACTATAAACTTCTAAAATAATATAACAAAAAAAATAATATAACATAGCTAACAACCTAACAAATGAAATAGGAATAAAATCAATTCAAAAGAAGGTAGTAAAAGAGATGATAATATACAATTGTGTATCCACATAGAAAAGAATGAAGTTGGGCCCCTACCCCATGACACATACAAAATTAATTCAAAATGGATCATAGACCTGAATGTAAGAGAGAAAACTAAATCTCTTAGAGCAAAACACTGGTGTAAGTTTTTGTGGCCTTGGATTAGGCAATGGTCTCATCAATTGATACGAAAAGTGCAAGCATCACAACAACAGTTGCTAAATTGGATTTCATTAAAATTAAAGTATTTTTTGCTTCAAAAGATAACAAGAGAAAAAAAAAAACCATGGAATTAAAATGTTTCCTAATCATCTGATAAGGGACTTGTATCCAGAATATAAAAAGAAATTTGCAACTCAATAGACAAGTAACTTAATGACAAAAGATTTGAGTAGACATTTCTCAAAGGAAGATATTCAAATGACTAATAAGCACTTGAGGTATTCAACATCATGAGTCAACAGAAAAATGCAAGTCAATACCACTTAATAGTGGCTATGAAGGTGGCTAAAGTCAGAAAGACAGCATCGGGAAAATGTGTAAAAATTAAAACCCTCATATATTACTGGCAGGATAGTGAAATGGTGAAGCCATTTTGGAAAATGGGGCAGTGCTTCTAATGGTTAAGTATAGAATTACCTTATGATCCAGCAATTCCACTCCTCGGTATATACCCAAGGTAGTGAAACATGTCCACACAAAAACTTATGCACCATGTCCATGCCTGCATTATTCATAATAGCCAAAAACTAGAAACAACTCAAATGTTTTTCAACGGAATAAATGGAAAAACAACATGTGGCATAACTATACAGTGAAATATTCAGCAATCGAAAGAAGTACTAATGCACGTTAAAATATGGATGAACCTTCAAAAACATATGAAGTGAAAGAAGACAGGCACAAAAGAACACAAGTATATTTATAGGAAGTGCCCAGAATAGGGAAATGTATAGAGACAAAATGTAGATTAGTGATTGCTTAGACCTGAAGAAATGGCAGGTTAGCGACCTGATTGCCAAAGGGTACTGGGTTTCCTTTTAAGAGGACAAAAATGTTCTAGAATTGACTGGTGATGCTTGCACATATCTGTGAATGTACTAAAAACCATGTACACTATGTGAGTGAATTGTGTGCTTTTGAATTATATCTCAATAAAGCTATTAAAAATAAAAGCAATGGGGAAAACAAAGGGATCAAATAAGAATCCCTTATATCTATGAAGAACTAGTGTGGTTGATTAGAAATGTAAAATTTGTGGTTTATTTGATGCTAGGGAAAAAGTATAATTACATATTCTGTATGAATACATTTGTTAATGTTTTAATTCTATGAGGATCAATTGAAGTAAAATAGGAGAGCACCAAGAGAAATTATAAAATGCAATATAAATGGGAAGCACTAAGAATATAAAATCAAGAATGTCACTTTGGAAGTATTTTTTTCTACATGCACAGATTCAACATTTATTCAATGGCTTCATTATTGCACTCATGTTTCATTATAAAGTGAGGTTTTTGTTTTGTTTAATTCCCAAGTTGTGATGACACTGGTATTTCACAGATTTAAATATATTTGTACTGGAAATACAGGAAAAATATAGGTCTTGCTTTATAAAATACAACATGTGCTCTTGAAAAATTTCTGCAAAAAATTTACTCTTTGTAACCCATTTAAATCACTTTTTTTCAGGAGCACTAGTATCATCAATCATGATCTCCTTTTCACAAGTTGGAACTTTTCCCTACATATTTGTTTTTATTAAAATGAAGGATGCCTAAATGAAAACAATTTAACAGAATTATGTAAGCGTGGAAATTAGATCCAACAAATGTTTGACCTGGAGATTAGAACCAGCCAAACAGCAGTGATCCTGGAAGTAGTGAATCATGTAAATTAGACATTTAATGATAGCATCTAGTTATTCACTGTCTCATAATTTTTCCTTTAGTTCTACAGGAACCCTGATGTGTAATGACATTTTCTAGTGGAGGTCCCACGTCCAAGAATATGGGTTGGTTCCCAGAGTGGTATGAAATCTGAAACCTGTGCATGAAGTAGACCTGCTCTAGCCATCTGGAACCTCATTACAAAAAGAATTACAAAAATTCTGAGGAAAGTGGCATTGCACTTGGCTTCTTTATATTGCTTAATCTGGAGTACTCATCTTGAGCTCAGAACCAGAGCTAGATCAGAAACCCGCTGGCTTCAAGGGACCCTGACGTTATAGTGGTCTTTGTGGTTATCTGGTTTTCTCAAATACATGGTCCCACTTGCTGAGGGCCAGCCTCCTTAGGTTTTGGAAGCAATTCCCTTCAGATGCAGCATGATATAGTGGGCTTGAGTTCCAGCTCCAATTCCTATTATCTCTGAGACCTTGAACAAATTATCTCACCTCTCCCAGCTTCCATTTTCTCATCGGGAAAAGTGGGGTAACGACACTTAGATATAGGGGTGAGGGAATAGAACAAATGTGTAAAGAGCCAAACTTGGAGCAAGTAGTAAGTCCTAGAGATCTAATGCACAATATAGAGAATATAGAGAACAATACTGTATTATAATCATCAAGCTTGCCAAGACTAGAATTTAATTGTTTAAACCACTAAAAAAGAAATGATGAGGACACCTGGGTGGCTCAGCGGTTGAGCATCTGACTTCAGCTCAGGTGGTGAATAGAGTCCCACCTTGGGCTCCCTGCATGGAGCCTGCTTCTCCCTCTGCCTGTGTCTCTCTGTCTCTCTGTGTCTCTCATGAATAAATAAATTACAATCTTAAAAAAAAAAAAGAAATGATAATTATGTAACATTGATAGAGGTGCTAGTTATCACCTGAATGGCAATCATATTACAATATATAAATGTATCATGAACATATTTTATACTTTTTAAGATTTTAATATTAAATAAGTGGACACTATTATTAATAACTACACAGGGGCACCCTACTGGTTCAGTCAGTAGACCATGCAATTCTTGATCTCAGGATTGTGAGTTTGAGCCCCACATTAGGGGTAGACTTTACTTAATAATAACTATTCATGAAAGGGATAGTGGAAACCCAATTAAGCATCCCATGGAGCTCAGCTTAACTTTGCTAAGAATGTTTTACGTGTGGGCTTTCCATTTTGTCAAGCTCCTAGGCTAGAACTTTTGCACTAACTGAAAAAATTGCTTCTTGAAATACAATTTTAAAAATACAGCTATAGGGCAGCCCCAGTGGCTCAGTGGTTTAGCGCCGCCTTCAGCCCAGGTGGAAACCCGGGATCGAGTCCCATGTTGGGCTCCCTGCATGGAGCCTGCTTCTCCCTCTGCCTGATGATGTCTCTGCCTCTCTGTGTGCCTCTCATGAATAAATAAATAAATATCTTTTTAAAAATACAGCTATATTTTTGGAGAATAGAATATATGCTTATAAACTTGCACAAACTATTTTCTCTAAAAGTAAATGGATGCTACTTGGCCTGTGAGCCCAAGTGATCTATTGAAAATATGTTATTAGAATAGCTGACCAGCTTAAACAACCAGACTTGTAACAATCCTCAAAGAACTTTCCATTTTCCTGAAAAAGGGAAGTATGGGAAATGTTTTTTGTTTCATTAGATCTAAGCAATAAATGCTTTGCCTTTCTCCACAGCTGAACTGCTACCCCATTTAGAAAATAATGTTTTGGTCAAATTATATGTTCCTCCTTGTGAAAAAAAATTACAATTATTTTTGTGGTCTGCAATCTGCATTTAAAGTGTGGTTGTTGATCATTTCTTAAATTAGTCAATGGAATTTTGAGGCATTACTAAGTCACTAAATCATAGGTCACTAAATAGTTCTGGAAGCAAGAGAAATTTTGCTGCAAGGAATAAAAAATAAATGTAAGGTGTAATGAGCACCACTCAATGTACATACCAGTGTTTGCAACATGAAGTACTCCAGAAATTATCTGTGGCATCACCTGGGAAGGGGAATTCTTTGGCAAGCCATCATCATTACTGATTCTCCAATTCTTCTTAGTATAGGGTGTTTTAATATTGCCTTCCAATATACAAGTAACTGCAGAACAGCCACTCCATCGAACCCTGGACACTTCATTTCTTCCAAGAAGTAAAAGCCTGTCCATTCTCCAAAATGCTTTTGCAAAGGCTTTGTGTATGTTCTCATACTCACATTTCCCTGTTTTTCTCCTTTTCTTTATGGAGGAAAAAAGTTCTTCTTTGGCTATGTATTCTTCCCTAAATACTGTGAGAAAGGAATTGATTACATTTTGCTCTTCAGAAGTCATATGGTAGGAAGGATCAAATCTGGAAAGCTGATGGAGAAATAAAATTGGGAGTTCCACTGATGTCAGGTTTGCCGCTGAGGCACCATGATGTCCATCAAATAAACCAAAAAAACACACATCAGGTTTTTTGCCAAAATTATCCACCACAGTGAATTTATCATTCATGTCAGCTTTCCATGCAGAATTTCCATCTTCACAAATGGCTACACCTTTAATCAATACATGAGAGATTGTTTGAGAATATATGGAACTCCTGTGAACGTTATCAATCATCTTATAGTATGCTGGTATTTGTTTCTGCCAAAGTAGCTCAAAAGCATAATTAATGCTCTCTAGGATTTTTTCAGTGAATAAAGAAGATGACAATAGTTTAGTGATTATAAACTGTCTCTGAATGGTAATTACTGGGAGCGCTGGTTTCTTTTCACCCATCCATTGAAACTCCAGGGTGGCCAGAGCCATATGTTGCTTTTTATGGAGGAAAGTTTCACGTAGGTCAATTTCATGCTTACATATGGAACAGGGAAATGTAATCATTTGATCACAGGACTGCGGCTTCTCATGGTCTTCAGAGTATTTTGAGTATCTTGATAATCTCGTTTTCTTCCTTCTAAAGTACCTCCTTCTCAGGGAAAGTGGGGTCTCCTGATCTGAATCATGTGTTGATTTTCTCACATTCCATTCCCTTGATTTCCAAAACACTCTGCAAACAGGATAAACGATATTTACATGCCAGGGGTGACACATTGAAAGTCTTTTTTTTTTTTTAATAGATAAATTATTATAGAAAGGAAGAGTGAACATCTGGAGGGAGGGGCAGAAGCAGGGAATCTTCAGGCAGACTCCCCACTGAATGCAGAGCCCAACTCAGGGCTTGATCTCAAGAACCGTGAGATCCTGACTTGAGCTGAAACAGAGTCTGGTGCCTAACTGACTGAGCCTCCCATGTGCCCCAATACATTGAAAGTCTTTTCAAGCAGGTCTTTACCTTTACAATTTGCTTTAGTTCCTCACAATTTAATGTGGGCCTACCATTGAATATTCTGATGCTGTCATTCCCCCAAAAAACACACAGGAAGTACTAAAAAAAAATGGTGATTGAATTGTGTATCCCTGAATAAAATTAGGCAGACTCTACAAAGTCAACCAGAAATCTAAGAATAAATACTCAAAGAAATCAGCACAAGATCGTATCCCAGGCATGTGAAAGTACATACATGCTTGAGACCTAGGTATTTGATTTAAAATTTGAGCATAATTATTTGTGTACTCCATTTTATCTTGGTGAAGGTACTTTTTTTTTCTACTTAAAAGGTTCACAGGAAAATGAATAGGGCACCTGGGTGGCTCAGTGAGTTAAGCATCCAACTCTTGGTTTTGGCTCCTGTCACGATCTCAGGCTGGTGGGATTGAGCCCTGCATGAGGCTCTGCACTCAGCGCAGAGTCTGGTTGAGATTCTCTCCCACTTCCTCCTCCTCAGCCCCTTCCCCTGCTCATGTGCCCTCTCTAAAATAAACTAATAAAATCTTTAAAAACTACTTTAAAACCTAAAAAATCAATTTAGTAGCTTTAAATGTTTATGACATGTGACAATGTTAACTTCAACTCAGCTTCATGTAAGTTCTATTTAACTTCAACTTAACTCATAGAAGTTGTATTTGATGTGAGTACATTTAATGTGTTAGATGGGCCTACAACAATAAGAATGCCTGAAGCCCATAGGGACTTAAACATTCCAAGCATAAAACAGGTATTCAGAATGCTGATACTTGTTAAAATAAGAAATGAGTCTATTTAGTACTAATGACAAAATAATAGTGATATCTCTGAGCATAAAAGTAATGCATTTCATTTTTAAGTTCAAGACAAAAAGATACAAGCTAGAAAATGTGTTCTCCTTGTTTCCAAAGCCCCACCCTAACTCCCAAATTCCAGCCTTAGTTAATGGCTGTTATCTGTCTTTCCAAATATGTATATATAAGATATATTAGAATATATTAATAATATATTTATTATATGTCAATATATTATAATTATATACATTAAATATAAATATATTATAACCATACGATGACTATTATATTACCTACAGTAATATAATAATATATTAATAATATTAACATTGGTTACATAAACATATTTACATACATAATATATATGTCATCTTTTCTGAGATGTAAATGAGTCATATTTGCATACCATCCTAGAATCTGCCAGTTTTATTCAATACTAAGTCATGGCCTCATACTGAAAGTTTGTATATGGAGACAAAAAACAATATACTATGAACAATGTAGAGTTTGGATTTAAAAAAACTGTCTTCAAAAAAAAAGTCTGTCTTCACAAATTAAGCTTCTCTGAGCATCTGCTTTCTTATCTGTAAGTAAGTAGGATTATTTATAGCATCAAATGAAGATAAATGGTGAAGCAATTGGCAACAGGGGCCACTTAAAAAGTGCCTGCTCTGGGATCCCTGGGTGGCGCAGCGGTTTAGCGCCTGCCTTTGGCCCAGGGCGCAATCCTGGAGACCCGGGATGGAATCCCACGTCAGGCTCCTGGTGCATGGAGCCTGCTTCTCCCTCTGCCTGTGTCTCTGCCTCTCTCTCTCTCTCTCTCTCTCTCTGTGTGACTATCATAAATAAATAAAAATTAAAAAAAAAAAAGTGCCTGCTCCTTTTACCCTAAGCAAAAAGGATGCTGAGAACTGTACCAAATGGAAACATATCACATGTAGACATGAAATTATAACACTTATGGGAAAATATATTCTATATAAAACTAATTAAAGAAAAAAATCAGTAAATCAATGGGAAAGGTTTTTTTTTTAGGTAATCTTTACACCCAATATGGGACTTGAATTTATAATCCTGAGATCAAGAATTGCATGCCAGCCAGGAGCTGGGAGAGGATTTTTTCCATAGCAGTATCTGAATCAGTGTTTCAGAATTGAGATATGTGTATTTATTAATATGTTGTGGTAAATTGTATATATCATTGCATCCCTACAATTGTTAGTATAACAAATAATAAAGTGGATATATAAAATCAGACACAATTTAGGAGTGCCTAGCTAAGTTGGAGGAGCATGGGACTCTTGATCTTGAAGTAATGAGTTCAAGCCCCATGCTGGATGTAGAGATTACTTAAATAAATAAGTAAGGACTTAAAAAAATGGAACACAATTATGAGTAACGCATGTAAATTAAAAATGAATGCATAAGTAAAGTAATACAATGGCTATAAAAATAGGCAAATATCTTTAAGATTTTTCCCAGTAGAATTTTCATCCTATATGCTATACTATTTCTAGGGAGGAAAATTTTCTGTGGTAAATGATGAATAAGATGGTGTACCATGTGATTGGCAAAAGGCTTTAGCAACCTTCGTATATGGTTTACACGTGGCAATACGATTAAAAATTAAGCAAAGCTCTGAAAAGTTTGACATGTTTGCTGCTTTCCTCATTTGTATTTAATTCCTTAAAGGGCATAACTGTAGTGAATATAGCTACCCATTCCTATTGTAAAATTTTATTTACAAATTTCCACTTCATAAATGCTTCTAAAACTATTAGCATATTGGTAGGCCTTCTTGGCTTTGCCTCAACAACAAATTTTTGTGTTTTTTTTAACAGAAAAACTTAAAAGTACACAAAAATAGAAGAGTATAATGAGCCCTCATATGCCCATCATCAGCTTCAACCATTATCAACATTTTTCCATTCTTGTTTCATCTTTGTCTTCAGCCATTTTATTTTTTTATTACATTCTATTTATTTTTACTGGAATATTTAAAATGAAATACCAAAATTATATCAATTTCACTGATAAATACTTCAGTCTCATCAACAAATTTAATCAGCATCCATTCACTTCTTCAATATCTACAAAAGGCTAACTACTGTGCATAATGCTGAAGCAGCACACACAGAGAAGGCTGGAGGCTTTGAGGGGAGGAGTTTGCAGAGCCTCATATGCTCATACAAAGAATTAAACAGGTCAGATGAGGCCCAGGACAGTGCCCACACAGGGACTTAACCCCTTATGTAGATAGGAGTGGCATCATGACACCTGAGAAGCCTACTTCAAAAACTCACAGTTGAAAGATCAAAAAGAGGGTCCCAGGCAAATCCAAGGGAATGACTGGTTAGCAGGAAGAAAGAGGAAGAAGACCAGCAAAGGAAATGGAGGGGCAAGCAGAGAAGTAGGGGGAGAAATGAGTACTGGCAAAGCTATTAAGCTCTTCTTGCCAAAATGTTTAACAAATATTTTTATTTGCTATTATTTGATCATGTTCATGTAAAGGTTGCAGTTTTCCTGAGGCTTGATGAACTGCTGGGACAATATTTAAGGCACCCTGCTACTGTGATTCAACTTACAGTCGATCCTTTATACCAGAAGTTTATGTTTCTCTATATAGAGAACAGCCATAATACAGTTCTCTCTCACAGGGAGCCATTCTTAGAATGTAATGTGTTATTCATTCATTCAACAAATACTTGAGTCTCTGTAATATGCTAGGTACTGTTTAATTTGCTGGGAATACAGCAGTGACCAAAACAGGCATGGTCTGTGATGAAGTTTATATTCTGAAATGAAGGCAATAAATAAAAGAAACATGTAAACATATAATACCAGATGGAGTAAGTACTAAAATGAAAAATATAATGGAATAAGAGTATAGACAGGTGCCTGGGTGGCTCAGTCAGTTAAGTGTTCACCTTCAGCTCAGGTCATGATCCTGGAGTCCTGGGATCAAGCCCTGCATCAGGCTCCCTTCTCAGCAGGGAGCCTGCTTCTCCCTCTCTCTCCTCCTGCTGCTCCTGATGCTTGTGTGCATACACTCACTCTGTCAAATAAATAAATAAATACAATCTTAAAAAAAAAAGAATAAGAGTATAGAGAAGGATGGAAGCCCTCCTTTGTACAGGGTAGTCAGAAGAATATATCATTTCCCCATGTACATAGTCTAACAGGAAGCCAAGATTTCAACTGATAACTAAGAAAGTGGAGGAAAAAGAATACTGCAGATAAAATTGTTCATTGACTTACAGATGGCAACAGACACATGAAAAAATGCTCATCAGGGAAATGCAAATCAAAACCACAATGAGATAGATATCACCTCACACCTGTCAGAATGGCTAAAAATCAAAAACACAAGAAACAAGCGTTGGCAAGGATGTGAAGAAATAGGAACACTTGTGCACTGTTGGTGGGAATGTGAACTGGTATAGCCTCTGTGGAAAACAGTATGGAGATTCCTCAAAAATTAAAAATATGGGGATCCCTGGGTGGCTCAGCAGTTTAGCACCTGCCTTTGTCCCGGGGCATGATCCTGGACCAGGGCATGAGTCCTGCGTTGGGCTCCTTGCATGGAGCCTGCTTCTTCCTCTGCTTGTGTCTCTGCCTCTCTCTCTCTCTCTCTCTCTCTCTTTCTCTGTGACTATCATAAATAAATAAAAATTTAAAAAAAAGAAGAGGTGGTATATATACACATAGTGGAATATTATCCAGCCATAGAAAAGAATGAAATCTTGCTATTTGTATCAACATAGATGGATCTGGAGAGTATAATGGTAAGTGAAGTAAGTCAGAGAGAGCTGACATTTCACTTATATGTGGAATTTAAGATACAAAGCAAATGAAGAAAGGGGAAAGAAAGAGACAAACCAAAAAAACAGACTCTTAACTATAGAGAACAAATTGACGGTTACCAGAGGGGTGGTGGGTGGGAGGATGGGGGAAACAGGTGAAGCAGATTAAGAGCACATTTATCATGATGAGCTCTGAGTAATGCATAGAATTGTTTAATCACTGGGGCACCTGGGTGCAGTTGGTTAAGCATCTGACTCTTGATTTCAGCTTAGGTCACCATCTCGGGGTCATGAGATCAAGCCCTGTTTCAGGCTCTGTGCTCATTGCATTGTCTGCTGGAGATTCTCTCTCCCTCTCCCTCCCCCTCTCCTTCTGCCCCTCCCCCCATTCACTTTCTCTTTCTCTCTCAAATACATAAGTCTTTACCAAAAAAAAAAAAAAAGATTTGTTGAATCACTATATTGTACACCTGAAACGAATGTAACACTGTATGTTAATTACACTGGAATTTTAAAAAAATGTTCTTTGTCATGCAATAGAAATAAGGAAAATTTACCTGAAAGCACTATTAATTTCTGTGCTCATTTGGAATCTTTACGTTCCTTTTTCCTCTCTTTACCACCTTTCCCCAGCCTTTGTTCCTCCAAGTTTGGATATTGATGGTGATGGATGTAACGGAGGTGGTTACGATGGTGGTGGTAGTGGTGGCGGCAGTGGTGGTGGTCCCACTGATGTAATGGTACACCCCTTTGTGTGGAATGTTTACTACATCACCTGGAACCTCAGTCAGAACTCTCTCTAGGATTCTGAAGGACTATGAAGCAGTAAGGGCACAAACTGTGGTAACAAATTGTGCTTGAAATTTCTGAAAGAAGAATCATTCGTTAAATATACTGTCTTGTGCCTGCATAATAGGATTACAAAATAAGAGGAGTGACTATCAAGTAAGGTTTTTTAATTATAAATCATGGTACTTTCAAAATACTGATTCCAGAAGGCTGGCCTTAATATACAGACCATACACTCAGAGGTAAAGTATCTCAGGCCATCTCTCGAGGATGCTTTCTCCCACCTGCCCCGTAGGGTCTGTCCATTCCATCTCACTGCCCCGGGTCACTGCCTGAGTTATAGATCTTGGTTGAACTGTCTGTTGTCTCTTGAGACTGGCTTGACTCCTGCCAATACTTTTAGTTCCTAGGTTCGTAATCCAAAGTTGCATTCCTCCCTCTCACCCCAGGATGGATTAGAACTAGAGTTCCAGAGCAATTTATTTGCACAGGACAACTGCTTACTGAACATTTCCACGGGGATGTATTATAGTCAACTCAAAGTTAACATGACCAAAATGGAACCCACTACATTTCCTCCAGAATCTCCCACCATTAACTTGGTTAATGGAAATTGTTTTGCAGAATCCCTTTCCTTGTGTGGTTCCAGGTTAGACTTGGCCAAGGAAGGAATTTTGTGGTACCATATCTGAATGCCCTCATGGTTCGGCATGACCTGTAGATGCAGAGGTGCCTGGCAGGTTCCAGCTTGTCATTGTTTTATTTTGCCTCCAGCTCTTCCTCTGGACTGTAGGCTCTGTTGACCAACAGCAGCCCCAGACCCATCAACAAATGCCTGCCCTTACACCCATAAAGGCAAATGCTTCTTCTAGACTTCATCAGTCTCTGAGTTCCTACTTCCATAGCTGGACATCCTTGGCTTTTCAGACTGACTGGTGGGAGCTTTAACTCCCTTACCCAGATGTTCAGTTGCTTCCACACACAGTTGCAAGGCCTAATTTCAACAACAATAAGTATATTCCATGTCTGAGGGTTCAGGGTCTACTGTTTGAACTCTAGATGATATAGATGCCTCACTACCACCACCTGTTCTCCTTTTCTGGATGTCCAAGATCTGTTAGACATCTCTCTTTAATATCCCTCAGCTCATCTACTTGATTCCGTTTCCACTGCTTTCACTGTTTTAGGGTGCAAAAATATTTTGCCTGGATTACTACACTGGCCACCTAGCTGCTCTCCCCATGTCTGGGCTGGTTGCTTCTCAATGCATTCTCCTTGGAGTAGCCAGAGGTGATCCAGCTTCCTAAGGCTTGATACGGGCTTGCCCTGGTTCCTGGGATAAACTCCCTTATGTATTTGACAAAGCTCTGCCTCCTTCAGTCTCTGTTAATTTGTCTAGCTTCACCTCTCATCATTGCCCCCTCACCCCATGCCAATATTGTGCAGAGCCATTAAAGAAACCTTCCCTAGTTCGGTAGGACATGACAGTTAATTGTTTTTATTTGAATTTCTTATTATTCAGCTGCTTTTTAATTCATACCACATATGCCAGTACTGCATATTCATTTCCATCGGCTGCATCATTCCCCTTGCCACAAATTGGGAAGGAGTGAAGCATGTTCTTTAAGCAAGTACTGAGTCTCCTTTAGGCTCTCACTTCCTGGGATGGGGTCCGGCAACTTGCAGGGTGGCTGTGGTATTCATATCTCACCTCCACATGCAGCCATCAAGCCCCGCAGGGATTAGAGTAGTAGGAAACGCTGCCTTACTGGTGACTTAACGGTATCTTTTTAGAGGGGTAAAAAGGGAGAAAATATACTCCTCAAATACTTCCCAAAGGAGAAGATGGGTCTATCCCTACATAGGTTCTCAGCAGATTGTTTTCTTCCAAAGTTCATTTGTGGTCTGTTAATTTTGTCTATCAGTTGATTATGTTACCTATTTCACTGACTCAAAAACATGTTGTATTTATATTTATTGATTGATAGATACCCAATTAATGCCTTCTCCTTTTTAAAATAGTCAAGCAATACAGAAGTATGTAAAGGAAGAGCAGAGGTCTCCCTTTCTAAAGGTAACCACTGCCAAAAAATCAGGTGTATATTGTTCCAGAGCGGTTCCTATGTATTTACATATATATACACGAATATATAGAAGCAACCTATTTTTTTTAAAGTAAACTTTGCCCACAATGTGAGGTAGATATAGCCTATTTTTAAACTTAGGCTTAATTTGCATACTGTCAATGGCACAAATTCTAAATGTATAACATGATGAACTATGGGAATACACTTGTTGATTGTATTAAATCGCTTTCCTAAAAAAAATAAAAATAAAAAAAAAAATAAATCGCTTTCCTGTATTTTAAAAAATAGCTTGGTAACACAACCACAATATTATTCTGTAAATGCTTTCTGTCACTTAGTGGTCAGGGGTGAGGATTTTTCAAGTCAGGACCTATCAACTTACCCTATTCTCACCCCCGACCTCCGAGATTTTATTTATTTATTAGAGAGAGAGAGAGAGAAAGAGAGAGAGCATGAGCTGGGGGAGCGGCAGGCAGAGGGAGAGGGAGAAACAGACCCCCTGAGCAAGGAGCCCGACTCAGGACTCAATCTCAGGACCTGAGGTGAAGGCAGATGCTTAACTGACTGAACCACTCGGGCACCCTCACTTTATTCTTTTTAACTGTTGTGTTATATTCTATAAAAAATATAAAGATATAGATTACCTATAATGATGGAATTTTTTTTTTGCTATAATAATCAAAGTCACAATGAATATGAACACACATATGCAGGCCGGGTGCACAAGCTGGTGCTTTTTGGATATCCAAACCACAGAAAATCTGGATGAATGAATAGGTAATGAATGCTAGGTAATGAATCCATTACTCTTCATAGAGTTGTTATCACTATTATATTTTATAAAGCGATCTAAAATGTGACTTTGTGGGATGCCTTGAGTGGCTCAGCAGTTGAGCATTTGCCTTAGGCTCAGGGTGTGATCCTGAAGTTCCCGGATTGAGTCCCTGGATGGAGTCCCACATCAGGCTCCCTGTGTGGAGCCTGCTTCTCCCTCTGCTTATGTCTCTGCCTCTCTCTCATGAAAAAATAAAATCTTTAAAAAAATTTTAAAAAGTGACTTTGTATCTATTCATTATTTTAAAGATAAATGAGGCAGCTTTATTTATAGTGCTTAAAAATAAGTAACTAGTTTACTAAGTGAGTTGTAAATATATTGGCATACTATAAGGCCTATAAAAACAAACTGACTTATTTAGAAAAAAATCCACTGAATATCTTTTGATAAAAAGCAGACTACAGGGATCCCTGGGTGGTGCAGCGGTTTAGCGCCTGCCTTTGGCCCAGGGCGCGATCCTGGAGACCCGGGATCGAATCCCACGTCGGGCTCCCGGTGCATGGAGCCTGCTTCTCCCTCTGCCTATGTCTCTGTCTCTCTCTCTCTCTCTGTGTGACTATCATAAATAAATAAAAATTAAAAAAAAAAAAAGCAGACTAAACGGGATCCCTGGGTGGCGCAGCGGTTTGGCGCTTGCCCTTGGCCCAGGGCGCAATCCTGGAGACCCAGGATCGAATCCCAATCGGGCTCCCGGTGCATGGAGCCTGCTTCTCCCTCTGCCTGTGTATCTGCCTCTCTCTCTCTGTGTGACTATCATAAATAAATAAATAAATAATTAAAACAAAGTTTTTTAAAAAAAAAGCAGACTACAGAGTTAGCATAAATATTTTTGTAAATTGTACACATGCGTAAAGAAATATCTGGAAAAATGTTTACCAAACTAATATTAGTTTTATCATTGTATAAGATTTTTACTCTTTCATATTTGCTTCTTTATTTAGATTTTTAATGAAATGTATTATTTCCCCTGAATAATTATGGTATTTTCAAATAAATCAATCTATATACCCTTTTTATATTTTTACATAAAAACTTCCATACATTTTTATTTTTTTTAAATAAATGAGGGTGCCTGTGTGCTCAGTTGGTTGCACAAATGGTTGCACAAATCCAACTCTTGATTTTGGCTTGGGTGGTGATCTTGGGGTCATGAGATGGAGCCCCACATTGGGCTCTGAGCTTGGCAGGGAGTCTGCTTGAGATTCTCTCTCTCCTTCTCCTTCTGCCCCTTGCCCTACTTGTGCCCTCTCTCTCATTCTCTCTCTTCCCCCTCTCAAATAAATAGATGAATCTTAAAAAAAATTATACTTAAACAATGCATAAATAAACAAAAAGATAAATAAATTTGGGGCTCTTGGCTGATTCAGTTGGTGAAACATGTGACTCTTGATCTCAAGGTTGTGAGTTTGAACCCCACGTTGAGTGTAGAGATAAACTTAAATACAAAATTTTAAAAAAATTTAAAAGAAAAGAGCATAAAACTTGTACTTGCTTCTTATTACAGTAGAAAATATAAGTGAGTAAGTGGTTTCTTACTTACTCACTGGTGAAAGTGTTCTTTCTTTCCTTCCTCAACCTATCATCCAAGGAGAGACTCCCCGGACAACAGGAATCCTTCCAACACAGGTCAGGAAACAAATTGATTGTATGTTATATATTCTCATGTTATGCATATACTGTTCTAGAATTTGCTTTTTTTTTACTTAGCAGTAATATTATTGACACTGTTCCATATTAGTTCACTTAGATCTACCTCATTCTTCTTTAATAGCTACATAATATTCTATTGTATGATTGTACAAAAAGTTATTTAATGTTTCCTCTATAGATGGACATTTAGTCTGGTAATAGCATTTGCCTTCGCAAACAATGCTGCAAGAAGGGGCACCTGGATGGCTCAGTTGCTTAAGCATCTGCCTTCAGCTTGGGTGGGGATCCCAGGGTCCTGGGATGGAGCCCTTCATCCAGCTTCCTGCTCAGCAGGGAGTCTGCTTGTTCCCCACCTCCCCCTCCTCCCTGCAGCTGTGCTCTCTCTCTCTCATTCTCATAAATAAATAAAATCTTTTAAAAACAGAATGAAACAAAATCCAATGTTACAACAATAAAAAATCCTGTACATATACCCATTTGATAAATTCCTGGTAGTAGAATTACTCTATCAATGACTAAATGCATTTTGGATTTTTCAAACTTATTTAACAACCCTTTATTGAAGATATACTATGTGTCAAGCTCTGTTTTTAGCCTAGGGATATCATGAAGAAAATAAATGTATCCATGCAAGGAACACACATTCCAAATTTGGCCAAATAGCCATTTATATATTTGATATCAATTTATACTATTTTGGAGTGTTTTATTTTTTCTCTATTGATTAATAAAGGGCATAAAAGAGAAAAATAGTTCACTGATATTTCTTTTCATTTTAAACTAAGAGAAAGGTTGACATTTTTGCAAATATTTGTAGGGTACTAAACTTTCTTTTTCTCTGAAACTGATGATTCAGATACTTTCCCCCCCTATTTTGTTGTTCACCTTTTTCTCATTGATTAGACACCTACCTTCCATAACATTTTCTTTCAAAGACTATTTATTGGGCAGCCCCGGTGGCTCAGTGGTTTAGCGCCGCCTTCAGCCCAGGGCGTGATCCTGGAGACCTGGGATCAAGTCCCACGTCAGGCTTCCTGCAGGGAGCCTGCTTCTCACTCTGCCTGTGTCTCTGCCTCTCTCTGTCTCTGTGTCCCAAATAAATAAATAAAATCTTTTTTAAAAAAAGGACTATTTATTCATGAGAGACACAGGCAGAGGAGAAGCAGGCTCCCCGTGGGGAACCCGAGGTGGGACCCAATCCCAGGACCCTGGATCACAACCTGAGCCAAAGACAGATGCTCAACCACTGAGCCACCCAGTCATCCCTATAATAGTAAACTTTTACTATATGTATCACTTTTCTGTATTGTTTATTTTTCCTTAATACATGCATAATTTTTTTCTGAAAAAAATAAATCTACTTTTAAATATATAAGTAGCCAACACAATATTGAAGGAGAACAAAGTTAGAAGATCGACACTGTCCAACACCAAGACATACTCTAAAGCTACAGTAATAGGAAAATGTCGTATTGGCGAAAGAACAAAGAGATCGATGGCACAGAACAGAGAGCCCAGACATAAACCTACACAAATATAATTGACTAATATTTAACAATGGAACAAAGGCAATTCAACGAAGAAAGGGACAATCTTCAACAAATGGTGCTGGAACAATAGACAGCCTCATGCAAAAAAAAAAAAAAATCTAGACACAGATCTAACACTTTTCACAGAATTCACTCAAAATGGCTCAAATAACTAAATTTAAAACAGAAAACCATAAAACTCCTAAAAGATAACATAGGAGACAATCTAGTAACCTTGGGTTAGGCAATGACTTTTTAGATATGAAAAGCTCAACCCATGGGAGAAAAATTGACAAGTTGAACTTCACTGAAATAAAAAACTACTCCGCAAAATACACTAATAGAATGGAAAGACAAACCACAATTTGGGAGAAAATATTTGTAAAACATATATTTGAGAAATGGCTGGTGTTCAAAAAAATGCAAAGAACTCTTAAAACCCCACAATAAGGGGCGCCTGGGTGGCTCAGTCAGTTAACTGCCCACCTTCAGCTCAGATCATGATCTGAGGGTGCTTTGGGCTCCCCACTCAGCGGGAGTCTGCTTCTTCCTTTCCTGCTCGCATTCCTGCTCCTGCTACTTGTGTCCTCTCTTTCTCTCTGTGTCAAATAAATAGATAAACAAATAAACATCTTAAAAAAAGAAAATCTATTAGAAAAAACGCAAAAACCCCCATAAGAAAACCAAACAACTTGATTTAAAAATGAGCATAAGATCTGAACAGATACTTCACCAAAGAAAAGATGCAGATGGCAAACAAGCATAGGAAATGATGTTTAATATTGTATGTCATTAGAAAATTGCAAATGAAGACAATGAGCTATCACTACACACCTATTAGAATGGCTAAAGTCCAAAACACTGATGACACCAAATGAAGGAGAAGATGATGAGCAGCAGGAACTCTCGTTTCTTACCCGTGGGAATTTAAAATGGTACAGTTGCTTTGGAAGACAGTTTGGCAGTTTTTTGCAAAGCTAAACATATGTTTACTATACGATAGAGCAATCACACTCCTATCACACTCCTAGGTATTTACCCAAATGAGTTGAAAACTTATATTCACATAAAACCTGCACATGACTGTTTACAGCAGCTTTATTCCTAATTGCCAAAGCTTGAAAGCCACCAGGATGTCCTTCAGCAGGTGATGGATAAATAAACTGTGGTACATGCATACAATGGATTAGTACTCAGTAATGAAAAGAAATGAGCTATCAGTCAGGAAAAGACATGAATGAATCTTTAATGCATATCACTAAGGGAAAGAAATCAATCTGAAAAGGCTATATATCCTATGACTAGCTACATGACACTCTAGAATAAAGGCAAAACCATGGAGATAATAAAAGGATTGATGCTTGCCAGGAGTTGGGAGGGAAGAGATGAATTGGTGGAGCACAGGGGATTTTTAGAGCAGTAAAACTATTCTGAATGATACTGTAATGGTGGATTCAAGTTATTATACATTTGTCAAAACTTATGGAATGTACAACACAAAGAATTATTTAAAATGTAAATGATGGGTTATTTCATAATGATGTATCAATATTGGTTTACTAATTATAACAAATGCATCATGCTGGGACATCTGGGTGGCTCAGTGGTTGAGCATCTGCCTTTGGCTCAGGGCGTGATCCCAAGGTCCCGGGATTGGGTTCCACATTGGGCTCCCTGTGGGGAGCCTGCTTTTCACCCCCCCACCCCCCATCCCTGCCTATATCTCTGCCTCTCTGTCTGTGTCTCAAATGAATGAATGAATGAATGAATGAGTGAATAAACAAATAAATAAATAAATAAAGCTTAGGGCACCAGGGTGGCTCAGTGGTTGAATGTCTGCCTTTGGCTCAGGTTGTAATCCTGGGGTCCTGGGGTCGAGTCCTATATCGGCTCCCTGCATGGATCTTGTTTCTCTTTTTGCCTATGTCTCTGCCTGTCTCTCTGCGTCTTGCATGAATACATAAATAAAATCTTTTAAAAATATTTTAAAAATATTTTTAGGGATCCCTGGGTGGAACAGCGGTTTGGCGCCTGCCTTTGGCCCAGGGCGCGATCCTGGAGATCCGGGATCGAATCCCACATCGGGCTCCCGGTGCATGGAGCCTGCTTCTCCCTCTGCCTGTGTCTCTGCCTCTCTCTCTCTCTCTCTCTCTCTCTGTGACTATCATAAAAAATGAATAAAAAAAATTAAAATAAAATAAAATATTTTTAAAAATTATCATGCTAATGCAAGATGTTAGCAATATGGAGGGAAGGGAGTGAGGGGGCATATGGGAAATCTGTGCTTTTTTTTTTCTTTTCATTTTCCTTTTATTTTAGTTGGAAATCTGTACTTTCTGCATAATTTTTCTGTAATTCTAAAAATGCTCAAGAATAGGCTTACTAATTAAATAATATGTGTGTGTAAGTAGAAACATTCTAGGAAAATATCTTTCTGGAAATGTATCCAATAATTTTATTTTCCTAATTCTTGTCTAAAGCAGACAAACAGTACAGGCTGTAGGAAATTAAAAGCCTATCTTAGGAAGGCTGACCACATAAGAGGAGAACCCTTTCCTATAAGATGGCTATATCAATTATTCATTTTATGTACTAAATACCTACAGGAGTCAGCACTTGACATAAAGGCCAGAAGCAGGTGTCTTTGCTTGAGGACGTCAGTGTCATGAGGAAGATAGACACACAGATGCAGTACTGGATAACAATACTGTCAGCCCAGGGACTATTTCTAATCATTTCGTCCACATTGTATTGCATCCACACGATGCTGCAAACAAACTATTAACCCATTTTACAGGCAAAGACACTAAGCTCAGGAAGGTGAATTAACTTGCTTAGAGTAAGTGGCAGAGTTGACAATCAAGCTCAAGTGTGTTGACCAGCAAAATGGGTGACTTTTCAATCATGCCAGGGACAGAGGTAAAGTCGATTCATTTTAGAAGAAGACAATCAGTGGTTATGTTGCTTAAGAAAGTTGGATTCTGGTTTGAAACTTTTGAAGTTCAAATACCTTAACAGGTCTTTTGTCTTCTATTCGAGATTCTTGCCTTTTCTTGCCACTGGAGTCAATTCTTTGGTTTGTCATTCTCCCAACCGAAGGTCCATCAACTACTGCATGTGGCTCAACAGAAAGATGACCAGACTAGAAAATACTGAAAGCCAAGCTCTCCAGCAGGCTTCCTTTGTTCACCTTAAACCTGTCTGTCAAATTCAAGTTTCCTAGATGTTCCACAACTATGCTTGTAAAAGTCGAGGCAGCAGGCATCATCAATCAGCCTGTGTGGAAGAGAGTTATATTTAGTTGTCTTTTAGGAGCTGTCTCTTTGGATATCACAGAGATTCTGGTACAGCTTGTTACTGTTTGAGGGCTTCTGGGCCTGCGGCAAGAGAAAATGGAGTGGGTGGTTTGCTGAAGTTTTTATAAATACCCCAGTATTTATTTAATGGTAGAAACACACAGAGAGAACACACAGAGTGTTAGAGGAAAGAACACAGCTTAGCTCCATTCATCCTCTGGGCCCACGACCAAGCACTTCCAGTCTGTTCTGAGGATCTGCCTCTGGAGCCAGCTGCAGCCCTGTGTCTGGGGAAGTCACCTGCCTGGCTGCTGGAAGAGGAAGGAAGGAAGGAACAGGGAACAATGAAGCCCTTGTTAAAAGCCAAGTTTTTTGTTGTTGTTGTTTGGTTTTGTTTTTTAAGTTTATTTTCTAATCATGTCACTCCTCTGCTCAGAACCTTTCAGTAGCTTGCCACTGCTTCTAGGATAAAGGTCAAAAGCCCTGATATGGCAGATGAGGCTCTCTAGCCTGCTCTTCAGTTTCATCTCTTCCCACATTCTTTTTCTTTAAAGTCCCTTAAACATGTCCCTGCTCTGCCCACGTGAGGCCTATCCATGCTATTCCCTCCACCTGGAATGCTTTTCCCTCCACTGTCAAAAATTCTAGCTCATTATTCATTTCTCAGCTAAAACATCACTTCTACAAGCTGGACTTCAGCATCATCAAAAAAGTGTTTCCAGGGGCTTCAAATCAATCTTCCCTCCTCATCACCTTCCCAACTCCTTATACTTTTCCTTTATTCGAATTTCTAATGATGTATCTGTATGATTATTTAATTAATGTCTGTCTCTCCATTCCTGTCTTGCTTCCCATTTTCACTCCAGAGCCAATGCATAGACTTATAGTAGATATATCTGCCTTGTAAGGAGACTATAAAATAAGCATTTGATCACTTTAATATTCAATTTTTAATAAAGGAAGTAAAAAAAGATCCTGATTAGTTTCCCCCTTTCTCAATTCTTAGCTGTGCCTTAGTCTGAAGATATACTTCCCTGAAGCTAGTCAATAATAGGACTAAGAAAAAGGACAATGTAGTATCAGAAGCTCTTAGACTCTGCTGCTGGGAACTTGGCCACCAAGCAGTCTTATAATTACACCTGTGTTGTCTGGCATGGTAGCCACTAGCCATGTGTCCTGTTTAAATTTAATCTAGTTAAGGGACACTTGGCTAGCTCAGTCAGTAGGCCATGGGACTCTTAATCTCAGGGTCAAGAGGTCAAGCCCTATGTTGGGTGTGGTGCCTACTTAAAAGAAATAAACTAGTTTAAATTAAATAAAATTAAAATTTCATCAACTAATCAAGTTAAAAAATTATCAATCCAACTAGCCATGTTCCACATATCAATGATCACACGTGGTCCATAATTACCATATTGGACTGTGTCAATGTAGAACATTTCCATTATCACAGCAAGTTCTATTGAATAGTAGTGCTGCTCTAGAATGAACAGAACAGGGAGCCTGGGTGGCTCAGTGGTTGAGCGTCTGCCTTTGGCTCAGGTCGTGATCCTGGGGTCCTGGGATCAAGTCCTAAATTGGGTTCCTCGCAGGGAGACTGCTTCTCCCTCTGCCTGTGTCTCTGCCTCTCTCTCGGTGTCTCTCATGAGTAAATAAATAAAATCTTAAAAAAAAAAAACAAAACCAAAGTAATACATGTACATAGTCAAAATGTAATTGTATGTAAAATTTACCAATTTTGAATGTATTTTCTTCCAAAAATGTGAATGATGATAAATATAAAAAAAGAAATTAAAATTATTTTTCGCATTTTAAAAAATGCTATCTTTCTTCCAAAATATTCTGAATGACCTATCAAAACTAAAAGACAAAGTGAAGTTACAGTCAATCACTATCAAATTTCTAGTCAAAGGTATTAAACAAATTGCATGTTTTATTAGCTTCTTAGAAATTTCAGTTAAGTCTTCCATAATTTTTTTAAAAATATTTTATTTATTTATTCATGAGAGACACAGAGAAAGAGAGAGAAGCAGAGGCATAGGCAGAAGGAGAAGCAGGTTCCATGCAGGGAGCCTGATGTGGGACTCGATCCCGGGACTCCAGGATCACGCCCTGGGCCAAAGGCAGGCGCTAGACCACTGAGCCACCCAGGGATCCCCAGTCTTCCATAGTTTTATAGAACTGTTTACAGTTTTGCATTTACTACTCATCTATTTGCCAATGGAAAAATCTGTCATTCTTCCCATATGTAATGTTTAGATTTATATACACACACATTTAAGGGTAAAAAATTGACTAATACTACAAAATGTTCCTCTGACACTGCAATGTTAGTCAATACTTGTGCTAATTTAGGAAGATCTTCAGAAGCATGAATTGGAGCACAAAGAGAAGCAAGAAAACAGCTGCCTGGCATGCTGGGAAACAATACTTTATATGCAACAGTCTTTTGCATTCACGCTAAGAAGGAGGATTTGACAAGTTAATTTGTCTTTTCTCTTACCTAAGCATTCCTGCCACTCAGATCCTTCCTGCACTTCCAAACTGTGCTCTCTCATACTCAAACTTCTCAATATTTTAATGCAGGCGCCTTCTGTTTTGAGGATTTAGGACAAGAAAGGCAAGGAAGTGTGTCTCTTAGGGCATGATACGGTTAGGCAAAAGGATGAATGTATAGGTTTACAGGGTTGTCTAGAGCGCCTACCAAGTGACAAATGACAGAGATTCCCCTCCTCCAGTCTGCTTTTGAGTGTTTATGGCATGAGAGATGCTATAAACTCCGGGTCTCAGAGTAGAGACTCCTCTTGCCGGAGGCTAAGGGCCATGCTGTTTTAAAAACTAATTAGAGAGAGACTGCCTGGGTGGCTCGGTGGTTGAGTGTCTGCCTTCAGCTCAGGGCCTAATCCCAGGGTCCTCAAGGGGTTCTGGGTTTGAGTCCCACATCAGGCTCCCTGCATGGAGCCTGCTTCTCCCTCTGCCTATGTTTCTGCCTCTCTCTGTGTGTCTCTCATGAATAAATAAAACCTTAAAAAAAAAAGAAAGAAAGAAAAACTGGGCAGCCTTGGTGGCTAGAGGTTTGGCGCCTGCCTTCAGCCCAGGGCGTGATCCTGGAGACCCCGGATCGAGTCCCATGTCGGGCTTCTTGCATGGAGCCTGCTTCTCCCTCTGCCTGTGTCTCTGCCTCTGTGTGTGTGTGTGTGTCTCTCATGAATAAATAAATAAAATCTTTTTTTTTTTTTAAAGAAAAACTAATTAGAGAACATTCAATCGTTAATGGAGTACCAGACTATTTTTCAAAAGCACTACAGTGAACTTGCTATAAAGATGGACCTATAAGCTCATGCTCTAAGGCACTTCTACTCCAAACATTTAACAATGATAGTTTACAAATGGTATACAAGGACACAAATTTAATAGGATGCTGCCCACTACCTCACACTATACTCAGCAATTGACTGAAATGCAACAGAACTTAAATGTGAAAGATAAGAACAAAAAAACTCAAAGAGTATGTATAAGAGTATCTTCATGAACTGCGGTAGGCAAAGAGATTTTTGGGGTTTTTAAAAGATTTTATTTATTTATTCATTAGAGACACAGGGAGCGAGTAAGCGAATGAGAGAGAAAGAGAGATAGGCAGAGACATAGGCAGAGGGAGAAGCAGGCTCTCTGCAGGGAGCCTGATGCAGGACTTGATCCCAGGACCCAGAGATCCTGACCTGAGCCGAAGGCAGATGCTCTATGGCTGAGCCACCCAGATGCCCCATCAGGGATACTATTAAGAGAGTGAAAGGTCAAGCCTCAGACTAAGAGAAGAGATTTGCAACATATATATCCATTGAAAGATTCAAATACTAAATACACATTAAAAATCTACTAAATAATAAAAAAAGACATTTTAAAGAGTGTAGAAGACTTGAATAGGCGTTTATTTCACAAAAGTGGAAATCTAAAATGCCAATAAGCAAATGAAAATGTGCTCAACATTATTATGCATGCTGAAAATGCTAATTAAAACCACAAAGAGGTGCACCTGGTTGGCTCAGTGGTTGAGTGTCTGCCTTTGGCTCAGGTCTTGATCCTGGGGTCCTGGGATGGAGTCCTGTATCAGGCTCCCTGCAGGGAGTTGTCCTTCTGCCTATGTCTCTGTCTTTCTGTGTCTTTCATGAATAAGTACAGTCTTAAACAAAACAAAACAAAACAAAACAAAACAAAACAAAACAAAACAAAACAAAACCACAAAGAGATACCATTCTACAACCACCAAAATGAATGGTGAAAATGAAAGAGATTGATGATACCAAAATTTGATAATAATGTGGAATACTGTCATTTTCATATACTGCATATAGGAGCATATATTGGTACAGCCATTTTAGAAAAATGGCATTAATCTATTAGAGGTCATTGTACACTTTCCCTGTGATCCAGCAACCGTACTCCTAGGTATAGGAGAAATGAGCATATATGAGCACAAAAGAGCTTTATAATAACATTCAGGGGCACATAGGTGGCTCATTGGTTGAATGTCTGACTCTCAGTTTCAGCTCAGGTTTCATGGTTGTGGGATCTAGCCTTGTGTCAGGTTCCATGCTCAGTGCAGAGTCGGCTTCAGATTCTTTCTCCCTCTCCCTCTGCTCCTCCCCTGCTCTCATGCTCACACTTTCTACAATGAATATATCTTTTTTCTTTTTAAAGATTTTATTTATTTATTCATGAAAGACAGGGAGAGAGAGACAGAAAGAGAGAGAGAGAGAGAGGCAGAGACACAGGCAGCAGGAGAAGCAGGATCCATGCAGCCTGAGCCACCCAGGGATCCCCTGAATAAATCTTTTTAAAAAACTCAACCAACCAAACAAACAAAAGAGTATTCATAGAAACTTTATTCATATTAAGTAAAGAACTGGAAATATTCATCAATAGGAGAATGGATAAGCAATGATATAGTCATATAATGGAATACTATACAACAGTAAAAAGAAGTGACATATGGCTACATAGAACAACATGATGATGTCATATTCATAACCATATTCACAAAGGGGCCTTACAGTAAGAGTCCATGCTATATGATTAAAGTTACATGAAGTTCAAGAATAGGCAAGACTAATCTATGATAATGAAGCCAGAATAATGATTGCCTTAGGGCACTGACTAGAAAGTGGTGAAAGGGAGGCTTCTTTGGTGTTGGGAATACTCTATATCTTCATCTGGGTGGTGAGTAGCCAAGTATACACATATAAAAAAATTCGTTGAGAGGCACCATTACAATGAGTATACTTAATAGATGTTATATCTTAAAAGTCTACTCAAAGAAAATAGAATAAATATCCCAGAATGACATCCCAGCACCTGTTTTCACCAACTGAAAGAAATCTGAAGAGGATTTTGCTTTTTACAAAAAAAGCCCATTATCAAACTAACTTAGGTCTTTCATAAAAGTGAAGGGGAGGAATGTGAACTTTCTGAAAATTGGAGGATACCTCTATTCAGATATGGAAAATTGTTGCAGAAAATTTAGGTCATATCAAAGTTTGGTTCTTTGAAAATTTGATTTTTTTTTTTAAAGTAGGCTCTATGCCCAAAGTTGGGCTCAGACTCACAAACCTGAGATCAAGAGTTGCATGCTCTACTGACTACACCAGTTGCATATCGCAAAATTTGATTTTTTATTTATTTTTATTTTTTTATTTTTTATTTTTATTTTTTTAAAGATTTTATTTATTTATTCATGAGAGAGAGAGAGAGAGAGAGAGAGAGAGAGGGGCAGAGACACAGGCAGACAGAGAAGCAGGCTGCATGCAAGGAGCCCGATGTGGGACTTGAACCTGGGAATCCAGGATCACACCTTGAGCCAAAGGCAGGCGCTCAACTTCTGAGGCACCCAGGCATACCAAATTTGATTTTTTAATATAATTTTCAAGTTATTCAAAGAGATAGATACTCACATAATGCCCTAGAAAAGTAGTCAGCCACTCACTTGAATTCAGAAGAAAAAAGTCTTTATTTCTTTTACTTACTTTGTATCTTTATTGTAAATGGTAGGTAGGCTGATAAACATATGTGTTAAAATTTAAGAAGAAAACAATGACAATGGGGAAAAACCATCTCTTTTTACAAGGGCAGTGCTCAGCCAGACACATTTAGGCCTATTATTAAATATGAAAAATTGTTTTTAAGAACAATTAAAAATAAAAATGAATACGATGGCACTAATGGTATTTGGGGGCATGGCTAAGACTCACTGTAGAAATGAGGATTTAATTGCATAAATGCTTGAAAACTGGGGAAAAATAATTTATATCTCTGTACAGTAGGAATCATTTTATAATTGTTTTTCGATAATTTTTCCTTAGAAGGAAAAATTTTATTTTAGAGGTTATTAAAATAAATGTCCAGTAATTACAGCAACTTGTTCCAGAGGGAAGTTAGTCCAAAGAGCTCCGCACTAAGGCAGGTAGGTACCTTCCATGTTTTTATTTTTCCATCACATCAAGCTGCAATCTCTAGAAACAGGTGGCTGTGCCGGAAAGGATGCCAGCCACTGGCCACACACTGGGCCAAACTTGCTCTGATATCACCTGATCCAGACTCAGCCCTTGGAGTCTGGGTCCTCAGAGGGGGCAGTTTCAATCTACCTGTGGCTTCAGGCTTGTTGGTGTTTTGCAGAAGCTGTATTGCCTTGGTAGGAAAGAATATGGCAAAAAGGTGCTGGGTGTTGCAGTAACAATAGGTGGTCACAAAATTTGACTTTCTCAGACAAGAAGGCATGTCTGAGCAAGGGATGCTAGATCAACAGGGGCCAGCTATACCGTCTGCTGGAGGGAGTCAGGCAATATTGCCAAGGGGAAGGCTCCCTGGCAGGAAAGAGCTTCCAGAGTTTGGCTGAAGTAAACAATTAATTGGGGAGAAGGGGTGGGAGAGGTTGGACTTTGCCAATCAACTGACTGAGTTGAGACTATTTTAAACGTTATGAGAAGCCATGAAAGAGTTCTAAGCAGGGAATTGTGGGATCAGGTTTGCACTTACAGTTTTAAAACTGTCCTTCTGCCGTCTGGGTCGCTCAGTGGTTGAGAGCCTTTGGCCCAGGGCGTGATCCCGGAGTCCTGGGATTGAGTCCCACATCGGACTTCCTGCAGGGAACTTGCTTCTCCCTCTGTTTCTGTCTCTCTCTGTGGTCTCTCATGAATAAATAAATAAAACCTTTTAAAAAAAACAACACGACTCTGTCCTTTGAAGAGGGGATTGTGATAGAGCCAGAGTAAAAGCAGAGAGACCGATTAGGAAGTTGTTATTAGTAGTCCGGGAAGAGATAATAGTGGTGGAGATAAATATGAACAGATGGGATATAGAGTTTATAGGGATAAATGACTACTAGTACTTACTAAGAACTTTGAGGAACTAGAGATATGAAAAAATGAGAAAAATCAGTTTTATTTTTATTTATTTTTTAAAAAAGATTTTATTTATTTATTTGAGATAAAATGCCTGTGTGAGAATGAGCACAAGTTGGGGGGAGGGGGGAGGTGTTTAGAGGCAGAAGGAGAAGCAGGCTCCCAGCTGAGCAGGGACCCCGAAGCAGGGTTCTATCCCGGGACCCTGGGATCATGACCTGAGTGGAAGGCAGACACTTAACTGACTGAGCCACCCAGGAGACCCAAGAAGAATCAGCTTTTACTCTCAAGGATGGCCAGTGAAAGATAAATACATCTAAGAATTTGCTATGTATCTTTCTTTTCTTTTCTTTTTTTTTTAAAGATTTTATTTATTCATGACACACACACACACACACACACACAGAGGCAGAGACATGGGCAGAGGGAGAAGCAGGTTCCATACAGGGAGCCCAATGTGGGACTCAATCCGGGGAGTTCGGGACCACGCCCTGAGCGAAAGGCGGACGCTTGACAACTGAGCCACCCAGGTGTCCCACTAATGGATCTCTCTAAATCTTGCTCTTGCTTTTTTCTAGGTGCTTATTGAACATATACAAAACTGGGCTTACATGTCAGTGTGGCTGTTTTTAATATAAATGGTATTATACTATACAAGGTTCATTCAACAGTACTTCTTGGAGATCTATCTATGCTATTACATCCGTATAAAGATCATTCTTTGTAACAGCAACATAATACTCTATAATATTAATATGCCAGAAGTAAACTCCAGTGGTCAAACTGCCCCCTACAATTCCCACTCTCCAAGCCCTTCATTTTCTAATTGTGGCTTCCTTACTTAAGTAAATTGTGTTAACCTCAATAAAGAGGTAAAGTGAGGCAAGATCAAATTACCAGAAATTGAATTTATTTGGGAATAGCAGAGGAATTGCCATTCAGGAAACACACACTGTAGCAAGCTACAGGTGAATCCATTGAATGCTTGGGGTGGGCTATATTTACCGGCAAGGTGGAAGTCTGGCCAGAGTCCAGGCAGGTAAGTTGATTGGCTTGAGGGTAGGAAGAGATTCTTAGTGCATGTTCACAGGTCTTCTATAAATCATGCACTTACAGAAAGCATCCTCAGTTCTTAAGTTCTGTTCTTTTGAGGATGCATGCGATTCTCCATTTCATATCCTCCAGTTCCATTTTTATTTTATTTCTTTATTTAATGAAGTAAATAAACTCTGTGCCTAACCTGGGCCTCAAACTCACAACCTGGAGATCAAGAGTCACATGCTCTACCAACTGAGCCAGCTAGGCGCCCCCCTCTGGTTCCATTTTAGATAGAAAGCCTTTCACAGTTGTAAATACTTCATAAACCCAAACACTGCTTTTTATTTTCTTGGTACTCACTTCGTAAAAGGGCTCTGCACACAGGAACTTACTGAATGCTCACAACAGTCTGATTGTGAAGAGGCAAGCCTCCTGAATCCTTTGCCCTTGAAATGTCCCCCTGCCTGGTGTTCATAACACAATTTGAATAGGCCTTGAAATTGTGGGCCTGCAGCCTAAGGCAGGATGTCATCTGGGTGCTCTGAGCAGGGAAATAATGAAAAATAATGTTCAGTTGATGTCACAAGCCATTCACCATTCAGACAGTGATGTTTTTCAGGGTGGACTGAAATGAGTTTGCTTTCTTCTGCTTCAAAACATCCTGGAAATAGCCTGCCTCCTGAATTCTGAGGCTGACTGTGGAGGGTGAAGGTGATGGGTGAGTTAATATTAAAGCTGGCTTTTTCCCTCAACATTTTATTATGGAAAATTTCAAACATACAGAAAAGTTGAAAGAATTGCAGAGTGACCACTCCTATACCCACTACCTAGATTCAATTATTAACATTTTGCTGATTGCTTTATCACCTAATCTGTTCATCTGCTGATTTGCCCATTCACAGATGCATCAGTTCATCTTTTTTTTTTTTTAATTTTTAGAAAAATTTTTAGAGAGGGAAGAAGGGGCATAGATAGAGAGATTTTTTTTTTTTTTTTTACTTAAAAAATTTTTTAAATTTATTTTAGAGAGAGAGGGCATGCAGGGGAAGGGGCAGGGGCAGAGGGAAAGAATCCTCAAGCTGACTCCCAGCTGAGTGCACAGCAGGTCATAGGCCTGGATCCCAGCACCCCAAGATCATGACCTGAGCCCAAATCAAGAGTCAGCCATTTAACCTATGAGCCACCCAGGTGCCCCAATTCATTTTATATTTTGACACTGCCCCCTAAATTTTCAGCATGAGCACCATTAACTGGAGTTTAATATTTATGACTTAAAAAAAATACTTGACGGAAATTTATAACCAGTGCACAAATCTCAAGTGGACCATCTCATCAATCTGACAAGCACCTACACGTGGAACCCAAGCCCCTATCAATATCTGTTAGACTGATCAGTGGATCACAGCCTTTAAGATTCCCATTTGGTGTGGTGAGAATGGCAAAGAGTCTGCAAAACCTCAGCAGAAGTAGGAGAGAGGAATAATGGGAAAGAGAAGCCACACGAGTGACTGTCCTGATGGAACCTGACCAGAGTCTGCCATTTCCCCTCATCAGGCTGGACTCAAGTTGGGAGATGCCGTTTCCCTTTGTGCTATCTCACATCATTGTTTAAATATACAAACTTTTATTTTTTTTCACTTTATTACTCTGCATTAAAAGTCACAAGCACTTCCAGAGAATCTGGAAAAAAAAAAAAAAAAGAAAAAAAAAAAGAGAAAATTAACTGGAAAAACGGGATGGCTGGGGAAGTTTCCAGGCAAAAGCACATTCCTTAAGGCATCTCTGGCTGAGAGCTAGAAGGCATGCAAAGAATTTGATAATACGCACATTATGACCCATATTACACAAAATTATGACTCATATTACGAAAGCACAGCACTTGTGAAGGGTCCCGAGAAACAGCGCTGGGTTTTCAAACGCTGTTTCAGAAAGGCCGACCGAGGGTGCACAACTTTCAAATGAAAAACTGGGACGTGCACTCCACCTTCCAAACGCCACCCTCGTCGTGTCATCAACAATGAAAACGACAGTTTTCGACAACAGTTGAAAACGCTGAGTGGAGGTTTTTAAAATCTTAATTTTTTTTTTTTTTTTTAAGTGTGAGGCCAAAAATCAACACTCTTTCTTTTGGAGGCTGCTTACATTTTTTCCCGGTTAACGTGAAGGCTAGCGATACCAACTTTGAAAACTTTGTGACATTATATAAACGAAAATAGCAAAAGGTTATAATCGCACCGCGCAGAGCTGAGCCCCATGAACAAACTTTCGGTGTTCAAACTCTCCTCGCTGCGAACGGTTTTCATTTTGAGAGGCGCACTTAGATAACCGTTTTTTTTTTTTTTTTTTTTAAACAACCAGGGCTTTTAAACAAAAATTACAGAAAGTATTGTCTTTTTTTTTTTTTTTTGTCGTCATCTAGCAGATGGGATCCAAAAATTGCGGTAGGAAGAAACCGTTAATTAAAAAAAAAAAACAAACAAAAACAGTAGCACAGAAAAGTACTTAGAGAGAGAGAGAGAAAACATTACGCCTTCATTTTGGTGAATTAGCAACAAAGAAAAGGATTAGCTTGGACGGGTCCTTTTCAAAAAAATAAATATTTTTTCCCTCCGGCTCCCGCTAGGGCGGAGGAAGTTGTGCCTCGGGTCGGAGAGGGTGGGATGGAGGGAAGGACAAATAGCGGGGAGGCTCGGCCCGGGCGGGGGCGGGGGCGGCTCGCGGGGGGCGGGGGCGCGGGGGGCGGGGGGGGGGCGCAGCCCGAGGCGGCCGGCAGGTGCCTGGGCTCAGCCCCCTGCCCCCGCCCTCCCCGGAGCGTGGCCTCGCCCCCTGGCGGGCGAGCGCTAGGTGCCGCGGCGCGGGCGGGGGGCACAGACCCCGCGGGCGGCGCGCTGGAGGCCGGGGTCGGCCGGGCCCCCACCCCCGAGGGCCGGCCCGTCGGCGCGCGCCCAGGAGCATGCCCGCGGCCGCGGCGCGCGGCGGAGCCCCGGGGAGGAGAGCCGCGGGAGGGCGTGTGCGGCGGCGGCGGCGGCGGCGGCGGCGGAGGAGCCGCTAGTCCCTCCCTCCTGGGGGAGCAGCTGCCGCGGCCGCCACCATCAGCGCGCGGGCCGCGGCCGGAGCGAGCCCGGCGAGCGGCGCGCGCGGGGGAGGGCGGGGGCGGGGGCGGGGAGGGGGGTGGGCGGAGGGGGGCGGGAGGGCGTGGGGGGAGGGTCTCGCGCTCCCGGCGACCAGAGCCCGAGAGGGAGACCCTGGCGGCGGCGGCGGCGGCGGCGGCGGCGGCGCCTGACACTCTGCGCCTCCTGCCGTGCTCCGGGGCGGCATGTCCGAGGCTGGCGGGGCCGGGCCGGGCGGCGGCGGGGCAGGGGCCGGGGCCGGGGCCGGGGCCGGGGCAGGGCAGGGGCCGGGCTCGGGGCGCTGCCCCCGCAGCCCCCCGCGCCGCCGCCCGCGCCGCCGCAGGGCTCCCCGTGCTCCGCCGCCGCCGCCGCCGCCGGGGGCTCGGGCGCCTGCGGACCGGCGACGGCAGTGGCGGCGGCGGGCACGGCCGAAGGACCGGGAGGCGGCGGCTCGGCCCGGATCGCCGTGAAGAAGGCGCAGCTGCGCTCGGCTCCGCGGGCCAAGAAACTGGAGAAACTCGGAGTGTACTCCGCCTGCAAGGTAGTGGCCCGCCGCTCCCGGGCCGGGCCGGGCCGCCGCGGGGGGCTGGGGCCTGCCGCGGGGACCCCCGCCCCTCCCCCGCCCCTCCCCTCCCCTCCCCTCCCCTCCCCTCCCGCGCGCGCCCCCGCCCCCGCCCCCGCGCCCGCCTCCCGCCCGGGGCCGCTGCACCGCGGAAGTGCTGCTGTCGCCCGCGCCCAATTAGCTGCTTCTCGGACCAGAGTCCCGTGGGGCTGGACGGAGGGGATCACCGCGGTCGGAGCCTTTCATTCTTCCCCTTCGGAAGGAGTTGCCTCTGCGTCTGCGCTCCTGGGCTGCCCTGGGGCTTTGTTGCTCTGTAGGAGCTCGCCGGAGGCACCTTCCCGAGAGCCGAGCGGCGCTGGCTTAGCGGCGAGCGCCCCGGGGCTAAGGAAACCTCTTTTTGGGGGGGGGGGGGCGGGGGGATGTGTGCGCCCCGTCTTCGCGCGTCCTCTCCCCGCGCGCCCCGCCGCGAGGAGCCGAGCTGGGTGGAAGGAGTGAGAGCGAAGTCGGCTTCGGGGCTCGGGCGCTGTGCGGATCCGAGGGGCGGGCCGTCGGGGTGGGCCGTCGGGCTGGGAGCCCGGGGCCAGGGTCCGGGAGCTCCCCGCGCCCCAGGCTGAGGGCGGGGGCGCCGCTGCGCGCCGTGACAGCCCCGTCATTATTGTATTATTACTTGTTTAGTTCAAACGCTGTCCCAGCTGCTCGAGGTGTAAACAGGCTTTGGCAAGGTGACAGCCTGCGCGGCGGGCGCTGCTGCTCAGTTTGAGGACGCGCGTTTCTCGCCGCCCCCTTTGCACCGCAGCTCCCGGCCCCCTGCAGCCCCTCGGCCGCAGATCCAGATGTGGGCGCCGGGCTCCCGGGGTGGGAGGATCGCCCGAGGCCGCGGGGCAGGCTGGCCCTGCGCTGTCAGCAGCGGCTTTGTTTTGACAGGGTGACAGCTGAGGGGGGCGGGGACTTGGCCTTGTCAGCTCCTGCGGCCTGTGGCTGAGGCCGGGAAGACACACTCACACACCTCCCTTGTGCATCTCCCGCCTGCTGCAAACAGGGTCAAGTTCCCAGGTTCCAGATTCCCACGGCCAAACTGCATCGACCGCTTCTGGATTTTGACGTAAAGATTGTTCATCCTGCTGGAACCTCTCTCCCTACAGTGATGCCGTTTTCAGTATTTACTGGAGCTTCTCAAGCGCACGGGAATGTCTGTGCTTACTAACTGCCCTTTTCCCCCACACCATTCACATCCTCGTGTGTGGGATGAATGCCCACCGTGTCCCCTACATGGGTGTAATAAATAATTGCTGAAGGAATGTAGTAGGATCTAGCTCTACTGCTTTTCAAACTTTGAGGTGCATAGGGATCACCTGGGGAGCTTTACTTTTTTTTTCTTAAGATTTTATTTATTTCTTCATGAGAGACATAGAGCACGAGAGAGAGGCAGAGACACAGGCAGAGGGAGAAGCAGACTCCATGCGAGGAGCCAGACATGGGACTCGATCCCGGGTCTCCAGAGTCACCACCTGGGCCAAAGGTGGCGCTAAACCTCTGAGCCACCCAGGCTGCTCACCTGGGGAGCTTTAAAATGCAAATTCTGAATCGGTGGATCTGGAGTGGGGCTGAGATTCTGCATCTCGAACAAACTCTCAGATGATGTGATGCCAGTCCAATGACCACGCTCCAAGTAGCAAGTCCCTGGTTCAGACGTGGGCAATGTTTTATTAATCCCTTTTGAATTCAGCCAAGAAAGCAAACTGCCCTCCTCTGAGGGCAATACAGGGTTGGTGTTTATGAAGGACTGCAAAAAAGATAGAGGGGAGGATACTTCTAAGAAAGGTGAAAGGCCACAAGGTGATCATAAGGGGCATAAGGCTAGTGGCAACAAGGCATGGAGTCTAGTAGGCAGATGGGAGAACTGTGCCCAGAATGGAAAACAAGGTCATTTATTTATTGGACTTGACATTCTGCAGCTGGAATGGGTTCATGTAGTAACTGTCAGTTCAGTCACTTTTTATTAGGTTCCCCACACCAACACCTTCTCTCCCAGCAGCCTGCCTTAATATCTGAAAAATTCCCTGAAGTTTTGGTCCCAAGAACCATGAGCCTATGTGATGTGCCCTGCACTGATGTCTTTGATCCTTTCAGATTTCTGAGAGTGAGGTGTAGCACCTTTCCTCAGGTTTGTGACTTGCGTGGTTTCATGTTCACACGCACAAACTTTTAGGAAGGGAAAGCTGCTCATTAAAGGCCTCTCTTTCTGCTCTTGGGAGACTCTGGACATGTCCATTTTTATTTGCTCATTCGTTCAGTAAATATTTAGAGGGGTCACAACTAGGTGCCAGGCATTGTGCTAGATGCTGGGGATGTGACACCCAGAATGTGTTCTTCTGGAGCTGCTGAGCGTATGTGTACGTGTGCATGCACGTGCATGCATTGTTTGGGGCCCGGGGATGTAGGCAGTAGACCGTTTACAATGTTGTTAGAAAACTCTGCTTGCTTAGGATGGTGTTGGAACCCAGAGGTGGGCAGTTCTAGGGCTGGAGCATGGGTGGGGTAGGAATGGCTTCCTGGAGGAAGTGTCAGTGGGTGCTTAGGACTCTTGGCAGTGCAGGGTGGGGTGACGTGAAGCTTCTTGAAGTGGAGAAACTGAAAGCACTTGTGAAAGCTTGGACCTGGGCCAGCAGGAGCTAAAGCTGCATTGGCTGAGGCCACCAGGTTGGGGGGCAATGTGTGTGGCCAAGAGGGCATTGTGGAATCCAGGAATTTTAACGTGGGGAGTAACATTCTCTCAGATTTGCTTTAAAAAAAAAAAAAAAAAAACCAAAACCAAAAACAAAAAAACCTCTGTTTGGTTGGGTGTGAGGGGAGTGTGAGAGAGCAGATCTGTGGTTCTTTATCAGCTTGTCTCTATCCTTCATATAAGAAAGCCCCCAAAGGACAGATTCCTCTACCTTTTGTCACTGATGGGCCCCTTGGCAAAGTGGAGGGAGTAGAGAGGTGAGAGAATGAGGAGGAAAGAGAGGAGTAGTTTACTGGGGGTTATTAGAAGAAAAGCAGGTCCCAGACCTGATAAAAGATCTGGCCTTTAAACTTCACAAACGAAACAGGAGGAGGGAGCTAGTTCACAGCCTGGGTGGTATGCCACACCCTGGAGAGAAGAAAAAAGAAGAAACAAACAAACTTGTTTTGCAGGATCTAGAGTAGAGTTCTTTGAACTATGTTCTGGCAAAGGTTGCTTCAGAGAGTCCCTTTGCTTCTGTGTGACACAGCCAGAGTAATCATTAAAAATGTAGATCTGACCACATTATATCTCTACTTGGGTCCCTTAATTTCTCTTTGCTGGAGTCCACAAAGCCCTGCAGGGCCTGACCACTGCTATGTCTGGCCCTTTTTCAGGGCGCTGCATGCATGGTTCCCTTCTACCTCAGGGCCTTTGCACATATTGTCCACTGGAACTGAAAGCTCTTCTCTCAACTCATTTTCACATTAACTCCCAACTCTTCCTGCCACTCTCACATTTCTTGCATTTCCTTTATCTGCTTGACCAGCCTTTCTGTTATAAATTGTTTGGAACCCCCTTGTGCTTGCTTTTCCTTCCCAGTGCTTTTATCCCAAATTTTAATTGTGTGATTATTTGATATGTGTTTGTCTCTGAATAGATTCTAAGTGGTGTGGTTATTGACTTGGGTGAATGAACTGGAGAGAACTGAGGAAAAGGTTAGCTCTTCAGGATAGCGGTAGTGAAATTTGAGCCTGACTGCTTCTTGACAGTCAGGTAGAGGGAATTCTTTCATATAGTGCATTTTTAGGTATCTCACAGGTGTGCACAGGACTGGGTTTTTAGTGTTATAGAAGAAACTTAAGTAAATATATAAGTAGGTCAAATCTCAGTCTCCATGAGTTTAAGTATAATTTATCTACTAAAAAACCCCATTGACTCTTCCTAATGAATAGGCCATTTATACATGCAAGGAAGCAGTAGGGTATAGTGGCCCACAGCATGTGCTTGAGTTCAGACTTCAGGATATCCAGGGGTGTGAGCTTGGACAATGACTTTACCTCAGCCTCCATTTCCTTGTCAATAATGATACTGTCTCATTGCATAACAGGGAGGGTTTAAACTGGGCTAATCTGTATAAGGCATCCAGCTGGGTGTCTGGCCCAGGGTAAGCCCCTACAGCAGCTCGGAGTAGGGAATACACTGTTAATGTGGAAGTCTGGAAAGACCGTGGGATTTAGAGGATCTCAAATCTCAGCTCTGCCACTCGTGTGATCTTGGGCACAAGTCATCCAGTTTTGCTCTGAGCCTTGATGACTTCCTCTATAAAATGGAGACTAAAACTTCAACCTTGAAGTTAAAAGAGAAGAGGTCCTCCAAAGTTCCTGGAACCCAAAAGTGTCGGATTAATGCTGGGTGAATGGAGTTGCTGCATTGTCTGTCAGAGTCAATGGCCAAAGAGCATTTATTCAGAACCCAGTTGCTTTGATTCTGGGCTGACTGCCATACTTGGTGAGTGACACAGGCTATAAAATTAGGCTGCATTTAAAACATAATGGTTTATAATCAAAGTAACACTGATTGTCGAACATACAGAGGCAGAGAAAAAACTCTCCTACGTTGGCCAGGAGCTGGTGAATGGGGCAGGGAGAGCAAGTTCTTAAAGTTGGGGAGAGCCTCCAACACTTTTGCATTTGTTGGTCACTCCTCCAGAGAGCAAATTTCTTTTTCAGCTGTCAATATCTAGAACAGTGGCTCTTACCCAGGAGCTGTTTTGCACGTGCCCCTCCTACCCCCCCTCTCCCGGGGTATTTGGCGATGTCTGGAGGCATTTTTGGTGTCATTGTTAATGTGAGGGAGGAAGTGGTACTGGCAGCTAGTGAGTAGAAGCCCAGGATGTTACTAAGCATCTCACTCTGCACAGGACATACCTGCCCAACAATTATCTGGCCCCAAGTGACAGTAGTGCTGAAGTTGAGAAACCCTGTTTTAGAGGAAAATTGTATTGACCTGTAGTGCCATGAATACATTTGCAGCATAGGAAAAATTAATGCTTTTAAGGCTAATTTGCATAACACTTAAAACCTGAAAATGTCACTGTGAATCATGGGGCATATTTCTAAACAGCTTTATTGTGGTATAATTTGTAGATCGTAAAAGTCACCAGCTGTAAGCGTGCAGTCAGATGCTTTTGAGTAAAAGTATATAGTTATGCCTCCATCACTACAGTTTGGTGTTATAACTCTTCCATTGCCCTAAAAACTTTCCTCCTGCCCTGGGCATCTTTTTAAAGTGATACTTTGTATTAATTCACAGTTTGCAAATGGAAACCAAATTAAAAATATCTTTTTGGAGCTCATTAGATAAGTAGTAATATAAGAAAGCACAAAACATGCAGGGGTGTCGACAAAATGTTTTCTAAGAGTGGTCCTTAGCCACATAACTCTATAGCATAGAATTATGTCTTGCGTGGTGACTTCTCTAAGAGGCGGTATCATGGAGCATGGAGTCAGGCACACATAGGAAAAATATTTCATTTGGCAGGCACAATACAAAAAGCCCAAGAGAAAGATGACCAAAAAAAAAAAAAAAAAAAAAAACAAAAAAAAAAAAAAGAGAAAGATGACCAAATTTAATTGTTTCCTCATAAACTTTCAGGGAAGATGGAAATTCAAGCCTGCAAAGCCTTCAGATTGCAATTTACCGTTTTATGTAACTGAGAAAGTAGTTTATAGGGCAAAAGAGAACAAAAATCTGCTGAGGAGTGTTTTGTTTTAGGAAGCATGTGTTTGCAACTAGCATTTTGTGATGCAGTGCTGGTGTGTTTTTTGATCTCCTTTTCTTTCTTTGTTTCTTTCTTTCTTTCTTTGTTTCTTTTTTTTTTTTTGGTTTGTTTTATTTCTTTAAACCACTGAGCAGATTTAAACTTGGTTACCTGTCCACATAGGCAGGATTTAATTCTGTGTCTATCAGGGAAATCTACAAGTCTAAGCCGTCATAGGGAATGTCGAGGGTAAAACAGACATTTCATGTGAGGTACCTTGGAACAATCAGAACATCTGCTTCTCAGATTAAAGATTTGGATACACTGTGCAGTGCCAATAAAACTTGGATGTCCAAGGCTTAGTGGCTTCTGATTTAGTTTGTCCCTCTCTCCAGGAGAGGAAGGTAGTTGTTTAGGAATGGTTGTCAGTGGTTTCTTATTCTTCATGGTTTCCTACTCCTAATCTGCTGCAAACGCAAAGCACCTGTGGCAGGATAGTAGGCGCACTGACTGCCTGGCTACCTGGAGCAAACTTGGAGAACCCTCCTTCTCCCTCCATGCTGGGTGCCTTTGGGCAGCCACTTAACAGCCTTGGGGTTCAGTTTCCTTACTGGTGAAGTGGGAGTCAAGGCACCACCTCATTGACTCGCTGTGAAGATGGAATACGGTAGCATGTATGAAAGGTCTTGGAATACATGTATTCCCACCTATGTCTATTTTTTTTTTTAACATTCTATTTATTTATTCATGAGAGAGAGAGAGAGGAAGAGACATAGGTAGAGGGAGAAGCAGGTTCTCTGTGGGGAGCCCAATGCCGGACTTGATCCTAGGACCCCGGGATCATGCCCTGAGAAAATGGCAGACGCTCAACCACTAAGCCACCCAGGTGTCCCCCCCCCCCCACCTATGTTTATTTTAGTTCATTTCTGGAAACCTTCTGTGGGTATCAGCAGTTTTGTGATAGTGTTTTTGCCAGAGTGTTCAGCCTCCTGTCATTTGATCCTTCTACCTGGGGCAAGAAGAGGGTGAGGAAGGTCATTTTACTAGCAGGGAACTGAGACCCAAAGAGGTGAAGCAACTTCCTCAAGCAGCAGTGGTTGCTCAGGGAAGAGCTTGCCCCCAAAGTAGATCTTTCTAGTGCACAATTTTGCATCCCCTTTCCGTAATATGGGGAGTGGAGGGGATGGTGTTCTCGGTGGCTTACAGAGAGGATTTAGTTTCAGGAGTTTGATGGCTCTCATTTGACATTTATTGTTACTCCTATTGTGAGGTATGTTCAAAGGCTTTCCTAGTTCATTGAGACTGTGCAGGCCATAAAGCAAACAAAATAACCATTTTTTATTATGGGCCTAGACAGACAGATGCATGCCCTTGATTGTTTTAAAGCTGACAATCAAGGATGGCCACTATGCTGGCCCATTAGAATTCCTTGTTGAAAGAAGATGAAAGTGATACCTACAGAGGCTGTAGAAGGTGCCAGATATGCCAGAGAGGCAAGGAATTGACTGTCCTGGACATTTAGAAGTCCAAAAACAGCTCTGCAGAAGACTGCACACAGCAGTGTTTCAGCCCAATTCAGAGGAAAGTCATTTTTGTTTAACTTAATTTTATTATGCAGACAGTGAAGTGCTTATGTCATAAGCATATATAGCTTGATGAATTTTTACATAGGCACACAGCCATGCAGCTGCCACTCAGATGAAGCTGAAGGCCGCTTGTGCCTCCTCCCCACCTCGAGTAACCCTTATTCTTTTTTTTTTTTAAGATTTTATTCATTTATTCATGAGAGACACAGAGAGAGAGAGAGAGAGAGAGAGAGAGGCAGAGACACAGGCAGAGGGAGAAGCAGGCTCCATGCAGGGAGCCCGATGTGGGACTCGAACCTGGGTATTCAGGATCACGCCCTGGGCTGAAGGCGGCGCTAAACCACTGAGCCACCCTGGCTGCCCCCCTTATTCTTTTAATACTAGAGATTACTTTTGCTTTTCTTAAACTTGACCCAAATGGGATGGTGTGGTATGAATTCTTTTGAACCTGGCTTTTGTCACTCACATGATGTCTGTGAGCTGCATCCCTGTTGCTGCATATAGAAGTAGTTTGTAAAGACACATTTTTTTAAACTAAAACGTTTTAAAAATTGTCAACCATTTTCAGGATGAAAGTCATTGGATGCGGACTTCATAAAATGAATTTTAATTAAATCTTTGGAAGAAAAGATGAGAATTTGATATTTCCGAATTTAGCATATGTGAATGTTTTTGGAATGTAGGGAAGAACCCTTGAAGGCAAGAATGGGACAAGAAACCAAGGGGGGCTGTAGATAAGCTTTGGGATGGAGGTGGGTGCTGGGGGCCTGTGATGTCACAGCTGGTAAAATGTGTAGCCTACATCTTCTCCTCTGGAGTCTGTATTGGTGAGTCTTTACTGGTAAATATCCATGTGAAGAAGCCCTCCTGTCACACATCTTTGGTTCTAGAAGATGTCTAGAATTATATGTTGTATTCTGCAAGCCATGCAGAACCATACGTGTTGGGAGCTGTGGCAGGGTCTCTAGAAGGCTGGCTAGAACCCAGCCAATAAAGCTCCAACACCTCTGTGTTGTGTTATTGGCCTGTGGGATTGAGATGCAGGAAAGAGATCATCCTCCTCGGCCCTCCCCTCATGGCCCTAATCTCCGAAAGTGTGAGGCCACCTCTCTTCAGGAGTGGCAGTGAGGAGCACAGATTACTCTATTACTCAAAACGCAGTTTCAGCATAACAACTCATCC
Source organism: Canis lupus familiaris (assembly GCF_011100685.1). Taxonomy (NCBI): domain Eukaryota; kingdom Metazoa; phylum Chordata; class Mammalia; order Carnivora; family Canidae; genus Canis; species Canis lupus. The sequence continues at coordinate 23,765,940 of NC_049244.1, read as the reverse complement.
TTGAAAACTCATGTGTGATATGTAAGCTTATTATTTAATAGAATCATATGGACTATCCACTTATGAAGTAATCTGTTGTGTAATTGGTGTATTTAATGCAACAGGATTTTTGTCTTTTTTACTTGGGTGCACATGTACATGGGGGTGTTGTACCTAATGCCATTTATTTATTCTTCATTTATTTCCATGGGTTGCTTTAAATTTCTACTTAAGTAGCTCCTGTCTAAATTCCTTATGATGGTTCATCCCCTTTCATCACAATTGAAATAACATTGAATCCTTATATATTTTTAAAGATTTATTTATTATTTTAGCGAGTGCACATGGAGACAGCGAGCATACATGGGGGAGGGGCAGAGGGAGAAAGAATCTTTTATTTATTTATTTTTTTAAGATTTCATTATTTATTCATGAGAGACACACACACACACACAGAGGCAGAGACACAGGCAGAGGGAGAAGCAGGCTCCATGCAGGGAGTCTGATGTGGGACTCGATCCCGGGACTCCAGGATCAGGCCCTGGGCCAAAGGGAGACGCTCAGCCACTGAGCCACTCAGGTGTCCCAGAGAGAGAGAATATTAAGTAGACTCCCTGCTGAGTGTGGAGTCTGATGCTGGGGGGTAAGAGGGTGCTCAATCCCAGGACCCTGAGATCACGACGTGAGCCAAATCCAAGAGTCAGTCACTTTTACCAACTTAGCCATCCAGGTGCCCCTTGAATCTTTGTAATGAATTGTTTTCATCTCTGGCATTTAATTATACATGCTGATACTCCCTGCATTGCACACTTTTTTTTTCTTTAAGATTTTATTTACTTACTTATAAGAAACACACACACACAGAGGCAGAGACATAGGCAGAGGGAGAAGCAGGCTCCATGCAGGGGAGCCCGATGTGGGACTCGATCCCAGGACTCCAGGATCACACCCCGGGCCGAAGGCGGCACTAAACCACCGAGCTACCCGGGCTGCCTGCACGCTTTTCTTCTCTGGGTATTGACGTGGTATTATTGTCAAGCGTCATTCTGGTCCATTCTCAAATACCAACTTTTCAGAGATGCCTCCCTGTCAAAAATAGCAGCACCCCATCACTCTGTAAGGTTATTTGTTTTCCTTTACTTCATCTTCAACACTTGGAAATCATATATATATATTATAATATTGTTTCATTTGTGACAATAGAAGTTTCATGAAGCAGAGACTTTGGTTTGCTTTGTATCCCAGGTCTGCTGACTGTGCCTTGTGAATAGTAGGTGCTCAATATGTATTTGTTGAATAAATGAGTAATTTCATATTCACAGTGCATTTCATATTCAGAGGCTTTGTGAGATTGGAAGGAAGATTTAGAGACAAGGTAACTGAGGCTCAGAGAGGTTTAGTAACTTGTCCAAAGCCACGTAGTCCCAGGGGCAGGGCAGCCAGGGCTGAGGCTAGAACAGCATCTTCCCGACTCTGTAGCTAAGTGTGGTTCCCTGTGAGCTTACAACAGACCTGGTGACCTGCAGTACTTGTTTGATGGCCTGGATTTCTCCTACAATATAGAGCAAGGAGGGTCACATCCACTTTTGATCCTTCTCTGAGGGAATGATGTGAACTTCTGACCACTGTTTCCTCTTCTGCAAATTGGAAGTAAATTGGTATCCCTGGGTGGCGCGACGGTTTAGCGCCTGCCTTTGGTCCAGGGCTTGATCCTGGAGACCTGGGATTGAATCCCACGTCGGGCTCCCAGTGCATGGAGCCTGCTTCTCCCTCTGCCTGTGTCTCTGCCTCTCTCTCTCTCTGTGTGACTATCATAAATTAAAAAAAAAAAAAAAAAAAAAAATGGAAGTAAATTCTCACAAGGGAGTTGTAAGTATTGTGAGACTAGTGAGTTAAAACCTATGAAGTGAGTAAAGGCTCTTATCATATATTTTAAAAGTCTATATGGTGTTGTGAACTAGAAAAAAAATCACCTACAAAGACATGTTTTCTAACTACTACTTATATTTTGTTGCTTTGCTGCCCACTTAAACTAAAGGTTACCATAGGCTTTCTTTAATTTGTTGTTCTGTTTGTACCCAGAAGCCCAGTCACAAGGCTTATTATTATTTTTTAATCAGGAGATGAATGGGGGTGTCCGGATGGCTCAGCAGTTTATCGCCCGCCTTCGGCCCAGGTCGTGATCCTGGAGTCCCGGGATTGAGTCCCACATTGGGCTCCCTGCGTGGAGCCTGCTTCTCCCTCTGCCTGTATCTCTACTTCTCTCTGTGTGTCTCTCATGAATAAATAAATAAAATAAAATTAAAAAAAAAAAGAATCTGGGGCAGCCCCGGTGGCTTAGCAGTTAAGTGCGGCCTTCAGAGCCTGATCCTGGAGACCTGGGATTGAGTCCCACGTTGGGCTCCCTGCATGGAGCTTGCTTCTCCCTCTGCCTGTGTCTCTGCCTCTCTCTCTCTCTCTCTCTTTCTGTCTCTCTGTGTCTCTCATGAATAAATAAACAAAATCTTTTAAGAAAAAAATCAGGAGATGAATGAATGCATGTATTTTGCACAAAAGTGTGACTAACGTCTCCTAATGATCCATTTGGAGTGATACACTACCTACCCTTAGGAGGAGGCTTTGAGTAACCTCTGCAGTGACCTCAGGGCTGGACATGGTGGGGATGCTTCCATTAGCTCTATACTCTCTGGAAAAGCCCCCATCATTGCATGCTCTTGGCCCGTGCAGGCTCCTGTGGTATGCAGGAGATTCCAGAAGTGCAGGGATGAGACCTGAATCGTATCATAGTGACTGGTGATGGCAGCTCTAATTTGCATTAGCTCTAACGAGCTGGTGTTGAAACCGGATGGCAGGATGCCAAGGAAGCCAAGGTCAGCTTACTTGGAAATAGCAAAGTGAGTCATGTAACCCAGGATTTGCACATACCCAGGACTACCTGACTCACCCTACCTCCAAGGGAACACATCCATGAGTACTGGTTAGGTGCCTGTGTCCAGGCTCTGTCCTGGTGGCGGGTGAGTGACAAAGGGAAGTGCAAGCCATAAGGAGCCCCTCATCTTGCTGGGGAGACAGAGAGGGAAAGAAAAATTCAAGGGAATAATCAAGCATGAAGTCAGCTCAGAGAAAAACAACCATCAGCTGGGGCAGGTGGAAGTGTAGGGGGGAGGCTCAGCCTAGGTGGAGTGAAGGCGAGAAAACAGCAGAGAAGCAGAAGCGAAGGGAGCAAGACGTCAGAGTGGCTTGGAACATGGACCTAGGGAACCGACTGCCTGGGTTTGAATACTGACATGCTGCTTTCTCGCCGTGTGACCATGGGGAGATTACTTACCCTTTACAAGCCTGTGATTTCATAACTGAAAAATGGGAGAGTGTGATATTGTCAACTTTACCCATTCATTCAACAAACTGTTATATCATGTGCCAGGCATTGATTTAGATGCTGGCGATACAGTGACAGATGGGTTTTTACTCTTGCAGAGCTTGCTTCTGGTAGCAGAAGCAGACACAGTAAACAAGAAAATAACAGAAAGTGGTAAATGCCACATGCCACACAGAATGAAAACAGAGAAGTAAATGAGAGTGCCTGGGGAGTCCTTCCAATACGTGCCCAGAAAGGTCTCTCTGTGGATGGGATATGGTCTGGGGCCTGCCTGATAACAAGGAGCCAAGCTACTGGAGGCGGGAGGGTATGTGTGTCTGTTTACGTGTGTCGAGGGTGCCAGGTGGGGAGTGCAAAGACTCAGGGCAGAAATGGCTTGGCATGCTCCAGGGTGGCCAGGTGACCCTTGTGGCCAGGTGGGGGGCAAGGGAACGAGTGTAGGGGATGAAGTGGGAGAGGTTGATAGGGCCAGATGGCTGAGCATGTATAATTTTCACACAGTGAAATGATTTCATTTCCAGTTCTGATCATTTCCAACAAATGCGTATCAAGACCCAGAACATTTTAAATCACCCTAGAAAGTTATCTTCTGCTCCTTGCCACTCAAATGCCTCCCCCTCAGAAGCAACCACTGATCTACTTTGTATCACAATATATTCATTTTTGATACTCTAGAATTATTCATGTAAAGGATGCCACACAGTACATACTCTTATTTTTTCACTCAGTGTAGTTTTGAGATTCACGCATGTTAGATGCATCAGTGGTTAATTTCTTCTTATTGCTGAGAGGTATTCCACTGTATGGATATACAAGTTTGTTTATCCGTTCACCTGCTGTTAGGCATCTGGGCTGTTTCAGATGGATTCAGATAAGATTTGGGTTTTAAAGCATCCCCTTTCACTGCTTTGAGAAGAGTACAGTGTACAAGAGAAAAAAAGAGGGCTAGTTGAAGTTACTGCAGTGTAGGTGTAAGTGGGTGATGGCTTGCGTGTGGGTGATGACAGTGGAGAGGGTGAGAATAGCTAGTTTGGGGCAATATTATGAGTGTGAAGGCAACAGGACTTGATTTGTGGTGGGAGGTGGCAGTGAGAAAAAGACAGAAATGAACCTAATATCTAGGATTTTGGCTTAAGCAATGGAAAGGATGGAAACCTCTATTTACGAGGTTGGGCAGGACCACAAGAGAGGCAGCTTTAGAGTGGATGAGAATCAAGAGTCCTTTTCCTGGATGTGTTAAATTAGGTGTGTCTTTTAGTAGTTAAGTTTTGTTTTGATAATAAAATGAGATAATCCACTTGGCAGTTTGGTTTAGTATCTGGAATATGCTAAGTGCTCAAAAAAAATAGTAGCTACTATTACAGTTAAAAGTAACTGCTGATCTTAATAAAGAGACCAGCCAAATTGAAGAAAAAGGAAAAACAAATACACAAATCGGGGGAAAATAGGAACCTCTCTCTGGGTAAAGAAGAAACCTGTCGATAGAAAGTCTTGAGTTTCAGGTAGAACATTTTGGACTGAAGTCATTTAATAATAGCGAGTCATTGCACTTTAAGAAGGAGGAGACCCGAGATATTTTAGAGTGCCAGCGAAAAGTTTTAGGTTTTGGTTTTGGCTCCTTGCTCCTTTGCCAGCTGGGGTAACTCAGGCAAGCCACACCCCTTCTGCAAGCATCGAATTACTTGTCCTGTGGGGTTATTGGGAGGGGAAAATAAAATGATGTAGGCTAAAATTGCCTTGGAAAGTATTGGGCAGAAATGTTGGACATTGTTAGATGACATTTAGAGGCGAGTGATGTGTCCCATGCCTGTTAGATGGAGTGGGAGTGGGGATGTATTGAAAGTGAGAAGAAAGCTGTTTCTTCGAACTGGCTATTCAAGGCCTGACCCAGGGCCACACCAGTGAGAATGGAGAAGGTGTAAATCTGGGAGAGATTTCGAAAGAAGAATCAGATGGCCTTGGGTGAGGGCAATGAATTCAGATATACTGAGCCTCAGGAGCTGGGAGAAAGGCGGATGCCATTGAAGGGAATAGGTTAGTTGCAAAGGGGTTCTGGGGTTTAGGGCAAGCTTCCTGGGCAGGGATGCCAGGTGTGGGCAGTTGGGAATGCAGGCTGGAGTTCTGCTTTGCAGGTTGGGCTGGTTATGTGGATTGGCGAGTCATCAGCCCGGATAATGACGGATATCATGAGAACGTGATCTGTCCAAGGAAGCAACATATATGGCGCTGTTTATTTTGCTCATCCCAGCTGACTTGGTACCAGAACAACAGACCGAAGAGTGAAAAATTTTGTCAGCTGGTTGTCTGGCCTGCTCAATGTCAGCCAAACAGTTTGACAAGTCTTTCCAGTGTTGAAGACTGAGCTGTCTGCGTTGGCAAGTTCACCGATAAACTCTGAGATTAATTCTGTGTATATTAGAAGAGATTCAGGGATTGTCTGGGATTTAGGATTCTGGGGCACCAAGTTACTTGGTCTTGGTGTCATTCAGGACTTCTTGAGGCCCTTCCAGGGATGATGTGTGTTTGGGTGATGCGACTCAGATGTGAGGCAGGGTCTGGTCCCTCCCTGGGCCATTTGGTAGTGCTGGAGTCACTTAGCACCTTTTTAGATAATGCCTGAGGGTTGAGCTTTTGATTCCATCAGACCTCATTAATTAGCATAAAGAGGGAGGTTCCTGACTGAGCTCTAGCCCAGGCCTAGGCTGTCTTCCAGACAGCAAGGTCAGAAAGGTTTTTTGTAGATTTGATGTTGGAGTCATCTTGGAGAGCTTGGAAGAGCAGCATTTGAATTATACCCGGGTCATCTCCTCGTGGCATATTTTCCATTCTCCTCCTCTATCCTTGACCACTCTGCAGTATTTGGTTTGTGACTTTCCAGACCAAAGTGGCACTGTTCATTAATGTCTTCAGAGATGTTTCTGCCTGAATTACCATGCTACTTATCTTCCCTTCCACTTCTGTTTTTACTTTCAATTCCAGGCAAATTTGTCTCCCGCCCCCACTCCTGCCTTCTCTTTTTCACTTAGGCCAAATACCCAGATTTTGGGGGCACCTGTCTGGCTCAGTTGGTGGAGCATGTGACTGGGTGGGTCTCACCTGGGAACTTTTTTCTTAAAAAGATTTATTTATTTATTTATTTATTTATTTATTTATTTATTCATTCATTCATTCATTCATTCATTCATTCATTCATTCGAGACAGAGAATAAGAGAGAGAGACACAGGCAGAGGGAGAAACAGGCTCCATGCAGAGAGCCTGATGCAGGACTTGATCCCGGGACCCCAGGATCACGACCTGAGTCAAAGGCAGACACTCAACTGCTGAGCCACCCAGGTGTCCCGCTGGGAACTTTTTAGAACTGCAGCACCTTGGGCCCCACCCTAGATTTACTGAATCTGAATCTGCATTTTAAGATTTCCTAGGTGATCTGGAGGCAGATTAAAGTTTGAGAAGCACTGCTTCCAATCACAAGAACATTATTTATCCAAATTGCTTCCAAAGCAGTTCCCTTCCAAATTTATTGAGATCACAACAGCTTACGGGGACTTTCAGTGGTGGTGTTTTAAAAATAGGATTAAGGGACCCCTGGGTGGCTCAGCGGTTTGGTGCCTGCCTTTGGTCCAGGGCGTGATCCTGGAGCCCTGGGATCGAGTCCCATGTTGGGCTCTGGGTGGAGCCTGCTTCTCTCTCTGCCTGAGTCTCTGCCTCTCTCTCTCTCTCTTTCTCTCTCATTAATAAATAAATTAAATCTTTTAAAAAAATAAAATAGGATTAAAAGATTCCTCCCCCCTCCCCCCAGAGTAACACATGCACACCGTTAACAGAATTCAGGCAGCTTGCTACAGTGACAAATGAGAATGTTGGTTCTCTCCCCTGTCTTCCTCCATCCTGGCTTTCACTCCCTTTCTGTCACCTCCAGAATGAGTCAGTCTCCCCCTCCCCTGCTGTCCAGAGGCTGCACCCTACAGTTTATACTACAATCCAAGGAGGGGAACTAGATTCATTGTATAGAAATCCATTTAGATTCCAGTTAGGGTCAAATGAAGCTGTGAACATGCCAGAAAGTTGGATGTCAGCAAGTCAAGGGTGTTGAATGAAGGAGCCCAAAAGAAGCACCAGCAGATAAGGCTGTATTATTAGCAAGTTTTAATTATTTCAAAGTTTCCATTCATTTTAAAAGCAGGGCAACCTACTTAATGACTTATTCCCATCATTTCCCTTTGGCCAAGACAAATTCTGACAGTGGAGGTCGTAGCCACCTAGACACTAACTTCTTTTGCTTTTTTAGATTAGAAAAGGACAAAGATGGAGGCCCCCATTTGCTGGTCCTTTTTTTTTTTTTTTTCCTTTCCCCCAAATGTAGCTTATTAAGCTTTTTTTTTTTAATTTGTGAGGAGAAAACATACCTCAATTTTGGGATGAGTTTTGGTGAAACTTTGCAGAAGACCTGTATTTGAAGTGATAATTAGTAATTAGCACTTCTTGCCTTTTAATTTTTATATGTTTAAAGACTTATTTTAGTGAGGGGAGGGGCAGAGAAAGAGGGAGATGTAAGCCAACTCCACGGAGAATTTGGAGCTCAACACAGGGCTTGGTCTCATGACCCTGAGATCACCACCAAAGCTGACCTGAGCCAAAACCAAGAGTTGGACACTCAACCAACTGTGCCACCCAGGTGCCCCAGTTCTTGCCTTAAAAAAACTTTAGTGAGGAACACTTGGGTGGCTCAGTGGCTGAGCATCTATCTGCCTTTGGCTCAAGTCATGATCCCAGGGTCCTAGGATTGAGTCCCATATTGGGCTCCCTGTGGGGAGCTTGCTTCTCCTTCTGCCTATGTCTCTGCCTCTCTCTCTGTGTCTCTCATGAATAAATAAATAAAACCTTTAAAAAAATAAATAAAATTTAAAAAACCTTAGTGAGATATAATTGGATGCCCCAAAAGTCTGTGGTTTTAAGTTGACGATTCAACGACTTTTAGGAAATTGAGTTTTAGATTTCTACCTCTCCCAAAAGATCCTTGCGTCCATTTGGTATCAGGCCTCTTTGCATTTTAGTCTCAGATTATTCAATCTACTTCTATGTCTATAGACGTGCCTTTTCTGGAATTCATATATATGGAATTATGCAGAATGGGACTGGCTTCTTAGGATAATGTTTTTGGGCTCATTCATATAGCATATAATCAGCATCTCATTCTTTTTTAATGCCAAATAATATTCCCCTGTGTGGATATGGCATGTTTTGTTTATGTATTCACAAGTTGATGGACATTTGGATGCTTTCCACCTTTTGGCTAACTGACATGAATAACACTGAGTGGACATCTGTGTGCAAATCTTTGCATGGATATATGTTTCATTTCTCTTGGACAGATACTTTGGAATGGGTTTGTGGGATCATGTGGTAAATTCATGTTTAACTTTTAAAAACATTTATTTTTTTTTAAGTTGTGATAAAATACACATCACATAAAATTTACCATCTTAACCATTTTTAAGTTATACTTCATTAGTATTAAGAAACTCAGCGGGATAACTGAGTGGCTTGGTCAGTTAAGTGTCTGACTTTGGCTCAGGTCATGATCTCAGGGTCCTGGGATAGTCAGACTCCACGCTCAGTGAGAAGTCTGCTTGTCCTTCTGCCTGTATCCCCACTCGTGGACACTCAAATAAATAAAATCTTTAAAAAAAAGGAAAAGAAACTCATATTGTTGTGCAACTATCACTATCTACAAACTCATATCATCTTTCCAAACTGAAACTTTATACCTATTAAACAATAATTCTCATTCCTCCTTCCTTTCATCTCTTGGCAAGCATTACAATCCTACTGATTTTCTGTGATCTGTCTATGCTAGGTACCTCATACAAGTGGAACCATACAGTATTTTTCCTTTTGTGACTGGCTTATTTTACCTAACATACTGTCCTCAAGGCTCATCCATGTTGAAACACGTGTTAGAATTTCTTTTATTTTTTAAGGCTGAATAGTGTATTCTCTTGTATTCATATACTACAGTTTATCCATTTTCTGTCAGTGGACACTTGGGTTGCTTCTACCTTTTGGTTTTTATAAATGTTTTTGTGAACTAGGGTTATGAACTTAAATATTTAAGTTCCTGCTTTCAATTCTTTTGGGTATATTCCCAGAAGTGGAATTGCTAGATCATATGGTAATTCTATTTTTAATATTCTGAGGAACTGTCATAACTTTTTCATAGTGCCTGACCAATTTTCCTTTCCACCAATAATGCACAAAGGTTCCTGTTTCTCTACATCCTCACCAACACTTGTTGTTTTCTGTGTTTGTGATAATAGCTGTCCTAATGAGTATGAGGGGATATCTCACTGTGGTTTGGATTTGCATTTTCCTAGTGATTAGTGATTTTGAGTATCTTTTTATGTATTTATTTGATTATTTGTATGTCTTTGGAGAAATGTCTATTCATATCTTTTGCCCACTTTTTAAAAATTGGGTTGTATGTTATTTTGTTGCGGAGTTGGAGTTCTTTATATAGTCTGAATATTAACCCCTTACCAGGTATTTGATTGGCAGCGTTTTTTTTTTTTTTTTTTTTTTAATTCTGTGAGTTGTGTTCTATTGATTGTATTCTTTGATGCACAGAAGTTTTTAATTTTGGCTAAATCCAGTTTATTTTTTTTCTGTTGCATGTATTTTCAGTGTCCTATCAAGAAATCATTGCCAAATTTCAATGTCATGAAGCTCTTCCTGTTTTCTTTTAAGAATTCTATAGTTTTAGGTTTTAGACTTAAGTCCTTGATGGATTTGGAGTTTATTTTTGTGTATGGTATGAGTCTGGGGTTGAACCACTTCGTTCTTTTGCAAGTGAGTATCTGGTTTTTCTAACGGCATTTGTTGAAAAAACTGTCCTTTCCTCATTCAATGGTCTTGGAAAATCACTTGATTTTTATGTGAAGGTTTATTTTTGGGCTCTCTATTCTATTCCATTGGTCTATGTTTAACTTTTTACAAAACCACCAAACTCTTTTTGACTTTGGCTATTATTTTACATCCTCTCCAACAGTGTTTGAAGTTTCCCATTTCTCTACATCCTTGTCAACATTTATTATTATCTGACAGATTATATGGCTATTGATTATAGCCATCCTCGAGCCATTGTATCTTGTAATGATTTTGGTGTTGACTTTTAAACATTCTACTTTTGTCTAACATGGGGCAGAGAGGTAGTTAAATAGAGTGAAGACCTCCACACACAACCATGGGACTCCAGTTAACGGCCTGAATATACTCAAGGCTTCTTGCAGAAGAAGACTGAAAAAGTTCAGGCAAATCTCTTAACATCTTAGAGCCTCAGCTTCCTATTCTGAATAATGAATACCTTCCTCATACAGGATAAGAACAAGTGTACAAGTGTTTTTCTCACTTGAGGGGCTTAATAAATGTTGGATTCACAGTTTTACTCCATAAATTTCCCTTCAGTGTGTTCTTGCTGTGGGACATCCCTGTCACTGGGTTAAGTTTTCCAGCAAATAGGACTTCCCAGCGTTTTAAGCATGACTGAATCCTGTGAGTCAGCTTGGCTATCTTTCTCTTGTTCCTCTGGATGTCACCCAAATATCTTCACACCCATCTCATCGACACTGAGTGAACTGTAAGCACCCTGCTCCCTCATCTGTCATCTGAGCCATGATTGCCTGTTTATCCAGTTCAGTTTCTTCTTCATCCTCTGTCCTGGCTTCTGCACACTACAACAAGGGCTGTTGCCATTTAACCCTGGATTCTATTGGGGCAAACCCATTCTTATCCCGGGCCTGCTGGAGCAATCCAGTGGCCTTTGCTTCTTTCTTGGTTCTCCCATGTCTGCAGAGACGTGCTCCTGGGGGAGATGAAGTCATCGGGGCAGCTTTCCCCTCTTTGTGCCCAGGTTGCTAGCTGCTGCAGTAATTGGCTTGGCAGCGCTCTCCCTAAAAGGTTGTCCTTCAGCTGGTACTTTGTTAAAGCTGCAAGGCCAATCCCCTTGGGAGTTCCTGTAGCTAGCAGCTGTCTTGCCTAATTAAGGAGAGATGGGAAAGGTGTTTTGAAGGAAAACCTCTTATCTGGAAGAACAGGGCTGGGCCTGCACTTCTGGAAAGGAGATAGATGATAGATATAAAGGCCAAGGCAGAGGGCATGGGGGCTGTGGCTTGGATCACGTGGCAGAAGGTGCTTTGCTGGCAGTCAAGGATACTGGCATTGAATGTTTTGTAAAGGACAAAACATTAGCATGTCCTCTTTAGTAAATTGGGCAAGAAGTCCCACACTTATTAAAAGTTTTGTGCACTTAGATTTCCAAGTGTCCCATGGTGAATGTACACATGTAGGAAGTACTTTGTATATCCTACCAAAAAAAAAAAATATCCTGAAACAAGTGAGCCAAGCTCAAGGAATTTCCAGATAATCTCAGAGAGGTATAACCTGAACTACTTAGATCCACTTAGGAAATGTTGGGACTATTCTAGGCATAAGCTGTTAGGGTCCATAGCAAATACTTGGGTTTTGGAGGATAGATTCCTCTTAAACTCTAGTGCAGTGATGTCCAATAGAAATAGAATATGAGTTACATATGTAACTCAGCATTTTCTAGTAGCTACATGTAATAGTTTCCTAGGACTGCTGTGACAAATTATCACCAACAAGGTGAGTTTTAAGCAACAGAAACTTGCCTTATTCACAGTGTTGGAGGCCAGTGGTCTGAAATCAAGATATCAGCAGGGCCATACTTCCTCCGAAGGCTCTCAGAAGAATCCTTTCTTGCCTCCTGCAGTCATTGGCATTCCTTGATGTATAGATGCATAAGTCCAGTGTTTGCCTCTGTCTTCACTTGGCCTGTGTGTATGACTTGGTTCAAATCTCTCTCTCCTTTCTTTTATAAAAGCACCAATTATTGGTTTCAGGGCCCAGATTAAGTCTCGGGTAATTTCATCTCCATATCCTTAAGTAAATCGTATCTACAAAAAAATCATATCTATTTTCAAAAAGAGCCTATCTAGGGTTCCAATGAACATGCACTTAGGGGAACACTGTTCCACCCACCCCAACACATTAAAAAAGGAGAAAGAAAAACCAACCATTGAATTTTATTAATTCTAATACATTCTTTAACCTAATATTTCCACAATATCATTATAACATGTAATCAATAGAAAATAATTCTTAGATATTTTAACATTCTTTTGTTTTTGACACTAAGCCTTTGGAATCTGGTGTTTATTTTACACTTAACAAAGCATCTTACCTTGGACCTGCTACCTTTTGAAGACAGGATACCCATTTGTGACTGGCTGCCACATACTGGCCAGCACAGTGGCAGTGCCGTGGGGCTGACAAAACGTTTATACTTTTCAGTGTTTTGCCTGTGTTTTCTTCCTCTCTCCTTTGCGCTCTCTGTCCTTTTATCTTCTTATTAGTTTTCAGGGAATTTCTCTTTATTTGGAGAAAGTCTCAGTTGTTCCGAACAAAGGAAATAAAAGTCTACATTGTGAAAGCTACTGGGATCCCAGGACTCAGCGGGGGAAGCAAAGTGAGCCAGTTCTGAAAGAAAAGTCCTTTATTCAGTTACATTTTTAAGTGTTTATTGTTCGTTGAATTCATTAAGCACTTCTATGGCAAGTAGCTTATTAAACAAGTGTGGTTAATATTTGGGATGTAACGTTTTTTATTAGGAAAGGCAATATAAGTCTTTATTATTCGACAGTCTCTCTGCCATGAGATCTGTGACCCATTTTCAGCCCCCCATGAACACAGCCATTCTTCTCTTGTCATGTTAAGACAAGAAGGGGAATAAACTTTTTTCTTTCTGGGCTGATGACTCTAAGTCTGTTGCAATAGTGAAGTTAAGATTTATATCTCTAGGAAATCTATATTGTCTTCTCCAAGAATTGCAGGCTTGTTACATTTTGGCTTGGACCTCAGTAAAGGGTTTTATAAGCAACCCCACGGGGAAAAAAATTTGGATCTTTGAATTCTTAAATGTGGTTTGTGATAAGGATGTGGTTTCTACCCTTCCTCCCCCACAACTGATTTATACTGAGTCTGTTACTGTTGTTGGAATTTTTCTGGAATTACAATCTCTTCTCAGATGAATTAATGTTAAAGAAAATTAACAACCCATGAATATGAATACCATAGAGAAGAATATAAAGTACAATGTGATTGTCTCTCTTCCTCTTCCCGTAAGTCTATATGTCTCATTTCTCTGTATATCCAAATACATATATGTTTAAATTGCCTATTCACTTATTTTTTAAATAAGAGATATTGGATTATGCTTTGTATTGTTCTATAGTTTGCTTTTTCAGCCTTTTACTAGGACCTAGAGAGGTTCCAAGCCTACCCAGCCATATGGATAAAAGTGGCAAAATAGTCTGTAGTACAAATCTCTATAGTTTAATAAATTATTTTATTGATCACATTTTACCCGATGTATATTTTTCTTTTGCTCTAATAGATGGTATACAAATATTGAGCACATGTGAGTATTTCTGTAGGAAAACTTCCAAGTAGTGCAGTTGGGCCAAAGAGCCATGAACATTGCAGTTTGGTTTCTGAAAGGCTGTACCAGTGTCTCTTCCCACACATGATATATGAGAGGGTGTGTGTTTCCTCACATCTTGGTCACCTTTAGATATCAGCATCAACCTTTTATTTATTTATTTTTGCCAATTTAATTAGTCTGAGAATATATGCACAGGGCCTTTAATTTTTCATTTCTTCATTACTAGTTACTTTGACCAATTTTTATAGGTTTATTGGCCATTAGTATTCATCTCCTCAAAGATTTTTCCTAAGTATTTGATGGCTTTTGCTATTAGGATGATTTTTTTCCTGTTACGTTTACCAGGGGTTGATATATATTGCTGATATAAAGAAAATTTGCTGAGTTTTATATGTTGATCTTATTATCCAGCCAATTTATTGCTTTCTTTATAAAGGTTTTGATAATCTCTAAGAATTGTATAGCAATTTTTATAGTTTTTGTGTACTTCCGGGACAGTGTTGAACAGTAGACGTAATGAGAGCTTCTTTGTTTTGGTAACTTTAATAGGAACGTGTGTCTATTTAGTATAATGTTTGTTTTCAAGTTAAGATAATTTTTTTCTATGGCAAATTTGCTATTTTTGAAAATCAGAAATTGATCAGCTTTTTTGACATCAATTGTAATTGTTTTTTCTTAATTTGTTAAAATAATTTGTTTAAAATGATTATCTGTGCATTCTTGTAATAAACTTTACTTAGTTATTATATGCCAGTTAAAATACATGACTTTAATTTTGTACTGTTGGATTTAATTTGCAGATATTTTATTTTAGTTTTATTTTTTTGTTGTGATATTGGGCTAGTGACCTTTTCAGTGTTTTTGCTATCTTTGTTTTTGTGTCAGGGTTATACTGGATCCATAGAATGACAAGAATTTTTCATCTTTGTCTAATGCTCTGAAACAATTTACAGTTCAAAGGAATAATGTGGTCCCCTGCTGTCCACAATGGTAGCCACTAGCCACAGATGACCATGGAGCACCTGATACATGACTAGTCTGAATTGAAATGTGCTGTCATGTATGCCTTGGATTTTGAAGACTTAGTGTAAAAAATATGTAAAATGTTTTATTAGTAATGTTTTATTCTTTTTTTAATTTTTAAATTCTTATTACATGTCTAAATGGTAATATTTTAGATGTGTTATATTAAATAATTTTATTACTTAAATTAAATTTACTGTTTTAACTTTTTAAAATGTGGCTACTAAAAAAATTAAAAATTTTATATGTGGTTCACATGGTATTTATTTTGGATCATTCTTGAGAGTTAACTGAAACTTAACTATATAAACATCTGATCCTGGGCCTTTTTTAGATCTTTACCTTTTCATTATCTTCTTCTAGGGTTGTCAGAAAACTTTACTACCAGTTAAATCAGGTTTGATAATTTATATTTTCCTAGTAGTAACTTGTTCCATCTAGTTTTACATATTTATTGATGTAAAGTTCTACAGAGTACTTACTTTATTTTTATAGCTTTTTAAATTTATTCATTTGAGAGAGAGAGAGAGACAGAGACAGAGGGTGTAAGCAGGGAGAGAGGCGGAGGGAAAGGGAGAAGTAGACTCCATACTGAGCTGAGAGCCCAACGCTGGCTGGATCCTAGGACCTGGAGATCATGACCTGAGCTGAAGGTGGATGCTCAACCATCTGAGCCATCCAGGCACCCCTATAGTACTTATTTTAGTTATAAATAAATAAATATTTGTAGTTTTGTCTCCTTTCTCACTGTTCTCCCCCCCCCCCCGCCTTCATTAGAATTATCAAGTTTATTTTTAAATTTTTATTTTATTTTTATTTTTTAAAGATTTTATTTATTCATTCATGAGAGACCGAGAGAGAGAAAGAGGGAGAGAGAGGGGCAAGAGACATAGGCAAAGGGAGAAGCAGGCTCCCTGCAGGGAACCTGACATGGGACTCAGTCCCGGGACCCCCAGGATCATGCCCTGAGTCAAAGGCAGATGCTCAACCACTGAGCCACCCAGGTGCCCCAAGAGTTTATTTTAATGGTCTTTTCAAAAATCAATAATTTATTATACTGGTTAGGTATGTGATTTTGTTATTGATTCCCCCCCCCTTTTTTTTTAACATAGTTCCTTTTGTCAATTTTTCTTGAGTTTGTTACTTTTTTTTCTAGATTATTGAATTGAATGAATAGTTGGTTTATTTTTAATCTTCGTTTTCCCCATAAATGCATTTAGGGATGTATGGTTCTCTTTAAAGTGTTGCCTTGACCATACCCCATAGGTTTTGATATATTGTATTCTTACTAGGTGATTGTGTATATGTAATCTGGCCATCTCTTTCTCTTCACCTCTGCTTTGTTATAAAAATGTCCACCAAGATCACCCAGTGAGCCTTTGAGTAACTTCCCACTGCTCTCACCTATAGTGGAAATGGAGCTGATTTATTCTTTAAGGAGCATAACTTTTTAGGTAAATTGTAAGCTGTCCTGTCTTTTGTTAGGTAAGAGCTATAGCCTCTTTCATAGTAATTGGGGCCAGTATCCTCAAACTGCTTCCATTGGTTGCATCCTCAAGTCCTTTCTTTAAGGTATTAATTGTCATAATTCATCATGACCTCACCATTCACCTAACAGAGTACTCCTAGCATATTATCATTATTACTACCATTTATTCAGTATCTACCCACATTAATTGCTTAAGGCCCCAACAGTCTTGTGAAATAGGTATTTTATTTTTTATTTTATTTTATTTTATTTTATTTTATTTTATTTTATTATTTTATTTTATTTTATTTTTTTATTTTTTTTGAAATAGGTATTTTAAAACCCACTTTATAGATTAGGAAGCTTGGAGAAGTTAAGTGATTCACCTAAGTTCACCTAGTGATTGTTGGAGATTTGAAACTGTATTTCTGAAACTACAAGTCCTTTCCTCTTGACCACAGCAACTGTGCTGTATACTATCACCTGAGGCTTTTCTACCAACTTCAAACTAAGCTGAAACATTTTGCTGTCCCAGTTTTGCCTGTGTTCCTTCTCCTGTTGCTGCTGTGGGTTGGTTGAGGGCAGGGTGTTGAGGGGCAGTGGAGAAAGCGAAAGAGCCCTTGCAAGAGTGCACAGAAAGAACTCTTTCCCAGAGTTGGCGGCCGATCTCTTGTATGAGGGCGGATAGCCTCAAACTTCATATTTTTCCACTGGCCCCTTTTCTCTATCCCTGGCCTCTTTGCTCCTCCACAGTCTAAGGAAGGCAGTAGAGCCTGCAAGAACGTTCTAGTTCATAGATTTTGCTGCAGGAAGATCTTGTCTCTTTCCACGCGACTATCTGGGAAAATTTCCAGGAATCTATTTGCTGAGCAGAGCTTCAGGAGGCACAAGTATTCACCTATTTGATTCAGTATCAAAATCTTATCTCTCCTAGGCCACTGGTTCTCAGCCTTTGGTTTTTAATTTAGGCTGAATTTTTAAGATAAGTGTCATGACTAAAAAAAGCAAGGGACAAGCAGACAGGCTCTAAAAAAGAAAAAGTAATTTTATATTTGTTTATACTGATGATTTTAGAATTTTAAACTATACATGTTCTTTTATCCCCTTCGTAAAAATCTTAGAAAATTCTGACACAGAGAAGTTGTTAACCTGCCTCTTTTTTCCTCTATCACCCGGCTTCAGGGCAGTACCACTGGTCTCAAATTACATAAACATGTTTTGGAGAGCGCAGGCACCTACATATTTAACTTGACAGGAGGTGAGGAATAAGAAGTATGCTCCCAAGCACACATATTCTGTTCTGAAATGAACTGTTCTTCCCCTCCTCTCATCCCATTTGAAGGGCTCCTTGTCTGTAGAGATCTTCCTGACATGCTCTAGTTAGGGTGTGTGTGTTTGTGTTTAAGATGTTATTTTTAAGTAATCTCCACATCCAGGGTGGGGTTTGAACTCACAACCCCAAGATCAAGGGTTGCATGCTCCACTAACTGAGTCAGCCAGATGCTCCAAGTGAGCATTTTTTTCATGGATCCATTACTAGTAACTCTTCCTTTTAGATCAGAGATGCTCAACTTTGTCTACACATGGGAATCAATGTGCTTCAATCAGCTTAAAATATTGATGCCTGGGATCTATCTACAGAGATCTTGATTTAATTAGTCTGGGGTCAATTGTGGGTATCAGGCTTAATGGAGCTCCCCAGTAATTCTAATATGCCTCAAAGGTTGAGAACCACTGTATAGATTATTTTTCTTCTTCTTCTTCCTCCTCTTCCTCCTCTTCTTCCTCCTTCCTTTCCTCCTCCTCCTCCTCCTCCTCCTCCTTCTTCTTCTTCCTCCTCCTCCTCCTCCTCCTTCTCCTTCTCCTTCTTCGTCTTCTTTTGAGAGAAAGAACTCATGCACAGGGCAGAGGGAGAGAATCCTAAGCAGGTTCCATGCTCAGCATAGAGCCTTATGTGGGGCTTGATCCCTAGACCCTATGATCATGACCTGAGCCAAAAGCAAGAGTCGGATACTTACCTGACTGAGCCACCCAGCCGCCCCTAGATTTTTATTTCTGCAGAAATTTGTTGTGTCTGAGGTAACTGGTCCTATGATTGACATGTAGTAGGCTCTCAGTGTTTGAAGAAGAAATAAATAGTGCATTAGAGAGTGGGAAGAGTTCACTTTGCCTCTGCATTCTTCTTGCCCAGCCTCCAAATGCAGAGAAAACATTCCCCGTTAGCATTGTCTTCTGAGATAATTCATTCCTAACAGTGTCCTAAGTGAAAAGCTATGGTACGATCCCATGGATTTCAACCCCAAGCACAATATGGAGAGATTTCTTACCCATAGACTCGTACCTTTGAACCACAAAGTGTTTTGTTTTCAAAGTTGATGGCTCTTGCAGAGGTGGAGTACATAGGCCAACAATGCTTCTTGATTGATTCAGGGCAAGTTGGCTTCTCAAGCTTCCTTGTAATGAGGAACTTCATGTCTCACTGGGTCACTGTCTGAGAATCTGGAGTTATAAATGCTGGCTGTGAGTAGTTTTATTCTGGCCCATACAGACCTAGGCTATGATTGCTAATGTGCCCAGATGCAAAATCTATCACTTTTGTAAGAAGTTAATGTGGTTACCTAGGTGAATGAGGACATAATCCCAGATTACATAATTCCTGGGGTTTTGAACTGAAGTTATTACCCACTGGATCTCTAGCCCTAAAGTTAATCTTGGGCCTTAGTAAGTGATGATACTCTTAACTAGACAACTTGGCATATTTATGGTAATTCCAGGGAATCCTGTGTTCTCTTGGTGGGCCTTGACTAAGATATCAGAGTTGCTTTCCATCTAGATATCAAAGGGATTTATAAATTCTGGAATGTATGATTAATTATTGTGCTTCCCTGTGTATCGGAATGCGTAGTTGGTCCTGGATTAGAAATTAAAAATGAAAGGAATGGGGGATCCCTGGGTGGCTCAGCGGTTTAGTGCCTGCCTTTGGCCCAGGGCGTGATCCTGGAGTCCCGGGATCGAGTCCCACGTTGGGCTCCCGGCATGGAGCCTGCTTCTCCCTCCTCCTGTGTCTCTGCCTCTCTCTCTCTCTCTCTCTCTCTATGTCTATCATAAATAAATAAATAAATAAATAAATACATAAATAAATAAATCTTTAAAAAAAAAAAGGGAGTAGGATGATTTGCTACTATAAGTTAGTGACAGAAAAATGGATGCCTCTGCGAGTAATGCTGAAGGAAAAGAGAAAATGAGGAGTCTTTATACAAATGAGGAAAGGAGAAAAATCAAAGAAAGAAATGAGTTTGGAAACATCTGGCCTTGTGTCCTGGTATTCTCTTCCTATCCCTGTTTCAAGACTAGAGGGTCCTGTTGGGTAAGGAGAGATGACAGTTCAAGTAACCAAGTTAAAGTCCTTCTAATTGCCTGTGAGGCCTTGTAGAATTCCTCCTACTTCCAACTCAGCTCTTTCTTTTGCTCATTTTGCTCTTGCCATGCTGGCCTTTGCCCTCCATTGAGCAAGCCCACCACTCTTGACTTTGCATTGGCTGTTCTGCTTGTCTGGGATGTTCTTCCACCATATATCTGATGGTCAACTCCCTTTGCTCCTTCAAGTCTTTGCTATATTGCCACTTTCTCATAAAGGCCTACTTAAAATTGCAGATTCTACCCTCTTTCCCCTCAGATTTCCCCAGATTCTACTTTCCCCTCAGCCCCCACTTTACACATCTCTTCATCTTTCTTTCCCTGGCACTGTCACTTTCTAATATGCTATGTAATTTGTTAAATTTGTGTTGCCTATTTTCCCCAATCCATCACCACCCCAAGGGCAGGGTCTTTATTTGTTCCTTTCTATACCTAGCAAAAGTACCTGGCACAGAGTAGGCCCTCAATACATACTGTTAAATGAAATGATTCAATATTCATTGTAGTTCTTTGGCTTGGAAATTAGTTCTACAGACTCAAAGGTTTTGGGCCATTGCTGTTTCTCCTTCTAGGTTTGTCCGACTGTATTTAATTGATTTGTTGGGACTGTTGTCATCATTTTTCTTTCTTTTACCAAAGGCTTTTGTGGAAGGGGGTAGCTGAATCAGACCAACTACTCAGAAAATCCAGAGGCTGTGGGAGTCCCTTGAAGAAGATAGGCCACTGTTAGGAGAAGAGTGGTCCATAGTAGGGGTGGTTTCTTCCATCCCTACAAAGGTTATAGGGATGCTTTCTTGGATGCAAGTTCTCATGAGAGTCCTTCTCAAAAACATGGCCCTTGAGAGCTTTCTGATTTCTAAAGAAGTGAATGGCTCATCCTTTGAAGTAGGGAATTTCAAGGTCCCGCTCAGCTTAGTTAACTGAGCAGTGGTGTTAGCAGTCAGGTCCTGCCTGATGCCTGGCCAAACCGAAGAGGGTCACTTGAACTACTCATTGGGGCTTGTGCTACTAAATTGCTGTTTTTGTTCTTGCCTTCTCCATCCTCACTATGATAAAATGTGAGAAGCAGTCAGGTTGGGCTTGCCAGCATTTGCAGGGCCTACTGAAAAGGACTTATCTTCAAAAGCATAGGGACTTATCTTCAGAAACATATTTTCCTTCTTTCACCTGCCATCTTGCCTTTGCCAATTATTTATTCTTTCTTTTCTCACTCTTCTAGATGTATACACTTTTCAGAAACTGTCCCTGTCTTGGAGAATTTTCTGCATGAGGTTAAAGTAGCAGCTATCCTGTCATTTTCTATACATAAAATTTTACTAACTTCAGCCATCTGCAATGGGGTTTGGAGACTGGGAAGGGTAAGAAGCAGGAAGAGAACACCTGTGATCAAAGATCTAACTCAAAACCAAAGCACAAAAATCTGTGCCATTTGTTTTGTTAGACCAGTGCTATTCAGGAGAAGTAGCATGTGAACTGCATATGTAATTTTAAATGTTCAGTAGCCCCATTAAAAAAGTAAAAATGAACAGGTCAAATGAATTTTAATATCTTTTATTTAACTCTATGCATCTAAAATATTAATGTTTTAGCATGTAACCAATGTGAAATTAATGTTTCAACATGTAACCAATTTGTTTTTACATTACCCTTCTACATCTGATATTTTATATCTGCAGCATATTTCAGTTTGGACTGGCTATATATCATGTGCTTAACAGCCAATTGCAGCTCGTGGTTACTATATTGGACAGTGTACACAGAAAGCTCTTACCCACAGTCAGCTATATTACATGTTATTTTTATGATTGAAAATAGTTGATATCAAAAAAAATAGTTGATATCTTTCTGCCCTCCACTTTATAACCCAAGTCACCACAAAAAGGCTAAAACATAAACCATATTCAGTGTTCTCAGAAAAGGTAGGGAAATGTGAAGAGTAGGGAAGATTTCTGGTAAGCGTTGCTAAAATAATACATACTGGTGTTCTAGTACAAGGAACCTGAGAAGTATCCTAGATGGAAACCCCAGACTGCACTGTGAGGCCCTCTCCATTTCTAAAACTGGGAGCCTACTAAGGACCCGGAGGAGCCAGCAAATGTGGCTTTAGCTGGGTGTGTCCCTCCTCGTGTCCCTGAGATTGCTAACTTCCCCAGTTTGGCGAGTTTCCCTTCTGGTCCATGGGGCAGAGTTGCAGCTGGGGCCTTCAAGTGCTAAAGGCTCAGTAATGGCCGAGGCCCCAGCTGTGTTCCAGGGACATCAGGACAGTCTGGCTTGTCACCTTGGCAAGCTTTATGGATGGACTCTCTTGGAACTCACCACTCCAAGGACATTTGCTTGGGGGCAATGGTAGTAAAGGGCACGGGGTGGCTGTGTAAGCTGCAGTTCTCGGATTCCAGCCAGCAGAAAGGAAACCAACAAAAAGACATTAAAAACTGAAATGTCTAGATCAAACAGCCTCTTTGCCTTTTTCTCTGTTTTTGTTTCTTGTGCGTATGTAGGAAATTAGTCAGGAATGGGGAGGGGAGCTGTCTTATAACTAGTGTGTATTGATCTTGGGTAAAGCATTGAGCCCATTGCTGGCTGTTACCTAATTTTCTCTCTATTCCTTTTTCAGGCCGAGGAGTCTTGTAAATGTAATGGCTGGAAAAATCCCAACCCTTCTCCCACTCCCCCCAGAGCTGATCTGCAGCAAATAATCGTCAGTCTAACAGAATCCTGCCGGAGTTGTAGCCATGCCCTAGGTGAGTTCCTAAATCTTCAAGGGAACTTTAATGTTGCCTGAAAGTTCTAACTTGCTGAATTCTGTGTGTTAGCCAAACTTGCATGCTATTTACCTCTAAGCGAGGCAGTAACAAAAGAGTCTATTTAGTCTCATGAATTTACTTATGGGAGACAAGCCCTGCACTGTTTGCACTGACTCCTTATCCATCTCTTCCCCTTTTCCCTAAGAGCTGGCTTCGACTGGGGGATTGCCAGATAAGATGAAACAGGTCAACTGAGCTAGAATGAAGTGTAACACGTCCTGATTCATTCTGATGGGGGCCTGAGGGTCTTTCATCTCCAGGGTAGAAAGCTCAACCAACTGGTTCTTTGTCTAATTGTTACTACTATTATTATTATTTTATTTTCTGATTCCCTGAACTTTCTGGAAGTGCTACATTTTATCTTTATATTCTTTAGTTTCCTGCTTCTGGTAGCTCTTTCTTCATTGGGGTTGTGCTTGGTGAATGTTTACTTGTGTTTTCCCTTTCAACCTTCTTATCTCTATCCCTGCAAGATAATCATTGTCAGTTTGGCAAGATAGACTGCCAGAGTTACTCAATGGGACTGTGCTAATATGTTCTTGTCCTGATACAAGTTTTAAGATAAAATTTTTAAAATTGTCTTTGGTTAGAGTAGATAAAAGTTAACGGGTAGCTTTCCCTAGATATTAAAATTCTAGTTCATACAGGATCATCTTGGCATATTATACTTACTTTTCCACCTTTAGTTATCTAGTCTCCTATAGAACATCTCTGTCCTGTTTACTGTCCAGTATTGCTCCATGTAGAACATTCTCAATGAAGTGGCTTTTCCCCCTCACCCTTTCTAAGTCGGTGCCTTCTTTTGACATCATCTCTCAATCTTCCTGGTGATATCAAATGATACAGCATCAGCCTTCAAGGTAGCATGGTGTCAGGCCAAGTCTGAATTAATTTTATTTTGTACTCAGCTGGAGAGTATTTCAATACTTATAGAGCAAAAAAGTAGATAATGTGATCTTCCCTGGAAGTTACTGCACTAGACTTTCTGAGAAAGGAAATCGAGAACCGTGATCTCTCAAAAGAAATAAACACACTAATAATTACATCGTTGTATAAATGGTGTCTAAAATAGTGTAAGTTTGATGTTTGAAACAGCCGTGCAAAGGAAGGATTCCAGCAGTCACAGAATACCTTTGCTTATAACTTACCTTTTTCACCATTGATCCTTGAGTGACTGCCCTTTAGAATTTGCCTCAGGAAATATGATGCAATAAAAAACTGGCTCAGAAACTTCTTAACCACTGGGCTTGAACTGTATTTGGTATTGATTGGGAAATCCAATTATCTTACATCAATTAACATTTAAAAACAGAAGTCTTCTTTCTTAGTTGAACAGATTGTCTCCATTCTGAGCATGTAAACACACATGAATGCCCAAAGGCAGAAATGGCCTTTTGGAAAGAAAAGCCAACTTTGTTCCCTTTTATATTTCTTAACAAGCTTTGAAAACAAATACCCTTATTGGATGATACATAATCAAGAATGGGAAAAAAAAGTACATATCCTTTGACCTGGCAAATCCATGCCAGAAATTTAACCTACCTATAAATTAAGATGTGCCCTTAAATTAAACTATAAAGTTATTATAGCCATATCAATGATATTAAAAAAACTGGAAACAACCTAAATATCCCACTGTTAGGAGATAATTGCTTGAATTATGAAAATCTATATTAAAAATTCAATATGGCTATTAAGATGATATATTTTCCAATATGGAAAGACATTCTTAACATTATTAATGAAAAAAAGCAAGTCATAAAGCAATTTAATTGGAGGTTTTGTAATTTAGGACTAAATTAAGGATCCACCAGGCCAAATTCAAATCTTGGCTCTGCAACCAGTCACTGTGAGTTGGGACATGCTATTTCATCTGGAGCTCCACTTTCTTAGCTCTGAATCGAAGTTAATAGTAGTATTTATCTCATAGAATTGTTGTGAGGATTCAATGAGATAAAACACAGTACCTGGCAAATTATTATGCATTACTGATGAAGTTTTGGAATACAAGTGAGGTCCAGAGCTGATGACAAAGAAAGGATTCTTGAGACATCTTTGGTGCAAAATGGTGGTTTTAGTAAAGTACAGGGACAAGCACCCACGGGCAGGAAGAGCTGTTGCTCTGGGCCTGTGAGTAGTGGCTGATTATATATACCCAGGAGTTGGGGGAGGTAAGCAAAAGGGAGATTTTCATATGCTAAGGAGGACATACAAGGTACTGGAGGCCTTGCTTTTCCCTATAACAAGGCATTAACATTAAGACAACTGGAAGCTTCCTGAAGAATGTCACAGGCATCCCACTCTGGGTAGGGGTTGTTTGTGGGTTATCAGCTATGCTTTGTCCTCAGCTAGCCCTGCTCCTTCATCATTACTACTAGCTCTTGTTGTTAGTAGTAGTATTACCAGGCTACTAGAGTTCTTTCACTTCAACCAACAGATATGAATTCTGCTCAAATAAGAAAACTGTTTTAAAAGGATACTGGTAGTACCCAGAAGCTGAAAACAAAGGGAAACCCAGTTTTCAGTGTAGTCCATGGAACCTTAGCTGCAAAAATTTGTAAGCCTTCTGTCCAGGACACTCAACACTGGATGATTCAGCTCCACCTGCCCCTGTCCCTGTGAGTATTGACTTAGAAGGATTTACATCCCTAGAGGATGGAGTCTGATTGGTGTAGCATATGTGATGTGCTGAGCCCTCAGTTGCACCCTTAGAGACCTGCATGGAAGGCGGTCTTTCCCATGCAGGCATGCGGGCTTAAGAACAGCATCATAAGTATAATCTCATTTATCAGTTGAGAAAATATTACATTTTAATAGGTACTAACAGGAATGGATCTGGAAGGATTATGTTGAGTTATTCACAATGCTTTTCTCAGGGTATGGAGGTTTGTAGGCGTTTTAAAAATATTTCCCCCCACTTCCTTCCTTTCTCCCCCCTCTTTCCCCTCTATCTCTCTTCAGTCTGCTTTCTTAAAATTGAAATGTCTGTACACTTTCAAGTGCTCTTGGAATTATTGTCGGAATGCCATAGTTTATTTCTTGGTTTTATCATCAGGGCTCTAGAAAACCTTTTTCAGAGGTTATGCTTCCTCTCCTCTACATCCCTCCACTTAAAAAAAAACTTTTGTTATGGAAAAGCTCATGCATATATAAAGGTAGAAAGAATAGCTTAATAGGTGCATTGTACTTACCACCCAGCTTGAATAATTATTAAAATTTGCCAATTTTTGGAGTGCCTGGGTGACTCAGGTGGTTAAGCATCCGACTCTTGATTTTGAATCAGATCAAGATCTCAGGGTCTTGGGACAGAGCCCTAAGTTAGGCACTGTGTCAGGCTGTGTGCTCAGCAGGGAGTCTGCTTCAGGATTTTCTTTCTTCCTCTACCCCTAGCCCAACATCCCTGCTTGTTCACTTGCACGCACTCTCACAAACAAACAAATCTTTAAATTAAGATTTGTCAATTTCCTTCCCCTCATTTTTTCTTGTCCAGAGTATTTAAATCAAGTTCCACACATATTTCCTATTTGTGCATATTACTTCTTTAAATATTACCAATGAAGTAGAGATATTAGGGCATATGGAATTTGTTAGTCATCACACAGGCCTGAATTCTCAAATGCATTTGAATTTGTGTACACTGTCCTGATTCTACAGTCACTATGCTGAGTATGGTGGATTTAGTTCCTAGAGATCATGCGCATGTGTCAATTTGTAACATTCCTGTACTTATAAATAAATAACCTCCAGGCTTCCCAATTGAGATGATATCTGTTCTGTTGCTTTGCTGTTGGGTACCCTTTCTTTGGTGCAGCCATACATTTTCTCTTGACAGTGAGCTCTGGTTTCATGTGGTCTCCTGACACTTACTTCTTTCCAGGTATCCTTGGCCTGCCATCATTGGATGCTCTTCTGTGTTTCCTGGGTATAAAACATTCAATTGGGAATTAGGGAACAAGAATTCTAGGCCTGGGTCAGCAGTTTACCAGTCCCGTAAATGCTTTGCAGTTCAGTATCTTCATCCATGTTATAGCCACTTGCTACATGAGCTAATGAACACTTGAAATATAGCTACTCCAAATTAAGATGAGCTTTAAGTATAAAATACATGCCAGATTCTGAAAGCTTAGTATAAAGAAAAAGTGAGCTATCTCATGAATATTGATATGTTGAAATGACATTTTAGGAATATTGGGTTGATAAAATATATAATTAAAATTAATTTCACCTGTTTCATTTTCAGTGTTGCTAGTTATAAACTTATACATATGGCTCAAATTATATTTCCTTTGGATAGTGCTGTCTGAGAACTTTCTAGTCCATTTTCTGAAATTGTTATTTGGGATTGTTACAATCAAGTTCATTTTACAAAAATTTAAAAGGGGGTACTAACAAAACACTTCAGTAGCCCAAACATTTCTTCTTATTTTAGTATTAATAAAAATTCCTTATCTTGGGACTACTTATTTAAATAGCAATCTGCTTCTATGATCAGGAAGGAGGAAATAAAGCATTGTGATCAAACACAATTGAAACTTTTGTTGTCATTTTGGATTCCATTGTTCTGAACTGTGCCAGGACGTACTGATTATTACATTTGACTAGTGATAGTTTTTTGCAGTTGTGTGTGGGAGGTTTTTGGTTATTTTTCAGTGCCTTCGCTTTTTTCTGATAAACATACACACATCCATACATCACACAGACACACTCATCTTTAAGCATCACAGTGGTAGAAATTGACAGCTTTTTGTTTTCTACTATGGTTACCTCTGCTTACCTGCTTATTTACAGTAGAAACTTTCTAAAGAAAGTAAAGACTAACATTGACCAGTTATGCTAGAGCTTACTTTCTTGAATAGAAGGAAGTATGAAGTTTTTCTCATGGACTATTTCAAACATTGAAATCATAGGTAAATCATTTGACCCAAATCATTTTCTTTAGCCTTACCACATTTGCATAGACCTCCACCACTTAATCACCCCAGTTCCAATTTACATATGTGTTGTGCAGATTCTAAATGATATAAATAGGGTGCCCAGCACCCTGATACAGTTTTGTGAATCAAGTCAGCATATTTTTTTTTGGCTGAGTGTCTTCTGTTTCTGTTTTTTTTTTTTTTTAAGATTTTTTTTTTTAAGATTTTATTTATTTATTCATAGAGACAGAGAGAGAGAGAGGCAGAGACACAGGCAGAGAGAGAAGCCGGCATCATACAGAGAGCCTGACGTGGGACTCGATCCAGGTTCTCCAGGATCATGCCCTGGGCTGCAGGCTGCGCTAAACCACTGCCACCGGGGCTGCCCCTAAGATTTTATTTTTAAGTAATCTCTACACCCAACACAGGGCTTGAACCTACAACCCCAAGATCAAGAGTTGCATGCTCTACCAACTGAGCCACCCAGCTGTCCGTGTTTTTACTAACGCCATCTTTTACACATAGGTTTCAGAGTTGTTAGGAGCTGTGAGTCTGGTACAGCAGGAGTTAAGGGTATAGTTTGGTAATATATTTCCTGGTCACTTGTTATAAGTTACATTTCCCTACCTTCCTTGGGTCATGAATTTGATTTTCTCTCCATGTGCCTCTTCCCAGCTCTGCCTGAATTGAGGTTTCTTCTCTGTATTCTTCAGTTCTAGCTGCAGTAGCACCTGGAGTCCCCAGCTCCATCCCTGTGCACCTGGCTTCCCAAGAGAGTAGTGATCTAATCTGATCTAAACGTTCTCCTGTTTAACCCCTCTGAGCCTCCCACTACTCTCAGAACGAAATCCTGGTTTTGTAGAGCGTGAAGGATTGTTCTGGCCTCTGCCATCTGGTCCTTCCCCCAACCGTCTATGCTGCATTCTGGCCACCACGCCGCTCCATGTTCTTTGAATGTTCTTGACACTTTCTCCCACCCTTGCAGTAGATGCAGAGGCTCGCAGCACCCACAGTGCTTTTTCTTCATTCTCCTCCAGGGGAACCCTGCTCACCTCCCAGGTTTGACTTTTTAGAGCTTGGTAGAGAGAATAAAGGCTTTCTTGAGGCTTTACTGCAATGTTCCTTGCATAACTATAATCATTTATAATTATATATATACACTATATATAATAAATGGTTTTATAATATGTAATTATCT
The DNA here is from genome assembly GCF_011100685.1 of Canis lupus familiaris. NCBI lineage: Eukaryota > Metazoa > Chordata > Mammalia > Carnivora > Canidae > Canis > Canis lupus. The sequence continues at coordinate 23,737,242 of NC_049244.1, read as the reverse complement.
AATATATAATTTATAGTAATTTATTGTAGGTTTTCTGTAGTAGGCTAAGGTTAAGGACTGACTTTTTCTCTAATTCCTAATAGATTTAGTTCCTGGAGCATAACTGGGCTTTATTCCTTCATTGATAAACACTCACTGAATTCAGGAATAACTAAAAAGATGACTGGTTGCATTTATTTGCAGGGGAGCTTACATAGTTTATAATCTGTACCTGAACTATCCAGAACATTAGTCACTTATCACATGTGGCTGCTGAGCTCTTGAAACATGGCTAGCTTGAACTGAAATGCACTGCAATTGTAAAATGCCCACTGGTTTTGAAGACTTAGTATGACAAAAGAATGTAAAATATTGATAATTTTTTACATTGAGTACATATTGAAATGAAAAATCTGGTGTATGTCAGGTTAAATAAAATATGAATAAAATTAATTTCACCTGTTTTACCTTTCTAAAGGGGGCTAGTAGAGTACTTATATGTACATAGGTGGCTTATATTATATTTCTATTGGACTGAACTCATGTAAAGGGCTCTTAATCTTAAACTTCCCTTTTTTCTCCATCCAGAGCTGAGACTATAAAAGAGGAAACCATTTTTAAATGATAAACTTTTGCACATTAGTATATTAAAAAGGTTTCATTGAAGGAATTTGTTTTACCTCTTCTAGCTTTGACCTCAAATTCCCATGAGCAAAAAATGTATTTGAACAGCTTACAAATGCTACGGATGCTCTGCTGTTTGCTTTCTTTCCAGTCCAAAGGAGCAGAGACATGTTAGCTGCCCGCCCAGCTGCTGCCTGTTCACACTGCAGGGCATGTGAGGACTGGCAGGCTGTCCTCAAGAGAAGTGCAGGCCAGTAATACAGGGAGCCAGAGCTCAGAGAGGGTCACAGCCTATGGTGACAGTGTGCTTCCTGTTCCCAGCAAGGCAACAGCTGCACCGTGATCCTTGGCAGCGTGCGTTTGGCAGGTCTCTCTGTGGCACCCTGGGTATTTTGCGAGTCTGGCACAGCACTGGGAGGCGCCAAGGTACATCCTCCTGGAGAGATATAAAGAGAGTAAAACCTCCCCCAGTCTTCTGGCTCACACCTTCCCTCTGTTTCCCTCTGCTCTCTGTGCAGGGTGGATACTGGGGGAAGACCATGGCTGAGGAGAGTGAGCTTTTCCCACAAGTAAAGGCTTGGCCAGTTTTGAGTAATTATATTGATGCTTTGTACCATACTCTTGGAAGACTATTTGAAATGAAAGGGTCCTTTATATATGATTATTAAATTCTGGGTGGATGAAAATTTTTTTTTTTAAAAAAACCTTTTATTGGGAAATAGTATCAAATTTATAGAAAAGTCATAGGAATAGGAATAGTAACAAAGGACATCCCAAAGCAAAGTCCCATTTTGCTCAGATTTACCTGTTAATAGGATTATGCCCTATTTGCTTTGTTTTTTGCTCTCATATATCTACAAATGTACAGACTCTCTCTGTGTGTGTGTGTATAAGTCTGTGTGTAGTTGTATATATATATTTTTTTCTGGACCATATAAACATACGTTGCATAGACATGTTGGCCTTTCCCCCCCGAATACAATGTATATTTCCTAAAATTAGGGTATTCTTTTATATAACTTTAGTTCATTTACCAACTTAAGTAAGTTTCTGTGTTAATGTAATATTTTAATGTACTGTTTGTATTCTCCTTTTATCATTTGACCCAGAAATATCCTTTATAGCATATTTTCCTTCACATTAAGCAGCCAGTCTAGAATCACATGTGTAGTTAGTTGTCATGTGAAAGGAGAACACTTTGTCTACTCTACTAATACTCAACACTTCCAGGATATGTCTGGCACCAAATATGTGGGGTTTTACACACAAGCAGTTTTCCAGCTCTCTAGTGGACAGCTACAGGGTGTCTTGCAAATTTTAACTCAGTTTTCACACTAACTGCCTGTAGTTAGTGCAGACCCCACAGGGTGAGGGCTCAGTCCCCTTCCTTCCCCTTACTTCAGGTGCCAATCGCAAGCCCGTGTTTTACCTGTGCTTCTGACCCGCTGGCTAGAGATGGGAGATTCTCATGACCTCTTCCTGGGGTTGGATAATTTTCTGGAGCAGCTCACAGAACTTAGGAAAACAGTTTTTTATTTGATTACTGGTTTATCATAAAAGGATACGGGGTCAGGAATAGCCAGTCACTCAGAGCAAGGCAGGGGGAAAGGAGCACGGAGTTCTAAGTATGCCACTCTCCGAGCACCTTCCTGTGCATGCCAAGCTGGAAGCTCTCAAAACCCCTTCATTTTTTTTTTTTTTTAAGATTTTATTTATTTATTCATGAGAGACACAGACTGAGAGACAGAGACATAGGCAGAGGGAGAAGCAGGCTCCCTGCAAGGAGCCTGATGTGGGACTCTATCCCAGGACCCTGGGATCACCACCTGAGCAGAAAGGCAGACACAGACACCCAACCACTGAGCCACCCAGGCACCTCTCTTCAGACCCTTTCAGTTAGGGTTTAACGGTGACCACATTATGTAGGCATGATTGATTACATCTTTGGCTATTAGTGATTAATTCAGCTTCCAGATGACTTCCTCCTCCCACCACAGGTAGAAGAAAAGGGGCTGAAAGTTCCAACCCTTAGGCAAACAGTCCCCATCCTTTAGGGACTTTTAAAGGTCATTAACATAAGCTGTGATGTGGTTGCAAGGGACTTGTTATGAAAAACAAAAGACACTTCCTTCACATTATTGCACTCATTACTTATGACATTCCAAGGGTTTTAGAGAAGCCCAGTGCCAGGGGGAAAAAAAAAGAAGCACTATATCAGGAACAAAGAGCAAATATATATTTCTTATTATAAGTTATTATAAGTTACAATATCACAGCAATATCAATATTTCTATTGATCTGGAACAGCTCCTCAGCTTTTTTTTTCTGGGTTTTTTTGAGGGGGGAGCGGTGGGTCTTTTATGACATTGACATTTTGGTGGAAGAATGTTTTAAATTTTAAAAACAAACCTGTTAAAGAGCCTAGGAGAAAATACATTTTTGTCATCTCTTGTGTATGAAGGGAAGACCTTTGCAAGCCAGACCTTAAAGAAATGCCAGACCTAGATTTGACTTTATGAAAAATTTAAAATTCCTTTAGAACCCACCCAAAACCCAACAAAATCCAGAAGCATTTACAAAGAAGATGAGAGACACAAAGCTCTTTCAAGGCAGTAAGAAAAAGACTACCATCCCAAAAGAGGAGCAAAGGATCTGAATAAGTAGTTGCACAAAAGAACCAATACAGATGGCCAGTGAGTGACCTTGCATGGCCAAGGACATGCAAATCAAAATTGCTGGGGACTCATTAATTTTCAAGATTTACTTAATTACTGAGAAAGATTCCTCACTATAGGCAAGAGTGGGCACATTCTTTCACACAGTTGATAGAGTGTACATTGATGGGCGAAGGTAAACTAGGGAGCATATACAAAAGCTTTATTTATTTAAATGATTTTATTTTTAAATAATCTCCACACCCAACCTGGGGCTCAAACTCATAACCCTGAGATCAAGAGTTGCACTCTCTACCAACCAAGCCAGCCAGGCACCCCTACGAAAGCTTTAAAGGGCAATGATTCAGTGTTATGAGTTCTATGGCAGATTAACTGCTGCAGATTTGTGCATTGTAGTTTACAGATTTTTAATTTAATTAAATTTTTAAAAAAGATTTTGCTTATTTATTCGTGAGAGACACAGAGAGGGGCAGAGATACAGGCAGACAGAGAAGCAGGCTTCATGCAAGGAGCCCGATGTGGGACTCCATCCGGGGACTCCGGGATTATACCCTGGGCTGAAGGCGGTGCTTAACTGCTGAACCACCCAGGTGTCCCAGGTTTTTAATTTTATTTTTTAGTTTTTAGTAATGTGCTTTCAAATTACACGATAGGGGCATATCTCTATAGGTATATGTTAGATGTCTAACAAGTTTTAGATAATTGAAGGTAATCTATTGGCATCAAAAAAGACTTCTTTAGAAAAGACTAAAAGGAGGGTTTCTTTCCATTATGAGTGACCCTTTTTAATTAAAAATGAATTATCAGTACAATAAATAGTTTGGCTTTGTAGTTAGAATGAAGTACACCTGGATGTTTGCATGGGTTAGGATGTTTGCACTGTGGGTTCCTGAGTAAGTCCTTTCCAGTTTTGGCCAATAGCTCCAAAGAGTCAGTCTTTGGATTTGGTGGAGATGGGGTTGTTTGAAGAAAGTGATGTTTTAGGAAGAGTACCCTGTACTCAGAGAAAACGGTCTGGGGCTCTTTTGGTACTCTGGGCTTGAGAGCTCAGTCACCACATGGAGAAGTGGTGATTCTGAGAGACAGTGAGGAAGCTCACCTGAATCTGGTGACTGGGAAGATGAAGGAGGTAAAGGACAATGAAGGAATGAATGACAGGCTTCTTGTCACACATGGGGCTGGCTGGGAGGAATTGCCATCTTGAGGAGGGCCTGAGGATTTTGACCCTAGGGTCAAGGTTGTCTTGATGGTATACACTGATGTTGTTGGGATGGGGAGGCACTAAGGTACAGTTAGTTGGTAGGGTGGATCTGATGAGAGAGAGAGCTGACAGCTAGATGGAGAGACTAGAAAAGGACTCTTGGTCAGAAGGGGCCCATAGTTGGAGAATCTGAGAACATGACAGGTCCAAACAACTAAGTATTTGTACAGTGTAGATATAACATGCTTGTCTAGCTTTCTCATCCAGGGAAGCTTCTCTTTCCTAGCAACTTGTATAGACCTTCTACTTTCCCTTCTCAAGCTGATGGTCCACCCTTCTACTGTCATCTGTCTTCACCCACCCCATCATTTATTCTAGGAAGCTTAACCTTTTTCATATAGTATTATCCTTCTGCCTCAGTATACCCCCTTTCACTCCAGACCCACTTTTCCTTTAGTGTCAGAAGAAGAGATACTGATGCTGTTGTGCTGCAAAGTTAGCCCCATTTGTCCAGCACAGCTGAATTTCCCTCCCTCCTTCTGAGAAACGTGCTGTTCCATTCATCCTCCCTCCTGAGTCCTGTGTGCTTTAGCTTACACACACACAGCTTTGAGGAGAGGTCACAGATTTCATTATGCACAGGATCAGAAGGAAATGAACTTCCTCAGGTCTCACTTCTTAAGCATATTGATGTTTTTATCTGGTCTGTTCTTCAGAATATGCTGGGAGATGTTCCCAAACAGTGGTTTTCAAACTGTAGAGCCCCCTCACACGGGGAGGAGATGCCCCCCAACCTCGCCTTCTGAAAAATAGGCACTTCCACTTCTGTTTCAATCAGAACAGCTCTAATTCTGATTAAGAATTCATTTGGGTTAAGCGTTTTGTAACTTAAAGAAAATGAACCATTGGTTTAAAAAATAAATCATAGCTTGTACTTCCATGAGGTAAACCCACTTAATGTTAGCACCTTAGTTACACTGTTTTATATTGTAGAGAATCTGAAGGAATTGATGTAAACTGACTGCTTTCATAGCTTATCACTGAAAAGCAATTAAACATTACAAGGTAAAAATAGTCTTCAATAAAATTATTTCTGTAAATAACTGACATAAAAAATTTTGACCTAGTTGTCTCCAGAATGAGGCCTATGTCCCAAAGGCTTCAGACTGACCTCAAGGAAAATTTTTTAAGTAAAAAAAAAAAAAAAAAAAAAAAAAAGATGACCTGGCAAACAGTCTGCCTAAAAGGAAGTCTAATTTTGGACATCTTTTAGAAAATGATGAAGTCATATATTGTATAACCAATAGAAAGTAATAGATTTGCATGTTAATTTTTTATTTACACACATGTATATATGTGTAATTTTTCCATGATATGTTACTTATGTTCTGAGTTTAGTCAGTTACTCTCTTTTTGGTAATGTTGATGTTTTCAAGTTTAGATGTATGTACTAGATTTATTCCACAATTTCTAAGGTAGACAGATCACCAAATTTCCTTCCTCTTCTCTTACCCCTAAAAATGCTTTATGGGGTTCCCGTGCATGCACACACATGCACACACACACACACACACACAGGTCTAGATATGTGCACATCACACTCATCACTAGTGGCCTGTGACGTTGGGCCCATCACTCTGTTTTTCTTTTTCTCTGCATAAGAAAGGAATGAAAAGTGAGTGGCTGCTGCCCCTCTAATTATGAGTTCTTTAATCTGGCTTCCTCATGTACACTTACAAGTCCCAATCTCTTGGTATTTAATCCTCTTGACTCTCTGAAAATGCTTCTTATCGGATATTTTAGTTTGAGCTCCCTCAGAAGCAGAGTCCAAGACAAGGATTTGAGTGCAAGTAGTTTATTTGGCATGAAGCGAGGGGAGTAGGAAAGCTAAATGAGGAGGAAAAAGTGGCCAATAAAGGGTGAATTACTGAGCCGGCTTCCCACCTTAGGCAACTGCTACTTAATTTTGTGGGGGAAATTTTGGGAGTCAGTTTTTCAACCTGAGGGATGAGAGATCTAGGGTATTTATTTTTAGGCTAATGTCTTAGTATTGGGTTGAAGGCTGCTGCTGAGTGGCAGGTAGGTGGCAGAGCAGATTACAGTGACAGAAAAAGCCCTTAGGTAGAGAAACAGAGCTGTTGGTAGTTGGATGCTAGGAGGTATGCCCTGAAGTGGGAAAGAAAGGGGATATGGGAAGGTACCAGCAGCATTCTCTGTCCCAGTCTCCTGATTGAGCTTCATGGTTTATTTAAAAATTTTAAAGATTATTTATTTGAGAGAGCATGCACAAGCTGAGGACAGGGGCAGAGGGGGAGGGAGAGATTGAGGACAAGCAGACTCCTCACTGAGTGTGGGGGCCTTATGTGGGGCTCTACCTCAGGACCCCGAGATCATGATCTGAGCCAACACCAGGAGTCTGACGCTTAACACTTAACCGTCTAAGCCACCTGGGTGCCCCAGGCTTCATAGTTTAATGACAAGAGCACCATGGTCTCTGGAGTAGACTGACCCATGCCTGACACCTAACAAGTATTCCTGAATAATCTTTAGTTTTATCTCCTTTTAAGAAGGCAAACGAAAGCCCACTACTCTTCTACATAGTTTAGTCTTTAACTTCTGTGTTTCAGCATTTTGAAGCCAGCACACCAAGAGCTATATCCAATAAGTTTCCCCTTGAAGTGTTATGTGATAAACATAGTGATAAGTACTGGAGATGCAGAGGTAAGAGACATGATCCTGACCCAGAGGAGTTCCTGAGCTAGGGACTGATTATTGAGTGGCTGATCCAGAAAACTCTTTTCAAGTGAGAAAAGAAGTGAATCAGCTGATCAACAAAAAGTGTGCTTGTGGGTGCTGTGGAATTTGGTTCAAGTGTTCTTCCCATTTGGAACCTGGCCCTGCATTGTTCACTAAGTTTGGATAAAACAGCATCTATTCTCTAAGCCTCAGTTTCCTCAGTTGTCAGATGGGATCGCTAATGCCTACTCATGGGATTATTTGAGGATTAAATGCAATAACCTTAATAAGTGGACTGGATCTGTGTAGAAGAGAGGACAGGGGCCTGGGAGGGAAGGTTGATGGTGAGGTCACTTACTATCGATCTTATAGAACTAAGTCAGAAAAATGGGTTTGTGGGCTTGATCATGGAAGGCTTTGAATCTCAAACTCAAATAGGCCTTGGGATTCTGGTACAAGGAGAGGCTGAAGGAATGTCAGTCTTCACACTAATATGATAATCTTGGCTCACAGCTTTCACAGCCATGGTGGAGACCAGCCATATTCTTATGTGGAAACACAGGAATTAAACACTGTCAAAAAGCAGAAAGAGACCCATAAGTACAAAATGATGGTTGCCAGAGGAGTGGAGGTGGGTGGATGGGCAAAGTGGGTGAAGGGGGTAAGGGGAAGTCCAGGTTTCTAGTTAGGGAATGAATAGGTCATGGGGATAAAAAGTATAGCACAGAGATTATAACCAATGTTATTGTGATAACGTTGTGTGGTGATGGCAGCTCCATGGTGGTGAGCACAGCATAATGTATGTATAGACTTGTCAAATCACCATATTGTACATTGGGAATTAATGTAATGTTGTATGTTGACTATACTTCAATTAAAAGAATTTAGGGACACCTGGGTGGCTCAGCGGTTGAGCGTCTGCCTTCAGCTCAGGGCATGATCCCAGAGTCCTGGGATCGAGTTCCCCATTGGGCTCCCTGTATGGAGCCTGCTTCTCCCTCTGCCTGTGTCTCTGCCTCTCTCTCTGTCTCTCATGAATAAATAAATAAAATCTTAAAAAAAAAAAAGGAATTTAATACTATGATGACCAACAAGTGGTGCCAACACTGGATCTTAAACAATCCATTATCAGGATGCATTAGCCACTGGCCTATTTTTGGTCTTGAAAGGGGAGGCTAAGGCTCAGCAAGGTGACAGTCTTTTTTTTTTTTTTTTTTTTTTAAGATTTTATTTATTTACTCATGAGAGATAGAGAGAGAGGCAGAGACATAGGCAGAGGGAGAAGTAGGCTCCTTGTAGGAGCCTGATATGCGACTTGATCCTAGGACCCCAGGATCACACCCTGAGCCAGAGGCAGATGCTCAACCACTGAACCACCCAGGTGCCCCAAGGTGTCAGTCTTTTAATTATAAGTCGACTTTGTGAGAAGATGTAGATCTTAGAAGAGTTCAGATATTTCCTCTGTCTACAATGTAATCTAATGGACTGGTGTCCCAGAAGGTTTGGAGAGAGACCCTTTTCTATTTTAAAATTGAGAACATTTGCAGTTTCCAACTGATGTGTCACCTATGTTCCTTTGATCTTTGTCTTCAGCTGCTCATGTCTCCCACCTGGAAAATGTGTCAGAGGAAGAAATGAACAGACTCCTGGGAATAGTGTTGGATGTGGAATATCTCTTTACCTGCGTCCACAAGGAAGAAGATGCAGATACCAAACAAGTTTATTTCTATCTATTTAAGGTGAGGTTTTACCATTATAAAAAGGTGTTTCTTCTTTCTCTCATTGTTCAAATGTGCTCAGTTTCTGCACACCAGGTCATGGGTGGGAATGATATGTTTGCCTTCAGGGTTTATGGAAGCATGCATTTTTTCATGAGGGATTCTCTAAAATGACCCACCATGTGTTGAACACATCACTCTCCTTGAAAGCCTTCATATTTGTATGCAGATTTGAATATCTTTATTTGCTTATGCTTATAGATTTCTTTCCATCCACCCATCCATTCATCCATCCAAGTATGTATTGCACACCTGCTCTGTGCATGGCACTCATGTAGGCATGAGGGATAGAGCAGTGGGCAAACAAAGTCCTTGCCCTCATGGAGTTGACATTTCAGTAGAAGAGGCAGACAATCAACCCATAAATAATATATTTGCAGGTGGTGATAAGTGCTGTGAAGAGAAACAAAGTAGGGTAAGTGGAATCAGAATGGCAGGGATGGTGGTGGGTGGGAGGACATAATAATAAGGAAGAGCAGTTAAGAAAGGCCTCTTTGAGAAGACCACAGTTGAGCAGAAACCTGAGTTGGGGGCCAGGATCCATTGCTGAAAATGGCTGAGGGAAGAGCTTTCCAGGCAACAGAAGGAACGCCATCTAGGCCTTGCCCTGACTGAGCTTGGTGTGATGAGGGAACAGCAAGGAGGCCTGTGTAATGGAGCCCGGTGAGCAAGGGGAGGGTGGAAGGAGATGTGGTTGGAGGGTGGCGCCAGGGCCTTTGACTCTCAGGCTTCAAGGGGAGGAATCAAGAATTTCCAAATTTGGGCATCTCACCACTGTCCTCTGTGTCTTGTTGACAGCAGCCCCCGATTTCTGCTGCCACTCCCTATAGCTTCTTCTTCATGGCTCTGCCTCAGCTCCACCTAGGTCACATCCACTCCCTTCCTACAGACATAGGTCTCCCCAGGCTCTGATTGCTGTCAGGCTGGACAGATGGGGGAGAGAAACTGGTGGTGGGAACAGACAGAAAGACTTCTGGTTGCCAAAAATACATTCTTAAAGGGGGCTGACAGAAGAAGTAATTAAAAAAAACAAAAACAGAGGGGCACTGTTGATTATGTTGTATTGTATAATATTTATAAGGTTCTTTAAAAAAGAAAACAAAACGCTCTACTCAGTTTATAGCTAGGAAAGGTTTGCCTCTTTAATAACCACTGTGCTTCATTTTATATGACAAGGATAGGAAAATTTTCCATTGAGTTCCCTCTTTTGCCTTTGACTGCTAGGGATCTCAGGCAAATTTTGTATCCCAGTTCCTGTAGCTGTTTTTTCCTTTTTTTTTTTTTTTTTAAGTCTGAATTTACCTGATACATAATTTTCCCTTCTTCCTATTTATTAGCTTTTATCTTTTTTTTTTTTTTTTTTTTTTTGGTGGGGGGAGTGGTTTGAGGATAGAGAGGAGACAGGTGTGGGAGTGAGAATTGTATTTTTAAGCTTTGGGGTCATGTGGGGATATTAGTTCTGATAAGATTAATGGGAGGTGGGGGAGAGGAGAAAGAGAGAGAATGAGAGGACAGGTGTGGGCAGAAAGAGAGGAACCCCTGAATTCCCCACTACCATTATCAGGCCCTGGGCTACTCCAGGTGACAACTTGTTGACATGGCCCTGAGGCCTGAGTCATCCAGATTGAACCCCCTGGCAGGTTCATGCTGTTTAGAGCTTCTTTGGAAAAAGATCTTAGTTGAAGAAAAACAGCGTCTGCATGACTGCAGCGATTATTTGTCTTGGAACCAAGCGCCCTGGCAGCCCCACCGCCCTGCTGGAAGTGAAGGTGGTGTCAAGGTTTCCATCCTGCCAGCCTCCTCTTGATTCCGTTTATAACTAACCAAATAGGCCAGACAGCATTGCTTGGCTTTGAAGTACGTTTTGTCTCTCCTTCTCATAACCTCCCTCATCTTTAACAGCGCAAATATATTTACTCATGGGAACAAAATCTAAAATATTCAGCAGTCTCCCCCAACTCCTCCCAGAGTTGTTCTTTGGGCAAATAGGTAATAAATCATCCATTCCTTGGCTTTTGTAAAGCAGTTCTTGTGTCTCATATGTCTCTATAATTAAATTAGAATGAAATATATTCTACATCTAAGTAACATTTAACAAATTTCAGGCTTCAATGTTGAAAATAAACCCAGTGGAAAGCTGCTTCCTAAAGCTCAGTGTATCCTAGAGCTTGTAAATGTGGCTCTGGAGCTCGACTCTCTGGGCTTTAGTCCTGGCGCCATCTCATGTGAAATGTGACTTTGGGCAAGTTGTCATCCCCCACTTTCCTTATCTATAAAATACAGACAGTAATAGAGCCTACATCTAAAGGTTGTTAGGAGTATTAAACAAGATAAGACTTATAAAGAACTATAAAGAGTGCCTGGTGAAAGTTAAGGATGCAAATGTTTGCTGCTACTATTAAATTTCTTTTATATGCCCACTCATCCCGGCTCCATCCTTTTGTAGATGGAGAAGTTGAGATTCAGCGTCTCCCTAACCATCAGTTTCTCTCCAAATTGAAACTCTCAGTGGACCACGTTCCTAGATGGTCATATTTAAAGTGGGCAAAGTAGGCAGCCAGAATTATTTGTACTTAAATTCTGCACTCAATCTTTCCATATCCTTAGAAACACATATATTGACGTATCATTCTTGCATGTTTATTTTTATAAAAATGGGCATAATACATTGAAAGGATCAACAGATTCCCCGTGCTACTAATGTATATGGCACCCCTAGAAGAAATTGAAGCCCTTGTAAGACATGGCTCAGGGGGACACATGGGGATCTTCAACCTTGGCTGTTTGTCCATTTCCATTAACTACTGGGAGCATGGTTGCCATGTTTTGCTTCTATTGAAAAGGCAGTAAGTGGAGAAAAGAGAGAAAGATGTAACTTAAATAAACGCATGGTCGTGTCATACCTGGCCCACATGGAAAGGTTACAGAATTTTCCAGCAAAAGTTGAAGGCAAAGGATTTCGATATCAAATTTATTTTCAGATTAGGTCTTGATTAGTGACTCTTGTGTTCCCTTTTCTCTCAGATATTTGCTCTTTGAGGGCTTTAAATTCCAGTGGCAGGATTAAGAGCAGTGTTTTGTTTTGTGGGCATTGAGATGCCGAACACTTGGCTTGTATTCTGTGCATGGAGAGGAAATGAAAAGAGACCGCAACACTGAAAGTTGCCAATTGACAGCCCTGCAGAATTCCTTCCTGAAGGGCCCAGGCCCTAGTTTATGCATATGACATACAGCTGGGACAAACAGCCCTCTCCTCTGGCCTCAAGCGTGCAGAATGGATCTCTGCTTTTCAGGGGCTTAAATATGAACCTACTTAGGGGCTGGATGGGTGGTGCGGCCGATTAAGGGTCCGACTCTTGGTTTTGACACCAGTTGTAATCTGCATGAGATGGAGCCCCGTGTGGGTGAGGAGCCGGCTTAGGATGCTCCCTCCCTCTCTCTGTCCCTCCTCCCCATGTGCCCTCTTTCTAAAATAAATAAATAAATCTTAAAGAAAACCCTCCAGAGCATCAGCATACCTGCAGCGGCTTAGACGGGCACATGCAAAGTGTGAGTGTTGTATACCAGGCCTTGGGTCAGTGGGAATCTAGAAATGGTGGGGAGAAGGGAAAGTAAGTAGGATAGGGGTGCCTGATGGCTACTGCTGGTGCTCTAGGCTGCTCTGGTCATGAGTATGAAGGCAAATTTGGGTTACCTGGTAGTAACCCATTTTATTGATTTAAGGATTTATTTACATGTAGATAAGATTATTAGAATATGGTGACTTCCCTTCAGAGGCTGTGAGGTGTGTGTGTGTGTGTGAGAGAGAGAGAGAGAGAGAGAGAGATAGACATTGATTTTTTTTTTCTTAATGATTTTTTTTTTTGCAGCTCTTGAGAAAGTCTATTTTACAAAGAGGAAAACCTGTGGTTGAAGGCTCTTTGGAGAAGAAACCCCCATTTGAAAAACCTAGTATTGAACAGGTAAAAATTTAGGAAAAAAAAAAAAGAGAAGCCCCTTTTTATTGCTTTGAGGCTGAACAAACCTAATCTTCCATCTCTATATGTGTCTTCTTTCCATTCTCTATACTTGGCTAGAGATGCTCACTGAGTCTGTAGATTGTCTTGGACTTTTTGCATCAGAAATGCATACTTAATTTAATAAATGATCTAGCTTTTGTCTTTTTTTTTTTTTTTTTTTTAGCTTTTGTCTTTTATGGTTGCTGTATACTCAGAATTCACTGTGTTTGGGGAAGAAAAAAATTAAGCAGAACATGTAGGTCATAAGAACACATGGAATGTGCTTTTTCTTGATGTTGATATTTTAAAATTAAGTCTTTGTCCTTTTGTTTGTCCCTGTCTGAAAAAGCCTATTGAGGTGAAGGGAATTCAGGAGCATTGTGACAAACATTGTAAGTCAAGCAAAAAACACAAAAAAGAAATGAGACTTTGCATCCAGAAATTGACTTCCTGTTACATTGTGATTCCTGGAAAGACATTGGTTTACTTGAGGAATCTGTTGACACATATAGACTTTTTTTGTGAGGTATTGTATCTCTCCTCAAAGTCACTTTTTAGTCTACCATTATTTGGTTAACAAAATCTCAGGCACTCTTGACTGAATTTCTTTATGGGAATGATTATAGAAGCTAGGACATCAGAGTCACTACAAATACAAATAAGAAATTTTATTTCTTATTTGTCTCCAAACTCTATTCAATAAGAATTTATTGCTCTTTTATTTGAAATTAGATTAGATGGGATGTTTTACAGAAACATTAATCTACAGATTCTCTTAAACGCTTATAATTTTGAATAAGAATTTTTTTTTTTTCTTGTTAAGCTTGCCAAAGCCAAAAGAGTGATAGTAAAGAGTTTAAATTTTAGTGGTTTGGTTCAATGGAAGACCTGTGAGCAGCCCAGCCTTGTGATTAAAATTTTGGTAATATAAAAACATAATGTTTATCAAAGAACCTCATTATATGTTGACCTACTATTTTGATAGTGCAACAAGAATTTTTCTGCAAAATACTGATATTTTATTAAGAGGTTTTGACCTTTTCTGTCTGTGATTTTGATTTTCTCTTTAATGCTTGAGAATTGCAGCAGGCATAGAAGAGCAACCCACAGCTTCTCTGTCTTGTCACTTTTCATCCACTATGATCTGTGGCATGATCCCCTCTAGGCATTTGCGTTTTCTAATAGAGAAAAGGAAGAGATTTTTGTGAATAGAGAAATGTCTGTTCTCTAGCTAATAACCACCAATGGTACTGACTGTGTGGGTGTTCAGAATTAGTATGGTTGCATAGCTTGTACGAATAAATTGCCTTCCCTCCTTTTAAGGGTGTGAATAACTTTGTACAGTACAAATTTAGTCACCTGCCATCCAAAGAAAGGCAAACAATAGTTGAGTTGGCAAAAATGTTCCTAAACCGCATCAACTATTGGCACCTGGAGGCACCATCTCAACGAAGACTGCGATCTCCCAATGATGATATTTCTGGATACAAAGAGAACTACACAAGGTAATCAGATGACCAGTTCTTTTCTTTTGGCCTCTTAGAGCCTGTTGTAGACATAAAATTACTACTTGTCTCTGCAAGCAGAGGGTTGCCCTCTTACATGGAAACTCCATCAATTCAGAGAGAATGTTTCTATAATTTAACTTTTTATTAATATCATGATATTTTGGGGGATGAGGTCCCGTAATATCCAGTGTGAGAGTGATAGCTACATGGAGCTACTGAGCACTTGAAATGTGGCTAGTATGAATTGAGATTTTGAAGATTATACAAAAAAAAGAATGTAAAATATTTCATTAGTACTTTTTAATATTGATTACATTTGAAATGATAATATTTTGGATATACAATTAAATAAGATATTAAAGTTAATTTCATCTATTTCTTTTTACCTTTTCAATAACTACTAGAAAACTTAAAATACTTAAAGTGGCTTGTATTGTATTTCTACTGAAAATCACTGACCTAGGTAATCATACTATGACTCTGCAATTATTATATAGAAACTTCACTCATTTAAAAAAACATTGACATATGAATATAATAATGTTAAAAAATTTTTATAAAGAAGGAGTGATCACCCTAGTCCTAGCACCATGTTGAGACTGATATCATTACACATGTTGTCTTCCAGTCTTTGCCCTTTAAATAATTATTTTATGTTAGTTAGAATGAAAAATATATATATATAGAATTTGCATTCTTTTGTCCCCCTACTTAACATCATATCAAACATTTTACTGGTTACATTATGGTCTGTTGAGTTGATGTACTGTAATTTACACAACCTTTTCCCTGTTGGTGGACTTCAGACTGTGCGAATATTCTTGGATTGCACATTTCTTCCCCCTAACATGGAAATTTGTTTTTATTGTTTATGAATTACAGAATAATAGAATTGACTTCAAAAATCTTTGACATGGGCCACACAAAATTGGATGACTTACATTTATTTTTATTTGAATGAGAGTGTCTTGAATTATCCATTCTATTTCCCTTTTTATAACTTTCCCCTTTTTTATTTTATTTATTTATTTAAGCAATCTATACTTACTGTGGGGCTCGAACTCATGACCTAGAGATCAAGAGTCACATGCTCTTCTGAATGAGCCAGCCAGATACCCCATCCTCTTTTATATTTTATTGGCACAGTAAGCTTGCTTCAGAAGGTATTCCTGACTTAAAGTAGGCAATGTTTTTTTGAAAGCCTGAGAGCACTTGTATTCAAGTTTTTAAGTTTTTTTGAGGGACGCCTGGGTGACTCAGCACTTGAGTGTCTGCCTTCAGCTCAGGGCGTGATCCCGGAATCCTGGAATTGAGTCCCACTTTGGGTTCCCTGGATGGAGCCTGCTTCTCACTCTGCCTATGTCTTTACCTTTCTTTCTCTCTGTGTCTCTTATGAATAAATAAATAAAATCTTAAAAAAAAAAAAAGCTTTATTTATGAGAAAGAACAGGCAGTGTGAGCAAGGGGAGGGGTAGAGGGAGAGAGTCTTCAAGCAGACTGCCCACTGAGTGCAGAGCCCAATGAGGGGCTTGATCTCAGGACCCTGAGATCATGACCAGAGCTGAAACCAAGAGTCAGATGCTTAACCGACTGAGCCACCTAGATACCCCTCCAGCTTATTTTCTGTAACAGCAGATGACCTGTAGAAATGAATATAGTTTAAGATAAGTTACCTCTCTGATCATTGACCAGATATTCATGAGTGATATCTCCTTTCCTCTCCTCCTTTCTTTTAAAATATATATAATTTGAGTTATAAAGTATTTCCTTACTAATTGACTTTTATGGGAATTACAGATTCGCTCAATATCAGTTTTTTAAATTCTATCTTTTTTCTATACTTTCATTTCAGATTTTTTCATGAAATAATATGGTTCCTATATTATTTTAACTTGTTTATAATAAGGGTAGAAATAATAAATCTATCAAAAATACAGTGATGACTGGCTGGCTCAGAGGACCTTGCAACTCTTAACCTTGGGTTCATGAGTTTGAGCCCCATGTTGGGTGCAGAAATTACTTTAAAAAATCTATCTGTCTTTTAAATCCATCTATGAACAATTGGCTAAGCTGAATATTTGCCAAAGGCAGACCACTGAATGTATTTACATATACTCTTAACAGAGGAAAAGTTGTTTCATCGAGAAGGAGAATTAAATGTAAGGCAACATAGAAGAGATCACTGTATTTTACAAACCAGTAAAAATGCTATGTAGCATTTGGGAATTACCAAGAATTGGGAATTACCAAGAATTACCAAATACTTATGGAGTAGTGAAATTAGAAATCAAACTGTGAAATGAACAGTGGGTTTGAATCATAGCTCTATCCCTCCCTAGTTCTGGATGTTTCAGACCAGTCATGTCACCTCCTTGACCTTCAGTTTCTTCATCTGTCCGAGTCTCATGAGTACTGTGAGTGTTGTGTGTAGTGTCTGGCACACAGAGCAGGCACTCGGAAGAAGCTAGTCATCATTTTCCTCCCACACATGTTGTTCTCTGAACCTCAGTCACTGCGTGGGACTCTTAAGTGAGAGCATGTACAACTGCATGAGAGTGTCATTATTTGAATATCACTTTAGAAACTAAAATAACAGGGAATAGAAAGACAGCAGCAGATTCCTTTCTGTTGGCCCAGCATCTTGAGCCAATGACTGAGGGTAGAAGAGTGGAGTCCGACGATGGTGAAGAGAAACCTGCTGAGAGACTCGAATGAATACACCCTGATGAGTTCTGAAACCTGCTG
This sequence comes from Canis lupus familiaris, assembly GCF_011100685.1. NCBI lineage: Eukaryota > Metazoa > Chordata > Mammalia > Carnivora > Canidae > Canis > Canis lupus. The sequence continues at coordinate 23,719,998 of NC_049244.1, read as the reverse complement.
ATCTCTAGGTGGAATGTAGACCAAGAGCCTCTTAATAATAAATAAGGAAATGAAGGTAGACGACACTCGCCTCCTCTGCTTGCCTGCTATCACACCATGTTGATGATGAAAGGAGAGTACAGAGAAGCAACCTGTGAAAATTATGAGAATCAGTAATTGTTTCAGAGTAAAATCTCATTGTCATGACAATTTAGGATTTTAATAAACCACATTCCACTACAGCATGGTGTCTCACTGATACTAATCTTCTCAAAAATGGGTAATATTACAGGCTGCAGGTTTTATCTTGATGTGTAAGTGAACCACAGGACCTGGAATGCTGGTTCAGCATATAATTGACAGCAGTTGTAGCAATTAGAAGGGGCGGAACTTCTACTTCTACTTCTGGAGCTTAAACATCAGCACGAAAATGGGGGAAATAGGACTCTGTGGAAGAGATCAGACTGAGAAAATTATTATTGCAGACCCAACCTGTGAAGATTTTCCAATAAAAATTAAGTGCTCATTGAACAGTAGAACTGCTTAAATGACTCTCTGCTCTGAGTAAAGGAAAATTACAAATATTTTACATATTGAAAATATTTGACATTGTAATGTTAACAGATAATTGATACCTACTAGAAGTATATATCCCCTGGAAATCACTGGATTTAGAAAAAGCTCTGGACAAATGTTTTGAAGTTCCCCGAATTTCATGATGGTGCACTAATATAATTCCATGAAGAGACAACATGAAAATAAAGTGTCAGAAGAATGTGACTTTTTAAAATATTCTGGCCAACAGAATTGGCTACTGGAAGCAGCAAATAATTAGTCTTAGATTCTGAGTTGTGCAGACCTTCTGAAAGGTGTAATGGTCGCCCCTGTATTGGGGAGATGTTCTGTAAGAATACAGTGCAAGTTGGATATAACTAAGTTGATTTCAGTGAAACAGTTTCATGTAACCATTGCTCTGTGTTACTGAGCATTCATCATGTAAGTCTAGAACAGCACTTATCAGGAAGCATGGAAAGAACAGTGGGCTAGGGGATAGAAGATCCTTCCATTTATTTCAGGTGAACTAGGAGAGATCACTTAATTCCTGCAAACCTTAGGATTTTCATTCCAGCAAGTAGGATGACATGGTCTATGCCCAAGTTCTCCAGTCCTGTTCACATTAAAAAAAAAAAAAAAAAAAAAAGATTTTAGGAATGCATGGTGGCTCAGTGGTTGAGCATTTGCTTTCAGCTCAGGTCATGATCCTGGAGTTCTGAGATCAAGTCCCACATGAGGCTCCCCTTGGGGAGCCTGCTTCTCCTTCTGCCTATGTCTCTGCCTCTCTCTCTGTGTCTCTCATGAATAAATAAATAAAATAAAGAAAAATATTTTAATTTATTTATTATAGAGGGAGAGAAAGCAAGGGAGAGAGAGCATGAGCAGGGGGAAGGGTAGAGGGAGAAGCAGACTCCCCACTGAATGGGGCTTAGTTGACCCCCAGGATCATAACTTGAGGAGAAGGTGGATGCTTAACTGACTGAACCACCCAGGTGCCCTGTTCTGTTCACATTTTAAAGAAAGTAAGGTAGTTGCAAATTATCATAGTGCTGTCAAAACTCTTGAGTTATTTGCATACACGTGCCATTTTTATTAGGCATACGAAAATGAATAAACTGTCCTTTTACTGCTTTTTAGAAGACCTGAAGCCAGTCATTTAGGTAAAATCTTTTCCTATGGTTGCTTAAGTGTTTGGAGGAATGTGTGTGCAGAGACGAGGCACATAAATTCCCATTTCTTCTTTCCATCCCACTACTCCCAATGACTGTAGTAGCATTTATTGAAATAGCACCAAAAGACCACACATTGACTCAGTCTCTGTCTTACCATACTGTGTACCTTACAGATTTATAAAATGCAGTTAATCTTGCAAGTAAAAACAAAACAAAGTTAAAAAGCATAAACGGTAGTCTATAAAATGACTTTCAGAGGAAATGAATGGAAGCCTATTATTCGAAACATTTTACTAGGCAGTAACAGTTTGTGTTGCCTTCCCCTCCCCTGGAAGATTGCATGGCCTGTTAAGCACTTCTTTATAACACTTTATGATTTTACGATAATATTTATGACCTACCATTGCTGTCGCAGAAATAACAGCAGTTTTAAGTAGAGTATTGGACATCTGTGACCCCTCAACAGATGGAAGTGCTCTTAAGACTCAAAAACAGAAAAAAAAAAAAAAGAGACTCAAAAACAGGGCCTTCCATAGATACATAGTGTGAGCCACAAAATTTTCTAGTAGTTACATTTAAAAAAGTAAATAGGCACAGGACATTAATTTCAATAATGTCTTATTTTACCCAATATATAAATATTATTTCACTGTGTGATCAATGTGAAAAATTACTAATGATTGCATTTTTATCTTCTTTTGTGTTGTCTTTAAAATCCAATGTGTGTTTTATACTTATGGCACATCTCAATTCACTCCCTCTAAAGCTAAATGGAGTTCCTATGGAAGCAGTAAAGTTATGTTTCATGGAAAAATATTTCACACTGTTTCCATGTCAAAGTAAATTTTAAATTGATTAAATGATATTAAAAATTAAGCTCCTCACTTGTACAAGCCATGTTTCAGATGTTCAGTAGTTACACGTGGCTGGTAGCCATCGTATCAGCACAGATAGAGAACATCTCCATCAGCATAGATGGGTGTTTTGGACAGTACTGATCTAAATTCTGAGAATCTTCAACCTTCCATTGCAGAAAATTGGACATATTTTTAACATTATAGTCCTGTGATGGCCTAAGTCTTGTGAAACTGAATTTCTGAATTATTAAGGTTTGTAATTTTAACTATTAACGTTTGTTGTTTCATAATTAGTCACTTGGGAGCTGGCCACCCTTCAGCCCCAAATATCTTATAACCTCATCAGGTGGCCACAGACTAATATCCAGCCTTGAAGGTGATGCAGTTCTATGTGAAGTGCCTTATGAATTACAAAATAAATGCACCTCCTAACTTGTCTGCCACCAGGACCACTGTTTCTGGTTTGACAAGATACAGTAGAACACTTAAGATGCCCATTTTGGTACTGTAATCATAAAATGACATTTGGGTATAAATTATTAAGACAGAAAAGCTGAGAGAAGAGTTGGAATAGTAGCAGGGTTTTAAGGTCAATTTTGAATTTAGGCAGGTGAACTAATGAAAATTTTCTTTCCGAAAGATGAACTACCACCACCACTACCACCATCACACCACAGGGAAGATACAAAGTGATACAGAATAAGAGAAAGAGAGCAATAAGTACAAGTTAATTACTATTATTCCACTCTTTATTAAGGGTTGGAACATTCATCAGGAGCTTCCCATTAGCAGTTTGGGCATATTAGAGCTCTTCCTCCCACTTTAAAGGTATCAGGAAGGCACACCAAGAAGAGAGGTGTTAATTTTTTGGAAAGCAGTCCTGTCCCGGAAAAGGAGGTTTGGATCTGCTGCCAAGGAATGAGGATTTGTGTGATGAAGCTTCTGACCCCTGGTCTGGCAACATCTTCTGACCCCTACTGTACAGTTATATTACTGGGTCCTAGGAATTTGAGACCTTGCATCCTGGGAGACTATAAAGAAAGAGGGTCGATTTTGAATAAACTTTGATTCTCTAGCTTCTCTTGGCTGAATGAGCCTTCTCCATTGTTTGCCCTACATAGCCAGTGTACCCCAGAACCGCGGTCAGATCTCAAGAAAGCCTCTGGCTTCCCCCTGGGCCTGGGCACTCGTCCAGCTTTTGTAATGCCGAAGTGCATTTTTAAGTTGAAGGCTGAGTCATTGAAGACACACTTAAGCGACAGATGGTGAAGCTTATTACTTCCTGCGTTTTGACTGAGTTTTGAATAGTCTTGAAGATCTTTATCTTCTCATCAAAGCTTCAGGGGTATGTGAGTGCTGTGTAGGCATTTTAAATTTTACCCAGAGAACTAGATGTTGGAATTCTGAGTCATTCACAAATGGGACTTCCTCAGCTTCTCCTTTAATATCTTCTTTTATTTAAACTACCACTTACATACCAGAAACTCGAATTGCACCTTGCACTTTCCATATCATGCTCATAACAATTCAACGAGGTAGGTATTATTGCTGCCCCCCCCTTTACAGGTAAGGACTAGGAGACTTATAAACATGATTACATTTCCCCAAGTCATGCAGCCAGTTAAGTGGCAAAGCAGGGATTTGACCCCAGGACCGTGTGACTGTAGGACTCCCTGCATGATGCTGCAGAATGGAATGATTTTCACAGAACTGGACCCAAATGCTTGTATATGGGCAAACTAAACAAATTTCCAAGTTTCAGTAGCTGGCAGTGGTACTACTACTCGTCAATGCAGACCTAGTTTCTTCTGCTGTGGTTAGACATCCATCAATGGATGTTTCAGATGGACCTGGGGGCTTAAGGTATATTGATGGTGCTTGTCTCCTCTTATCACAGGTGGCTGTGTTATTGCAATGTGCCCCAGTTCTGTGACAGTCTACCTCGCTATGAAACCACCCAGGTGTTTGGGAGAACACTGCTGCGCTCAGTCTTCACAGTCATGAGAAGACAACTCCTGGAACAAGCGAGACAGGAGAAAGACAAACTGCCACTTGAAAAAAGAACTCTCATCCTGACCCATTTCCCAAAGTAAGAGAGCGCCCTTGCAGGTCTTTGATTGTGGAGCTTGAGATTGATAGACATTCACCAAAGCCTGTATCAGTAACAAGATCAGGAATGATAGGAAAAGCGTCCCAGGGAAGAGGGAGAAGGGACTCTCTCCTTCTCAGCTCCCTTTTTAGGTACTACACAGTGTATCTGTTGTTAGTGTGGGATTTGTGTTGCTGTAGTGCCACCTCATCTCACCTGGGTCCTTGTCTTTGGGTCTCGGAATGGGGTTGTGCTCTGTTGGGTATATTCAGCTGCCAGGGAGCTAGCGGAAGATGGAGGAGAGTGGTAGAAACAGTTTCCATCTACTCAGCAGGACAACCCAAGTGGCTGATTTTTTTTCCATCCCACATCTCCAACCCTTTCTAAGTCTGGTGAATCACTTCTGCCTTAGCTACGGTCTACCTGCCCCTCACTCTTTGAAAACTAGACCCCAAGGACGGGGCTGGGTGGGAATAGAGAGACTTCCTTCAGAATGATCTTTGTACCTCTCTACTCAGTTTTTTGTAGAATATATGTAACTCTTGTGTACCTGCCAGAGCTCCAACATATAAATAATCAAGGAAATATTTTTCAAACGAAGGAAATGTGTTAAAGGAATAGGAAGTGGGATGCCTGGGTGTCTTTGTGGTTAAGTGTCTGCCTTTGGCTCAGGGCATGATCCTGGAGTCCTGGGATCAAGTCCCACATTGGGCTACCAGCATGGAGCCTGCTTCTCCCTCTGCCTCTCTGTCTCTGCCTCTCTCTGTGTCTCTCATGAATAAATTAAAAAAAGAAAAAAGGAATAGGAAGTTGCAGTGTTGTACCATTGGCCTTGGAAATGCATTTTCAGTGCTAAGACCAAAATTTTAAACTAAAAGCCTGGCTGCTCATGAGAGGGGCTGCAGGTGCAGTTGCCTATTAGTCATGGACCAGTGACAGCAAGACACTGAGTGAGACAGTTTGTTTTGTGGGCGTCATGCTGCCTAGACCAGCATTTATTGTGGACAAGGTCGAAGGTATGATTTGAAAGGGCTTTCTAGGTATGATAGAGCCTTCCTTCCTTATACCGTTGAGAACTGCTGGTGTAGAGAAGAGTTTAAGAGAGGAGGTATTCTCTTTAACCAGAGACTGATGATGCCCTATTTTAGTAGAGAAACTTGATTTTTATTATTAAGTTTTATTATTTTATTACCCAGTTTGTTTCTCAGGAAAGACAGCTTTAATTTTTAAGAATAAGGTCCAAAAAAACAATAAAAAATGTTTTTCTGATAGAAATTGACTGAAAATTCCTTTACAGTTTAACACAAATCCCAAGCTGTGGATAGAAGATGTCATGGGTAATTCTGATGAGCTTTAGCTGAACTCCCAATATTTGCACATAAATCCTAGCATCCTGAGTTCCGGTGTTTTCTTAAGGCAGCCGCTACCAGAGACTGAGGCATGACATGAACATTTTGGTATTCTCCAGGGAAGAAGATTCAGAAGTACTTGAAGCTGCAATTTGGGTATTGTGCCTACATGGGTTATGATCTCTGGGCATGCTCGTGTATACAGTAGCTGCCTTTTAGCTGGTCTGAGCTCCTTTCATTCAGGATTTACAGCAGTTTTCTTATTTCTCTATTACATTGCCACATAAGCAGCATTTTTATATTTTTAGATTATAGTTGTCATTCTGTGTTTCTAAGCCAAGGAACAAAGGGGGCCCTCCCCCATCTTCTATGGTACTTAAAGAGAAATTTTAATTACCTTAGAGAGTAACAGGTTTTTTGTTTTTTTTTCCCCATAGCAAATTCATTTTGCTTCTTGCAGATTTTTGCTAATTATAGTGTGTTATGTTCCTTCATCCCATAGTTCTGGCATGCTTATGCTGTTGGATTAAAAAAATCCATGCTGTTTTTTTCTCTTCTCTATTACTAATGGTAGGGTAAAACTACCACCCACTTCTTCTTTTAAACCCCCTGTCAGTGAATATGACAAGACTGAGGCTGATAAGGATTTATACCTATAGCCTTGGCAGCGGAATCACATATATGGAAGCTTCAGGTGCTGTTTGAGTCTTGGGCACTGTCACAGTGTGAGAGCTATAGCTGGCTGCACACCATTCCTTGATATCGCTGTGATTCTCACATGCATTTGCAAGGTTGACATCCTTAACTTCCTCCTCCTCATAAGTGCCCTTTCTAATACGTGGCTTTAATTTGTGCCTTTCCTAGGGTGCCCGGGTGGTGTGATCAGTTAAGCATCTACCTCTTGATTTTGGCTCAGGTTGTGATCTCAGGGTCCTGGGATTGAGTCCCACTCATGTCAGGCTCCCTGCTCAGTGGGGAGTCTGCTTCTCTTCTAGTCCCTCTTCCTCTCCTCACCTTGCACTGGCAGGAGCTCTTCCTTCTCTCAAATATATAAGTCTTTAAAAATATGTATACAAAATGTAAAAAACAAAAAACCTGTGGAAATATGAAAAAAATGTATACATTAAAAAACAAAAACAAAATTTTTGCCTTTCCCTCCATCCACTAGCATACAAGGTGGTTTTTAGAAGGGTTTAGTATCTATATTTTATCCTAAAAGTGATGAATGCACATTCAGATGAAAATTTGATCAAGAGAGAACAAAGAAGCAAAAGATGCTCCCCCTCCCTCCAACCCCCAAGCCCTACCACTCGGAACTACTTTTAGTGTTTTTCTCCATGGATTGTTTTCTTTATTTCTGCAGTTTTGTATTGTATATATACACAAAGCAAGTACTCTCATCATTGCATGAGACTATTTATTATAATGAAATAACTCTGTTTATATATACATATATAACACGCATATATGTATATAGAATTATTTTTCTTAAATTAGTGATGGAACTCTTCCTTGGTGAATCTCTGCAGGGCTTTTTTTTTTTTTTTTAATAAGATTTTGTTTATTTATTCATGAGAGACACACAGAGAGGAAGAGACATAGGCAGAGGGAGAATCAGGCTTCCTATGGGGAGCCCGATGCCGGGACTCAATCCCAGGACCCAGGGATCACGCCTTGAGCCAAAGGCAGATGCTCAACCACTGAGCCACCCCTCTGCAGGGCTTTGTGAACAGTGTTCTAACCAATTACTGATAGAGAAGAGCCTAGAAAAGGGAAAGGAAATTTACCTCCATGATGAAGGGCAGTTGGGGAAATCTGGAGGGCTGTGTAAGATGGGAAAATGGGAAAAGGCCTCAAGCACCTTCTTTTTCATAGCAAGATCAGGACATGATATCAGTAAGGATCTTACCTCCTATTGCTGTCAGTCTTGCTGTGATTGGTAAGAAACATACTAAAATGTTTTAAAAAGTTAATGGTGGCTTGCTTAGGAAGTGACTCATGCAGTTTCTATAAACCATGAATTAAACTATCATGTGCGGGTAGGTACTTATTCAAATGGTACCTTGTTCTTAAATCTGAGATTTGTTCTTTTTTTTTTTAAGTTTTTAAAAAGATTTATTTATTTATTTGAGAGAGAGTGTGCGAGCAATCGAGTAAGCAAACACAAGTAGGGGGAGGGGCAGAGGGAGAGGGAGAAGCAGACTCTCCACCCAGCTGGGAGCCCCATGGGGGAGACTCAATCCCTGGACTCCAGGATCATGACCTGAGCTGAAGTCAGACGCTTAATTGAACCACCTAAGTGACCCTAAATCTGAGTTTTAATCTGAGTAGCAAGTAAGAAAATGCCTGGGACCTTTCCCGATCTGTTTTCACTTTCACAAAACAAACCTCTCCCACCCTGAAATAATTTAAATTCTTATAGGCATTGATAAATGGGAAGAACAGTGGTACTTTTAGTGATTATGATAATGATATGGATCCTTGGTCAGTTATCCAAAACTTTGATACCGATGTTTCAAAATTTAAGATTTATTTTTAAGGATTTTATTTATTTACTTGACAAAAGGAGAGAGAAAACACAAACAGGGAGAGCAGCAGGCAGCGGGAGAGGGAGAAGCAGGCTCCCCGCTGAGATGGTTAGGGGAGCAAAATGCCATAGATGATTAGGGAGCCCAATGTGGGTCCTGGGGCATGACCTGAGCCGAAGGCAGATACTTAACCAAGTGAGCCACCCAGGGCACCCCAAAATTCAAGATTTAAAATATTTTGTCAAGGTAATATAACACATATATCACAGCACTAAGGGTAGGGGATATCCCCCTAAATCAAATCCACTTTTAATTGTAAAAACTATAGATAATTTTATGTATGTTCAGGTTAGATTGTTGCCAAATGGGTTATGGGAGATCTTTTTTTAAGAACTTCTGGAGTTCAAAATTTCAGAGACAGAATAGTGGACTCATCATATTCAACCTTTATTACAACATTGCAGTGTGAACTTCATGGGGGCAAGATGGTGGTTTTGTTCGCCTTGCCCTCACAGCACCTAATAGAGTGCCTGGCACAGGGCAGACATTCAACCAGTATTTGTTGAAAGGATGAATGGAGTACTTACTTGGGGTCAGGCACTATTTTATGAATGCACATTAGCTTATTTCTCACTATGACCCTATGCAGGAATTAGTGTTGATGTTTCTGTTTTATGGAAGAGGAATCTGAGAAAGAAGAAAGTTAAGAATAATTTATCTTAAGGGTCACAGAAATTAAGTGGTGAGCTTGGCAAATGGATTCTAGAGTCCAAGCTCTTAGCCTTTTCTTATATTTCTCCCCTGGAATTAACGTGCCTTAAAAAGAGGCTTGTAGGAAGGTATTTCAGTACCAGATGTGTAGTCTTGTGTTGCTATTTTAATCATTGTTCTTCACTTTTGATACACATAGGTTTAAGGTACTTCAAAAAATTTAGTCACTCAAGCCTGTTCTCAGGGACTCTGATTCAGTAAGCCCGGGCTTGGCTATCTATATTTCTAACAAAGTCTCCCTGTGATTTCTGTGGACCCCCAAAATTTGAGATCAATTTGGTTTATGACATAAGTATAACATAGCAATCAATCACATTCTAATCCTAGCCTGGCAATTTCCTCATTGTGGAACTTTGAGCCAGTTATTTAATATCATGCTTAAGTTTTTTTTCTGTAAAATGGATATAATAATGGGTTCCATTTCATAGGTTTGTGATAATAAAAATACGTAACCCATTGGGTTGATGTGAGGATTCAGTAAGAAGTTCACAGAACAGTGCAGGCACATGGCAAGCACTTGATAAATATTAGCTTTTGTGGTGGATAATGACAGTGGTAATAACAGCTCCATGGATGGTGGAAATCTTGCTCTGACGCTGAGGAGCACTTAGTGGAATGCATTCCTACAGTTAATGACACTGTGCAGTCTATGTTGTGTCAATCCGTGGAGAATCAAAAGAGAATAAATTTGTAGAAATGCATTTCCTTGTTTGAATATACAGGCCATTAACAAAGTCATTATTTGAGTCATAATTCATGAGCGTATTTCTGAAGTGAAGGTAAGATGCTGATATTGGGGTGCTTGCCATAGATGGTTAGGGCTTTCGTCCCTCTGGTAATATATTAGTTTTTTATCTTACTGTTGCTTTTACTCTTGTGTCTAGGTTTCTGTCCATGTTAGAAGAAGAAGTTTATAGTCAAAACTCTCCTATCTGGGATCAGGATTTTCTCTCAGCCTCTACCAGAACCAGCCAGCTAGGAATCCAAACAGGTAAATTTCTCTTTGCATAAATCCAAGAACAATCAGGAAGTGTTAGTCACAGCTCAACTCTGCATTTATTTGTGTTTTTCACCAAAAAATTGAAGAATAGAGCCAACAAAAAAGTAACAGTTTGGCGAATCTTGCATCTGCATCAAGGAGAGCAGGTGCAAATCAGTTAAAACCACTCCTCCTTGTGCTATTAGGTTTGCTTTGCTTGCACATTACAATCTTAGAGGAGGTGTAAAATACCACACAGCTCAGCTCTGTAGTCAAACGCTGGCTTTTTTTTTTTTTTTTTTTAAGATTTTATTTATTCATGACAGATACACAGAGAGAGAGAGAGAGAGGCAGAGACATAGGCAGAGGGAGAAGCAGGCTCCTTGCAGGGAGCCTGATGTGGAACCCAATCCCTGGACCCTGGGATCATGACCTGAGCCAAAGGCAGATGCTCAACCACTGAGTTACCCAGGCAACCCCTGGCTCTTTTTAAAGACACTTTAAGTCTCAGTCAATGTCCAATTATGCCCAGGAATCAAGTCTTGGTCTAATTTCTGAATCTGTGATGTCTGTTTCTTGCATCAAGTTACTATCATGGATAAAGGTAGGATGGTGAGTGGAAGAGAGTAGTCTTGAATCTCAGGTCGTGAAGGACTTCCAGTGAGGCGAGAGCACTGTTGCCATTGCCCTGAGTGGCATCAGCTGGTATTTTATGGTGAAGGAAGACTAGTGACTTCTGATCCCAGAGAGAGGATCTGAATTGCTGCCTTTGACACTAGGAAGACTCGGATAAGTTTAGCAAGAGATGCCAAAACGGTAATTTGTATGTGGTCATGGGGAAAAAGAATGCAGAATTTTGATGTCAGAGTTTTTAAGATCTCTAGCTCAGTGTGTATTATTTTTGCCTCCAGAAAAAAAAAATACAGTTAATACAGTTCTGTGAATTTTGACAAAACACATGCTGTTGTATAACCACCAGTACCATCAAAATACAGAACAGTGGCTTCCCCCCAGAAAATTCCTTTGTAACCCTCTGTAGTCCATCCCATTCATTACTGTACCTCCAGCCTTGGCAACCACTGATTTGTTTTTTGTTCCTGGAGTTTGCCTTTTCTAGAATGTCATATGAATAGAATCATATGGTACACCATTTTCTGAGTCTGACTTCTTTTACTCAGCAGAATACATTTGAGGTAGTGATTAATTTTTTTTTCACCTAGAGCCCAAGTTTGGATATAAATATAATTAAATCTCTGCGAAGCACAGTACTTAGGGAATGAGGTATTTTGGGTTGGATCAAATCCTTTTTGTTTGAATTCTTGTTTTTAGAGACTTGAGATTTTAGCATTTACAGGACATATTCTCTGTGGTGGCTGGACATATCTATCCTCTTTATTGCTCTGTCTGTCCCTGTGCTGTTCAGTTTGTCTTTATTTCGTCTGGTTTTCAAGTGGTATCTCTCCCACAAACTCTTTCCTTATTCTTCCTATGCCTTCTAGCAAGGACTGGATCTCTTTTCTTCCAGACTTTCATAGAACCTTGACTATATCTTATCTTGGGTTCTCTAACTTGGCTGCGCTATGGCATCACTTGTGTTGATTTAAAGTAATACTGATTTCTGAGGCTTTTCTCGAGAGTGATAGAGTTGGTTGAGGCCAGACGTTGAGACTTTTAAAAGCTCCCCAGGTGATTCTGATGTGCAGCAATATTTGAGAACACTTACCTCATGCTATCCTAACCCCATTTTTCTGTAAGTCTTGTGTTTCCTATGGGTGTGACTCCTGGGTGGTCAGAGACTGTTTTGCCACAATAAAAATAACATATATCCCCTGAGAAATTGGTGAGACACCGAAGCTCAGAGAGGAGCACCAAGTTGCCCACTATCATAGTTCCTAAGCATTGGAACTGGGCTTCATGCCTAGGCTGTGGAATTCCTTAACTACTTTACTACATGAAGAGCCAGACCTCTAGCCACTACCACACTGCCTTACTTAGGCGTGTGCTGCGAATGTGCAGGCAAATGCTTGTGGGAGGAATGAGTGAAGAACACAGTTTCCTCCTTCAGGCAGGGGGACACCGAAGCTGACAATCAAAGTTGACAACGGGGTCAACCTCGTTCTTTTCTGCAAGGTCTTCCTGAAAGGATTCCTCTGTTTGTGAAAACTCCCATTCGCCCTTTCCTGCTGAAAATGCCTCCCAATCAATTTCCAGTACATTTATATGCCTTAGCATATGATAGAGAACGCAGACATTGTCTCTGGCTCTCGGGGTTTCGTATTTATTGCTGTGACTACGGTTGTAACCCAGTTGAACTGTATTGTCCTCTTTACTATTACTGAAAGCTGTCAGAAGCAGGCTGCCTTCTCCTGTTCTCCTGTAATTGCAGTGTGTTCTCTGGGGGGAAAGAAGAGTGTAATCATCTACTTAATTGGCATGTCTGCACGTCTATGCAGCTGTGATAAATGACATTCGTAATGATGGCTCTGAAGGTTTGCAAGATACTCAGATGTCTTCAGAGTCACCAGAGCTTCCTCTTTGTGTGGAATCACTCCAGTGTACTTTGAGATTCAGTAGGTCTGTTTCCTGGAAGGAAAGCCGTATAGCCTGGCACTATAGTATATTCTGAGTGCAATGGATTGGTGTCTCTCTATTGCTCCATTAACTTATTCCATCACTTTGTTGGCCGTTTGGAACGTTCTCTGGGGACTGAACTGTGGCTGTGTTGAAATTTAGTTGAACATTCTCTCTGGGCATCTGGCTGCACTGCCATACTCTGTCCTGTATATGACCAGTGTCACTGAGAATGTCTGTATCCTTCATCTCCTCTCACCCCACTAGCTACAAATCAGCAGCACACTAGCAAAGCAACATGCTATTTCCTCCAATGGCTTTATAAAACAAAAGTTTTTTATTTGTAAATACTTTCAAACTTACAGAAAAGTTACAAGAATAGGACAAATAAATCTTATATACTGTATATCCTCTGCCCAGATTCACTACTTGTTAACATTTTGCTATATTAGCTTTATCTTCCTCCTCTCTCTCTTTCTCTCTCTTTTTTTTTTCTCTAAACTATTGGAAAGTTACAAACATCCTGCCCCTTTGCTGAGCTCAGTGGGTATCTCCCAAGAACAAGGACATTCTCTTACTTAACAACAGTATAGTTATCAAGTAAGGAATTTAAGCTTGATGCAATATTATTATCTAATCTGTAGACTGTTTTCCATTTTTGCCTCTTATCTCAATCATGTGGTTTATAGCAAGTTTTGTGTCACATCAGGAGGCACATGATGTTGGCCTCTCTCCTTCTTGTTGGTATAAGCTTGATCACACGTAGTGTGTACATGATTTCTCCACTGCAGTGTTACTATTTTTTCCTTTTGCAATAAAAAAGTGTTTTTATGGAGATGTACTTTAAAATTATCCTGTCTTCATCAAAATTACACTCCCAAGGTTTGTCCTGCACAGATGATTCTTTCCTGAATCAATTATTTTATGCTGGCTACCAAATGATTCTCCCCCACCCCCCACCCCCCCATCATTCCTTCCTTTTTATTTCTTGGTATTCTCCTGTAAGGAAGACTTTTACCTTCTGCCTATTTATTTATTTATTTATTTATTCATTTGTTGTTTTATCATTGTGGACTCAGATATCCTTACTCTATTCAATGGGCCATAATTGGTTACTTTTTTTTTATTGTCATGTTCACATTGGCCCCATGGCTTTTATTTTAATTAATTAATTTTTAAAATATTTTAAGTAATCTATATACCCAGTGTGGGGCTTGAATTTACAACCCCAAGATCAAGAGTCGCATGCTCCATCCACTGAGCCAGCCAGGTGCCCCTCCATGGCATTTATTTTGACAATGATTTTGTTGTGGTGTTGGGCAGGAATGGGATGGTTGCATGTGCACGTGGTTCCTTATTGCCTAAGAAAGGAGTCACCTAATACCTTTTTTTCTTTTTGGGGCCAGTTATCAGTCCACCTCCTGTAGCTGGGACCATTTCATATAATTCAAACTCATCTTCCCTTGAGCAACCTAATGGAGGGAGCACCAGTCCTTCCTGCAAAGGCTCTTCTGGGCTTGAGGCAAACCCAGGTAAGCTCTTAAGGGGACATAAGAAAGGGCTATGGTTTTCCATAGAAGTTCTGTTATAGGAATGCCAAAGGTAGATTTAGGCCAACTACAAATTGTGAATGTCCAGGACTATAATGGCTGGAAATCACTTTGAGCTGTATTGGTTAGTTATTGCTATGGACAAAACAACCCAAAATTCAGAGGCTTAAAACCATAATCATTTATTATCATAGTTAACTCATTCTGTGTGTTTCCTGGAAGGTAGCTGATCTCAGCCAACCTCATTCAGTCTTTGCTAGGCTTGCTCATGAGTCTACCTGTTGACCAGGGGCTCTATTCTGGGCTTGGCTAGAACACTTAAGCTAGAGAATCTCTTCATATATTTCTCATCCTCCTGAGATCACTGGGCTTCTTTTCTTTTTCTTGGGGCAGAATATGTCCTTTTGATGATGGGAAAAGCGCCAGAGAACAAGTAGAAATAGTTTCTTGAAGCCTAGACTCAGAACTGGTATACCATCACTCCTGCCTTATTTTGCCATTTAAAGCCAATTACATGATCAAATTCAGAGTCAAGAGGTGGAGAAAATGTACTCTACTTCTTTTGTAGAAGACCCACAAAGTCACATGGCAGAGTGTGGATACCAGGAGGGTAAAGACTTTAGCCACTAATGTAATTTGCCAAATCTTAATCTTACATGCATTTCACAGTTGTAGGATGTTCTGAAGGTTGCATTTCTGTCCATGGGCTTGACATCAAACAAATCTTGGATATGACCAAAATTTGACATTAAAGAAGTAGCATAAAAGAGGGAAAGAAGAAAATTTTAAATGTAGGGCCACATATTTAGCATGTGTGCCACCATTTACTCTATCTCTCACTTCTGAGAGAGACATTACTAATCATTCCAAAAACTCTTTGCCAGTGAGCTTGGATGTCATATCCTTTCTTATCATAACACTGTTAGCAATTTTTCAAGTTTGGGGCATATTAACTATAAACCTCAGCTACAAAATAAGTAATTCATAGAATTACTCCTGGGGAATTATGGAATTTGAAGGCTTCTTGGTCAAATAACTAAAAATATTCTCATTTACCCTCAATAACAACTACAAAAGTTATAAAAACAAGAACTCAGCAAAAGCCATTTAGTAAGTGACACGTAATGTTTATGGAAGCACCTCATATAGATAAGATACTTTACCTTGTTCTGGTCCTTTACCTGAGGATGGTGAGAATGTTCTATGGAAGTATGCTTAGTGGGATTCGGACACGAGGAATAGATTTGAACATCTAAAAATTATTTTAAATTTTAATTATAAAAATTAATACATATTATGACAGAAAGAACCAAGCATGACAGTAGAAAGGAAAGAAAGCTACCGTATAATCTAAGGAGGAAAGTGGGAGAAAGTTTTCTTTGCCTTCGCAAGGCCTGTCCCGCATGTTGAAAATGGCCCTATTCACTTTGTGAGGTATCATATTATGGCAACAAAGCATTGTGAGAGATAAAGAGGGTTATTTTATAGTGAAAATAAATTTACCAGCAAAATATAAGATTTCATTAGTATATTTCAAATACATATAAACATACACAATATACACATATCTATACATAAACACATGTATACATACATGAAAGAGGATGAACAGAATCACAAAGAGAAATAACCTGATCAACCAGTGGTTGAATGCTTGAAGCAACATCTCTGAGTAATTCATAGTTCATGTGGACAAAGCTATCAATAAGGATATAGAAGTGCTGAAAACATAATCAGTAAGCTTGATCTAAGGGGGATGTACAGAGATCATTACCCCTAAGAGTCAGAAAATACACATTATTTTTAAAAAGACACTACACATTTACTAATAATCTGTAGTATTTTAGGTTCTAAAGGAGTTTCAAAAATTTTTGATATTTTGTTACATGGACCATGTTCTTTGACCACAAAGGGACTAAATTTAGAGATTAATAACAAGTCATAACTAAAATCACCCCTTGCATGTACAAATGAACAAACACATAACTCATATAGCAAGTTAAAAAATTACCAGAGAAAATAGGAAATATTTGGAATGGATCTGTGGTTGGTGGTTATTATGACCTCCACCCTTCTCTTTCCCATCTTGCACTGCCACCTCTTCCCTGGGTAAATGGAAAGTTGACTTCCATGCCCATCAATGTTCATAGAAAATTAGTTGGATTAGTTGGCATGTATTAACTGCTTTGTGTTTAAGATCATCCATTGTTTGCCCTTTTATTTTGATCATCACAGGAGAAAAGAGGAAAATGAATGACTCTCATGCCTTGGAGGAGGCCAAGAAACCTCGAGTTATGGGGGATATTCCAATGGAATTAATTGACGAGGTTATGTCTACCATCACAGACCCTGCAGCAATGCTTGGACCAGAGGTCAGCAGGGTAAACCAGAGCAGCCAGCTGGTAGACCCCTTCTGTATTCCGCGGTCATTTCAATTGTTGGAAATGGGGGTGTTATGGGAGATAGCAGGTTTTGCTATCCTGGTTTGCATTTAACCAGGTGGTCAATGTATGGAGGGCAAAACAAGCTAGTAGAAAGGTGATTCCCCTTGATGAATAACACATCAAGGAAACAAACTAATAATCTCACACAGTTGTGGGCATTCCCACTTCAGCTTTTTATCTGGAAATATTTACATTTTCATAAATGTTAGAAACATTTCATGATAGAGATCCATATTTAATTTAGATTCACCAGTTGTTAACATGTCACACATATATTCCCTCTGTCTGTGTCTCCTATGAACCATTTGGAACCATTTCAGAATTCAGTATAGTGTCACAACATTTCACCCCTATTTTTACCTGTATTTCTTAATATGAAGACTATTCTTTTACATTACCACAGTGTAGTTGCCACAATCAGAAAATTTAGCTAGGTTATGTTTTCTGACATATAGATTGACAAACTATAGCCTACAGGCCAAATCTGGCCAACTGGCTGTTTTTGTAAAGAAAGTATTTTTTTTTTTTTTTTTTAAGATTTATTTATTCATGAGAGACACACAGAGAAAGAGGCAGAGACATAGACAGATAGAGAAGCTGGCTCCCCACAGGGAGCCCGATGCAGGACTTGATCCCGGATCCTAGGATCACATCCCGAGTCAAAGTCAGACGCTCAACCACTGAGCCACCAGGCACTCCATAAAGAAAGTATTATTTAAACATATATTTTCTATGTCTGTTTTACACTACAAGAGCAGATTTGAATAATTAAGACAGGTGATGTATGACCTGCAAAACCTAAAATACTTGTTATCTGGCTCCTTTATAAGAAAGTTTGCTGACCCCTGGCCTAATATATTAAGAGTCCACATCTCATTTCCCCAAAGAACCATGTATTTGTTTGTCCTTAGAACATTTGTTGCTATTATTGAAGAGTCAGCCAGGGATCATGAATTACATTTACACCTTTCTCTTCATTTCTTTAGTCTCCTTTATTCTAGAATAGTTCCTCAGTCCTTTTTTTTTTTTTTTAAATGGTAGTGCCATTGTTGAAGAATCCTGCTCACTGGTTTTGCATAAGGACCCCTTTTTGAATTTGTTTATTTACTCATGATTGGATTAAGTAAACCAGTTTTGCTAAAAAGGTCTGCTGTTATTGCATTGCATCCAGGGGCAAGGCAATTTAAGATGTTTCTGGGGCACCTGAATGTCTCAATCGGTTAAGTTTCCCACTCTTGTTGATCTCAGGGTCATGAGTTCAAGCCCTGTGTTGGGCTCCACTCTGGGCTTGGAGCTACTTTAGGAAAAAACAAAAAGATATTTCTGACAGCTTTCAGGAAATGAAGAAATGGCTTGGAGATTATTTTGTAAAATATCTTTCAAAATTTTTTTAGCATGGCATTGCTACATCATTTTTTAATTTGTCATGTTTCCTGAGATACTCATTTTATGGTATTGAGGATAATTTAAAGAACTGGACTGTTTTAAGAGAAAGATCTCATTGTAAGATGATTATTTTTCCCATTTCCTGCTAGATATCCAGTCCTGGGATCTAGGCAATAATATCTTTTGCGTACTTGTCTTTCAAGGATTTAGTAACCTTACAGATTAGTTTAGCTCAGGTTTTTCATCTGCAAAGTGAGGATGTTATCACACATTTCAAAATTTGTTGAGTGAATTTTATAGTGTACTGGAGTTGGCTTGTACAGGTGTGCACAAGGCAGTTGTTAAATTTTCAAGAGTTTTGTGAGCGAGTTGTTAAATGTGTTGGTAGCTTGAAATTGACCACAGTGGCACCTGGTCACCTGATCAGCCAGCTGTAGACCAACGGGATGAGCAGGTGCTACCATTTGGGGCTTTTCTTCCCTGAGGAACTATTTATTGAACATTTACCTATATACCCCTGGATGGATTAAATAGGATGGGGAGCATTAAGTGCTGGCAAAATGTTGTGCTGCCAGCTGTGGTTGAGAGTTGGTCTGCAGATACTTCGGAAAGAAAACTGCCCTCCAAAAAGAGGTACCAACACTATAAATGTGACTGCCACTATTGGGACTGTAATGAGAATTTTGGGGATCTGTCATCCTGAGGGTCGTGTAAAGTTCAACCAGATGGGATTCCTTCAAACCAGAGGTGGTTAGCACACAGGCCAAATCTGGTCTGCCCTATTCCTCTTATAAATAATATTTTATTGGAGCACTACTTCATTCATGCATTCATACATGCTTGCACAAGTGGAGGGAGAGAATCCCCAAGCAGACTCCCTGCTGAACACGGAACCCCACATGTGGTTTGATCTCACGGTCCTGAGATCATGACCTGAGCTGAAATCAAGAGTCAGATTGTGATTAACTGACTGAATCACCCAGGCGCCCCCCCATTCATTCATGTATGTCTGTGTCTGCTTTCATACTACAACTGTGTTGACTAGTTGCCACAGAGTCCTTATATGTATTATGTAGCACTTTCCAGGAAGGTTTGATGACTCCTAATCTATACCATATATCCATGTACACATGTAATTCTAATACTCTAATCTTTCAAAATGCTTTACCTCCCTTTGCCATTTTGTTTTTGTAACTTGTGTGTTATTCAGGTCCCCGAAACTCCACAAATGTGTATCTTAATTAGAACAAATAAGAGAAGCATGGAGATGTCCTATCCCCGTTGTCTTAAGAGAAGAGTTCTATGTAATTTTTTTCCTGTCTCCTACATCACAGACCAATTTCTTGTCAGCGCATTCAGCCAGGGATGAGGCAGCAAGGCTGGAGGAGCGCAGGGGTGTGATTGAATTTCATGTGGTCGGCAATTCCCTGAACCAGAAACCCAACAAGAAGATTCTAATGTGGCTAGTAGGTCTACAGAACGTGTTCTCACACCAGCTGCCCCGGATGCCAAAAGAGTACATCACACGGCTTGTCTTTGACCCGTAAGTGGTATTTGGCTCTTCTTTCTTATTTCCCTTTTAAATGAAGGAGGAACCACTCAGATAATGGAAGCCAGCCTGAGTCAGCTACCAAATCTTGCTGCATCTTGGCACACTGGGGAATACAGAGCTACATCAAGATAATTGCCATGACCAAAAGCAGTAAGATTAATATTTCAACAATTCATATACTTTTTTGTTAATAATAATGAAACTTTGTATTTTATGTTGCTGGTGACCTATGGTTCTTTCATTATAGCAGTGAAGAAGTATAAACAGCAAAAATTGTCCTTTTTCAAAGTCAAAATATTCTTGATTTTGGTATCTTAACTAGGTATCACTGTTGCTGGGTCTTAACTTTGGGGAAATTTATTGGGGTATCAGATAGGTACATTTGAAAATCCATTGCTTTAAACAAAACTCAAACAACAGAAAACCTAAAGTTCTCTAATTGAATGTATTTTAACATATATAGCCTAGCAGCCTATGTGGACTGTGATTCCTTTGGTCACTTTAGACAGAAGTTCTGACAGGATTCTATATTGGAGGTTTCAGCAAATTATACGTGTGGATTTTGTATTCTCTTCCATAATGTTTCTGTAATATTTTTGAATCAGAGTAAACCCTTCAGAAACATATGTCCATGTCCATAAAGCCACATTTGTCTGTGGCAGTGCTTTCCCTCCCTTGTGGGTCCCTTGGCAGTGGGTGTACTGCCATTCCAGTACCAGTCAGAATCTCAACACATATTTTGTTCTTTATAAACCTCAGACCCTTCTTAGGTGGCTGACATTTTGTTCTGCTGAACGCCCTGATAAATGAAATCTTGCCCAGGCAAGCTTGCTCTAAAAAGTCTACATTAAGAATGTTCTACTGAGATAGTGTCTAGATAGAGGAGGCTTCCATAGAAACTCAATAAGGACATTCTCCTCCTTTCCTGTTTGGTTGATAAGGAACACTCCAAAAAGTATTTTAATGTAACTGAAATAGGTGTAAAACTTTGCCATAATCTTGTTCTTTCAGGAAACACAAAACCCTTGCCCTAATTAAAGATGGCCGTGTCATTGGTGGTATCTGTTTCCGTATGTTCCCATCCCAAGGATTCACAGAGATTGTTTTCTGTGCTGTAACCTCAAATGAGCAAGTCAAGGTAAGGGTAACCCAAGGTGTCAGAAGAAAAGCAGAATGTGGTGCTTCTCACTTTAGTGCATAGAGCTTAGTCAGATCTGTCTTTGTCATGTCTGTAGAAGGTTTGAGGTGGAGTTCAGGACTTTGTGAGAAGAATCCTCTTGCTGCAAATGTCTGTGTATCTGTGTGAAGAGAACAAACGGTTCCACATCCCAATAGGTCAGGTTGGGCACAAGGACACCACACAGCCCCAAATGTAACTAAAGTATAGTCAATGACAAGTGAAGGGAGGTTTGAAAAGAAATCTCACTGTTGCTTAATTTACATATGCATACATGTACACACACCAGCTAGTGACACTGAACCATGAGAAAGGATATGGTGTGATGCAGGTTACATGATATAGGTGTCTTACGCTTAAGAAAAATGTCTTATGACTTTGTCCCTAAAGGGGGTCAAGGGCTAAAGAAATTCTATAAAGGGAGTCATGAAAAATTTGAATAAATTTATGACTAAAATTTAGAAGTATCCATGCAGGATTTGGAATGTGAGGGTGTTTTGGTGTGTGTGTGTGTGTGTGTGTGTGTGTGTGTGTGTGTGTGTCTGTGTCTGTGTGTGCACGCGCTCATGGCTAATTTACCTTTCCAATTGTCCTTGGCACTGGTCCCTTCCTCCCCAGGAGGTAGGCTGTTTTATTGAAACTGCAGTTGGTGTTGCAGTATGACTGGCATAAACTGTAGACTCCCTGTTGGCAGAAAGACCTCTGGTCTAGTGTAGTTGTGTTCTGCTCTGCTGCCTTTTAGGAAAGTGGAACCAGGAAATGTCTGGTTAAACTATTATTCATTTGGTATTTTGGGAACTCTAAACAGTATCATGCAAAACTAGGGCAAATGGTAGAAAGATTAGTAGCTCAGGATTAGATAGCTGCTGAGAAAAATGACCGGAAGGTCTAAGGCCCCGTTACCTAATGAAATACAATGTCACCTGCAAATGTGAGCCATGTGTGTAATTTTAAGTTTTCTAGTAGCTATGTTTAAAAAAAAAAAAGAAAGAAAGAAAGAAAAAAGGAAATGGGCAAAATTAGTTTTGAAAACATTTTATTTTACCAGTAACCAAAGTGGTGCCACTATAACAATAGGTACTTGATGTCACAGAGAATTACTAATGAGACATTTTATATTCTTTGTTTTGTATTAAGTCTCTAGAATGTGGGGTGTATTTAACACTACAGCGCATTTCAATTTGGACTAGCCACATTTCTGGTGCTCACTGGGCACATGTGGCCAGTGGTTCTCATATTGGGCAGTACAGGTCTGGGGATGTGGTTGCTTTCTCCAGCTGCAATGAAGCAGTGTCATTTATAAAAAGTAATAGTAAGTCACTGGAAGGAATCATTCTTTGCTTGAGGGCTACAGCCAGTGCTGCCGGCACTTCTGTTTTCATTAACAGCTTTTACCCTACTCACGATGCCTATTATAGCTGTTGTGATTTCTTTTCACAAAGCACAAATGGGGCTTTTTGTCTTTGACTCATAGTACTAAGCATCCAAGGATAAACAAAATCCATCAGTCATACGTCTGTCATTCTGACTGGGGAAGGTGAGAGCCCAGACTTGCTTGAAACTGATGTCTGGCATTTTTACAAGAAATTCTGACAGTGTGTCTTTAGATGGTGCTGTTGCTATGCTTATCACTTTCTTATTTTTCCCTAGCCAAAGTGAAAAACAATTCAAGTGTCCAGACTTTAGAAACTTGCTTAAAAGGAAAATTTGTTTGGCTTTTCATAGGGAGAGGGAGCTGGAAAATATGTCCTTGGTTTATAATTTCAGAAAAAGGTTGCAAAATTTTTGTTTTCAGAGAAAGCTACACCAAGCACCTTGTTTGGAGAGGTTGATTAAGGTTGACTTGGACACTTTTAGGGATACCAGAGGAAAACTAAAGGTATTTAATATGAATTGGTTGCTTTGTCTTATTACTTCCCAGAAGGGCAATTTTCTTTTTTTTTTTCTCCCAAACCATGTAATTTTCTAAAGACTTGCAGGAAGGTGGCCAAACATTACAAACTCAGTAGGAAGAACTAGAAAAAAGCTACGTTTTTGTAAATGATTTGAAACTGTAGTTCTAGAAAATGAAGATTAGTCTTTCACAACTGAATGGAATGGTTAAGTTTGATGAAAGCCAGTGCTGGTGGTACCTATTTGGAAAAAACGTCAAACTCATAAGTGGAGGTTTTATATTTTTATTTAATATGTTAAAAATCATGCCTAAATGTTGCTTTAGAATTTCTATCCACTTATTTTAGAGAGGCAGGCTTATGTATAAATTTCTGTGAATGCTTTAAAGAAGTTTGTATGTGAATTTTCTTGCTCAAAGCACACACAAGATAACATTTCAGAATTTACTTGAAAAACTCATCACCTGGTTTTAGAATTAGCTTGTTATCTAAGAACTATTTGGATTTGAAATTATATAAATTTAAAGTTACATAACTAATATTTATATATTATAATAAATATTTTTTATTTTTTAAAGATTTTATTTATTTGAGAGCAAGCATGAGGAGGAGCAGAGAGAGAGGGACAAGCAGACTTCCCACTGAGCCACCCAGGCACCCCAATATCGTAAAAAAAATTTAAATAAACATTGAAGTTGCTAGATGGATTTAGAAAAGAAACCCTTTGGGGATAGTTAAAAATAAAGGTATATAGGGAGTGCTTGAGTTGCTTAGTCGTTTGAACACTTGACTCTTGATTTCAGTTCAGGTCTTGGTCTCAGAGTCATTGAGTTCAAGTCCTACATTGGGTTCACACTGGGTGTGGAGCCTACTTTAAAAAACAAAAAGAAAAAAATATAAGGGAGGGGTGTGGTTCAGTCAGTTGAGCATCTGCCTTCTCAGGTCAGGATCTCTGGGTCCTGGGATCCAGCCCTCCATCTGGCTTGCTGCTCAGTGGGCAGTCTTCTGCCTCTCCCTCTGTTCCTCTCTTCCCCCCTTTTATGCTTCCTACCCGCAAAAAATGTTTTAAAAAAGAAAAAAAAAAAAAAAAAGAAGAACTGAAGGCATAGAAAGAAAAATGTTTCTAGGTGAAAATCTAAACATTTGCATATAATAATCTTAATATTTCTAATGTCTCTTTAACCAAGCAAATATTTAAGTTACCACTACTGCCCTCATACTAGATAGAGGATTCAAGTTAAAGGATATAGACTGTACTCTCAAGTGAATAGAATCTGCAAAATTTCTGTGGAGAGTGACAAATTAGTGGCCAATGATGCAAAATATCTCATGCAGGTTTTGAGAAGCTATTTACAAAAGAACCATTGTTCTTAGAAAAATCATTGGATTGTGGGCAGAGGGTAGAAAATTTATAATCTGTTAACTCCTTACAAAATGGAACAAAACCTAGCTCCCTTCCATGAACCATGTCTCTGTTACAGTGAGTTTAGTCAAAAGGTCTTCTTTCTTTCTTTCTTTCTTTCTTCTTTCTTTCTTTCTTTCTTTCTTTCTTTCTTTCTTTCTTTCTTTCTTTCTTTCTTTCTTTCTTTCTTTCTTTCTTTCTTTCTTCTTCCCTCCCTCCCTCCCTCCCTCCCTCCCTCCCTTCCTTCCTTCCTTCCTTCTTTTTTTAACCTTTTTAGAGACAGAAGACGGGCAGAAGGAGAGAGAGACTCTTAAGCAGGCTCCACCCCCAGCACGTGCTGATGCTGGGCTTGATCCCACAACCCTGAGATATCACCTGAGTGGAAGTCAAGAGTTGGAGGGCGTCTGGGTGGTTTAGTCAAAGTCCGACACTTAGAATTTGGCTCAGGTCATGGTCCCAGGGTTGTGAGATCGAGCCCGTGTTGGGCTCTGTGCTCAGCAT
Source organism: Canis lupus familiaris (assembly GCF_011100685.1). Lineage (NCBI taxonomy): Eukaryota > Metazoa > Chordata > Mammalia > Carnivora > Canidae > Canis > Canis lupus. The sequence continues at coordinate 23,695,244 of NC_049244.1, read as the reverse complement.
GGAATCTGAGAGTCTCTCTCTCCCTCTTGCTCTGCCCCCTCCACCTGCTCTTTCTTTTCTCTCTAAATAAGTGAGGGGCACCTGGGTGGCTCAGTGGCTGAGTATCTGCCTTTGGCTCAGATTGAGATCCCAGGGTCCTATGATGGAGTCCCACATCAAGATCCCCATGGGAGCCTGCTTCTCCCTTTGCCTGTCTCTGCCTCACTCTGTGTCTCTCATGAATAAATAAGTAAAATCTTTTAAAAAAGTAAATAAAACTTGAAGAAAAAAAGTCAGATGCTTAACCAATTGAGTTACCCAGGCTCCCCAGAAGGCACTTTTCTTAATAATTCCTAGATAATGCTCTTCTATGCACATGCAGTTCTCTCCAACTTCCCTTTTTTCGATTTTTTTCATTTTCTTTAAAAATCATTTTCATTTACACTGATAAATACATTTTCAGGTAAAACAAAAATTTCACTCTCCCTTCCAATATGGCCACCATGTTGGATAGCAGAGATAAAGAACATTTCCATCAGTGCAGAAATTTCTATTAGATACTCCTGATGTAGAGCTATTTTATGCTTTTTCTATAATATTTCATAATATGGAAGTACCATAATTTATACAATCATCTCCTGTTGAAGATATTTATGCTAATTTATAGTTGTTTTCTGTCACAAAACAGTGATCTCTTTGGAAATGTTTTTCTGGACACTGAGAAGTGAAATTGCTGCAGGATTGAATATGACTGGTCTAAATGTAAAAAAATATTTCCAGATTACCCTTCTCATGGGTTTACCAATTTACATTTTCACCAGTGATTTTGGAGGGTACTGTTTCCTGACTTTACTGAAACTCACTGGGTACCATCAACTTTTTTTTTTTTTTTTAAGATTTTACTTATTTTTTCATGAGAGACACACAGAGACACAGGCAGAGGGAGAAGCAGCCTCCCTGTGGGAAGCCCGATACGGGACTTGATCCCAGGATGCAATTATGCCCTGAGCCAAAGGCAGACACTCAACTGCTGAGCCACCCAGGCATCCCGGGTACCATCAACCTTAAAGATGGTTGCATAAGGTTGAGTGAAATATCACATCTTTTGATGGAGAGCTCTAATTACTGTTGAGGTCGAGCATTTTATGTATTTTTGTTGGTTATATTTACTGTCTGTTTCCGCCTTTGACAATTTTTCTTTTAGGATGTCTTTCCATTTTTGTACTGATCTCATAGAAGATATTAAATCTTTGTAATATGTGTTAACAGTTGTGCCCTCTCAATTTGTCATTTGTTTTTTGTTTATAGTATTTTAAATTGTTTATAATATCTTTAAGGAGTTTTAAAATTTGAAGTAATCTACATAATAATCAGTTTTTTCCTTTATGCTTTTGCATTTTGTAATTTTTAAGGAAGCCTTTTTGTATCCTTACATTATAAATACACTTTTCTGTATCTTTTTATAATACTTATGTATAGGTTTATTTTTCTATACATTTAGATTTCCAATCTATCTTCTTACCTTGTTTTCCATTGGACAAACTCTTAAGGCCTAGCTTAAACTTGTTATTTTCCTTCTATACCCTCCTCCTTCCCCCTCTTAGTTATCTTAAAGCCTTTTTCTGTATTTTTTTTTTTTTTAAGAAAGAGGTAAGTGCAGAAGTAGAGAGAGAGAATCTTAAGCAGGCTCCACACCCAGTGTGTAGCCTCTCATGGGGCTGAAGCTTAACAACTCTCAGATCATGACCTGAGCTGAAATCAAGAGTCAGGTGCTTAGCCGACTTGTACTTTTTTGCATTATAAGTACAAATACATCACTCTACACCAATGCTACACAATAGAAATATATCTTGAGTCTCAAATGCAAGCCACATTTTCTAGTAGCCATATTTTAAAAAGTAAAAATAAATAGGTGAAATTAATTTTGATATTTTTTATTTAACCTGATATGTCCAAAATATTGTCATTTCAACATGTAATAAGGATAAAATGTTACTGAGGTGTTTTTATTTTATTTTTTACCCCTGATGTGTATTTTATACACTCTAGTACATCTCTGTTTAGCTGGTCACATTTCCATTGCTCAAAAACCAGATGTGGCTACTGGCTACCATATTTAACAGCACAGCTCTATACTGTTATTATGTATTTATATGTTTATTTTTCCCATTTTACCATATCCTCAAGAAGAGAGACATTTTGTTCCTCTTTTTATCCAAGTTTTATTGAAACTAAGAATATATTAGTATTGTGAAATGTTTGGGAAAAGCTAAAATGTCCTTGGGTAACATCAATGGAAGAATAGCTTCTAGAATAATGAGCTGTTAATACTGTTCTCCTATTTACCAGGCCGACCATCCCCTAATTATTATTATGTCTAGTCCTTCCATGCTTTTGAAGGGCATTGTTACACCAGATAAAGCCCTGAAAAGAGTGATTAGATTAATAAGGGGTCTTCCAATCATGCCTTTAAGAAACAGCTGAAACCTCTATTTCACTTAGGGTTTGGGAGGTAGGGATGGGCATTAGAGAGTATAGTCTTAAAGGGCTTGAAGAGTTGTTAAGAGCAGGAATGAGTCTTTGTTACTCTAAGAGTAGAATAAGGTCAATTAGTAGGAATAACAAGGGGTCAGACCTCAGATAAACTTTAGGAATGATTTTTCAACCATAACAATCCCTGAAAATGAACTGGTCTATCTAAAGACCAAGGGATCACCTTATACTGGAGGATTCTAACAGCTCACCTTTTCAGTATAGATGGCAGAAGACTTCTAGCATCACATGGGATAGTGAGAACAAATCCTTCTCCCCCTGTCTACTGCAGTTCCATGAGATCATACCTGTAAGCACATTTGAGTTCTTTAGAAAAGTTGTCACCAAATTCTAAAATATTTGTATGAAGGTATTTGTGTCTGGCTGTTTGAATATACTTTTACCTCTTTTAAAGAGGTTCTAAAACAATCACTTTAAATTTATAGATTTTCTCTAACCTTTGTATGTCACTAAAAAACCTGGTACTTGCATTTTTTTCATATTTCAGCCATTAATTTATTTAATATTGTTCACTGTCTTATTTCCTTATATCTTCTGGCTCACTCAGAGATTCTGGATTTCTTTGACCTTGCTTGGAAAAGCCTGATAAGACAAAGATGAAAATCCTGTGTATGTGATAATGATACATTTCCTTGGAAGGGTTGCTAGTGTTGTATACACATTCAGGAAACACTTAGGTTAGTTAATATTCTAATAAGGATTAGCACTTTTCATTTATATTGCTCTTTGCATCTCAGTTCTCAAATACTTTAAAGATAAGCAGAAATCATAATCAATATTAACTCCCTAAACTTCTTTATTAATATTCAGCACATGCTCTTTAGGATTGAACCAGCAGCTTATAGCCTTGGTGTGTTATTTTCAAAGAACCAGAAACTTGTATTTTAAGATGATGATTATTATCTCAATTCAAGGATTTTGAATTTTTTGGTTTTGTAGGTCATTTTCAAAGTTCAGGAATGCAAGAAAGGGTGTTAGTGTTATATTGGTAAAATATATCAAAGTACCAACTCCTAAATTTGCCAACATTTCCCAGTGAATTTGTAAGAATGTCTTTTCTCCAGAACCTAATATATTTATCTGTATACTAACTTCTACATAGGGCTATGGAACACACCTGATGAATCACTTGAAAGAATATCATATAAAACATGATATCCTGAACTTCCTTACATATGCAGATGAATATGCTATTGGTTATTTCAAGAAACAGGTAAGTTTTTCACTGTGCAGCCCTGTTCTGTCATTTCTTTTCTTAATATGTACTTAGGTTAGCCTTCATCCAAATAAGTATTTCCCCTAGAATTTTCTACTTAAAAGGACATACATTTATTTTTTAATCCTTAAGAGTAAGCTTCAGATTGTAGTAAAGGGTATGACCAGTACATAGTAAATACTAAATACATATTTTTTGAGTGAATGAATGAATGTCATCTATAAATGAAGTATAATACTGCATTCTGGAATTCTAAAACGTGGTATCCCCAGACTAAGGAGAAGTTCCCGGGCTAGGTGGGTAGAGTTCTTCATGAATGAGAGAAATAGATTCAGTCTCTGGAAAGCTTCCATTTATGACAGCAGAAAGAAAATTCTGAAGTTTATAAAGGGCTCCTGACAGTCCTTTGGCAGCATGCAGCAGGCTAGGAGCTTGGCTGTCTTTGTCCTTTCTTACCAGAAGTTTTCAGCTCAACTTTTTAATGCTTATTCTCTGGCTGCATATTTTTTAATAAAGATTTTATTTATGTATTCATGAGAGACACAGAGAGAGAGAGGCAGAGACATAGGCAGAAGGAGAAGCAGGCTTCCTGTGGGGAGCCCGATGTGAGACTTGATCCCAGGACCCCAGGATCATGACCTGAGCCAAAGGCAGACACTCAACCACTGAGCCACTCAGGTGGCCCCAGCTGCATTTTTTTTTTAAATAGTGCTTTATAGTTCCTAAACATTTTCATTTCGTTTTCTAACTACAAAAGTAAAATTATTGTAGAAATTTTGGAAGACACAGTAATGCAGAATGAAGAAAAATCACTTGTACTTCTACCACCCATAGAGATTTACTGTTAATGTTTTGATATATATACCCTTCTAACAATTGTTCTATGTGTGTGTTCATGTGTGTGTGTGTGTGTGTATATATATATGTATATTATACGTATATATAAATATAAAGCTTGGCTCATATTATATGTAATTTAATAACTTTCTGATTATCATTTATATAATTTTTGATGGTTCTCTGAAGTTTTATGGTATAATTAGAAAATAATTCATTAAACCAATACTACAGTTTTAGGACATTCGGGTGTTTCTTATATTAAGTGTACATTATAAGTATACAACATTGATTTATGAGAACTCTTTGTATATGAGGATATCAACCTTTTATGATTTTTCTCCCATTTGTCAGTTGTTTCAACATTGCTATGACTTCTGATGTACAGATTTTTAAAGATTTCATTACATAAAATCTATTATCTTTTTTTTTTAATAAGTTTTATGTGACTGGAGAGTTTTTCCTCCTCTGATATCAGATAGTTAATCTCCTATTTGTTTTCTTCTCATTCTTTGGGATGTGTCTCTGACTTTTATAATAAAACTCATTAGGGAGAACTCATTGGGATTGTCAACTGAAGTTTTGAGTGTCAGCTTTCTTAGACTGCAAATGTCTTGTGAAGCTTGAAAATCAGTCATGACTTGATGGGATGAGCACTGGGTATTATACTATATGTTGGCAAATTGAATTTAAGTTAAAAAAATAAGAAATTGGTTATGGTTCTTAAATAACTTGTCTGTAGTCCTCTTTGAGGATGATGGCAATGATTGCTTGGAAAATCAGTTTTTGCTGAAAGGGAGGCAGGAAACTGCTGATGATAGTTCTGGATTCCAAAATAACTTACTGTAAAGAACTGAAATAGGTACTATAAGGAAAATTATGTTTATATTATAAATATATGAATATATGCCCTACAGCACCAGGTTATTGCAGATTAAAGTATATAAATGAATATATTGCAAGTAAATGTTACTGACACAACTATACATTATGATGGTCTAGAAGTTTTTGCCTATACAGTAGGGGTTTCATTTCTTCAACATCAAAGTTCTAATTATTATATATATATATATATTTTTTTTTTTTTTTTAAGATTTTATTTTTAAGTAATTTCCATACTTAAAGTGGGGCTCCAACTCACAACCCTAAGATCAAGAGTATTATGCTCTGGGATGCCTGGGAGGTTCAGTTAGTTAAGCAGCTTAGGTTGTGAATTCAGGGTCATGAGATCAAGTCCCACATCAGGCTTTGTGCTCAGTATGGAGTCTGATTGAGTTTCTCTCTCCCTCTGCCCCTGACCCTGCTCTTTCTCTCGCACTCTCTTGCTCTCTCAAATAAATAAAATCTTAAAAAAAAAAAAAAAAGGGAGAGAGAGAGTTGAATGCTATACTGACTGAACCAGCCAGGCACCCCTAATTATTATATTTTTTTGATAAGCTTTTCTTTCAGAACTTAGATCAGTTTTGATTTGTTGAGAATCCTGGGGTCCCCTTCCTAGTTTGGGAGAAATTGTGCAGTTTATTATTTATTTTATTTTATTAAGATTTTTTTTTTATTTATTAGAGAGAGAGAGAGAGACAGGCAGAGACACAGGCAGAGGGAGAAGCAGGCTCCACGCAGGGAGCCGGACATGGGACTTGATCCCGGGTCTCCAGGATCAGGCCCTGGGCTGAAGGCGGCGCTAAACCACTGAGCCGCTGGGGCTGCCCAAATTGTGCAGTTTAATATAAAACTCAATCTTATATTAATTCTGTTAAAAATCATTTAGTATAACTTGTGATTTACTAGGATTATTTTAATGTCTTCCTGTTTGCACAGTTTGATTTTAATGTTTCTGAACTCCACAGAGGGGTTTCATGTTAATCCTTTCCAGAATGGTATGATGACAACTTGAAAGAAGTGTACTTTGCTGCCTACCATATGGTTTACACGCAGTAGAAATTTGATGCACAACAGCCATTATGAATGAGTTTATTTGCTTTGCAGGGTTTCTCCAAAGAAATTAAAATACCTAAAACCAAATATGTTGGCTACATCAAGGATTATGAAGGGGCCACTTTAATGGGATGTGAGCTAAATCCCCGGATCCCATACACAGAATTTTCTGTCATCATTAAGAAGCAAAAGGAGGTAAACATGTGACCAACTCCTCTTCCTTTCCATGCAGGCCAGTCTTCTTTGGGTGAGTTGTGCATCTCTGGGCTGTGTGTGGATGGCTCTACTGCATATCATAATTTCAGTTTGCTGTGGTTTGTATAGATTTCTTCTTTGATGGTATCCTTGATCTGTTTCCTCTCTAGGCACCATTCCTAAAAGGGTCAACACTTGTTAAATTTGTGTAAAACACAAAATGTGAGGATATCTTACCTGTACCTTCAAGACCTTTTACACTCTAGCCTCATCGACCCTTCCCAAATTTCCCTCTTGGCTTATCTAAACTCGTCTCTAAAAGTCATTACTGATGCTTTAAGCCTGGTCTTAATACATTACTCCCCTCACTCTCCCAACACACACACAAATTGGAACGCTGCGGCCTGTGTTCAGTTTCTCCTTTGAACTTCTCTAGCACGAGTTTGTTCCACTTACTTGATTTTTGTTATTTATCCTCTTATGTAGGTATTTATCTCACGGTTTATTCATGTCTGCTTTTAACATTGCAACTTCTGAAGGCCTGTATTTCTAGGAATTCAGTGACTTGTTATCTGATTTTGGGGTGAGGTCTTTTATGCATATAAACAAAAAGAGGAACAGTGAGAGGACAGGTTGATAGATATGACAACATGGTAATTTTACATTTGTCTAAGACAGAAGAAAAGACCATAAAAAGAGCATAATTGGGGAGGGTGCAGAGGCTGTTTATTAAATGAATGAATTTTATGTTAAGCCCAGGATCACCTTCTTGCTACCCCTAGTTTGTTGGAGTTCAGCAATGGGCTTTGAGGCTGTGACATCCCTCATCAATTCCACTTTATACCTCGTTATTCATTCTAGTGTCCTTTTTCCCTAGCAAATAACTGAAAAAAGACATCTGTCTTCAACCCATCTTTGTTTTCTGGTTTCTACTAATGTCCCTTAATCCCAATTCTTAGTTGTTTGTCAGACATCATTGTCATAACAGGCATAAAACTCCATACACAGGGTCTGGTGCATAGTAGGTGCTCAATAAATATTTCCCTTTTTCTTAAAGGGGAAGAGGGGAAGGCCAGGCTTGTTCTTATGAATGTGAGTGAAAGCCTTTTTTTTTGAGGGGGGGGGGTAATAGAAAATAAAAACAACCTTTGTTGTGTCTTGCTCAGAGATGCCAGCCTTAGAGAGAATTCCAAATAGGGTACTTGGAGAGTTAATAAAAGCACAGCAGGCTCCTTTCTCTGTCTCCTTCTGAAGAGCTAGCTTTCTTCATTGTTCTCTGGAGTTTAATGAGCAGGTCTGTATTCAACAGCTCTGTGTTCAGCTTGAGGGGCTGCTGGCCAACTAGAGCCATCACCAGGCAGTCAGCTGCCCTTCCCTCCTTCCTCCTCTGACAGCACCCATGCATCTTTGGTGGAAGCAGACAGCAGGATTCCCCTGCAGATTCGCCTAGTCCAGATCTGTTAGCTCTTACCACGTACAGGGGGAAGCCACAAATAGCTAGCAAAAGCAGTCAGTTGTTTAGAAGATAATGCTTCCTCCCCTTCCTCTTTCTCCTCTCCTCTTGGATCTCATCTCCCTCTCTCCTCACCTTCCCTGTTTGCCTCCATTCTTAACACCCACCCCTGAGTGGATGATGGAGGCTGGGAGCTACCTGTGAACCTAGTTTTTTTCAAAGAAACCTGAAGTCACCATAATAAAATATTGTGTAGGATCTTCTTCCACAGAATTCAAATGATTATCACAAGGGTCTTTATTCCAACTTTTGAAAACCCCCTTGCCAAAGACAGGGACTAATGATAGTAACAAATAAGTTATTTGTATATGGAGGGCTTTCCTGGCCCCTGAAAGCATGCAAGAGCAGAGTAAGTTGTGGTTGTGGCTAGTAGAGATGGAGAGAGAAAGCTAGTACAGTTGGACAGGGGAGCAGGGAGTTGAGGGCCACTTTGTGAGTGTTGACTCCAAGGGGAGAGTGGGTTCCATAGGGGCCTAGCTTCATTAGAGGTGTCTTCATGGGAAATATGTTTTGAACTGTAGTAAGCCTGCTAAATCTCAGCAGCATGGGCGAAGATTCAGAATCCAACATAAGTAGATTCATGGGCAGTTAGGATCATAGGTGTGCTGGTAATAAAAGCCACTATATGAGAAAGTGTGAGTAGGTCATGAGCCGGTGGAATTGAGTGTATATATGTGGGAGCGGGGGTGGGGTGGGGCGGGGAGTGCTGGGAGGGGATACTTCTCAAATCTTCATCCAAGCGTGAGACAACAAGGGATTGGATTCGGAGGATCCAAAGTAATCGTGAGGCCAGCCAATGTGATTTCTTTGTAAGAACACCTGCTAAGACTTGGTAGCATATTAAAGATGGGGGAGTCCCCCCAGATCTTCTGTTTGGGAAGCCTAAAACTGAAGGGATGATACAGGAGAAGGATCTGAAGAAAGATGATGACATGGTGGAGAAGTGGACACATTTTCGAAGGAAGTAAAGATAAAAGACTGAAACAGAAGTAAAGTGTCCCCTTTCTCCAGAGCAACTGTGTGAGGCACAGAGGGGTTAAGACGTCATTATGAGTCATTCACCAGGATCCCTTCACTTTCAAGGTGCTTCACAAGGTTTATGGAAGCCATTGGGGTGGGTTATCACATCTGAGAAAAATCCCTGATAAAGAGAAAAAGTTTTACAATTATATTCAAAATTATATTTTCTAAAGGTGTTTAATTAAGAGACTACCATTGGGATTCTCTTTCCAAAAGACTTAGACTGGGGAGGGGTGCCTGGCCAGCTCAGTCAGAAGAGCATCCAATTCTTGATCTTGGAGTTGTCAGTTCAAGCCCCACATTGGGTGTAGACATTACTTAAAAATATTTTTCTTTTTTTTCCGATTAATTTTTTTTTTTTTTTTTTTTTAAAGAGAGAGTGTGCATGTGTGCTAGTGGAGGAGGGGGCAGGGTTAGAGAAACTCAAGCAGATTCTCCATTGAGCTGGATGCCTTGCGGGGCTGGATCCCACAACTCTGAATTCACTACCTGAACTGAAATCAGGAGGGGGGGTTGCTTAACCGACTTAACCCAGGTGCCCCCCCCCCCAAATAAAATCTTTTTTGAAAAAAATAAAAAGACTTAGACTCAAATAGACAAAGGGAGAACATCCATTTAGATCTGTCCTGTCCAAAGTGACAGCCACTAGCTATATATGGCTTTTGAGCACTTGATATGTAGCTAGTTGAAATTGAGATGCACTTACATATAAAATATACTCTGATTTTGAAGATTTGTTAGGAATCAAAGAATGTAAAATACACATTTTTTTCTATAGATTATATGGTGCAGCAAGAATATTTTGGACATAATGGATTAAATAAAAGTGTGTTGTTAAGATCCAATTTTACCGGTTACTTTTTACTTTAAAAAATGTGGCTACAGGAACATTTAAAATTATATAAACAGATTGCATTATATTTCTGTTGCACAGCAGTAAACTAGATTTACCAGGAATATACTTTTACTAGTCCCATTCACTTTAGGAAGCTCTTTGTTTAATTGTTAGGATTAAAATGCATTCATGCTGGAGCCTTTACCAATGATGATACGTTTGAGATCAAGCTGTTAGGAATTGGAATTTTTGTTTTCCTTTGCACATTCAATTAGGGACTGCTACCGAGTGGTTTTTTTTTTTTTTTTTTTTCCTCTCTTCAGATTTGTATTTAAATTCTCATTAGTTCACATATAGTGTAATATTGATTTCGGGAATAGAATTTAGTGATTTGTCATTTACATACAATACCCAGTGCTCATAACAGGTGTCCTCTTTAAGGTGTCCGCCCATCCCTCATCTAACCCACCCCCTTACCACCACCTCCATCAACCCTCAGTGTATTTTCTACTGTTAAGAGTCTCTTATGGTCTGTTTTTTTTTTTTCTCTCTCTCTCTCTTTCATTCTCTTGTTTTGTTTTTTCTTTTCTAAAATGCAGTTATGACCGTTAATCTCTGGATAGCTATTTTTAATTATTTTCTTTTTTTTTAAATGGGAAACTGCACTGTTTTGGAAATAGTTAACCTCAGTACATTAGGAATTATTGTACAAAACAAACACCTCTCCAAAATCCTTAATCCATCCTGGCTGCTTACACCAGGAGTTGTGTTGCCTCAACAATTTGGAGCTGCTTTTTTGATGTAAACAGTATGGGTTAGGGCTCATGCCTTGGAATTTTTAAATAATAATGTGTGCTTTCTAATCCAAAAGGGAACAGTTAGTTCCCAGTTGGGGAATGTGAAGAGATCCTGGGGCCGGGGCTGGGCTGGGTAGCTGATGCACAGGGCCGCTTTGCTGTTCCCCAGAGAAGACAGGGCACAGTAACTGGCTTCTGTGGTAAAGAGGACAGTGTGCCCTAAGGGCAGTGTGTCCTCTCAATATTGGCTTCTTTGATGGCTGGGGACAAGTATTCAAAGGCGGTTGTGTAAATGCCACTAGAGGGGGCGACCCATAGCAACGTTTTCATACCTTACCTGTTCAGTAGCTTTCACTCTTTCGCCCTTTTTGTGTCTTGAATGAAGACTTTATTTAGGAGACTAAGACTTCTTGGGTTGACTGACTTCATCCATGGCCACAGACTCTGTCACTATAAACGTGTTCTCTTCCTGTGCTTTACAGATCATTAAAAAGCTGATAGAAAGAAAACAAGCCCAGATTCGAAAAGTATACCCTGGACTTTCCTGTTTCAAAGATGGAGTTCGACAGATCCCAATAGAAAGCATTCCTGGAATTAGTACGTACAGACCTTTTGTTCGAAGCAAAGTCTTTTGGTGATGCCATGAGATGTGTTTGAAACAATTGCCTGGGTGCAGCGATTTGGAGAGCTTTTTGCCTTGCCTGTCTCCATCTGTGGTGTTTGTAGTCTTAAGAAGGGAGGATGTGCTTTCCCTTTGTCTTTTCTCTACTCAGTGCAAACAAATCAAGGAGAACATAGATGACCCCGTCTCATAGCTGTTAATATCCATCATTTTTTTCAGAGATGGCTATGTATAGCCTGGGGGGAAGTCCACTTTTACAAATGGGGAAATTGAGTTGCAGAATGGTTAAGTCCTTTGACCTCAAAGAGCACATGGCCTGCAGCTGTCAGAATGAGAAGCAGAGGCATGCTACTCTGCAAACCTGTTACTGTTTGCATCCTTGCTCATCGCTGTCATCGTTGCAGCCTGCACAGGCCCCTGCTTGGCCAGATTACTCTCTCCACATTTCGAAAAAAGATGATTGGAAAACATATCATTTGTTTGGAGTTCCTTATTTTCGAGTAGTTTCCCCAAGGGTTCTTACCTGTGAGTGTTAGAGATGAATCTTCTTTGATGAAAATATGTAATATAGCTGTTTTTGAAAGCTATTGAGTAGCCACACTTCCATTTCAAATCCGGGATCTTCTAGTATATTGAAGATTTAATACATGACACAAAACCAAACACACTACAGTTCTCCAGAAAAAAAATAAGACCCTATTTGGGCAAGTGATATTCCTTCAATATGATAGCTACCCTATAACAGATCTTACTTTTACTTCTAGACCTAGAAATTTCACTTCCCCTATATTATCCCTGTTAAGGGCAGAATAGCTGTCATATTGCTGAATGCCTATGTGTGCGAGGCATTCTTCTGTTTAGTTTTTTACATACATCCACTCTTCTCAAAAGGAATGACGGCATCTAATCTTTAGAGTTCTGCCTTATAGGTTGATAAATTATAGAGGTGAATTGTTAAGTAACTTATCTAGGATAAATTAGCATTTTTTTTTTAAAGTTTCTGCTTGCTTTTTTTTTTTAAGACTTTTATTTATGCATGAGAGACAGAGAGAGAGAGAGAGAGAGAGAGAGAGAGAGGGAAAGGCAGAGACACAGGCAGAGGGAGAAGCAGGCTCCATGCAGGGAGCCCCATGCGGGACTCGATCCTGGGTCTCCAGGATCAGGCCTTGGGCTGACGGCGGCGCCAAACCGCTGAGCCACTGGGGCTGCCCCAATAAATTAGCTTTTAAGGAGAGAGCAAGAAATCAAGTCCAGGTCGATTGGACTTAGGCTGTGTTTTCTTTCTGCTGCACTAAGCCATCTTCTATTAAAATAGGGTCTTTGCCAAATAAAACAGAGACCGGGACAAAGTTTGTCCTAACCTAAAAATAACGGTTTAATTCTTTCACCTGGTGATTAGCAAAAAATGTTGATTTAGAGTTTAAAATATACATACACCCCCAGTCCTGGATGTCTTTGTTTTTTTATGCTTTCCTCTGAAAAGTTGGGAGTTCCTGCTTTAAAAAACACTAACAGAAAGTGCTGTTGGCCGTCTTGGAAATGTTTCACGCTGCTAACTGTAGAAGGAAGTAACTAATTGCAGTTGATTTCTGTCTCTTCCCAGAAATAGACTTTTACTGAGGCATGCCTATAATTTATCTTATTTTTGATAAGTATTTTGTTATTCTCTTGACCAAAAGCAGTTCTCATTTAGTGTTTAATTTCGTTGATATATAGGAGAGACAGGCTGGAAGCCGAGTGGAAAAGAGAAAAGGTAAGTAAGATGGGTGAGAGGACATGAAGGGAAGTGATTTTTCTTTCCTCTCAGCACCTTAGAGGAAGTGGGCAAGCTGCATGTAATCACCCATTACAGCACTTGCTACGTTTCAGTTTTCGTTAAAAAATTCTGGGATGGTTCCCATTTTAGGTTTTTGTAAAAATAAGCGGAATAGGAATCCCCTGGCAAGAGGGCAAAAAACTAATCATTGTTCCCTGTTGTTACTCTTTCCTTTCAAGTAAAGAGCCCAAAGACCCTGACCAGCTTTACAGCACTCTCAAGAGCATCCTCCAGCAGGTGAAGGTGGGTGTTTTCTTTTCATTCACTTCATGCAGATATTTTTGAAATGATTTCCCACATGGAATTTCCATATTAGATACCTTACTTTTTTCTTTACTCAAGAGCCATCAAAGCGCTTGGCCCTTCATGGAACCTGTGAAGAGAACAGAAGCTCCGGGATATTATGAAGTTATAAGGTTCCCCATGGGTAATGCCATTAACCTTTTCTAAGTATAGATGTAACACTCTCTGGATGGCGGTGTGGGGGACAAAATGTTGCTGAGGTTGATTGGTGCTCTTCTGTTGTAGGGTAGGGTGTGTGCTGGGTGGTGGGATTCCTGCACCCACTGAGGGGCAGTGGTATATAGCAGAGTCATAAAGGACAGGTGGGTGGCTGTGTTGTTTAGATGTGCCTGCAGCCGACAGCGACAGCACTGGAGGCAGACAGCCCAGGTGGGGAACTGCACGCAGCACGAGATGTGAAGCCGGCTGTTTGGACAGAACTTTGTTTCTGTTCTACCTGATGGGTTGCAAATGGAAGACTTTAGGTTATCGTCCTGATGTATTTTGAGCCCTTTGAGGGTCTTTAAAAGCGATACAAACAAAGTTGGATTAAGCTGCTTGCCTGCTGTACTAGTGGAGGGAGAAAGTCTAGTAACTCGGTTCTCGATTTTCCATGCTCTTGATGGATACTATTAGTGTCACTATTTATACTCCCTTTAAAAGCTTTGTTCCACATCCAATACCAGACAAACAAAAAATTCCTTTAGAAATGTAGAGTTGTGGAATTTGCTGCTGTGCCGACCCATGCTAAAGTGATTAATTGAAGTAATTGAGCATCCGATTAAACTAGTTCGGCATTGTGTAGATGACAGACAACTAGCTGAAATGTTTTCAGTCAGTGGTGTGGCCATTATTTTGGAGACAGCCTGTGTCTTCTGTTCCTTTTCTACTTGTAGTCTGTTCTTGGTACTAAGAAGGTTTTAAAATCTGAAAGGAAGAACAAAAGGGATACTTTAGCTCCCTGATAAGAGAGTTATTTGTAGGTGTTTTCGATAGCATTAATTTTCACATGAATGTTCTATAGAGTCATTATAATGGTTTTGGTAGTCTGTACTCCATAAAGTGGACCCACACCCATATGCTTTTCTCTTTTCTCTCTGCCTTCTCTTTATTTCAGTTATGAAAACTGAAGTGTGAGGGTTGAGTGAGTCTAGAATTCGGAATGGAAGAGAGTTTGGGGAATTTTCTTTTCTCTTTTTCCTTTCTTAAAGGTTTTATTTTTAAGTAGTTTCTATACCCAAAACAGTCGCTCGAACTCACAGCCCTGAGAGATCAAGGGTTGCAGGTCCTGCTGACTGAGCCAGTCACATGGCCCTCAGTGTTTTGTATCATGTAAAAAATGTGTTAAAACTCTTTATGCCCATTTCCAAACTTAAGTTAACTGACCTTTGCATCCTCATCCCCTGGACCGTCTCAGCTTCTCTTAATGAAACTCTCATAGGAGGTTGTATGATTCTGGGGAGAATAACTAGCTTTCAGCCCTGCTCATGTACACTGTGAAGACCTGCAAAGGTAGGTCCAGAAGGTCTTGTCTGTCATCGCCTACTCTCAGCCTGCTTTCTGGAAGTGTTTTGCTTGGTCCAGCCTGGGAAGAGTATGAGCCTCTCCAGTTGGATACCACCTATGTGCATAGCTGAATGCTCATGAGGGGAATGTCAGCCCCTTTGAGCAAGACCAGTGGTGGACTGAGGTGTGTTCTAGACATAGTTAATTAAAACAGTGGACGGTGCTGTTTAGGGGAGCAATAATATTTTTCTTTGGGTGCCTTTAGGTGCTGCTGAGTGAAATGTGTAGTCTTGCCCTTACGATAGTCATGTTTTTGAGAACAAGATTGACAAAACAGTAATTTTACTTTCCTCCATTATTGCCTTCTCAGCTTTTTCTAAAATATTTTTCTTCTCTTTTTCTTGTGCTCTCAAAAACTCTTTTTCTCCCATATGAATGAGGTCTAACTTGTGTCATTTGGGGAATCTCATTCAGAACATTGAATAGTTTAGCCCAAGCTTGTCTTCTTACCATGCATGGATTGCTACACAGGGTTTTCCTGTTTATCCAGAACTCCTGGGTTGGTGGGAGGGATGAAGGTAGAATAATTTAATGAGTAGAATAGTTTTATGGAGACATACGTGGTATCACTGATAATTAATCACCTTTTTAAACCCATGTCATTTGATCAGCTAAGCCCTCCAATAAAGCTAGAGGAGAAGGATGTTATTTGTAACTTAATAGAATAGAAATATAGAAAGGAAATATGCAATATGCAGAATAGATTGTAATTATTCTGAAAGATCCAAAAACTTCTATGACTCTCATTTTGTTTCTGCTATATTTTAGGCTCTCCCCAGCTCTTACTTCCTCTCTTCCGGTTAATAGCTTGAAAGCTTTTGGATAAACATCTTTGTATTTATTCTTTTTTTCCCCTTTTGGTTATATAGCTCTTTATATATTGGACAGCATATCTTAAGTGGTAGGCATGTAGGTGGTAAGGTAAATATCTAACTTTACCTGGAGAGGCACAATTAATTTCATTGCTCTTTTTTTCATTTTATAAGAAGACATCTTATTCTCATTCACAGTGAGGTGAGACATCTAGTGGGTTATTTGCTGAGCCTTTATAAAGTATCTTAACACTTGCCAATTTATCTCACCTTCCAAACTGTTGTAGTTAGAGAAGAAAGATAATTAAAAGTTGTACTTACAGATGTGATGGCATACCACTACCCAAGAGAAGCTTTAGTCAAAGGCAAAAGTACACATTTCCCATTTTTTCTTTGGTGTTTTATGGTAGATTTAAGATTTTGATGTAAATGAATTCTCCCCATTTTTGGATGTTGCACATAAATTTATATATTTCACTAACAGATGACCCTGATGTATTTAGTAAGTTTCTTTCCTTCTAGAAAATTTGATAATATAGTGGGAATTGGGGTTATTGGTAGAGGTGTTTCTTTAGTAATTTTGACTTATTTTTCCATGCACAGTTAATATAATTTTTAATGACAGAACCAGACTTAGAGACAGGTAGGGACCAATAACTAAATGAATGTTAGTATCTTCTTTTTTAAGATTTTATTTATAATTTTTAAAAAAGATTTATTTATTTATTTGAGAGAGATATAGAGAACTAGAGCCAGAGGAGAAGCTGAGGGTGAGGGAGCAAGAGAGAAATAGACCCCGGCTGAGCGGGAAGCCTGATACAGAGCTCCATCCCAGGACTCTGAGATCATGACCTGAGCTGAAACCAAGAGGTGGTGACATAACAACTGAGCCACCCAGGTGCCCCTGTTCATATGAGAGAGGAGAGGGAGAGTGTGTGCACATGGGGGGAGGTGCAGAGGGGAAAAGAGAGAGAGAGAGAGAGAATGAATCTCAAACAGGCTCCACCCTCAGCGCAGAACCTGACGTAGTGCTCAATCCTATAACCCTGAGATCATGACCTGAGCTGGATTCAAGAGTTGGACACTTAACTGAGCCACCAGGCACACCCAAATGTTAACATTTTTTAATCTTTATGGAATTCTTTAAATCAGTTCTAAGAGTGAGGAGTAAACAAGCTCCAGAATATTCTTACAAGTTTAGATAAAGTACTGTTTTCATTTGTAAAACAACTTAAAGCAAATAAATATACTGGGGAAATATTTTTATAATAGTCTCTCAAGGCTTACTTGCTTTAGAAAATAAATTGTTTGTGATTTTTTTTTTTTTTTTTTTTTTTTTTTTTTTACTGCCTGTGATTCTTATTTCATGGACAGAGCATGAAACTAAATTCATTTGAACTATTTCATATGCAAGAATACTGTTTTATCTGTAGACTTATTTATGATCAGTTTTTCTACTTTAGTTCTGTCTCTACAGCACCAAAACTGTGAATTTAATGAAACAAACTCAGTCTTATTGTTTGGATTTAAGTAATGAAACGATTCAGACAAATGTTCCACCTGCTGTACTCCGTGTGGATAGAGCCTCTTCTGTATAATTCTGAATGAATAGCTAACAGTGCTCAGTTTATACTTTTCGCTGCTAATCTACTTAGCTTCCTTGTGCTGAATAGGGGATTGGGCCAGATGACTAATAATGGTCCCTTCAATGTGAAAATGCTGTGATTTTACACAAGAAGCCTTCACAACAGAAACAACATAAGATTTAAGAACTGTTGCCTTGATCCTATGAACGTCTCCTAAGGGAGGGCATTGGGATGGTAAAAATGTAGCCAAACTGATGACATACATTTCTCTCCCTGTCTCCCTTTTGTCAACTGGTGTTTAAAAAGGAGTCAAAGATTGCTAATATTTTTTTTTCCTGTGCAGATCTGAAAACCATGAGTGAACGGCTCAAGAATAGGTACTACGTGTCTAAGAAATTATTCATGGCAGACTTACAGCGAGTCTTTACCAATTGCAAAGAGTACAACCCCCCTGAGAGTGAATACTACAAATGTGCCAATATCCTGGAGAAATTCTTCTTCAGTAAAATTAAGGAAGCTGGATTAATTGACAAGTAATTTTTTCCCCCTCTGCTTCTTAGAAACTCATCAAGCAGTGTGCCTAAAGCAAGGTTGTTTAGTTTTATAAAGAATTGGACATGATGTATTGAAGATACTTGTAAATGTAATAATTAGCACTTTCGAAAAACAAACAAAAAAACCTCTTAGCTTTTCAGATATGTATTTAAAGTGAAGTCATAGAACATTTTTATTTTATGGAATAGATTTTAATCTATTTACTACTATTAATGTAAATTTTCTATGGCATGTCCATTAGCTGAATATTCAATAATAGATGATCAGGGGTTTCCTCAAAACCTGTGTATGAGGAAATTGCACATAGTACCAAGATTTGGGGGAATGCAGAAACCTTTCAGACCATGAATGTTTCCATTTTTTTCTAATGGAATGTGAGAGTTTATTTTTATTTTATTCTGAAGGACTTTAAGGAAGGGATACATGATAAAGCCTGTAAAAGGTGAAATATGTGATGTTTGAAGTCTCATTGTAGACATTTTATATATATATTTTTAAAAACACTCATCTAGATGAGGTGCTTTGAGCAGTTCTGAAAAATGCAGTTCCGGAAAAGCAACTGCCTTGATTCCTAAGGAAGAAATTCTAAATAATGCAAACTTTTTTATAAGCATCTGGGTTTTTGATAATTCTGTCTACTTACAATAAACTTGTGAGCACATAACCACTATTTTAATAATTATTTTCTGTACACAAATGTGTAATATTATATTTGACTTTGCTTATGCAGGCCATAAGTTCCAAAAGGCAATCTCCTGATGCACAGAGGCATATGTTTAAAAACACTTGAGATTGAATCAACATGCTTTAATAAGAAAAGATGCATAATCTACATATGTATCAAATTTGGTGAATCCTTGTTCTAACGAATAAGGATTTTTTTCTCCTTTTCTATGATATACACAACCCCACTGATAATGTATTAAGTGAACATTTTTCCTTTTCCATCTCCAGATTATATTCATTGTCTGAGGTGAATTAAATCACCAAAATTTGCTGTCAGTATTTTAACACCTACATTGGAAGACAGACCCAGGGTAATATCCCACTAAAGTCCATCATGCAACCTTATTAACTGGTCTTGGGATTCCGGCTTAGTGCTTGGGTTTATTTCCTGATTAACACTACATAGAAAAGTGGGACGTCTGCCATCCCAACTCTGGGAGAACCAACTAATATCAAACAAATGAAGGCCATTTTGATGGTCTTTGACACTAATTTTTATGATACAAATTTATAAACTGATTTTTGTAAAGGACTAGGTTTTAAAAGTATATTTAACTTGATGTTTTCTATCAGCATAAATGAATTAAGATGATCACTTAATAGTTGTTAAAAACAGTTGCCAGAGATAATCTGCAAGAAGGAAGAAAATCTGCAAATGGCTGTTAAGTGGGAAGTATTATGTTTTTAAGATGTAAGAGATATTCAGAATGCTCACACTGAAAATTGCCTCAACTTTTTTAAGTATAAGAAACCACCCTGAGTGGCATCTAGATTTCTAATGAAGAATGATGATACAGTTTGGATTAAGTATCTTGGACTGGTTTTAAACAGTGCTTTGTACTGAATCTGCTGAAGCATCTGTCCAGCTTGGTATCCTGTGAAAGTTTGTTATTTTCTGGGTAGACATTCTTATAGAGTATTGTCTTTAAAATCAGATTGTCTCTTCTATATTGAAAGCATTTTTATGTTTTCTAATTTAAAAATTAATATTTTCTTATAGATATTGTGCAATAAAGCTGAAGTAGGATGTGTGGTTTTTGCAAATGCTTTAACAGCGGATAAAATTTTACATTTGTAAAATTAATATATTGTACTGGTACAACATAGTTTTAAATTATATTTTAAAAAGCTCTCAGTTTGGTGTTGTGTTTTCTTCTTCTAGCCCATTAAATTTAACAGGGCAAGTGTATGATCTGGTTGATGACCATCGACTATGTCCATAATTCTTAGATTTTAGGCGTCTTGTTGAAGATGTTTAGAATTGTTACGCTTGTTAGAAGTTTCATAAGAATTCACAGCCCCACCAGTGAGAAAAGTTCATGAGACACTTGAGAGTGTCTGTGTTTTTTGGGTGGTCCACTGTGCATCTTGCCCACTGTCATTCATTAAACAAAAAAAAATCCCAGTGAAAGAAGAGTGTTATTGGTTTAGAAATTAAAGTTTTTTCCCAGTTTTTCTACTGTGCATCTGTGAAATAGATCAATGAAGACATAAGAAATACAGCTGATTCTTACATATTTCATAAAGAGCTTATAATGTCATTCAAAATGCTGACTGCATGAAGGAATACTGTATCCTGTTGGGAGTATGAGAGAACCCACCAAAGAATACTTTTTCTTTCTGAATCCTGAACCAAGTGAGAAGTCAAAAGAATAAGGCATATGATGGCAAAAATATCTTTATTAATAATAAAATGGACATTGGAGAATATGGCTTATATATCTGTGGGAAATGGGACTAATATGGAACCGATGAATGTGATTGGCTCACCAATAGCTTTGCACCCCTGTCAACTTCCCCTCCAAGGGCAGGGCCTTTGCCATTAAATTTAGTGCATAGCCAACAACAATGGTGCTCTCTGAAGGAAGGCCCACTCTGAAGAGGCACAGGTGAGGGAGCAGCCATACAGGGCAGTCCAGGGCCTAAATGTAACTCAATTAGGTAAGTCCCTTACAGGGGAGGGATAAATAAGGCAGAGGGAAGCCACAGGGTGATGTCCCTCCTTCTAAGAAATGTAAACATCTGGATTGTAGAATATGTCTCCTTTCCACTCCATTCCCGTATATTCATATAAAACATTGCTATAAAGTTGTATTATTCAACACATGTAAAAACTGGTTGTATTCATTAGAATAGTGAAAAGAAGACTTGGAGGTTTTCATATTACCTAGAAGTGAAATTTAGAATTATGAAACCTAAGAAGTAGAAACAAGATCAGACTGAGGCACTCTGGACAGGTTAATAACGTATCACTGCTTTTAGCTGATATTCTTCAGACCAACCTCACTATTTTAAGAGATTCTAAGAGCTATATAAGGCAGGGTTGTGGAAGGCAGCCTGTGGTCTTTTCCATATTGTACTGGACTGGTCTGTTCCAGCCCTCATTAATTAGCAATCTCCTCTTAGCAAAGTAGAAATGATACTTTGGAGGGAGGGCTTCAACAAAGTAGAGAAGATGCTGAGAGGAGGTGAGAGAACACCCATAAGTGTCATGAAAAGCTTTCTAATGTAGTTTATTTATGCCTTGGTTTTTTTATGGGAGTATCTTTACTTTTTTTGTGGAAAAAAGCTAACAAAGCTAGAGATTTTCTCTGCGTTTATTAGAAAGTAGTATATTTCAACAAGGCAGAGAAAAGCAAGGAAACCAAAAGGCAGTGTTCCTACTCTTCCTTGTTATTGGGAAGTCCAATACAACCTTGGTAGAATTAGTTTAAAAAGATGAGAAACTACATGTCTAATTTGTATATATACGTGTGTATGTATAATCTAAGCTGAATCGAAGGTTGTCAGTTTTAACTGATGAAGGTTTGAAGTTCTTTAAGAGAAATCCCTTGGAGAATTTGTTGGAAGGTAGGGACCTTCTCAAAGTCATGCACATGTTCATGCATATGCACTTTCTGCATATCACCTTTCTAAAATTCATTGGTCTCTGTTATTTGCTCTTTGTTAACCACCCACTTTCTACAGTTAAGAGATGGGTATCCTATTTATGCTTAAAATATCTAAGAACAGAAAATCTGCCCTTTTCCCCCCAACAGAGCAGTCCAGCAACAGAATAAGCAAAGGGCTATAAGAAAGTGCTTAAGTTTGGTTAATGTTGATTATTTTAAAGAGTTGAAGAGAATACACACATGGTTTATATAGATTTTGTGATCAAGTTCTAATTCATATTTTCCCCTCCATACAATGCTATTAATTCAGTGTGCCAGCACGGTTCTACTCAACACACTCACTTGTACAGCTGTAGCTTGTTTTGTGGTAAACTCAACATTCCTCCTATATTTTTAACATTAAAAAAGAAATTGAAGTATAATGAACATAAACATGCAATACACAGTATCATACAAAACACGTATAATACAATAGAATATACAGGTCTCAGGTATAAGGAAAAAGGAGTATTAATCTTAACACAAACTCTTTCGAAAAGATGTGGGAAGACTTCTGAAATCATTTTATGAGATCAATATTGTTATCCTGATATTGAAGCCAGGAAAAAAAATTGTAAGAGAAACTTTGGTCTAACCCTCACACACACAGATGTAAAGATATTTTTTTTTTAAAGATTTTATTTATTTATTTATTCATGAGAGACCCCCAGAAAGAGAGAGAGGCAGAGACTCGGGCAGAGGGAGAAGCAGGCTCCATGCAGGGAGCCTGACCTGGGACTCAATCCAGGGTCTCCAGGATCACGCCCTGGGCTGAAGGCAGCACTAACCTGCTGAGCCACTCGGGCTGCCCAGATGCAAAGATCTTTAACAAAATATTAGCAAATGAAACTCAGCAGTATATAAAAATTTTAAGAGATCATGACCAAGTGGGGTACTTTTGATTAAGTCAAGGTGGATTTAACACTGAAAACTGATTAATGTAATTAACTGTATGAACAGCATAAAGGAGGAAAAAACAGGTTCATCTCAATAGATGCAGATAAAGCATTCGACAAAGTTCAACAGTAATTCATAATTTAACAGAAAAACAGCAAACAAAGAATGAAAGGAAACTTCCTCAATATGACAAAGGTTATCTATAAAAACTTACAGCCAACATCACAGTAATGCTGAAAGACCAAATGCTTCGAAGGTTGAGATCAAGGCAAAGGTGTGTGCTCTCATCACTTCTATTCAACATAGCAGAGGTTCTAGTGAGTGCAGTAAGGCAAGAAAGGGTATACAAGTTAGAAGTGAACTGTATTTCTAGACTATAAGGTCATGTACATAAAAAAGTTCAAAGGATCTACAAAAAAAGATAAACTAGTGAGTGATTTTAGCAAGGTCTATATATGAAAATCAATTGTATATCCATAAATTAGCAACAAACAAGTGGAAAATAATCTTTAAAATACACTTATAATAAGTCAATATGAAATGCTTAGGATATATTAACAAAATATGAGCAAAAATTAGACAAGACTTCTCAACAGTAAAATTAAGACCATAAGAAAATGAAATGTTGGGATAAGTAACTGTCAATTTACATCAACAAGAGTGAGGGAAAAATTAAATTCATTTCTAGAAAAAAGAATTTGACCCTCATCAAAATAACTTATAAAAGAGATGCTTCAGAAACTTGGACTTTGGAAAGTCAAGTGTACAAATTAAACCATTTCAGGATAACCACTTAATAAAAGCAGAAATAAAGACAATGCACGAATCCAATAATAAATAATAAAGAAGAAAAAAGGCAGAATAGAAAGCATAAAGAAAATTGATAGAAATAAATTATAGCAGTTATCACAATAAACTGAAATGGACTGGATTTGCTAGGTAAAAAATTACAACTCACTTTGGACCAAAACCAAAATTGAGTAACGTGGTCTTTAATTAGTTATATCTAAAACATTAACATAGGAAGGCTTAAAGAAATGGAAAGAAAAATGATACAGTATACTAATATTAACTATATATAGGCAAATATTAACCATATATAAGTTGCCTTACCTATATCAGACGTTACAACAAGCATTATGAGGGAAAAAGATTACAACAGTAATAAAAGGAATAGTTTTAGAAACTATTCTAGAAAACAAAATAAAATCCAGAAATTTTGTGGAAGATCTTATGTTTTTTTTAGCAAATGATGAAACGAGACAAAATTGCTAAGGCTATAAAAAAACTTGAAAATGTTATACACTATTTTCAACAATTAAAGAATTTATATTTTTTCTAGCACACACCGTTAAACATTTGTAAAATCTGACAACTTACTAGTTAGAAAAGATTTAACAAATACCAAAGAATCAACACTGTACAAATAATTTTTTGATGTATTACCAAAAAAAGCAGCACTCAATAACAACAGTAGAAATCTCCACTTTAAAAAATATGTAACATGCCATTAAACAGAACAGATAAATACGCAATTCCTAAGGAAAAGGTAATTTAATGAAATAGAATCAAGAATTAGGAAACTTATTTAAAAAAATAATACAAAAACTTGCCCACAAAACACAGGATAGTTTTAATAGCGTTTCACTGAACCTGAATAGGTAACAATTTGTTCCATACAGGAAAAATAGAAGGTTCTCAACTAATTTATGAGGCTAGTATGGCCTTGCTACCAAAAATATATAAGGGAAAGGATATAGGCAAATTTTATTTGTGATCATAGGTATAAAAAATCCTAAGCAAAATATTAGCAAACCAATTCCACCTCTTTAAAAACAAATGGTCTTTCAAGAAAAAAATAGAAGAAAAACTTCGTGACACTGGATTTGGCAATGATTTCATGGGTAGACAAAAGCAAAGACAACATAAGGAAATACTGATAAACTGGACTTAATCAAAATTGAAAACTTTTGTGCATCAAAGGACACTGCAAAAATAAAAAGGCAACCCACATAATGGGGAAAACATTTGCATATCACATATCTAATAAGGGATTAATATCTAGAACATTTAAGGAACTCCTAAGATTCAACAACAAAAACCACCCAATTCAAAGGCAGGCATACTACTTGAATAGACATTTTGCTGAAGGTATACAAATGGACAATAAACACATGAAATGACACTTAACATCATTAGTTATTAGGGTCAGACCACAATAAGATACCACCTCACACCATTTGGGTATTATGAGAAAACACAAAACAAGTATTATCAAGAATATGGAAAAATTGGGGACACCTGGGTGGCTCAGCAGTTAAGTGCATCTGCCTTCAACTCAGGGCATGATCCTAGAGTGCCGGGATCGTGTTGCACATTGGGCTCCCTGTATAGAGCCTGCTTCTTCCTCTGCCTTTCTCTTTCTGTGTCTCTCATGAATAAATAAAATCTTAAAAAAATATATGGAAAAATTGGAACCCCTGTGCATTGCTGGTGGGAATATAAAATGGTGCAGCCACCCTGGAACACAAAATGTTGCTTCATCAAAATATAGAATAACTATATGATCAACAATTCCACTTCTGGATATATATATTCAAAAGAATTAAAAGCAGGAACTCAAACAGATCTATGTACATAGATACTCATATATTCATTGCAGTATTATTTCTAGTAGACAAAAAGCAGAAACAACCCAAATGTCCACGGATACATAAAATGTGGTATATATACCCAATGGAATACTACTCAGTATTCTAGTACTTGAGAACTTGAAAAGGAATTAAATTCTGTTAGGTGCGGACATAGATTAAACATTATGCTAAATGCAATAAGCAGACACAAAAGGACAAGGATTGTATAATTCCATTTATATAAAGTCCCTGGAACAATCATTTATAGAGATAGAAAGTAGAACAGTAATTACTAGGGACGGTGGGGGTGGAGTAAATGGAAGTTATTTAATGGGTACAGGGTTTCAGTTGGGGATGATGAAAAAGTTCTGGAAATGGATAATGGTGATGACTGCACAACAATGTGAATGTACATAATATTACTGAACTATACACTTAATGTATATAAACAACAACAACAAAAAAACGTGACTATACAGTACCCAGCCCATAGCTAGACAAAGAAACCAAGAGAAAGAAACCTCGATGTATGTCAAAGACAGCAAGATAGATTAGTCCATGAATAGTGCTGGGACAATTGGGCTATTCTCATGGAAAATGAAATAAAATCAGATCCTCATCTGACAAAATACCATAAGGTTTAAAGACCTACATGAATAAGAAAAACTACAAATTTTAGAGAAAAACCTTAAGGGAAAAGGTGATAGAGAACATTAATATTTAAAATTCCTGAACATCAAAAAACATAAAAAAGGTAAAAATAAAGTGGAAACATAGTTAAAGCCCGTGTAAATAAAAACAAGGAATACTAGCTATAATATATAAAGAATCCATTCTATTAAGAAAAAGACATTTTTAATTGAAAAGTGGGCGAATTACACAATAAGCAATTCATAGAAGGTTAAGTGACTAATAAAACATTTGAATTCTCCAAGTAATTAATGAAATAACATCTCATAAGCAAGTAAAACAAAGAGAATCCATTTCACATTCATTACTTTAGGTAATTTCAATGTCCGATAGTACTGAGTGATAATGTGTGAGGAAACCGGAACTTATAAATTGCTGATAGGGTGATACACTTCTAGTGTCAGGTGAATTGGTACAACCACTTTAGGGAGCAATTCCCCTTCTAGGTACCAACTCCATGGAAACTTATTCACATGTGTGCAAGAATGTAGAATATTCACCACAGCACTAATTTGTAATTATGAAAAAGTGGAAGCAAATTGTCTCTCAGAAGAATAAATCTAGTTTATTTACATAATACTATACAATGATGAGAATGATCTACATCTGCCAACATGGATAAATCTCAAAAACAGTGGTGAATTAAAAGCTGCAAAATAAATATATACAGTGTAACATTCATGTAAAATGTTAAAATGCAAAGCAATTTTTAACAGTGTATGGGTAAACACTACAGCAAGAATACAGAAATATTAAACGTACACATTTGGAATCACCCAATAGAGAGCTTTCTGTGGTGATGGAAATGTTCTGCAACTGCACTTATCCCAATATGGTAGCCACTAATTAAGGAACTATTCTTTAAGTCCAAGACATAACAATTTGGGATTTTGCTGAGGTATCACTGAACAATGTACACATAAGAGCTTGATGTTCAGAGCTAGTCACTTACCCAGTTACTGAGCCTAAACAACCATCAATTCTATAATAATGATCTCCTATTTTATTTGTAATTTTAAATACAACAGTGATATCAGGGATCTACAAACAACTTAAGGTATACCGTACTATGCATGTCAAGGATTTATTTTATTCAAATATTATATAAAGAGTTTCAAAAGATCCTTGGTTTGTCTTCAAAAATCATTCATTCTAATTAATTCCCACTAAAGGCAAAAATAAAGACACCAGAAGCTTATAACGAAAACATCTTAATTTGATTTTCATTTCTAAAATTTTTGCAGAAGATACATTTTGAGTAAAATGAAGAGTTTTAGGCAGTTTAAGAAATAAGGATTAGGCCCAGTTATTTATATTTAAAAGAAAAAAATTTTTCTTTTAAAAAAAAAATAAACCAAATGTATTAGTGGTATGAAGAAAAAGCATCACATTTGAAGTATTGTTTTGAGATTTTCGTGGTCTAGAGTTCGGTCACAGAACATTCCATGGCAATGGTTGAACCCTATTGTGTACTATCTTAGAGACTCTCTATTGGAGAGATGGAGCAATATGGTATAGGATGAATTTAAACAGCATCCAACAAACACTTCACTGTATTTGCTTCATACTTTTTTTTTAGAACTGCGTCTGGAATCCTTTCTCTGTTTGAAAATAGGAGAATTCAAGAAACACAAATCTGTAAAAGGGTCTCCTCTTCTCAGTTTCCTATAAGGATAAAAAGAACTCTTAGGCATAATTAGAAGCATCTCAATACTAACTCACTCTTCATATAAAGTTATTGTAAAATATGCCAGTGCTAATCTTCCCACTTCACTTTTTAATCAAAATTTTATATTTCAATAAGACTCACTCTTGAACAAAGCTCCAAATATTACTCCCCTCACCATGTACCATTAAGAGTGGGTTCCACAAATCAGATACTTACGAAGCGAGTGTGGGTTCCTTATAGTTCATACTGACTGCACACCTGCGCTTTGGCAGAGACACTGCTGGGCTTTCTTTCATTTTTGGAGAAAGAGAAAGTTTTCTGATTTTTGCTTCAGGATATAAGGGGACATTGGTGATATCCTTCAGGCTAAAATGAGTTGAGCAGTGAGTTTCAGGTAGTGCACCTACGAAAACAGCTTTTATTGAACATGGTTCCAAATGAAAGAAAAAAACACAGGAACTAAAATTGTGTGCAATTACATATCCTAAACATATGCAGAATCCAGCATTTTATTGTACAGATTTTTTGATCTATTTATCATTTTTTCATCCCAGTAACACCTAAATATTACTGTAGATGTAAAGAACTGATGCAACAGATTACTAAACTTAAAATTCTTTTTAAAAAATTATAATTTTTTAAGGATAAAGAAGAATTAAAATTTAAAATTTAAATTTAAATTATGGAATTTCATTTTAGTTCCACCTTGCTCCACAGAATCATCAATATCAAAATTTATCAGGTGGCTTCCTATAGTCTTAAAAAGCCACTTAAACTTTATTAAATCCATGAGAATTCTTTATCATAGCCTCTGTGGAGACCAGCAGGAAATGGGTTCCCTCTGGTAAAGCTAACATGTTAAAAAGTTAACCAATGTTTTTCCTATCTTAAGCATCCAAATTTTCTAATTTGAAGCTGTATCTATATTGGGTGACAGGTACGCACCCAGCACATAGAAGGACAATGCAAGACAATCTCTTCAAACAGTTTTAAAAGGCAAATTGTCCAAGACAAACTAAATTATAACTGTAAATGCCTATATTTAGCAACCATGTTCTCCAGGGTTATCTAGGTTTCAAATTCTGTCTTTCTTCTGACCCCACATAAATGTATTATATTACACTAATTATTCCAATTTTTAGATTGGAAAATATGGCTAAGCAACATCCAGTCCATGGTTATATTCTAGAACAATGCTTCTCAAAATTTTGTATATATAAATTCCCCCAGAGCACTTATTAAAAAGATGCAGAATCTGATTCAAGGGTATGTCTTGAGATTCTGCATATTTAAGAAGTTTCAATGCAGTGGTGATGCTGATGATCTGGGGATTAAACTCTCAGTAATACTATATCAGAATGTTATTTTTTTTTAAAACTTACTGTGTAAAATTTCAAGAATACACAAATACAGAGACAACAATATAAGGAAACCCCAGTTCCCCACCTTCAGTAATTACCAACCTTTTGCCAATCTTGTTTGATTTACTGTAACATAATAGCATATTTAAAAAAATGTATTTGCCTACTACCACTGCCTAACTGGTTGACCTTGGAAAGTCATTTAAAATTTTTTAGGCTTTGGGCAGCCCAGGTGGCTCAGTGGTTTAGCGCCACCTTCGGTCCAGGGCGTGATCCTGGAGACCCAGTGGGGCTCCCTGCATGGAGCCTGCTTCTCCCTCGTCCTGTGTCTCTGCCTCTCTCTCTGTGTCTCTCATGAATAAATGAATAAAATCTTTAAAAAAAAATAAATAAAAATTTTTTAGGCTTTAAGAGCTCTTATAAACTATACAAACATGATGATACACTTCATAGAATTTTTCTGAGTATCAAATGAAATAGCATTATAATGTTTTGGGAATGCTACAACCTATATGTATTAGTTCTGTACACTAACTAAATTTCCCAGATGAGAATTTTTGTGGCCAGATGTAGGCTATATCAACTTTTTGTTTCTTTTTTTTAAAATTTTTATTTATTTATGATAGGCACACAGTGTGAGAGAGAGGCAGAGACACAGGCAGAGGGAGAAGCAGGCTCCATGCACTGGGAGCCCGACGTGGGATCCGATCCTGGGTCTCCACGATCGCGCCCTGGGCCCAAGGCAGGCGCTAAACCGCTGCGCCACCCAGGGATCCCTAGATCAACTTTTTGAACCATACCTACTTTTGATAAAACTAATAAAAACAAGATTTTTCTAAGCAATAGTTTTTAGATGTCTTACAAATGTCTTAGAGAAGAATAGGAAGCCCATTGAGTAAAAAGTTTGGTCACCTTTCATTAACTAGAATGAATCAATTTAAAATCATAGTTCCTGTTATATTGAATATAAAACAAAGCCATTAAAATGACAGGTTACTGGATTCAAATTTGTTTTCATTTTCAAGGGCCTGTTTCAGATAAGTGTATAAAAGATGTTTTAATTCGATCTAGCTCCACTAAAAAGTTTTTCCTTACCTTGGAAGCCTTCATTTACTGAAAGTAAAAATGCTTTCTCTGTAACAAGTAGTATTTTTCTTAAAGAAGATTTAAATTAGCTTAAAGCAGGTCATAGCCATACAATTGCGATTTCCACCCCCAAGCCCCCATTGTTTAATCAAACTGTAACTTCCCCCAAAGAGACAGATGGCAAGTCTCTAACCTCCCCCAGAGAAACAGATGGTAAGTATAGCATATAAGCATCAGGAGTGATCATTTATTATAAACATTAAACATGCAAGCGAACAAGTAGATCACTTACTGATAGGAGTTTCTGTAAGCTTAGAATCCTCCATCTCTTTTTCATTTCTGTATTTTTGTGCTCTTTTAGGTCGAGACCTGGCAAGTGGGCTATCTGGTTCACTGGAGAGATCTTGACTGTACTTGCAAGTGGGCAAATAAAGGTCATCAGAATCATCTCCTGAATCACTTGATTCATAGATGCTCACTTCAAATTCCTTATTGTTTTCTTCTCTGTTAGAATCACTGTTCATTTTTTGCCGGAAAGGGGTGAGATGAATACCTTCTACCAAATTAAAATTGTAAGCATCATTGGAAGTGACAGATTCATCCAATTTTTTTTTGGAAACAGTCTTTTTATTTTCACTTTTGCTCCCTTTATACTTTGATCCAGATTTTGATTTTCTCCTTCTGTTAGCTTTTCTTTTCTCCTCTTTTCTTCCTTGTGCACCTCTATGCTTATTTTTAGCTTGTTCAAATTTATGTTGTAAAATGTTTTCTTTTGTTTTATTAGGTCTTCCTGGGTCTGTCAGCTTTGGTGATAAGTTAATTTGATCCTTATTCCATTGACAAACACTTTGTTCCACATTTTCAGATATGTGCATGTTTACTAGTGGGTCTTCACATCTAATTCTTTCAGATTCAGAGGGCTGCTGTGAGAAATGACTGATTTCAAAACCATCCAAGGCATTGAACTGACATAGATTGTTAAAATGTTTCTTTAAACTTCGACGGACAGATACCGTTCTAGGTAAAGCATTGTCGTAAGTAGATTTATCTTCCTCTGAATCTAAATCAAATTCCAGGCTATGTTGAGAAACAAGTATTTGCTCTGAGAATTAAAAAATACATGAGAAAACGTTTTACGTTTTAGTAATCTTAGAACTCAAAACTTAAAAATGGAATTAATAAAAAGTCATTCTATAGTTCTTCCACATTTGCTGTAAGTAAAATACAAATCTGGGGAACTTAATACTCCATTTATTTTGCAATGCTCAATTAATGGTTTCTACTTGACTTGTGAAAGAATCTTATATAACCTTCAAAAATATTCTAAATGGGGTCTCTCTATGTTCCTGGTTTAAAGAAAAACTAATAGGCTATATGTATCTATGTATATAGGATTCAGTGGGAAAGAATCTCATATTCTAAAGTAGAACAAGCATACTGAGAAAGTGGGAGCTAAAGTGTTCTTCGAAAAATGAGTAAGATTGAGATAATTGCAAAGCCCTTCAGGTAAGAAATATAATCTGCATTTTTAGGAAAAGTGAGGATCTTTGGTTCTGCTTATTCAAATGCTATTCCTTCTTCAAAGCTTAGTTCAAATAGAGAGGACTGATATTTGAGAACAGGGACATGTCAATTTAGAAGTAGAAAGAATGCGATGGCTTTGGAGATCAGCTTTGAGTTTAAACATTAGTTTTTACCATTTGGGCTACTTCTTGTGAGATACTTTACTTCTTTGGGTCTACATAAAATGCGACCAACAGCACTTACTTTCTGAGGTTGTTGTGAGGGTCAAGTGAGAAAGTGTATATAAAATAGCTAACACAGGAGCTTGGCACATAGTAGGGCTCAGTAAATTCCAGCCGTTTATAACTGATTATAGATTTGGCAAAATGAATGGATGTATTTTTTTTTAAAGATTTATTAATTTATTTATGATAGACATAGAAAGAGAGAGAGAGAGGCAGAGAACAGGAGGAGGGAGAAGCAGGCTCCATGCCGGGAGCCTGACGTGGGACTCGATCCCGGGACTCCAGGATCGCGCCCTAGGCCAAAGGCAGGCGCTAAACCGCTGAGCCACCCAGGGATCCCTGAATGGATGTATTTTAAAACTGTCATTAGTCCATGTAAAATAAACAGATTTACTTTGAGCAGAAGAATGCCAGATAAACAAAGTTTAAAAGTTAAAAAGAAAAAAATTAGAGAAATTTAACTATGTTACTTGTTCACAAAGATCTCATCTTGCCCTTAACAATATTTTTAATTTTTATTTGAATTACCTTCTATTTGGAATGATTCTCCTTGTTCTGGAAGGTGAGCTTCCTGAAGAGGAACTTGTCTAGCCAATGAAAAATAGAAATTTACTTAACAATATAATAAAAAAAATTTAAGATTTTCTTAAAATTAAGCTTTTCTCTTTCTTTAGTATCATTTCATAATTCTAAATCAGTGTATCTGTTCAGTATTATCAAAGAAAACAACAACAAAAAATTAAGCTGATACAGAGGCTGGTTTGTTATGAATGACATTCAACTCCCACTGGAAGAACTGCCTATCAATGAAGACATGCCATAACTCCTCATTTCATTTAGCTGGAGAAACAGCCAATCAGTACTGACTTACAAAATATATTACAGAAATGCAATTTGATTACTCAACTCTTTAGCAGCCTGCTTCATCATTAGCTGAGCTGTTGATTCTTTTTTTTTTCTTTTTTTAATCTCTTGGTAGTATGTATCTTTAATGGTGCCTAACTACTGACCCCTCTGAAATTAATACTACTTATTTTCTTTAAAAATCTTCTCCCTCTTTGGCTCATGAAAGAATTTCCTTTATGCTTTCATACTATTACTGGCTGTTTCATTCTAATTTTATTCTTTGTTTATTATACAGAATGTTTCTCTAAACATCAAAAATTAAATATAGGTTTAGGTAATAGAGTTAAGGTAACTAATTAGTAACAACTTCGGGAATCTTATAAGAAGTAAATTACCCCATCTTCCTTTTTGATCATTACATAAATATTTTGTCGGGTCTTACAGTTCAGTAGTTTTAAAACAATTCATGATTAAAATTAATATGGGGATGGAAGTCGTCTTAGTGATTACTTTTGTGAAGAGGAGGGCACAGACTTGAAAGGGACAGGAGGAGATGGCATCTGGCAGTAGTTTTAATTGGGGATAATTACATGGATGCATGGTACTATCTGGAGATATTTTTGGTTCTCATAACTGGGGGAGGGAAGTGCCACTGACGCTTAGTGGCTTAGGCCCAGGATGCTGCTAAATGTCCCACAATGCTTAGGATAGCCCTCCACAACAAAGAATGATCTGGCCTAAAATGTCAATGATTCTGAAACTGAGAAAACCCAGCAAGAAGGAGGAGTGCTCTATGTCATAATTGAAATTTTGGTTCCACAGGTGTATGTATTAGTCAAACTCATCAAACTGTGTAATTAAGATTTGTGCATTTTACTGTATGCAATTATATCTCAGTAATTCTAAACAAAGTATACTTGATCCAAGAGAAGGGGAAGAGAGTATATGGGGGTCTGACCTTATTTAGGAATGAACCGGATTAGCAAGACAGGGTGATAGCTGTGTTAAACATGATGTTTTATTTCATTTCTAAACCACATTATTTGTAGTACTGGCAAAATATGGTCATATGAATAACCAATCCTTCTTAGAATTAAAACATGACACAAGAAAAATATAACTGAAAAAATTCAGTTATATTTACATAACTAGCTTATTCCTAGACTCAAAAAAGTAAAATATAAGAAAGGTTTGGCTTGGCTATATGTAACAGAGTATCAACGTACCAAATTTTTTAAAAAGCATTTTTAGTAGAGAAAAACATCAGACTCCAAACACCAGAATCTATACGATGCAAATTTTCTTTCATAAATGTATCACAGAATTAATTCTTTTTTTGTAATTAGTAATCATAATAATGAATTTGATACTAACGGTAAATCCTTCACAGATAAATCCCCAAGGCTGTTGTCATTATTGGAGTCCATTCCAGAGGGACATACTTCTCGGTTCTGTTAATATATTAAAACAAAGAAAACATTGGTATAATTGAAATACTCATAACAAAGCATTCATTTATTCAACAATAAAAATGGATGAGCAGTCTACTGTGGTGCTGGGTGTTGTTCTCAGAACTAGACCTACAGCAGCTAAAAAATAGATTTAGCTAAAAAATAGATTTAAGTCTAACCCTCTTAAAGCTTACATTATAGTGTAGGGAGAGAAAAATTTAAGACAAAAGGAAAGAGAAACATAAATAATTTCAGATATTGATAAAGTGCTAATCAGGAAATACTCAGAGTTGAAGTGACAGAGTACTTGAAGTTGGAGGGTTCTCTTAGCATGACTTTCATCTGAAATGTAAAGAATGCAAAGGAGCCAGTCATTGAAAAAGCAGGGAAAGAAAAAGCAGGGAAAGAAAAAGCAGAGGAAACAGCAAATACAAAAGTCATGATGTAGGAAAAACCTTGCTGTGTTTAGAAAAGAAAGGCCATTGTGGCTAGAGTCATCTATGACCTTTCTTAATAAGAATGGTAGGGGATGTGCATGCAGAGGCCTTGAGAGTTACAAGTTTGGATTATAGTCTAAGTGTGATGGGAAGTCACTTAAATGTTAAGCAAGAAGTAAAATGATCTAAGTTTTAAAAAGACCAGTCTGGCCACTGTGTGAAACATGGGGATTGAAAGGGACCAAGAGCAGAAAGAGTGAGGAAGTCATTGTAGTAAATCTAGTAAGACATGCATATTAGATAGGACTTCAGTCCTATGACTATAGAGGTGAAGCCCAGTGGAAGGTGTTGAAAGACCAAAGTGTGCTGAGAGTGAACAGAGATGGAGGTGGGGACAGTGAGGGAGAGGGAAGCCTCTTTAGTTTTATTTATTTTTAAAGATTTTTATTTATTTATTCATGAAAGACACAGAGAGAGAGACAGAGAGAGACAGAGAGAGGTGCAGAGACACAGGCAGCGGGAGAAGCAGGCTCCATGCAGGGAGCCCAACGTGGGACTCGATCTCAGGACTCCAGGATCAGGCCCTGGGCCGAAGGCAGGCACTAAACCGCTGAGCCACCCAGGGATCCCCGCCTCTCTATTTTTACTTGAACAAATGGATAGGTTGTTTTATGAGATAAGACTTACAGAGAGGCAGAATTACACAATATTTTTGGGAGAGGGAAAATAGAGTTGGGCTTCATACAAAATATGTTTGAAATCCTTTATAAATATTTAGGTGAATATATCAAAGACTAGTCATGTGTGTGTGCCTTTGTAAGTCTTGAGCTATAAATTGGAGGTCATCAGCAGACAGTATTTAAAGCCATGGGAGGAAAAGATAGGTCTAGCTAGGACAAATGACATTTGAAGGTAAAGAACTGAGCAAAACAGACCGATAGGGAATAGTCAGAAAAGCAGGACAACTTAGGAGAGTATGATAGTAAGAAAGGCAAGAGATCAAAGTATGTTGTTTATTAATACAAGGTCAAGAAGAAAGAGAAATGGCCAGTAAATTTGGTCACAAAAATTGGGGTTTGTGGGCACCTGGACAATGACCATAGAATGATGGGGATACAAGAGTGAGTTCAAATGTAAATAGAAACTGAAGAAATGAAGATAATAAGTGCTGTTCTCTTTGCCTTTTTTTTTTTTTTTTTTTTTTTTAAATTTGGTTTGTATTTGTTACAACCTCTTAAAGCAGAATGTGACTTGAGCACTACATTTCCACTCACAAAACTTGGGGAGTTACTTCTTGAATAGCTTCACAACACGCTTAAGGAGGCTTAGAATTTCGCTAAACAACGCTCTTCTTTGGAAAACAAGCCCTATCCGTGGCTACTCC
Organism: Canis lupus familiaris; assembly: GCF_011100685.1. Classification (NCBI taxonomy): domain Eukaryota; kingdom Metazoa; phylum Chordata; class Mammalia; order Carnivora; family Canidae; genus Canis; species Canis lupus. The sequence continues at coordinate 23,659,267 of NC_049244.1, read as the reverse complement.
CATCCAGTTGGTTCATTTCACTACTAGTTTCTAGAAGCCTGGTATATGCAGTTGAGAACTACAAGGGACAGAAGATTTAAAAAGACCCTAGAAGGTGAAAGTTGTTTTAACCAGTATTTCTTCTTTTACACATCTGCTGTAAAGGGAAGCAGAGAAATGAGGAGTTAAGGGATATGAAACCAGGAGAGGTTTTATTTATTTTCTTTTCTTCTTAAGGCAAGAGATACTAAAGCACATCTGTATGATAGCTAGAATGATTCAGCCAAGAGGGAAATACATGTTGAAAGAGCACAAACTTTCTAGAGGAAAGTCCTAGAGATGAGAAAAAGGGAATCTGAAGCACAGGGGAGGGCTCAGCCTTCAATAGGAGCAGAGGCTCTTCTACCACTGTGACAGGAGGGAAGATGAAGAACACAGGGTAGACATAGGCAGATTTGTCGATTTGTATTAGGAAGGTGAAAGCTCCAGACAAATTCCATAGAGGTCATTCTAATTCAGTTCAGTTGTTTTTTGAAAATTTTTTAAAAAAGATTTTATTTATTTGAGAGAGAGAGAAAGCATGCACTAGCAGGTGGTAGGGGTTAAGGGAGAGGGCATAGCAGACCCCTGGTGAGCAGGGAGCCAAATGCAGGGCTTGACTCTGGGATCATGACCTGAGCCAAAGACAGATGCCCAGCTGACTGAGCCACCCAGGTGCCCCTGTTTTTTTTGATTTGATGCATATATAAGATGCTGGTATTATGACAGGTTAAAACTTTAAAACTATTCAAGAGAAACAAAACAACTAGAAATTTAATCCTGTTAAAAGTCTTAAATTTAGGGGCATCTGGATCGCTCGGTTAAGTGTCTGCCTTCAGTTCAGGTCATGGTCCCAGAATCCTGGGATCTAGCCCTGAGCCTTGCTCATTCTGTGTCTCTCTAATAAATAAATACAATCTAAAAAAGTCTTAAATTTATTTTCAGTATAGCTAAATATTCTAAATTTAAGTAGTATTATTGCTAAAGATAAATAAAGGAGACTATTTCATTACAGAATAATATAATTTAATAACAAGTTACTAAAATGATTCATTATAAAAGCTAGGGAATAAAAAGCTATTAGAAATTATGTTGTAGGGATCCGTGAGGGGCTCAGCGGTTTAGCGCTTGCCTTTGGCCCAGGGCGTGACAAGTCCCACGTCGGGTTCCCTGCATGGAGCCTGCTTCTCCCTTTGCCTGTGTCTCTGCCTCTCTCTCTGTCTCTCATGAATAAATAAAATCTTAAAAAAAAAATTATGTTGTGATTAATCCTTATAAACTAAGTTAACTATTGATAGGCAAGAAAAATATTCTTATCAAAGCATTTTAAGCTTTTCCATCACTGATAAATTGACTTGATAAACACGGAAGCATGAGTATAGAATGATGGTTGAAAAGGAGTGACACATGTAGCAACTATATGGCAGAAAACAAACTTTGATATCTTAAATGCTAAGGACACTTTTGCCCAGCAACTAATAATATGGTTTAATGAATACTCAAAAATCATTGTAAATGTCAAAATGCCTGCAATAACAATTTTTTTCCTACTGTTCGGGTACTCATTTTTCACTATTCTATATATGATTTCACCAAAAACTTAGGAAAGGGAAAAGGAAGATTCAAATGTCTCTGGAGAGATTTTTTTTTCCCTCACTAGTTGACCGAACAAGGAAAAGAAAAAAAATCAGGAAAGATTATATTCTGAAGGAAAAAAAAACACAACCAACCTTTATAAGCAAGCTAACCCTCACATGAAGAAAAAGCAATTATATCAAATCTTTATAGACAATTCTTTGCTACACTCTATATGCATATATTGTATATATGTATGTATATTCTCTATATGATAGACAAAATATGGAATCATGTTAGTTGCAGGGAAGCAAGAACTCTTTCACTGACTCCCCCTGGCAGCAGAGAGCTGACTAATTCCCTTCCTGAGTCTATAACCTTCCCCTAATCACTATGGTCTGGCCTTTTCTCTGGTTTCCTGGCCTAAGTATCCATACAAATGTCTTTACTAGCATAGCAAACAGATGACCACCCAGAAACAAAGTAAACTTTCTGTTAATACAGAGTTAATGTATACTTTTCCTTAACCAACTAGTAGGTAAAAATGACTCTCCAAGAGAGCACTTCAATTCTTCCCTCCCAAAGTAAGGGAGTTCTTATAAAACCTCACTAGATATAACAAAACTACATAGAAGAGATAAGATTTATACCACTGATTAAAACTTCTGGTCTACATCAAGCTTTTAGACCTTTAGCTATCTTTGACTCACTTAGCTGAACAGTTGAAGGGACTAGCAGTGCAACAGGTTAACCTCATTCTTCTGTACTTTGTCTTGCTACCTACTTTCAGAACCAAGTTATACAAGCTCAAGCCTCAATCACATATGTGCTTGAAGTTTTCTTTAACTGGCCACAAACAAGAGCTGTGCTGAGGCACTGAAGAAAGAGGTTTTGATCAATTCTCTACTAACAGAGCTATCAGTAATTAATTTAAATCAAACATAATTAATTGATCTATCAACTCATGGCTGTCACACTTTTTCCTAAGAACTTCAGTCTTTGTAATGAAAATACCTGAGAAGTTTCTTCTGTTTGTTGTGAAGTCAGTTTTTCTTTTAATGCATACAGCTGACACGTGAGATAATAACATTCTCTTCTCAGTTGCAAGATGATATCTTGGGCTTCTCTCACTTTAGACTTTTCATTTTCCAAAGCTAAAACTAACATTCTGTTGTTGTCTTGGTAGTTTTTTAGCAGTGTAGAAGCGTTGGCTAAAAGAGAATAAAAAAATTTTTTTATTATGTATTAAATCCAAACTTAAAAAGTGATGCAAAAGCACACGAAAATCTCTTACAGATTATTTGGCATGGCGCAGCTATAAAAGACTTTCGTTTGCCAATCTCTGCCAAATTTTTATTCCTTTTCTCTTTCATCCGTCTCTTTATGTCTTCAAGACTATCTTGAAAGGACTTTTTAAGGCACCTTTCCTTGGCCATCTTCTACCTAGGAACTTAAAACAATAAAAAGCATTTAATTTTTCTAAGAGATAATATCAAATACAAAACAAGACTGAAAACACAGGCTGTTTGTAAAATGGATTAAACAGACTTAATAACTGTAGAATTAGCTTAAAGAAGGTGGCTAACCTGGTAATAACTTACATTTTGCAGCTTTTAAATCTCATTAATATTTTGGCATAATATTATCCTCCTCAGGTACTTTATAGGGAAGGTTAATAAATGTGCATTTCAACTCAAAGACTCTGTAATATGCCACTATGTATTAACAAATATCCGTGGGGCTTACTATATAGTAGGCATTATGGGAAATACTTAGTATTCTATTTTGATGTTGTTATGTTTCCTACAGACCATGTTTATGACCAACATTTACTGTTTTAGTATTTACTAGACTTACAGCATTAATTTAGAGGTAATGATATATGTGGGCTTTGTTTTCCAGTTCTTCCCTCACTTGATTAACTTTCTTCCATGCTCTTTTAACCCAACACTTAAGATATGCACACACTCAAGAAAGTCAAGGTAATCTTCAGGTTTTTAAACTATGTAGCACTATATACAGTTTTAATAGACTATCATAACAATTATAGAGCTAGAAAGAATAGGAACTGAGGCAGGGGAACATGCTAGTTTTCTCAAAGTTTATTTTTAAAACTCAGGTCTGTTAGCTCCTAGTAAGTCATGAATATAGCAAACAATCCATTAAATAATGGTTGTTCTACATACTGTTAAAAGTGGCAAAACAAGTGCTGATAGTGTCATATGCTAATACATGAATATACTTAAATTTTTCAATGCTGCAAGTCAGATTTGGTTCAATATTCTGCTACTAAGCCTATCAAACTACTTTTCATGAGCATCTTTTAACCTAGATTGCACTCTGCAGATCTTAAAATTACAAAAGGAAACCGGCAATACAGTTTATAAGAATAAAATTCTTATTCTTACAGTTTATAAGAATAAAATTCTTATTTCCTACAACCATATACACAATTTTCACTACAAAAGATACCTCCATCTCCTCTAAGTTAGTCAAATATTTTACTGTACCTTATCTTTTCTCAGATATCTTCTCCAGACCTTACTTATTTTCCTCTATACAGTGTCTGGAGGTATTAACTATAGATATGTAGATCTCATTTATTATTTTCTGACAGTGGAGGCACAACACATACTGAGATGTTTCTGGTAAAGCAAGCACAACTATTTTTTTTAAAGCACTAACGTTAAGTTGTACAAAACAATGTATCACAATGGAATTTTTCTTTCTTTCTTTCTTTCTTTCTTTCTTTCTTTCTTTCTTTCTTTCTTTCTTCTTTCTTTCTCTCTTTCTCTTTTCTTTCTTCTTCTTTTTTTTTTTTTTTTTTTTTAATTCATTAGAGACAGAGAGAGAGGCAGAGACATAGGCTGAGGGAGAAGCAGGCTCCCGGGTGGCCTGATGCGGGACTCGATCCCAGGGTCACGACTTGGGCCAAAGGCAGATGCTCAACCACTGAGCCACCCAGGCGTCCCCACAATGGAGTTTTTGAAGTTCTAATCGGAGATGTTTGATAGCCATACAGATTAAGTGACCGATCAAGTTAGTTTAGCAAAGCCTTACCTAAATATCTTTCGTGATTCCCTTCAAGCAACTTAAAATCACAGAAGAGATTTGGTGTACCCAAAGTTCCCTGTCTAGCCCATTAACATGGGGTACGGTGGAGACAACGCATGAAACAGGTCACAGCGCAGGACGAGTCCGTCTGTATTCGGGTGAGGGGTCTAGATTCAGAAGAAGCTAGAATATTTGATCTCCGCCATCATTCTTTCAGCATTCCTGCTGCGGAACGCGGCAGCCAGGTAGGGCAGCGATCAAGGGTGACCGAAACAGCAAAACAAGGACACCGACGGAATCGCGCCGCACAAAGAGCTGCCAGTTTGTGTGCCCTTACGTTAAGCGCGGCTTTTGGAGGTGCCATGGATGCCTCTACACATCACCGAATCCACAAAATCCTGCAAGGCGGAAAGTTAGCGTACCCGTGTATTTAACCAGAGTAAACGGGGGCGTGGGAAGGCTCAGGCCGGGTGGGTGAGCAGAGAAAGGCACCGGGTCAACCCGACTCCACGGCCCCCACACCGAACTCAGAACGACAGAGAGATCCCTGGAGGAAGAGGCACGGGGGCCACAACACCCCCGTTCCACACCTGGAAGACCCGCGGCCTCCTCTTTCTCGGAGAGGCTCCCGCGAAGCGGACGTGGGGGTGTCGCCCGGAGAAGGCCCGGAAATCCTCCTCCCGCAGGTACGTCCCAAACAGTACCTTGGTCACCACCTGTGCCGCAGCTGTCGCCCTCCTTGCATCCCAGAGTTCCGCGAGGCCGTCCTGCCGGGGTATCCCGAGCTTCGGACCCTCCAGCCCTAGGCTCCGCCAGCGGGTCGCCCGCCAGCTAACGCGAGCACATTCGAAATTCTCCGCCGCGCTCCCCCATTGGGCGGCGGACGGGCGGTCACGTGAGGCGCCGGCGCCGCCAGGGACGCGGCAGAGCCCCGCCCCGCCCCGCCCCGCCCCGCCGGGCTGCCCACGTGACCCGACCCGAGCCTCCACATCCGGCGTCTGCAGCTCCCCGGCCTCTGGAGGGCGGAGTCTCCAGTCAGCGCGTCGGCCTGGGGGCGCTTTTCTGCGCGCAGTCGTTGGCTTTTAGGGGCGGAGCCGCCGGGAGATCGTGAAGGGTGGGTATTTCGGAGCGTTCGACGAGCTTCCTGTTCACTTTAGTTTTGCGGTTTCCCCGTCTTGGAGATCGTGCTCGCGGGCTCCCTCTTGTGAGGAGAATCTCCAGAGTGGTTTGCCCGCCGAAGCGGTCGGCCTGCTGAAGAGAGGCATCTGGGAGGGATATGAAAGCCAAAGTAGGAAGCGAATTTCGGATTAACGGGACGTTATTAGGGAAGTTCCAGATACCTGAAATATTCAGCGCCGGGTTCTTCGTCTGGCTGCCTGTGGCTCTTCAGCGCGAGCATCCACATGGCTACTGACCGCCTCAGCAGCCTGGGAAATTTTCCTTATTGATTTTTAAACTCTCCCCCAGCCTTTCCATGCCCCGTCGATCACCCGTCCGGTCAGTTCTGCCTTTTAACTTTTTTTTTTTTTTTTTCACGTGCAAACCCCACAATTTTCCATACCCCAATCCGGCCGGATTCCTCCTCCCTTTCTGTGAACTGTAGCGGTACCTACTCTGACCGCAGCCTCCACTCCCTTTTGTTCCTCACAGAGTGATATTTTGATAAAGCAAATATGATGGAGTGCGAAACTCTTAAGTGGCTCTTCACTGCGTTTAAGATCGAGTTCAAACTCCCAAAGATCTTTGGGCTTTAGAGAGCCCTATGGTTTCTACTTTCACTTCTGAATTTCATTGCCTTGTAACTCGTCTTGCTACTTTTTGCCCATGCTGGGTTTTTTGTTTGTTTGTTTGTCAAGAGCAGTCTTTCCTTTACCGGGGTTGCCTTCGTCGTATTCATGCTGCAGGTCTTATTGTAGAGGTGAAATTTTTCCAGAAAGCCTTATCTGCCCCTAAAGCCTCCTTAATCAGCCTGCTTTGTTCATCCTTGGTGCCGTGCACGCACTTTTCCTACTTTTCCTTTCGTACCCCTTGTGGCCTTGACTTATCATTCATTGTCTGTTTATTCAATTTGCATAAAGGTAGAAACTATATGTGCCTGTATGTAGTTAAATATTCAGCATCTACTTAGCAATTTGCCATTAGTAAGTATTCACCGAGACAATAAAAGAATGAGTAAATGAAATGTAAGCAGTTGTTCTGAATTTAGGCATTCAATTCATCATGAAATTTGTTTTTTAGATAACATTTACATCCTTATTCTTTATTTAAAGGATTTTATTTATTTATTTATTTATTCATTCATTCATTCATTCATTCATTCACAAGAGAGACAGAGGCAGAAACATAGGCAGAGGGAGAAGCAGGCTCCATGCAGGGAGCCCAATGTGGGACTCGATGCCAGGACCCCGAGATCACACCCTGGGCCAAAGGCAGATGCTAAGTAGCTGAGCCACCCAGGTGCCCCCACATCCTCAGTCTTGTCTAGACCTCACCCTCATGCCTTCTTGGCTTGATGGAAGAGATCAGAACATCTGTCTTTAGCCAACAACTTGTTCTCCAAGTGTTATGAGCGGGATCACTTCCATTATTCCTGGGGTGTGGCTTATATGTGCAGAAGCATCAAGAAAGGCTTAGTGGTAGGTACAGTACAGCTGCTGCTTGCACTGCAGCTCAGGGTATGGGGCCTGCCACTTACACCAACCTCAACTGATGACATTAATCACTCTGTTCTGTAGGTGTGGGCAGTGGCCCTGGCAAGATTGGCACAGGTGCAGGGTGGGGAGGAGATGCTACTCGGTTTGCACACTGCCCTGGTAGGTCTGCGGGCGTCACGGTCATAACCCTGCACAGCAGAGTCAGGCAGTCATGGACCTACCAGCAGGAGGACATCCTGGCCACAGTGGAAAATTTGTAGCCAGAAATGAGAAACATTGCAAGGCATCATAACCAAGAAGTTGCAGTTCATGCGTATCAGTTGAGGTGGTCCAAAAGACTTGCTAGGCTCACTTATCTAAAGAATATGCAGAGGTGTGGAGTGCCCGGATGGCATAGTTGGTTAAGCTGAGAACTCTTGATTTTGACTTGGGTCACAATCTCAGGTTGTGTGAAAGAGCTCCAGCCTGGGGCTCTGCGCTGAGCAGGTGGAGTCAGCCTGGGATTCTCATTCTCTCCTCTGTCTCTGCCCCTCCCCCCCCTTGACTCTGGCTCTCTTATTATTATTATTTTTTTAAGATTTTATTTATTTATTCATGAGAGACGCAGAAAGAGAGAGAGAGAGAGAGGAGGCAGAGACACAGGCAGAGGGAGAAGCAGGCTTCACGCAGGGAGCCGATGTGGGACTCGATCCCAGGACTCCAGGATCACGCCCTGAGCCGAAGGCAGGTGCTAAACCGCTGAGCCACCCAGGGATCCCCATCTCTGGCTCTCTTAAAAAGAATATGCAGAGGTTTGTTTCAGAGCTGTATGTTTGGCATAACTGCCACCCCTTTAGAGCCAATGAGCTGGTTTGGATTCTGGTTCCATTGTGGGTCTTCATGTCTGTTGCTCTCTGGAATTCTGTCACAGGGGCAACATATTCAGGAGCAAACTTTGCTGTTCAGGAACCAGTTAGCTATCGATGGGGTGCTAGAGTTTCCTGACCTCACTGTACTAGTGGGGTTCTGCCTGTCTCCACTGGTGTCATCGTGGAGATTTTTGCTCTGCAAAAAATTGGAATGTCTCATTTTCAGACATACATCGCACACTTTGTACAGTATTGGTGTTGATGATTCTAACTGCTGTGACAGTACCTTCATTGATGGTCTTCCACTGGTGATGTTCTAGCTTCACGGGACATTTACAGAACCTACTGATGTGTTCTGCTAGGTTTTGCCAACTTTGCCTAATACTGGTGACCAAGTCAGATTCAGACATTCCTTATAAGGACCTCTTTGCTGCCTTTACACTAAGTTCATTTCAAGAAAATGACATGCTTTTCAGTAATTTTCAAACAGTTGCAGTGTCACTATCACAATAGATTTAGGCTTAGAAATTCAGATGTGATTTAATTTGTATTTAAAATCATGAATTGTGTGAAGTGCTGTACGTTAAGATATAATCAAAATATATTTGACAATACTTAAAATCTTTTAAATGCTAGAAATGTAAAGAAAATTTTAGAAATGAAATCCTAAAAAATACAAAAGTAGAATCAAAGTGTCTGGTTCTGCTTATAAAATTACTAGAGGTGCCAGAACTTTGGAAAACAGGATAATATACTGAATGATGTAGAATTATATTGACAAATCCTATACATTAAAGTTTTATAAAATAAGAGAATCCAGGGAAGTGCTTCTTAAAATTTTGGAGGCGTGGAGGATTATGGACCCGTTTACACATTTGCTGAAGGTATGGTTTTCTTTTCAGAAAAATCCTAGGACTCATAACATGACAGCCTTCATTGATGACTCCCCTTGCCCCACCCTAAGTCTTTCTGGTAATTCCTGGTTGAGAAATATTTTTCTAATGGAACACACAATGGTGAGTTAATGTGTGACTTTTATAAAATGGACTTGAGTTATAGGCAATAGAGTAGTGCATGAAGAAGGTACCTAATATGGTAGGTGATGTTGCCTTTCAACACTACTCAGAAAGAATACAAAAAGACACTTAAGATACAAAAAATGTGTTTTTGTAAGATTTTATTTATTTGAGAGAGTGATGAGAGAGAGAGACAGAGAGCAAGCACAGATGAGTAGGAGCAGAGGGAGAGGAAGAAGCAGACTTCTCTACTAAGCCAGGAGCCCAAGATGGGGCTTCATCCCAGGCCCCTGGGATCATGACCTGATCCAAAGGCAGCTGCTTAACTGGCTGAGCCACTCAGATACCTCTAACATGGGAAAAATTAAGAGGTAATATAAATTGTGTGTCCAGTTGTTCGCTTGTTTGATTTGAAAAGATGATAAAACTCATTGCAGTTTGGGATATTTATGATTAAATTTGACAGTCATTTGAGAAGATAAAAAAGGATCAGAAAATTTTTTTAATTTTTAAATTTTTTACATTGCTTGAGGCCAGAGGTTATGAATTGGAAAGTGAGAGCAGGGCTGGCTTTCTGAGCATGTGACCTATCTATGCTCAGAAAAGTCTTGCACTTGGTTTAATGTTCTGCTCTTGCCATTTTGAAATGCTTAATAATGTATCTTTGAGCTTGTGATTTGTAAGTGAAGTCTGAAAAGACAATGGAACATGCACATGAACAAATGAGATAACATGCAGTATATGTGACCATCTTGTCTCTTGTTGCCCCATTGCCATATCGTGTTCAGGAGATTTGCTAAATGGCTTCCATGGCACACATACTTTATACTTGGAGCTCTGTGCTGAGAAGGGCTTCATAACCTGGTTTACTGAAATTCTTGACATTCTTAACAATTTTTAAAAGATTTTAATTCCAATATAGTTGACCTACAGCATTATGTTAGTTTCAGGTATACAATATAGTGATTCAACGTTTTTGTACATTGAGTAATGTGATAAATGTACTCTTAATCCTTTTCATCTATTTCACTCACTCCCACTGGTAGACAACCAGTTTATTCTCTATAGTTAACAGTCTGTTTCTTGGTTTGTTTCTTTTTTTCTTTGTTCATTTTCTCTGTTCATTGTTTTGTTTCTTAAATTCCACATATGAGTGAAATCATATGGTATTTGTCTTTCTCTGACTAGCTTATTTCACTTAGCTTTACACTTTGTAGATCCACCCATGTTGATGCAAATGGCAAGTTTTCATTCTTTTTTTAATGACTAATATCCTACTGTGTTTGTGTGTGTGTGCATGTGTGTGTGTTTGTGTATTTTTCTCTTTATCCATTCATCTATAGATGGACACTTGACTGCTTCCATAATCTGGCTATTGTAAATAATGCTGCAATAAACATAGGGATGCATATGTCTTTTGAATTACTGGATCATACGATAGTTCTATTTTTAATTTTTTGAGGAATCTCCATATTGTTTTCCACAATGGCTGTACCAGTTTGCATTTCCACCAACAGTGCACAGGGGTTCCTTTTTCTCCAGAACCTTGCTAAGACTTGTTTCTTGAGTTTTTTGTTTTAGCTGTCTGACAGGTGTGAAGTGATATCTCATTGTGGTTTTGATTTGCATTTCCCTGGTGATGAGTGATGTTGAGCATCTTTTCATCTGTCTGTGAGCCATTTATATTTCTTCTTTGGAGAAATGTCTACCCGTTTTTTAAATTGAGTTATTTGGGGGTTTTTTGGTATTGAGTTGTATAATTTCTTTATATATTTTGGATACTAACCCTTTATCAGATATGTCATTTACAAATATCTTCTTCCATTCAGTAGTTTCAGTTTTGTTGATTGTTTCCTTTGCTGTGCAGAAGCATTTTATTTTGATGTAGTCCCAATAGTTTATTTTTGCTTTTGTTTCCCTTGCCTCAGGAGACATATCCAGAAAGATATTGCTATGGCTTATGTCAGAAAAATTACCTTTCCTTTCAGGATTTTTATGGTTTCAGGTTTCACATGGAGGTCTTTAATTCATTTTAAGTTTATTTTTTTGTGTATGGTGTAAGAAAGTGGTCCAGTTTCATTCTTTTGCATGTAGCTGTCCAGTTTCCCCAACATTTGTTGGAAGGACTGTCTTTTTCCTGTTGTATATTCTTGCCTCCTTTGTCAAAGATTAATTAACCAGATTTTCATGGGTTTATTTCTGGGCTCTCTATTCTATTTCAAAGTCTCAATGATTTTATCTTTAAACTTGTATATTCATTCTGGGTCTCACTGAACTTTCACACCTCTTAACCTAACCTGACATTGATTACTACCAGATAGTTTTAAGAAGCTAAACTTGACTTTATGGAGTCAATGAAGCCCGTTGGATCATCAGCAAAACTTTAACTGAAATTTAATGTTTTTAAATGTGCATAAAATCACTATTCTTCCTGCACTTGTGTAAATGACTAGGCCAAATTTAATGAGATTATTTCACAAACAACTCAGTTGCTGTAATTGTCTTTAGTAAAAATGGGGTGACTATAGAGAAAAAAAATTGTATTTCAATAGAAAACTATAGTGTGCCCATTTCAATAGAAAACTATAGTGTGCCCAATTCTATTTCTGCTCACTGTCTCTGAGGTTTTCTTATTAACCTGTAAGCTGTATTGTACCCTGAATTCTTCTGATTCTTCTAGTTTGTGTCCTCATATCTGGCCAAAACTCTTCAAACTCACATTTCCAATTCTCTCCTACACCTGTGACTTAGAATCACTAAAACCCAAAACTACCCTTTTCTCCATGCCCTATAAAGGGGGACAACTACATGTGGGCTGGAATAGCAGATTTTAGCTACCACAAACAAATCTGTATGTATGTCTGTATGTATGTACATATGTGAAAATGTAATTTAACTTGTGTGGACAGAGAGGTTTTCTGAATATTTAAGAGTTAAATCACTTTTGCTTATGTTTATGACTGCTTGAGGTTGAGCCTTTCTGAATATTTTAAAAATATATACCAATAAAACTACTCTGAAAAGGTATTTCCACCATTTGTAGACCATGTGACCTTGAAGTGTGTGCTATTTTTAATCCCTGTATCTAACTCAAGTCAAAACTCTACTTTTTTCAAAATTGTATTTTTTTAAAAAAAAATTTGCTTTTGAAACTTGAAGTTTTTAAAATAATGTGATATGATTGCTGTTGTCCTGGTCCCCAAAGAGTTTTCTCTGTCAAATCTTGAAATCAATAAAGATAGAAAGAATAACTTGGAATGTTAAACAAAACAAAATAAAAAACAAAGGAAAACATGCAAAGCTTCAGAGGTATCACCACAACAGATCATATATGTACAGTCTTCATACCTGTCTCTGTATAGGCCACTTAGAGAGTTCACCAAAACACCTTGACGTCATAGACATTAAAGTTGCAAACCAGGAAAATCCATCAGATTGAAACTGCCATCTTCAATCCACCATGTAGAGATGCTTCCAGCTCAAGTCTAGAAATATTCTTCACTGACTGCTCTTTAGACCAGAAACTAATTTTTAAACTAGCTTGTAATTTGCTCTATTAACCTTTGTTTTTCTTTTGTTTCCATAGAAGTATCTCTTATTAAATACCTGATTGCTCACACTATATAGCAATAGTTCTACTTAGAAGAAACTCCTACTTGCAATACTGTCTCTTGAAGTGAGACATCATCTTACTTATCCTGTCCTGAATAGTCATGCCATGATTCATTATTGTAAGACACAAATGCAATATTCAGATACTTATTTCCACCAATCCAAAAAGTTTTCTGAGATCCACTTCCAAAAGGAGACAATGGGTCCATATATTAAAATCTAGAGACTTGGTTTATTGGAAAAGACATCAATGAAAGATTGCAGTTGAACCTTATTAGAAGAGACCTTATCTACTACAAAATCTCTACAGTTACAACAAAAATCTATAAAATTTTTAGCCAGCATTATATTAGAGAACCACATAGCCTTAGGTTATTTACTAGCTGAACAAGAAAGAATATGTATTTTTATTAATAAATCATGTTATGCTTATGTAAATAACTTGGGGGAAATTGAAACCCGATTACATTTTATCCCCCTCAAAATGCAGACTGACTTGGAAAAGTAAAATTTGAATCTAATTGTAACCCAGTTGATCTTTATAGTTGGTTAAGTTTGGATGAATGGACACTTTAGCATTACTCTTGGTCACCGTGTTGTTTTCATGGTCTTTTGAAGATCACGAACCAGGATTTCAGTACTGATCATTCAAGTTCATGTAATTTTTGTTCTCATAAAGATCACCTGATAAGTCAGTAGCTGCTGACAAGTATTTAAGCTTTTGGAAGTATTTTTCCAAACACTTGGTATTATCCTATTGTTAGGATATTGTTTATATCCCTTATATATTCTATTGTCTCAAGAGTCTTTAATGCTTATCTTGATTCCCCCAAGATGCTTAAATAAAACTTAAGCTTTCTTCATGTTAGTGTTACCTCTCAGCTTCCTGGACAATCAGCTACAAACAAGTAAGCTTAGCAGTTATACTTTATAAAAAATGTAAGTTTCTAGTAACCAGTCACATACACACACACAAAGTACCCCCTCATTCATGCCTTATGAATTGAGTTGTAACTGCTGACAGTTGAGCTTCAAAACACTTTTGGTTTGAAGTCTGCCGATTCAGTTTGTCTCTTGCTCGGTAAAATATTCATATCAAGTAAAGCTCTCTGAATTTTCTCTTAGCAATGTGTTTTGAGTCCTCTGAAATGCAGTGCTCAGGTTCCCTGTCAGTACCTCTTTATCTTGGTATATGGGGGACTAACAGCACTCAGAAACCATGCTTTTCATTTGAACCAAAACTTGCTTCAAACACAGAATGGCAATGGTGTTCTATAAAACGTAAATGAAGAACATAATTATTTTCTAACAACTAACACTGAAAATGATGACATAGAAAGAAAAAGACAGGACAACCTAATTCCTTTTCTTTTCAGTCCATCCTATAAGTAAGCTGAAGGTTGAAAGTGTTGATAGAATGTACATACATAAAAACTAAAAACAGTTTAGTCTCGTGCAGCTTTTCTACTGTTCTGGTAAGAATGAAATACATATGCAGGCAAGAGCTATTAAGATGTGAATTATGTGATTTTGGTGATTGTGCACATTTAAGTTAAATGCCATTATGTTTGCATTTAAAACTAGTGTTGTACAATATAAAGATGAATGGTACAATTCATGCTAATGTTTGAAATTTGAAGTTCGCTTTTACTTAGAATGGCATTAAATGTCAAATGAATAAAACACAATGATAAATTGAGAGAGAAACCATGGAAAAAAGGGAAAAGCTTTGTATTCCAGTACCTTTAATTGCACTTTCATCTTACATTTTGAACATGGAGCCCCACATTTTCATTTTGTATTGGTCTGTACAAATTGTGTAGCTGGCCTTGAGCAAGGTCTTGAAGGTTCTGACTTTGGAAGGTGCCTTGCCCGTTCTTATTTTGATAATGGTCAAACTTTAGATTAAGTCTTTTTTATAGGGCGTGGAAGAATAAAATGGCTGAGCCTGGGGGACTCTGATCCACCAAAGAGGGAAAATTTCAGAGTTAGAAGCATAGGTAACTTTTGTTAATTTCAGAGTGACTTTGGCTTAGTTCTTCTTTTCTATGTTTAAACTTAATTATTTGAAATCTATCTTTCTTTCTTTCTCCTTCCTTCCTTCTTCTTCTTCATTCTTCTTCCTTCTTCTTTCTTTCTTTCTTTCTTTCTTTCTTTCTTTCTTTCTTTCTTTCTTTCTTTCTTTCTTTCTTCTCTTTTCTTGTAGGCATTTATTGCCATAAACTTCCCTCTTAGCACTACTTTTGCTGAGTGCCATAAGTTTCAGTATGTTGTATTTCCATTTCTATATGTTTCAAGATATTTTTTTGATTTTCCTTTTTTTAAAGAGTTTTTAAATATTTATTTTATTTATTTTTTATTTTTTAAGTAATCTCTACACCCAACATGGGACTCGAGTTTCCAACACCAATATTAAGGATCATATGTTCTACCAGCTGAGGCAGCCAGGTGTCCTGATTTCCCTTTTTTTTTTTTTTTTTTTCCTGATTTCCCTTCTGAGTTCATTTTAATCCATTGGTTGTTCAGGATTGCTTTAATTTTTACATATTTGTGAATTTTCTAGCTTTCCTCCTACTGTTGATTTCTAATTTCATACCATTGTGGTTGGAAAAGATACTTGGTATGACTTCAGTCTTTGTAAATTTGCTAAGACTTGATTTGTGACTTAAGAAATAGTCTATTCTAGAGAATATTCCATGATGTGCTTGGGAAGAATGTGTGTTCTGCTGCTGTTGGATGGAATGTTCTGTATGTCTGTTAGGTCCATTGAAAATATAGTTCAAGTCCTATGTTTCTTTTTTGATTTTCTATCTGGATTATCATCCACTGTTGAAAGTGTGGTATTAAACCTCCCCCACCCACCCCCAGTTATTAATTGTTGCCTATTAATACCTTCAATGTATTAGCGTTTGTTGAATATATTTAGGTATTCCAATGTTGGATACATTTATATTTGCAATTGTTATGTCCTCTTAATGAACTGACATCTTTTTCATTATATAATGACCTTTTGTCTCTTGTTTTTGCTTAAACTTTATTTTGTCTGAATTAAGTATAGATACCTTCACTTTCTTTTGGTTTCCATTTGTGTGGAATATATTTTTCTATCCCTTTACTTTGTCATGTATGCAAATTCCACCTTCTTAAAATATGTTTAATAGGGTTATGATTAGCTAGACTTATCTAGACGTTCCTGATTTTTATTTTCACTAATGTTGATTTACTTTTAAAAATCCATGGTAGGAGCACACTAAAAACAATTTGAGATATGTAGTAATTAATTGTCACAATAGAAAGGGGTTATTTCCCTTCTTTTTTTTCCTGATGTATATTATTCCTTCGAATATTGGGAATTGCTTACAGTTTGAGTGTTTGTGTTCTTCCCATATTCTTAAGTTTGAAATCCTAATTCCCAGTGGGAATGTGTTAAGAGGTGGGGCCTTTGGAAGGTATTTAGGTCACAGAGGCAGAGCCCTCATGAATGGGGTTGTTAATGTTTTTATAAAAGAGATTCCACAGAACTCCCTGGCCCCTTCCACCATTGAGGACACAGGGAGAAGTCACTGGCTGTGAACCAGGGAGCCCTCATTAAAAACCAAATCTGGCAGCACCATGATCCTTGACTTCTCAGCCTCTAGAACTGTGAGAAATAAAAATCTGTTGTTTGTAAGCCACTAGGACAGTGATATTTTGTTATAGCAGCCTAAACAGACTAACACTCTTATTAAGTAAAATAATTTATAGCGCACTGATAATCTATAAATAAAGAGAAAAAGGTATACATAGGACTTTATTTAGGAAAACAAGGTATACACCTATGTAAAGTTATATAACAATTAGGTAATAACTAAGAATGCTAATGACCTAAGATAAAAAGGAAATTAATATTGTAAAATGTGAGTTAGAAAATGAATGTTGGGACACCTGGGTGGCACAGTTGATTAAGTGACCAACTCTTGGTTTTGGATAGGGTCATGATCTCAGGGTCATGCGGTTAACCCCTACATTGGGCTCTGAACTCAGCCTGGAGTCTGCTTGAGTCTTTCCCTCTACTTTTCCCTCCCCACTCTCTCACTCTCATTCCTTCTCTCTCTAAAATAAATAAATAAATAAATAAATAAAATCTTAAAAAAATTTTTAGTTGAGGAAATTGAAACAATGGAGCGACTTTAATAAAGATTTCATTCATTCACAGAACAATTTTTTTTGAGAGAGAGTGGTGAGGTGGGGGCAGGGAGGGGTAGAGAGAGAATCTTAAGTGGGTTCCATGCCCAGCATGAAGCCCTTGAAGGGCTCGTTCTCAGAACCCTGAGATCATGATCTGAGCCAAAATCAAGAGTTAGATACCTAAGTGACTGAACCACCCAGGGGCCTTAAAGAACAAATGTATTTTTAAATACTAAGGCAGAGACTGCTGTTGCCTACCTAACATCCCTTCTTTCCTCTTCATAATAGAACCACTCTATTATTGGAGTAGTAATATGTACAGTTTTAATAAACATTTCAAACCTCCCTTTTACAATAATATCTAATATGAGTGGAAGTCCTTGTATAGGGAACTATGTAAGTTTCATGACACATTGTCTTAGGCTTCTAGCTTATGAAAAATGTAAATCCTAAACCAGGTATAGCAGAAATGGCCATCTTTCATGTCACTTTACATCATGCCATAATTACTTATTTTGATGTCTCTCTTCCCTAAAATGTGTAAACTCTATCATGACAGGGGCTGTGTCTGTCTTGTTTAATATTGGATCCTGGAAGAGGCACAGAATAAATCTTTGCTTCATGAATGAATGAATGAATGAAGCAACGACTGTCTGAACTTTGTATTGAGAAGGATTCTGAGTTAGTATTATACTGAGGGGAAATAATATCATTGTCAATTTGTTATGAATGTCATAGGCATGCCATAGGAGAGGGGATACGTACCTGCCAGACATGTGTCATTTTCATTAAAGCTTTATCTTATAAACACAAATCACTAATGTTATGTTATTTGATGGCTAATTTTGCTTTTGTGTTATGTGTTGATGTAATGGAAGAACTGATAGATCAGTAAAACAGTTATAAGTATTATAGAAATAGTAAGAATGTTGAAGTTTAACTAAAATTTGTTTTGTTCAATCTCGTTCAAGTTCTAGATTTTGGAGGCATGATTTATTGAAAGTTTCACAGGTTTTTTTTTTTTTTTTAAAGATTTTATTTATTTATTCAAGAGAGACACAGAGAGAGGCAGAGACATAGGCAGACGGAGAGGCAGGCTCCCTGTGGCGAGCCCAATGTGGGATTCAAGATCCCAGGACTCTGGGATCACACCCTGAGCTGAAGGCAGACACTCAACCACAGAGCCACCCAGGCATCCCAGTTTCACAGTTTCTTGAAGTGGTTTCTTGTATTTCTCTTCCGACAATATGTTCCTGCCTCACCTTATTAATGACTTCACCTAATTTAACCACCCATTACAGAGCTGTATGGCTAATTATTCTGGTGCAAAGGAGGGCTAAAGAGAACAGAATCAGAAAGATTATTCTGAAATTGCATGAAAAGACCTAAAACTCTGAAATTTCAGTTGCAACCTTCTTCCAATACATTCTCACTCCAGTTTTTAAGTGAAATTAAATAGAGGTTGAAACTCTCATACAGTTTTTCTTGTCATTAAAAAAAACTTCCTGAATCATACATACTCTATTCATTTTGACTAGAAGCATGTTTATTCAACATTCATTTCTATTATACAAATATTCTCAAGTGTCTACATTTGATACTCTATTTTGACACATTTGTGTTTATCCTTGGAAATCTCAATTCCATTTGATGTTATTATATAATTTCTTTCATAAACAACTTTCTTCAAATAGGATCTTTCTTGGGTATACTTAAAGACTAGACTGGCAATGTACACTAAGAGAAGGCAAGTTTTGCTGTAAAATGGCACTATGTATCAAAGTAAAAAGGGGCTGATGACTGAGAAAGAGGCCTATAGTGAAGGAGGTACAACAAGTAGAATGAGGTTTCTAGAATAGTCAAGAGATGTGCACATACTTATAAAATTCCAAACTAATTATTTCTTAGATTATCTATGGCAGTGCTATTATATTAGCATGTCTAGTTACATATGAAATTATCAGCTTCTTGTGCAAAGTGAAACAATAGAAAAAATTTCAATTTACTAGTTTTCCAGCATTCTTGTCTTTTAAATATTATTTTGCTTAGATAGAAATGCAGTGTTTATTGATAGCATCAAATTTTGATTACAATTTAGTATGGAGTTATAATAAAAATGAAATATGATTTACTCTAGGCACTTGTAGATTTTACTAGCAAATTACCTCATTTACAGAACATTAGTGAATTATCTCATCTGACAGTGGTTGGCTAACTTTGCCAGGTTGGGAGAATGGAAATGTGCACTGAGGGAAGATAAATTTTACCTTACCTAAGAGGCAGATTCTAACATACAGTCCAGTCTGAGGACCACTGCTCTAAATGACCAATTCTGGAACAACTGGTCTCCTTAGGCAATCCACTCTCTTGACCACTTAGATTGTAATCTCCTTTCTGGAGCATGATCTACCTTTCTATCTCTACCTGGGAACAGATCTATTCAATTTGAAAGTAAGTAGGAGACACTGTGCTCCTGTTGCTAAAAACCTTACATATCTCTCCTAGGAAAAAGGAATATTCTCTTGCATAATCTCAGTACAGTGAGCAAAATAAGAAAATTTTACATTGATACAATATTTTCAAGCCTACAATATGTATTTCATCAATTGGTGCAATAATGTTTTTTATAGCTTTATTTTTTCTCAGGTTCATGATCTAATCTAGAATTACTCTATTAGTTTGTTTTTCAAGATTCAGTTTGATTCTAACTCCTTTGCTACAGTATGCTAGAACAGGTTGGCTGGGTTCAGTCCCCTTTAGTTAATTGTCTTTTGCCTTTCAAACTATAGCTTTATTTGTGTTAGTACGCCTTCTTGCCATCAAAGTCTTTACATATAAAAAAGCCACAAATAAATTTGCTTTAACTTCCATTTCAGCCTACATTTACTCCTACAATAACTGTCTTGGATTACAAACATGGCTCTTCAGCGAGCCCTGTGAAATAGTTGAGTCTCACCTATATGCTTTTCAGGTAGGCCATCTTAAAAAAAGGTAAACTACTGGACACCAAAAACATGATCCATGAAAGGAAAAAGCCATCTATTGTATCTTATTCAAATGAAAAAAAAAATTGCTCTGTGAAAGGTCCTGTTAAGAGGATAAAGAGACAAGTTACTGACTGGGAGAAAATGTTTGCAAACCACTTGCAGTAGGTTGAAAAATGGGTACTTAAAAATACCAAGTCCGATCACTGGAACTTGTAAATGTTAATTGGAAAAAGGGTCTTTTTTTTTTTTTTTTTTCCTTTAAAACTTTTATTAGAGGTACCTGGTTAGCTCAGTGGGTTAAGCGTCTGCCTTTGGCTCAGGTCATGACCCCAGGGTCCTGGGATGGATCCTGCATCCACCACCCTGCTCAGCAGGGAGTCTGCTTCTCTCTCTCCCTCTGACTCTCCCTCCTGCTCATGCTCTTGCTTACACACACTCTCTCTCTCAAATGAATAAATAAATAAAATCTTTTAAAAAAACTTTTATTAATTAATGTTTTCAAAATACATAGAATTTGACAAGAAAAGGGGTAATTTTCTTGTATAATGAACACCTAATTAATTAAGCTAAAGATTTTGAGATAAGGAGATTATTTTTGGTTACCCAGGTGGGCCCTAAATGTCATTACAAGAAGCTTTATAAGAGAGATACAGTGATTTGACAAATACACAAAGAAAGAAAGATGATGTGAAGATGGTAGTAGAGAGTGGAGTGATGCAGCCACCAGGCAAACACTCAGAGGAAGAAGGAGATGGGAAGATTGAGCAGAGAGAGAGAGGTGACGGTAAATTTAGGAGTGCTAACAGCCACTAGAAGCTGGAAGAGGCAAAGAAAGTCTTTTATTCCAGAGGTAATTTAATCCTGCTAATACACTGATTTTCGACTTCTAGCCTCTAGAACCGGGGGAGAAACAGAGTTCTATTGTCTTAAGACACTCCCTTTGTGTTGATCTGTTACAGCAGCTATAGGAAAACAATACAACACCAATCCAATAAAGAGCTACATCTTGATTATATAAAGAATGTTGAAACTCAGTAGTAAAAAACAACCTAATTAGAAAATAAGCAAAAGACATGCACAAACATTTATTTCACTGAAGAGGATAAACCAATGGCAGAAAAGCACATGAAAAGATGTTTAACAGAATTAGCCATCAAAGAAATGCAAATTAAGATCACAATGAAATTTCAACTCTACACCTATCAGCAAGAGTAAAATAAAAAAAATAATGGCAACACCAAATTCTGGTGAGGATGTGGATAAATCAGTATAAATGATCCAATCATGTATAAATGATCCAAATTAGGAATGTAAAATGGTAGGAATGTAAAATGATACAGCCACTCTGGAAAAAAGTTAGGTAAGTTCTTAAAAAATGAAATATGTGATTATTGTATAATTCAGCTATTGTGCTCTTGGGCATTTCCCCCAAAGAATTGAAAACTTATGTTTACACAAAGACTTGTATATAAATATTCATAGAAGCTTTATTTGTAGCAACCCAAACCTGGAATCATTGCAGATGTCCTTCAAATGGTGAATGGTTAAACAAATTGTGGTATACCTATACCAAGGGTAACAAATAAAGGAACCTTAATACATGCAACAATTTAGATGAATCTCTGAAGAATTATGTTGAGTGGAAAAAGTCAATACCTAAAGGTTACATACTGTATGATTCCATTTATGTAACAGTTTTGAAATAACAAAATTTTAGAAATAGAAGGCAGATTCCTGATTGTCACTGAATAGAAATAGGGATAGAGAGTGGGTTGGGAAGAAGGTGAGTATGCTTATAAAATTGCAGCATGGGGCAGCCTGGGTGGCTCAGCAGTTTAGCTCCGCCTTCAGCCCAGGGTGTGAACCTGGAGACCTCTGATCGAGTCCCACATTGGGCTCACTCGATGGAGCCTGCTTCTCCCCCTGCCTGTGTCTCTGCCTCTCTCTGTGTGTCTCTCATAAATGAATGAATAAAATCTTCAAAATAAATAAATAAAGTTGCAACATGAAAGACACTTGAGATTTACTTTTTTTCCCTGTTAAAAAATAAGAGCTTTATTGAGTTATGATTTACACACCATACAATTTACCCATTTACAGTATACAAATCAATGGTTTTTAGTCTATTCACAGACACTTGGAACCATTGTCACAATTTTAAAGGATTTTCACTCCAAAAAGAAACATAACTGCTAGAAGTCATTCCCCATTTCTCCCAACCGCCTTCCTCAGCCCTAGGCAATCCCTAATCTATTTTCTGTTTCAATATGTTTGCCTATTTTGCATATTTCATGTAAACGGAATCATATAATATATGGTCTTTTGTGACTGGCTTCTTTCACTTAGCATCATGATTTCAAGATTCACCTAAGATGTAGCACAAATGCATTCTTCATTCCTTTTTATTGCTAAGTAATATGCTATTGTATAGATATGCCACATTTATTTATCCATTCATAAGTTGGATTTAGGTCCTTCCTGCTTTTTTGGCTATTATGAGTAATTTGCTATGAACATTTATGTAAAATTTTTTTTGTGTGGGCATTTGTTTCTATTAGGATCTATACCTAAGAGTACAACTGCTGGGTCATATGGTAACTTCACATTTACCCATTTGAGGAACTGCCAGCCTGCTTTTTGAAGCAGCCACACCATTTTACATTCCTGCTAGTAGAATATGAGGGTTCAGATTTATCTACATTCTCATGACATTTGTTACTATCTTTCTCTTTGATTCTAGCCATCCTAACAGGTGTGACATGGTATCTCAGTTACTTTTAATTTGCATTTCTCTGATGTGTTAATGATATTGAGCATTTTCCCATGTGTTTATTGGCCATTTTTATGTCTTCTTTAGAGAAATGTCTATTGAGATCATTTGTCCGTTAAAAAAAAATGGGTTGTTTCTGTTATTGAGTTGTAAGAGTTCTTTAAGTTCTTTTTTTTAATGATTTTATTTATTTATTCATGAGAGACACAGGGAGAGAGAAACAGAGACACAGGCAGAGGGAGAAGCAGGCTCCCTGCAGGGAGGCTGATGTGGAACTTGATCCCAGGCCCCCCCTCCCTTCCCCCCCCCCCCCCCGTGGATCACAACCTTAGCCAAAGGTAGAGGCTCTGCTCAATCACTGAGCCACCAAGGTGTATTTTAGAATAAATTCTTTTTATCAGATACATGATATATAAAAATGTCTTCCCACTATGTAGGTTGTCTTTTTGCTTTCTTAAAGGTATACATTGAAGTACAAACGTTTTTAATTTCTTTCTTTTCTTTCTTCCACTGGTGTTTGTGCTTTTATTGTCATATCTAAGAAACCATTGCCTCATTCAAGGTCACGAAGATTTACACCAATGTTTTCTTCTAAGAGTTTTATAGTTTTAGTTCTTATATTTAAGTCCCTGTGGTTTATCTTGACTTTGGTGGATACATAAACCTACACAGGTAAAAATACAGAGTTTAATACACATATACACACCTACACACACAGCAGATGAGTACAAATAAAACTGAGGGAATCTTATTAAGATTGGTGGATTGTATTGTCAATATCTTGGTGTGATATAATACTATAGTATTATAAAATGTTACCACTATGGCAAATTGAGCAAAGTGTACAGGGATCTTTGTATCATTTCTTGGAACTGCATGTGAATCTAAAATTATGTCAATAAAACTTTTGATTAAAATTAGTAATCTTTAGAAATTGCTATTTTTCCTCTTTTTGCCCAATTAGTGGTTGTCACTTTTTGAAAAAAAATTTTTTTCCTCTATAAAAGGACAACATAACAAGTATTGCCAGATGAATTAAGAGCATTCTGTGGGTATAGGGTAATTCTTGTCTTTAAAAATAAGAAATAGGTTGGATGCCTGGGTGGCTTAGCGGTTGAGTGTTGAGCATCTACCTTCACCTCAGGGCGTGATCCCAGGGCCCTGGATTGAGTCCTGCATCGGGCTCCCCGCAGGGAGCCTGCTTCTCCCTCTGCTTATGTCTCTGCCTCCTCCTCTGTGTCTCTTATGAGTAAATAAGTAAAATCTTAAAAAAAAAATAGGAAGATTCTTTTGTTCCTCAGCAGGTGTGTGCAGTGCACCAGAGACTGGCTCTGGTGATCTGGTCATTATACTCTGTCATCTCCATCTTGAGGATGTAGGGAATTATGCTATCAAAATATTGACAATGAGGCCAGTAAAAATAAATAAACAAATAAATAAAATGAAATAAATTAAGTTCTGTTACTGTTGGAGCTGATAGCCTGTGGCCAGCGGATATATGAGAATCTGGGCCACTCAGAAGGTGTCTTCTGAGTAGGGTTTCTGAACATAGTCTTGTAAGTCTATCTCTATTTTTTCTTGGACTTTTTCAGTCTGGTTTGTGCTGGTCAAACCTGGATGGTCAGGACTAAAGAGAACTGTAGCTTTAAGGTGTGCATACTCACCGCTGTCTATGTTCAGCTTCACCCTACTGTTAATAGAAGTCCTACTGATGCTTCCAGATGTGCTCCTTGACTTGCTTTATCCAGTAACCAGAAAGTTTATCTTCATTGATGCAGTTCTACAGGTGGTTGATGGTAGCTGCCAGGATATTGGAGAGACTTAAACCTGAGCACACTGGGTGAGGCCAAGGGTGAAGAGCTCATTCCAACAGGACAGCTTGAGGCTGGCGTTGCATCCCTGACCAAGTGTCTGAACTGCTGGGATTGGCCTGGGGTGATGCATGGGGAGGAAAAGCAAGTGTGATGTAGACTTGCAGATGTAGCCCATGTTGAGGTACTCGTATCATTATGAGCTTACATGTGTTCTAAGTGTCTAAAAGGAGGAAGCCTTTGACCTCAATGGTGGGTGGGGACTGGTCTCCAGTGATAACATGGATGCTCCATGGATCCTCCACTGGTGTCTGTCCTCCCTGCTAGGCTTGGAGACATGAAGCTGTCTGTGGTATTAGTGCTTTTGCTAACATATCAAATGCTGAAAGAATCTCACTTTCAGACTGGTTCTCCCATGGTGTTTCCATAGCATTACCATTGTTAAGGGGTTTATATAGGTCTACAAAGGAGGTTACTATATTTGCTAGTATGCCCAGAGCCCCCTTGCTTGTCTCAGGTTTAGAATACATGGTCAGGAGAACTACACCATCCTGGCATATATCAAAGGCTCCTGGATGATTTCAAGTTTCTTAGTTAAAGCAGCACAATTGCTTGGTTTCTCCCATTGCACATTAAATGCCCCCTAACCCCCAAAGGGCTTCTGTTCTCACTGTATAGATTACATTTCCATACCCGTCTCTAAGCATTTTTTTATTCAACAAAACTGACAGCTGTGCTGGTGATGCTTATTGATGATACAGTCTTGGTTGCTTTGACAGATGTAGCTCAAATTTTCCTTGTACCTCTTTTGAATACATTTTGCATTCTTCACAACTGACATCTCCATCCATAGCAACAACCAGGAGCTTTGTGGCCACAGACCATATAGTACTCCACCCCCTGGGGCCGCAGTATGTGGGCCTTCCAGAGGAAATGCTCTGCAGAAGCAGAGTCCCTTATGATTTGGATCCTGCCAAGGATGAGGTTATCCCAGGTGGTGAGAATGAGCTACCTGGCACTGGATGTCTCCAGGAAAGCTGGGATCCCCTTCTCAGTCCCAGCTCCATCTGGAATGGTGCTTTCAGAATCCAGAGGTATCTACCACCACGGTGACTATCTGGATTTTCTGTCTGCTGGTCTGTAGCAACCTGAGCACACTGAGGCCAGGCTACAGCAGAGTGAGCGGAGGTTACCTGGGTGCACCTGGACGGCCTGAATTTCTCATGCCGGAAATTCCTGCAAGAGATCTGTGTGCAGTGCCTCAGCCACCCTGCACTGAACCAGTCTCCCCAAATTTGTAGCTGCCTGGGAAGCGAAATCACCAGAGAAACTCGAGATTTGGCACCCAAGTGGCCTAGAAGCAGGTAAGGTGTCTGTGGAGGCCCTAGGCAGAGGGTAGGGCACAAGAGGCCCAGCTCCCAGGCATTTGGCTGGTGGCAGGAGCCTAGGGTGGTGGGCTGATAAGGCTGTGGGCCAGGGGGCAGAGGGCATAGGGGATGGTTGTGGGGCAGAGGGCATAGGAGATGGCTGTGAGCACCCCGGGGTTGTGAGGAAAGATTGTTATTGTTTTTGTCAATGCAAGGTCAGAGTTCATGACCCCTGTGGCTCTGTAACTGGCTTGCTTTTTTCTTTAAAGTTTGAAAAATTACTTTATGAAGCCTTAGGAACTACTAAGTATAATTGATCTGTAGTCCAGAGTTAAATAAAATGTAATAATAGCGCAACTCCAAAATAAAAGTTGTGAGACCATGAAATTTCCCAACACTTGATTTTAATACATTGTGTTGATTTTCTAAAATGATTCAGAGACAATATTTACAGTAGCTGAAGTATTTATGAAAAAATCTGGCATCAGGTATTTATATATGTGTATATGTGTGTGTGTGTGTATGTATATATAAAACCCAAGATTATATGAACTAGGAAATAATTGTATGTCTCTACAGCAGTACTAGAGTGTACAGTTTGAGACTGAGATTTATATTTGGAAAGGGAGCAGACGTTTCCAAAATCTGCTCATCTTTCCAATGTGCATGGTGATGGTACTGAAGGATAACCCCACACTGGATTTAGAAAACTCCACACATGAATTGATTCCAGCTGTGAGGACCTGCCTTTCAGGCAGACATCTGGGCCTGCAGTCAGATGTGGACAATCCTTGGGTGATTTGCCACCTGCCTCATAGCCCAGATCTGTAGACATTTCTGCACAACTACTAACAACATCCAGTCCCAGGTCACTATGACCTTCACCAAGAGCTAGGTGGACTGAGAAGACTTGTGGATAACTCATGGTGGCTCCATTTCAGGCTTGGCAGAGCTGGGACACGATGTGATTAAGATTCTGATTCTACCATGACTACAGCAGGAAGTGAAGTGGCTCTGCAGTGTCCTGGATGGCCCTGTGCTGAGCAACATCAACTGCATCTGAGTTGACCACATGCAGGGCCTCCTCCTGAAACACTATGCCTTAGTACCAGCTGCTCCCACATCTGATAATTAGGATTCCTGTGGGGCAGAATTTGGGGCCCTGGACTCCTCCTTTCCTCCCATGTGGCAGAGCTCTGGCCAGGTTGCTCTACAGGCTCAGTAGGTCAGCAGGACTGCTCTGATCACCCCTCATCATTGGTCCACAATGACCTCTTACGGGCCCCTCAGCTTGGTCCTAGGACCTCTGTTTTGCTAAAGGTTCCGGTGCCACCATACTGCCCATCCAGACACAGGTGTGTCTGTGAACTGCTGCTCCATCTTACTCTTCCCCTCCTCTAACCAAGTTTAGGATAATGTCATTGTCCTCCATGACTCTTATACCCAATAGGTCTTATCCCTCAGCTGTTCATCTTCTGGTGCAGGTTCTAGCACTACCTCTCCTGTCACCACCACTATCCCCAGTGTGCAGCCCACTGTTATACTACTGATCTCCATGGCCACAATTGCACCCCCACCTTCCTTTGGTCCCTGGTATTGTCCAGAAGTATGTCATGGTCTCTCTTCCCCCAATAGAGGAGGGGCAAAGGATGCCCTATTACCCATCCTTCTCCCAGTCCTCAGCCCCCTCCCAACTTGAGGGCAGTGCCTTCTGTGAGGGAAATAGGAAGCTGGGGACAGCCCTCCTCCAGCTCCAGGGACTCCAAAGGCTAATGGCTTCTAGTCCCCTAGATCTGGCTGCTCACATCACCCTGCTCCTTGATGCTGTTACACATCAGTCTACTTTCTTCTTCCCCCCAGATTCTTACATGCATGCTGGGTGGCAGACTGTTTCTCCCACATTACTTTCTATTTAGATACTGTGCAGCCAATTCCATATCATAAAAGTTTGATTTGTTAAAAAAAAAAAGAAAGAAAGAAAAGACTTCAATGTAAGACCTGGAACCATGAAACTCCTGGCAGAAAACATAAGCAGTGAGGCCCCTTGACAGTGGTGTTGGTGATAATTTTTTGGATTTGACACCAAGAGCAAAGGCAACAAAAACAAAA
This sequence comes from Canis lupus familiaris, assembly GCF_011100685.1. Lineage (NCBI taxonomy): Eukaryota > Metazoa > Chordata > Mammalia > Carnivora > Canidae > Canis > Canis lupus. Next base: position 23,631,279 of record NC_049244.1, on the reverse strand, counting down.
ATAGACAAGAGGGACTACATCAAACTAAAAAAGCTTTTGCACAGTGAAGGAAACCACCAGCAAAACAAATGGGAAAAGATATTTCAAATGATATATCTGACGAGACTAATATCCAAAATATATAAAGAACATATACAACTGAACAGTATAAACCCCAAATAATCCAATTTAAAAATGGGCAGGGAACCTGAATAGACATTTTTCTGTTTTGTTTTAAGTAGGCTCCATGCCCAGTGTGGATGCCAACATAGGGCTTGAACTCACAACCCTGAGATCAAGACCTGAGTTAAGATCAGGAGTTGAATACTTAACTGACTAAACACCCCTGAATAGATGTTTTCCCAAAGAAGGCACACAGCCAACAGACACATGAAAAGGTGCTCAACATCACTAATCCCTGGGAAAATGAAAATCAAACCCACGATGACATACCATGTTACACCTGTCACAATGGCACTACTTTCACAAAGACAAGAAATAAGTGGTGACAAAGATATGGAATTAAGGAGATCCTTATGCATTGTTGACAGGACTGTAAATTGGAGCAGCCACTGTGAAAACAGTATATAGTTTCCCCCCAAAATTAAAAATAGAAATACCATATGATCCAGTAATTCTACTACTAGATATTTTTACCCAAAGAAAATGAAAACACTAATTTGAAAACATATGCACCCCTATGTTAATTGCAACATTATTTACAATAGCCAAATTATGAAAGTCACCTAAATGGCATAGGTGATATATGGGTAAGTGTGTGTGTTGTGTGTGTGTGTGCACACACACAGACACACACACACACACATATATATATAATAGGTATTATATATATAATAAAATGGGATGTAACTCAGCTATAAAAATGAATATGATCTTGCCATTTGCAATAATATGCATGTACCTAGAAAGTATTATGCTAAGTGAAATAGATGGAGAAATTAAGTAAGGAAGTTAAAAAAAAAGGTGAGTTGTTAGGACGGATAGAAAATGGAGACATTTATAAACTTAAAGTTAATAATGCTAATTGGAAGGAGAGGTTGTTAAAAGAGCCTGGGTTGTTTGAAACAGAGATTTTTGAAATGAAGCAATTGAAGGAAATGAAAAAGTTCAAAGTATCACCATGGGAGTAGGTAGCTAGGATAAAGTTATGAAGAAGTTAGGGACCTCTGAGGTCAGTTATTCGATTGATTGCCTATGTGGACAGTGAGCTCCCCCAGCATTTATTTATGGCAGAGCTTGGAGGTGAGTCATGTGCCAAGTCACAGGTGAATGACGGGGAATGACCTAAAAAAGGAAAAACAGGAAGAAATGAGAGGAACAATAGTCTGGATTGTCAGAGGATAATCTACGGTAACCCAAGAGGGCTATAGGGCCAGCCAGCAGTACCCTTGGGGAAGTCCAATTTCAACTAAGTCAAGGTGGTAGATAGAGGAGGGATTGTGGGCCAGGCTGAGATTATAGGGAGTTTGTTGATTATGAATCACCAGGTGTTCAACAGGTGTAGTAGGTTTTGTAGAAGGGAAGTGGACAAAGGATATGAGACCAGGTCATGGCATGCAGTACAAGTATTAAGGGATGGATGGTATCCTGAAATGTTGTTGAGGGGGTGGTTTACATTTTGGATATTGATATTTTAAAGCAAGGACTAGAGCCAAAGTGGATTTAACTCTCAAACCTACTTTTTGAGGATGAGTAGGAACTAATGAGTAGCAGCTAATGACTTTTTTTTTTTTTTTTTTAAGGCCAGATAGCAGCTAACAGAATCAGAATCATTTTCTTTCCTGCTGGGTGAAAAATGATATCTCCTTGCTGATTTAAATTGCATTTCTTTAATTTCAAGTGAGGTTGGGCATATTTTCATGTACTTTTAAAACAATTGTTTTAAAGTAGATTATCTTTTTCTTCTTTTTAAAGTTTGTACCAGCCCTTAGTAAATTGAGGAAATTAGCTCTTTGATATATGCATTACAAATATTTTTTCCCATTATTTATTTGTCTTTGACTTTGTTTATAGTACTTTGTCATGTAGCAGTTTTTAAAAGTTTGTTCTAGATTTACTAATCTTTCTTTTTTATGATTCTGGGGTTTTGTTCCTTTTACTTTCTAATATTATAAATTATTTACTTGTGATTTGTTCTGGAAGTTTTTGGAATTCATTTTAATAGTAAAATCTTTTTTCTATTTGGAATTAAATTTGGTATAAGAGGTGAGGAAGAGATCTAGCTTAATTTTCTTAGCAGATAGATGTTCAATTGTCCCAGCACCACTTAGCTACTGATGTGAAACGTTGTCTTTATCATAAATAAAATTCCAGGCCTATTTTAGGCCCATTTTAGAAGAATAAAGGTTTATGTAAGACTGCATGGTATCCTTGAGAGGCATGTTTGGAGTGAAATAAGACTAAATTCTGATTTTAGCACTTGGTGTTGACCTTGGCCAAGGAACTTCTCTGAGTTCTAGTTTTTTTTTTTTTTTCCATCTTCAAAATGGATATGATCATAGCCTTTGAGGACTATGACAGTGTGTGAAATGCACGCACTAGAGCAATGTAAGCAAGGAAGAGCAAGAAAGGGGAAGGGAGGTCAGAGGAGTAAGGAGCCAGGTTGTCTGATACTCTGTAGGCCATTGTGAAGATTTTGTTTTTTCACTTGAGGGAAATGGGAAACTGCTAAGGATTTTGAACAGATAAGTGGTATGATCTAATGTATTTTTTTTTTGTTGAAAAAAAAAAGGGCTTTTGTGTTGAAATTATACAGTAGAAGGAAGCAGGGCAGAAGGGAATTGCAGTATTGAGAACAGAGGTGATGAAGGATTAGACCAGGATAGGAGCAGAGATTTGGGTAGGAAATGATAGGATTCTGGATGGAGTTGCCATCAACTGAGATGGAAAGACTTGTGAGTAGAGCAGATATGAAGGCAAAGATTGGGAGTTGGGAACTGATCATTAAATGTGTTAAATGTGACAGATTTACCACACATCCAAGTATAGATGTTAGGTGGGCACTGTACACACTTGGGGCTCAGGAGAGAGAGCCGACCTGGAGATGAAATATGGGAGTCATCAGTATATGTACTGTGCTTAATATATTTAAAGTCATATGGCTGAGATAAGATCACCAAGGGAATTTATAAGACTGAGCCCAAGGACTCCCTGACATTGGGGAGAAAGGGGAAATCAAAGAAAGCTGGGTAGTGTCCAGTAAGGTAGAAAATACTGACAAGCAATGGTGCTTTAGATGGTGGAGTGGTAGAGGTGAAAGCCTGATTGGAGTGTTGTTTAAGAGAACGTGAAGAAGAGAAATTGGAGAGAGGGAGTACATACTTTTCTTTTAAGAAGGCTGAAATGAGAGGGGTATGGAGGAGGTGTTGTTGGGGAGGAGGAAGGAGGAAAATGTATAACATTGTTGCCTGGAAGAGTCATGCATTTGTTGATCAACTACAAGTGTTTGAGTGGGTTTCTCTCCAAATGTGTCTAACATACTGCTGTTGGTATGTGAGATGGTTTTCAGTAGTACTTCAGTACATGCTTGGACAATCTTAGTCGTCATACTGTGAGCACACGGTGTATTTTGAAAAATACAACTAGCATTCATAGTGATATAAAAGTAATATAGCATAAAGTTCTTTTTGAAATAAATTTATTTCAATAGAAAAAATGAATCAGTTTAAAGAAAAATATTAAGCAATGCTGGAGCACCTGACTGGCTCAGTGAGGAGAGGATGCAATTTTTGATCCTGGGGTCGTGAGTTCAAGCCCTGATCCTGGGGTTGTGAGTTCAAGCCCCACATTGGGGGTAGATGTTACTTAAAAATAAATAAACTTATAAAAAAGCAGTACAGGTAGTTGATAGATGTGGTAAGTTTACACAAATACTTTAAGCTCAGGAAACACATGCTTAGGGCACTCAAGATTCTTTGTAATCCAGCTCCTTATCTGTGTAAAGTCACACTTTTCTTTCTCAATCCTCCTAAAGAATCTGTCTCATCACTATTTATCTATTCCCATCCTGACTGTGCATGGTGTATCTTCTCTGAATCCTGTATTTTGACATTGGAGTATTGTTATTTGTTTAAATATTGTATCATTTGTGTATTTTATTTTCTCAATGAGAATTTCAATCAGCTTCTACCTTCCCCCACTCACACACAAACATATACATAAATACCCACACACAATTCTCTTTGGAAATGCATTTGCTACGCAGGTTGCTGGAACCTTTGTAATGTTGGGTTCTATGGGAAGATTGGAAAGCCAGACCTAGGCTAGTGTCTAGTAAGATGGGACTTAAGCTGCTGTGAGGTCGATGCAGGCTAGGAGAGCCAGAAAGTTCCAAGTGCAATGTCCAAAAGTCACAACAATCACAGACCTAGCTCAGTGTTTGGCAGGATAAGGTGATGAGAATATGGCAGCAAACGCTCCCAGGTAGCAGTCCGTGGGCAGTCAGGAAAGTGCAATTGTGAAAGCAAGGGATTCTGCACACACTGAATTAGATTAACACTTACCTGCTCGATTATGGGTGGCCTTGGGAAGAAGGCCTGTCAGACTCAGGTGAGTGTCAGGATCTCCCTTCACTACTGAAGAAGACTCCTGGTTGGTAGAGGCTTATTTTAATGAAACATACCTGGATTTGAATCCTAGCTTCATCTATCTATGTGACCTCAGTTTCTTCTCTATAAAATGAAGATAATGATTCTTAATGATTGTTAATTAACTAAACTGCTTACATGTGAAGAGAATCTAATATCATAATCAATAATGGTAATGATACTTTAATTATTAATATAGTTAAGAGAAATTGGAGAATCCTCACAGACAGACTAATGAGTAACTAGGTAATAGCTTTACCAGACTATAGGACTTGGACATGGTAACTTGACTTATGGTCAGTAAAAGGATAAAGTACTTTATTTTCTTAAATCATTGGTGGACTGAGCTGGTCAATATGCCAATCATCCAATAGCATGAAGGGACTGTATTATTTCTAATAGGAATTGGACCTTTGGGATCCTAGATGTAATTCCATTGCTGTATTCAGAATGTTAGATCACTTTTGAGTGCTTTTTCTAGTTTTAAAAATGATGTATAGAAATTAAAGAGGACTCAGCTCATAAGTTATTATGTTTTTTATTTGTTTAACAAGTATTTATCGAATGCTTCTCCAGTAAAGGCAGTGTGCCAACATGCCCCAAGGAAATGGAGGTGAATAAGATAGGGATTGTCTCTGCTCTTATGGAGTCAAATAAGCAACTCATGTCTGGTTAGTGAATTATGATTGTGATACATGCTAGATGAAGTGCAGGATGCTAAGAATGCAGCTAATAAGGGGATCTGGTCTAATCTAGGGGTGGTTGTCAGGGTGTTTAAAATGAGATCTGAAGGATAAATAGAAGTTAGTTGGGTAAAGTAGGGGGAAAAAAGGAGCACTTCAGGAAGAGCATGTGTTAGGGCCTTGAGGTTGGAGGACCATGGGTTTCCCAGGACTAAAAAGATGTTTAGTGTGGCTGGAATACAGAGAAGAATCAATGTCTCAGAATGTGATTGTGATGTGGATGAAGGCCAGTAAGGCAGGGCCTTCTGGGTGAAATTAAGGAGTTGGGATTTTGCCTTTAAAAAAATGGGGAGGCCAATGTACATTAGTGAAATGAACTCAGAGATCACTCTGGCAACAGTGTGGAAGGAGGTGGGGAACAGTGCCAGAATGAAGAAGAGAGACCTGTTAGGAAGCTACTGTAGTGTTCCAGTTAAGACATGATAGGGGCATACACTGAGGTGGTGGCAGCAGAGGAGAGCGCCGTAGACCAATTTGAGATATTTATAATAGCTCCCTTGGGAAAAAAGGCTACTTTTGTCAGAGAAGGAAAGGCAAAGGTTTTATTTTTAGAGTGAAGAGGATATTGGCTGATTGTCTTCTATCTCCACAGAGAAGGAAAGAAGAAATCATCTTACAATTTAATGAGGGAGAATTTGGGATTACTTGTTATAGTTATAGATCTGCCAAATAGAAGCTGTGTGATTTTTAAATGAGGAGCTTTTAAAGTAGGATGGAGAAATCCATCCTGGAGGCAAGAAGATGAATCCAATGACCTCTTGAACTATTTTCTATTTCATAATTTATTATTCCACAGTACATTTGCCTAGTATATCCCTTGTGAATACTAGGATATATTTTTATTTAAAAGTCATCCCAAACTTGAGCACTGAGTATTCCCAGAAGTTTTCCTGGAGCATTTACATATTTTGTCAGTGTGAGAAAGAGAGAAGCAGATCTGGATAGCTAGAATAGCCCTGGAACACACAGCGAGGCCCTGGCATTCTGTGGAACACAAACAACCGTTGACAAGACCACTCTGTGCCTATGGTGGATCCAGACAAAAACAAGACCACTTAGTAATCATGTTTAAGCACAGGGGAAAACATGAACAATATCTAAACCACAAAAACAACCAAATATCTCCCATATCCTGGCTGCTGGGAATGGTTGCTGCTGCTTTACCAACAACAGCCTTGGTATCATTCCATTCTTCTTAGCTTCTACATTAGAGTTATAGAGATGCCCAATCATGAATTACCCACATCCTGATAACATCCAATCCAGAGTAACTTTGCTTTTTGTGAACTCTCCCCCATATCACTTAACTAACACAAGCCTAAATTCTATAATAAAGCCTTTCTAATAATACCTTTCAGGGAGCTGACCTGTGGTTCCCCATAGGTGTATTCTCCATTCCTGCAACAAGTCAAGAAATCCAGCTTTTTCAACTATAGGTGTTTGCACTGGTCTTTGGCTCAAGAGCATTAGTAAGCATAAGGAATAGTCTGCGGGTTTTGTACTTTTCCCACCCTTTTGCTATTGGAATAAAGAGTTCAAATTTTAGGGGCACCTGAGTGACTCAGTCGGTTAAGCCTCCAGCTCTTGGTTTCAGCTCAGGTCATGATCTCAGAGTCCTGGGATCAAGCCCCGCATCAGGCTCCACACTCAGCAGGGACTCTGCTTGAGATTCTCTCTCCTCCGCCCCTCCCCCCTTCCCAAATTGCACTCGCATTCCCTCTCTCTCAAATAAATAAATCTTTAAAAAATTCACATTTTCTATATTCTGCTATATCATATAGCTGATATCTTCTAATTTCATATGCGATGTCTTGACACCTATACAATCACAGCAATTCTGGCCAGGTTCTTGATTAAACATTGTAGCCTACTTCTTTGTCTTTTTATATCACCAAGTTCTTATGTCAGGGGAAACATAATCATTGACAACAATCTTTGACTTTCTTGTTATCATTTTGCAAGTGGAAAATTATGCAAATTGATAATGTGAAAAGTGTAACAATCTTAGTCAAATCATATTGCTTGTTCATAATAATGAGGCTTTTCTATCTTCAGCAAAAGTGGCTCTTTTGCGCTGAAGATTTTTAGTTTGTCCACATCTGTGAGAGATTCCCAAAGGAACTTTGGTCTGTGGTTAAGTATTCATGGATAATGCTGATAGTTCATTACTCGTGCATGGGCAGGCTGACTTCTTGCACATTGCTTTCTTTCAGCGAATTCTGGTGTATAGAACACAGTACCCAGCAACATCCTGTATGCAGTAGATTTGAGACAGACTTTTGGGGAAGATGGGCTGTTTATAAGTACCTACATTAGATGGCTTTCTGTGTTTGAGTGTTGTGCTGTGGGGAGGCATGCTGCAATGCAATGCTGCAAAGGAAACTTACTTCAAAATTACACAACCCTTACTGCAACTTATATTACATGCTGGTGAAATATAAATTCTCGAATGAAAATACCATCTTTCTTTACATGCATTTTGGGTGTTTGTATGATTAAAGTAATTATATATTCATTCTTCATGTACTTTTCTTTAGTCAGTGTACCATCCTCCCACCCCTCTATATTTCTGGATGGAAGGCTCCCCTTTGCGAGTCAGCCAGTAGCATGATGAAAGAATCAACAGGTGATTATTATGTGACACTGGCTGCTAAAGAACCATTTTACCATTGTTTAGGAATTAGAATAAGGATGGGGATCAGAATGAGGAGAAGGTCTAAGGAAAAACAGTTTTTTTTGCAGCTAAAACTATCACTTCCTCTTGTGTAATGTTTCAAATCTTGGATACTCTGAAGATGTCACTCCATTTTAATACTAACAGGGAAGAGAGAGAACCAGGAATGTAAAAAATGGTAAGAACCAAGATTTTGAGTGTCCTCTAGGACATAATTTATATTTTGTTTTGTAACATTATCTTAAATGAAATAAGTTAAACCTTTTGAGTAGTTATGAATAGATATTGAATATATTTGTCAAATTGCTTATGATTCATTAATTCTCAGGCATTAAATGCTAACCAGTAAAAAGTTACTTGTTACTTTTAAATTACTAAATTGAATCTTTTAAGAGCATGTGTTTTTACAATTTAGAATTTTCTTTCTTTTTTTTTTTACTAGTAAAAAGATCACTGAAGGTTTTCTTCTGGAGCAGTTTCATAAAAAGGATGGGACAAATACTCAAAATCTTAAATATTCTCATATTAAAAAGCTACTATTATTTTATTTTTAAAAAAGATTTTATTTATTTATTCATGAGAGACACACACAGAGAGAGAGGCAGAGACATAGGGAGAGGGAGAAGCAGGCTCCCTGTGGGGAGCCTGATGTGGGACTCGATCCCAGAACCCCAGGATCATGCCCTGAGCTGAAGGCAGACACTCAACCACTGAGCTACCCAGGCATCCCTAGATGGACTATTTTAAAACTAGTTTCTATTTTTGTATCATCTTTTTAGAGGATTCTTTCTTTTCTTTATATTAATTTTTAACCTATCTGGTTTTGAAAGAATTCTAAATTTACTGAAAAGTTGCAAAAGCAGTAGAAAGATCCATAGACCTCTGTCTGGATTTTTAAAAAAGATTTTATTTATTTATTTGACAGAGAGCAAAAACAGGGAGAGTGAGAGAGGGAGAAGCAGGCTCCTCACTGAGCAGGGAGCCTGACATGGGGCTTGATCCCAGGATCCTAGGATCATGGCCTGAGTCAAAGGCAGACGTTCAACCAACTGAGCCACCCAGGTGTCCCTTCTGTATGGCTTTTATCAAGATTTTCTAATCGTTAGCATTTTTGCATTCTCTTACTCTATCTCCGCACACGCACACAAACACACAGATATGTACACATGCATATTACCGTGGGCTTTGTTTTTTTCTGAACTACTTGAAAATATGATGCATACATGATGCCCTGGAAAACCTTAATAGTTAGAGTATATTTACTATGCAATAATCAAAATCATGGAATTGACATTTATCTAATATTACCATCTAATGTATAAATCCCACTCAAAGTTTGCCTAGTTCCTCCAAAATTTCCTTAAGGGTCCAAGATCCAGTCCAGAATCATGTATGCATTTAGTTGTTACTCTAGCTTGGAAAAATTTCTAAAGCTTTGTCTTTCACGAACTTGACATTTTTGAAGAGTAAATGCTACTGACATTGCAGTGTCTTCATTTGAGGTCACCTGATATTTCCTCATAATTTATGCATTTGGGGCAAGAGGATCTTTTTTAATTTCTATTTTTGTGTGTGTTACATAATATAGATAATTTGTCAGAAGAGTAGCATGTGTATATAATTTATAAGCAAATAAATGGAGGTCCATGCACAAAAATGTTTCTACTAATGGTGATACATGAAGATAAAGAGTTGGAGGACACTGTGCTAAGTGATAGTTAGGGAAACCAGCCACAGTTTATGAGCTGAATGCTAGAAAGAAGAGATTGAGCATTTTTTAACATGGGCATTGTGGAGCCCAGAAACCTTGAGCCAATGAATTATTCTGGTTCTGGGTTAAGACCATAATTTTATGCCTCACATCTTTGTGTGATCAGATGCTTTACTCTAATTTCAAAATGTGTGATGTAGAAATTTAAAAACCTATGTTTTCCATTTATTTAGATACTTGATTTTTAATGGCTGTCATGGTTGAAAAAGTTCTTCCAACAGTATATAAACTCAAATACAAAGAGTGTATCTTTGATTATGCTTTACAAACTGTGATACTCATCTTTCAAAACTAATACAAATTTACATAAATATTTTTGTTAAAAAAAAGGAAATGTTTACCTATGGAAGGTTTATAATTCAAAAAAATAATATGTATGTTTAATATGTACTGAAACTATTGAAAAATTTTAACAAGTTAAAATAGTTTTCCAAGTTTCTTAAGTGTGCATGTATTAGAGTTTTGATGGGCTATATAAGTTTTGGTAACAATAGCATGTAATAATGGAAACACTTCCAAACTTCTGCTTTCATAAAGCTCTCTCTGTAGCATAAATGTCTTTCAAAAAGTAGTTTATTTTCTCACTTTATTGTTAAATTGAATATTTTGTGGTACGTAGAATTCTCATGTCCATCAACTGTCAGCACATTTGAATCACTTGATTTTTTTGTTGTTAGAGAAAAATGAAGAACTCATCTTTTAGTCAGTCAACTCTTAAGGATTTTGCCAGTCTCACCTGCAATTCTCTGTTTGATTGCTTTACTGGATGCTGTGATGCACTGCTATGTTTCCACTATGTTGGTGGCTGAGAGGTCATTCTCTAGGCATTGCACTCAGTGGAAAGATGTATCACCCCTTCCCATGGGGCAGCTCTCATCTAAAGACTGGTCAGTGCTTGATATAAAGGCTCAGACAGTCTACTGCAAGGTGTAAGAAAACTAGAGTGCCAACCCAATGCCAGAGCTCCCCATGGGATTGGTTGAGGACATTGTGATAACCATCTAAATTTAATTTCTCCCTCTGTTCAATCTTGCCTTCTGTACTTACCCCATGGTTGATCTTGAGGGCACTCTCCAGGAAAATTTTTTTCCCAGGGAATCTGATCTAAGAAAGTTACGTTCTATAAAGATGTACAGAATCCCTTACATTTTTAAGTATCTTGTGTTGAAAGCTAAGGTTCCCTATGGTATCCTATAGCACTTTTCTTTTTTAAAAAAATATTTTATTTATTCATTTGAAAAACAGAGAGAGGCAGAGTCACAGGCAGAGGCAGAAGCAGGCAGAGGGAGAAGCAGGCTCCATGCCGGAAGCCTGATGTGGGACTCGATCCTGGGTCCCCAGGATCAAACCCTGGGCTGAAGGCGGCACTAAACCGCTGAGCCACCTGGGCTGCCCACTTTTCTTTCTTTTTTTTTTTTTTGAGAGAGAGAGAGAGAGAGAGAGAGAGCAAGTGCGCATGTGCATGAGCAGGTAGGGGAGAGGGAGAAAGAGAGAGAATCCTAAGCAGGCTCCATGCTGGGGCATGGAGCCCCACATAGGGGTTTTAATTTCACGACCCTGAGATCATGACCTGAGCTGAAATCAAGAGATAGATGCTTAACTGACTGAGCCACCTTGGAGCCCCTATCCTGTAGCACTTTGATTTCATAAAGCTTCTTTGAAAGCTTTGTTGCAATAGCTTGCCTGTGAATGATAGAGGGAATGCATTTCATGTGCAGTACTTTATACCATTTTTGGGGAACTAAAAAAATTCTGATTCAGATAGTTGCCTAAGATAGTGTAGACGTCATAATTTAGAAGTTATTTATTATTGAGGGAAAATGTTATTTGGTCCTTTTTTTTGGTAGCTCACACACACAAAAGCCCTTCATATGTTTTATTATTGGAAACAGAATCCAGAAAATACCATAGCTGAAATGTGTTAGAGGTATCAGCGTTTCATCCAAGTATATAGCAAACCTTCAACACTAGGTAATTTGTTCCAACATTTGTTTCTTCACTCTTCTATAATGCTTTCCATATATCATTCAACAATATTTGCTGACAAAAATATGCATTTTAGGTTTCTCTACATGCTTTTTGATTTGTTATGTTTCAGCCATTTTAGCTGTAACAGAAAGAATAATTATTTCCCCACTGGGTGTGGCTGTGCCTTTTACCTTTGCTTTAAAATGAGAAACCTCAAAAGAAGCTTCTAAATATTTATTACCACATTTTATGACACTTTGTAAAATTCTATATTAGTGTTGCATGACTTTATCAATCTCTGAATAATTGTAATGGTTTTTCTTCAGGTTTGAGATGCTTAGTTTTAACATATCCCACTAATCTTTATGGCATGATGCTACCATTTGCTACTTCTATTTCTGGCAGTATGACAAACTAGATTATCTGGAAAGCTTTCTGCTGTAAAACACTCACATATGCTAGATAAAATATAAGACAATATCATTTTAAAATATGTAACTGAATGAGAAAGCATTAAGGAAATTCCCAATAAGCAAAAAAATGAAGTACAAACTGAAAACTAGAGCCAAACCACACTGGTTCGTGCTTTGACAGCCTGGGCAGTGGGATTGAGAAAGAGCGATGGAATCCTTGTCTCTGTCACATAGAGGTTTAGATATTAGTGCCTACACAGAAATAGAAGATAATGTCTTGGGGTTTTATGAATTTAAAGATTGCATTTGAGATACCATAGAAAGCTGGGGCCTTTGAAGATTCATACTAGAAAAACTGTCTACTCATGGTGCAGAATCGTGTCTGAAGGGCACTTATATGTCTTCATATAGATTTTAGATAGAAAAAGTCTTTGATGAAAATTAATAACTATATCCCTATCCTTACCCACAGTTGGGATTAAAATATTCCTAGTTGCCAAGTTTTAGAAACTCTGGGCCAATAAATTAAGGTAAGAGTGGCTTGAGTATGTGAAAACCCTGAGCATTTGGCAAAGTAAATATAAAATCTCTTTGGAGAAATACTGTCAATCCAGATTGTGCAAGATTTCCACCAATTGCATCCTGAAGCATCCTGAAGAATTCACAATACAAAATTACAAAGCGCATAAGAAAACAATATACCATAACTGAGAGTCAGTGTACATATATCCTGTCAAGAACTTCAGGTAAGACAACTACTGAACAGTAAAGATAAAATAACTGTGCTTAAAACAGTTAAGGATGTAACCAGAATCAAAATCATGAGAAAAAAGTAGACACCATGAAAAAGTCCAAGAAGATTAGAAAAAAAAGAAGCAAATGCAATCAAACAGAACTTTTAGAAGTGAAAAATACAGTTACATTATAAACTCAGTGGACAGATTGAACAGTAGTTGGTCCCAGCTGAAGACAGACTGAATACATTGGAAGATGGATCTAATTGGAAATGGTGATGCAGTTACTTTCATTTTGCCTGTGGACATTGCACCTTGCCCATCTGGCTTCTTCTCTGTAGAAAGCCTGTTTTGAGTTAGTTTCCCATCCATTGTTCTGCTTTCCTGTGCAAATTCTGGCTCCTTTTCCTCTCAGTCTGGATTTCTATGGGCAGACTATTTTATCGGCTATTCCTGCATGTGGTATGCTTTGATATCCTAAGTGAATCTGGTTTCTTATTGATAAAGGGTACATTTTCCTAATACTGAAAGAAGCTGCGTTTTAGGGGTGCCTGGGTAGCTCAATCAGTTGAGCTGCTGCCTTTGGCTCCGGTCATGATCCCAGGGATCAAGCCCCAGATTGGGCTCCTTGATCAGCTGAAGGTTTGCTTCTCCCTCTCCCTCTGCTCCCACCTCCTCTCCGCCATGCTCTCTCAAATAAATGAATAAAATCTTAAAGAAAGAAAGAAAGAAAGAAAGAAAGAAAGAAAGAAAGAAAGAAAGAAAGAAAGAAGCTGCATTTTAGATCACTGAGCCACTAATGGTCAGCCTAGAGGGAAATAAGAAAACTACAGATGGGCAAAGAGACCTGATTGAAAAAAATAAATAGATAAAACTATTCCATAAAACAGATAATCTAAATTTGCTCACTATCTGGAAAAGATTATAAACTTGATAAATAAGATAACTTAAAATAACTATATTAAGAATTGTACTAACAATTAAGAAGCTCTTAGGAATTAACCTTGTTTCAAAAAAGCAAGTTATCTATCCTAGTTAATTTACTGATATCAGGAATGCTATAGATAGAATATGAGAAAATTCATCTAAGCAGATTAGATAAATGCATTATGTTAGTCAAGGTGCTGGAAATAGTAATTCTTCTAGGTATTTCAAGCAGAAAAGAATTTATCATATTTCATCAAAACTTATCAACTGTTAGATGCACTACTGTGTTTTTTGTAAAGATTTATTTATTTATTTGAGAGAGATATAGAGAGAGACAGACAGACAGACAGAGATAGAGAGCGGGGGAAGAGGCAGAGGAGAGAATCTTTAAGCAGATGTCCTGCTGAGCATGGATCCTCATGCAGGGCTCGATCCTATGATCCATGAGATCATGATCTAAATTGAAACCAAGCATCAGACACTTAACTGACTGAGCCATTCAGGTGCCCCTTGCACCACTGTTTCTAAGAAATACAAAGTGCTATTAAATTATGGCAAAATGGCCTTAGTAAGTCTTTATTTTTTAAATTTAAATTCAAGCTAGTTAACATATACTATAGTATTGGTTTCAGGAGTAGAATTTAGTAGTTCATCACTTACATATAACCCCCAGTGCTTCATCCCAACAACTGCCTTCCTTAATGCCCATCACCCATTTAGCCGATCTTTCCCACCCACTTCCTTTCCAGCAACCTTCAGTTTGTTCTTTTATGGTTCGCCTCCTTCTGTGTTTTTATCTTATTTTATTCTTCTTTCTCTTCCCCTGTTCATCTGCTTTATTTATTAAATTCCACATATGAGTGAAATTATATGATGTTTGTCTTTCTCTGACTTATTTCGCTTAGCATAATACTCTCTAGGATCATCTATGTGCCTTAATAAATCTTGAGTAAATTGATTATATCTGTCTTTTATTGTTTTGAAATTAATCTATTTTGAGAAATTTCTTCTGCTTTTGGTTGCATTGCTTGGCATGAGATAGGCAATCTTTTTATATATACTTCAGTAACAAAACTGGGAAGTTCTGATATAAGGTAGGGATTGGCACATTAGAGCCTGTGGGCCATACCTATAAATAAAGTTTTACTGGCACATAACCATGCCCTTTAGCTTGTCTGTAGTATATGGCTCCTCTTGTGCTACAATGGCAGATTTGAACAGTTGTAACAGAGATTGTATGACTCCTATGGAAAGGCTGGCCATATAGATAAAAAAGTTTGCCAAAGTCTGCTATGGGGAAATATGTGTTATAAAAAGAGCTACCATTTATCAATATTGTGGCACACTGTAGAAAGTACTTTATATGGAGTAGAAGTCTCTTATCCAAGATGGCCAGGACAAATGTTAGTTGATTGGTTGAAACATTCATTCTGTCAGCAAATATTTATAGAACACCAGTCATCTACCAGGCAACAAGTGTAAGGGGCTTGGAATTCAGAGGGTGAACGAAACACACAAAGATCACTGTCTTTGTGGAGCTAACATTCTAGTTGGCCATGGTAGGTCAGGATAGAAGGCCCTAAGTGGAGACAGAAATAACAGAATTAATATGTAAAACAAGTATTACATAGCTCACGACAGGTATGTATGAAAAATAAAACAGGGAAAGAAGTGCTAGAGGGAAGATTTTACCATGAAAATAGAGAAGTCAGGGAAGTCCCACAGAGGAAATGGCATTTGAATGAAGACCTGAAGGAGGTAAGCACAGGGTTTGCAGATATCTGTTGGCAGAGTGTCCCAAGTGCAGGGAACAACATTGTGAAGAAAGTGAGGGAATGTGCCTCATGGTTTAAAGAAAAAGTAAGAAGACTTATATGTTTAGAACAGAGAAGTAAATAGGAAATAAGATCAAAGGAGTAAGAAGAAATGGGAGTAGGGATGGATTATGTAGCGGATTATGGAAATGGAGCAGATTATGGTCCGTTGTGTAAGTCTTCGGTTTTTCCCATGAGTGAGATGGGAAGTCATTGGAAGTTTTGAGCAGTGGAGCAATGTGAACTCACCTAACTGGAGATCTCTGCTGCTTTGTGGATAATAGATGGAAATGGGGCAGAGCCCATTAGAGAGGGGTTTGGAGGCAATTAAGGAGCATTTTCAATAATCCATGTAAGAACTGGTGGTTGCTTAGGCCATTGAGGTGGTGATGAAGATGGTGCAAATATAGATGTAAACTTTTCATGGTGGAAAGCTTTTGATATATAAAAAAAATTGAGAGAACAATTTAATAAGTCCCTCCCATCTTCAAAAAGATTATTAATTTAGGACCAGTTTTCAGTCATCTATAGATGAATGCCAAGTGTTGTTGCATATTAGGACCACCAGGGGGAGATTTAAAAAATCCTAATCCCCAGGTTGTAAATCTGGGCATCCCATACCTATTATATCAGCATGTCTGAGGTGGAGCCAGGCATCAGTACTTTTAAAAAGTTTCCGGGTGATTTCAGTGTGCAGTTAAGCTTGGAAACAGACTGCTTAGCCCCTGGATACTCAAAATGTTGTTTTCTGTCCAGCAAATGTGGTCTTCCTACCATCAGTGTTGGCATACCTGAGTTTGTTGTAAATGCAGAATTTCAGGCCCTACCACACCTCCTGAATCAAAACTTGTATTTTAACAAGTTCTTCCAGTGATTTATGTTCACATTAATATCTGGGAAGCACTGTGTGTATGTCTTATGCTTTTGCAGAAACTGTCTTATCGGACTCACCCTGCTGGTTCAGTCCCATTTATCCTCTAAGATTGACCTTAGGCATGCCCCTCCTGGAAGACATTCTCATCCTTTGACATACTCTGGCTATTCTGGGGACAACCTCTATTTACCTTCACTATATCCCCTATTATATATTAGTCATTGTAGGCTTAGCCAATAGATTGTAGAGATTTTTGCCAAACTCTCCTAAATTTTAAATGCACAGTGGCAGAGATTATATCACTGGTGCTCAGTCAGTGTTCATAGATATGAGTGGCTAAGGTGGAAATTGTTCAGGTGGGACTCACAGGTCTAGATGGGGCCCTGGACCTATCATATCAAACCCCTGGACAGGCTGACTCTAACAAGCAGTGATATGTCACTTTGATCATTGGGCTGCTTGAGGCTGTTGATTTTCTTTTATCTTTCTTGCTGTGGGGAGGGAGACTGTGGCTTGCAGGGTGTGCACTCATAGCCAAGGGGAGCTCTGAATTCCATAGGTGTACCTTGCTCACAGCTGTGACAAAGAATGAGGGGTTAAGATATCTTGAATTTCTTCAAAGGTCTTATTAAAGTGGGTTCCTATAATAAATTTTTTTCCAGCGGTGAAACCAGTACACAGAAAAGCACAGTTGTAGGAAGGTGGTCAGAAAGTACAACCTTGTAGTCTTAAGATAAATAAATACTATGGGTGTAATGTGCAGCATGATGACTATAGTTAATGCTGCTGTATGGTATATAGCAAGTTTTTTTTTTAAGGTTTTATTTATTTATTCATGAGAGACACAGAGAGAGGGAGGCAGAGACATAAGCAGAGGGAGAAGCAGTCTCCATGCAAGGAACCTGATGTGGGACTTGATCCTGGATCCCAGGATCATGCCCTGAGCCAAAGGCAGACGTCCAACCACTGAGCCACCCAGGCATCCCAGTATATAGCAAAGTTAGGAGAGTAGATCCTAAGAGTTCTTATCACAAGGAAACTTCTTTTCTCTTTTTCTTTATATGAGAAGATGGAAGTTAACTTACTGTGATAATCATTTCATAATGTAAGAACCCATTATGTTGTATACCTTAAATTTATACACTAATGCATATCAATTATATCTCAATAAAACTAGAAACAAAAGAAAAGCACAAAGAAAATATACAATATTTGTAATCCTATCCATCAAAAAAAATTAACCTTTTTGGCTTACACTATTTTGGCATTTATATGGAGAAAATAATACAGTTGACCCTTGAACAACTCAGGGGTTCGGGGCGTTGACATCTTTTATCCCCAATCCTGACACAGACAAGAGTTCATTTATAACTTTTGAATTCCCCAAATCTTTACTAATAAGCTACTCTTGACTGGAAGGAAGCCATACCGATAACATAGTCAATCCACACATATTTTTTATGTTCTGTGTATCATACACTGTAGTCTTACATAACGTAAGCTAGAAAAAGGAAAATGTTAAGAAAATCATAAGGAAAATCCATTTACAGTACTATACTATATTTATTGTACTATATTTATACATACTGTACTATATTTTTTTGAGGATTAAGTGGATCCTATAGTTCAAACCCATGTTGTTCAAGGGTCAACTAAATTGTATTACCTGTTTTAGGAGGACTCACATCATCTGCCCCCATCTTAGTACTCTCTTCCTTTTCTTCTTCTTCTTCTTTAAAGATTTTATTTATTTATTTGACAGAGAGAGAGCATAAGTAGGCAGAGCAGCAGGCAGAGGAAGAAGGAGAAACAGATTCCTTGCTGAGCAGGGAGCCCAATGTGAGTCTCCATCGTGGGACCCTCCTATCATGATCTGAATTGAAGGCAGATGCTCAAATAACTGAGCCACTCCTGACTTCCTTTTCTTCTACAGGTTCCCTCTACTTGAGCCACACTCACCTCATTACTATTGTTCATGTACACCAGACATACTCTACCTTTAGGCCTTTGTTTTAGCTCTTTTCCAAGTGGGACCCTCTCCCTAAATACCATTCTCCTTCCAGTCTTTGCTCAGATTTCACACTCTCAAACTAGCCCTGCCTGACAACCCTATTTAAAACTGAAGCCCACCTCCACATTTCCTTAAGCCCACCACTTCCAGTTCCCCTTAGCCTGCTCCACACTGCATTTCTTCAAGAACTTAGGATTTTTTTTTAACATATAGCAGAACATATTATTTTATTACATCTGTTGTTTGTTGCCAGGCTTGCTTTCCTTCTCTTCTACCTCCCTTGCTTCCCCTACCTTCTAGAATGTAAACTCTTACAGGCCAAAGGATCTTTTTGAGTATAACAGTGATTGGTATATGGTAGATTGTCAATAAATATTTGATGAAGGAAGGAATGAATATATAATTTTAATTAAAATAGTAACATACTGTGGCATACTGTTTTGTAGACAGTGATAAGCTCTTGGTGTTTTTAACTTGGCAATATACTGTGTCCATCTTGTCACATAAATAAATATTCTTTGACATGGTTATATCTCTGAAAGTTTTTGATTTCAAACAGTTTCTGATGAAGTTTTGGAATATAGGTGAGGTCTGGAGCCAATGACCGAGAAAGAATTCTTGAAACCTCTTTGGTGCAAAATGGTGGTTTTATTAAATCACAGGGACAGGACCTGTGGGCAGGAAGAGCTGCTGCCCCAGGCCTCTGAGGGGTGGCTGATTATATACCTCGGAGTTGGGAGGGGTTTGAGGATAGGGTACTCCCCAAGGAATTTTGGAAGCAAGGTTTTCAGGACCTTGACGGCCTAGTTATTGTTGGGAAAATGTCACTTATTACCTTTAATAAAACCTGAGTCATGAGACCCTTCAGATGTGTATCGGTGGGCCATGTGCTTGGAGGATAATTGCTAACAAGTATCTTGGGGTTTTAGAGATAAAAGAAATTTCTAAAGGAATTTTTATATGTTAAAGTAGGCTTACAGGTCCTGGGGGTTGGGCTAAGATTGCCTTCTGCCCTTAGCAAAGTATGAACAGTTGAGTCTGTAGAGGAATGTCACTCTCCCTCAAGGACTTGTCAGTGTGCTTTGTCCTCAGCTAGTCCTCTGTTCTCCCATCACTAGGATATACATATTTACATAGTTATATATTCATATATAACACTATTATATTAAAAGAACAGTGGTAGAGAAACTGAGAGAATAAAAGATCTGAATTATATATTGAAATAATAACATTGCAAACAGAAGCCTTACAGAACTTAAACTTTTTTCTCCTCAGTCATTGGTATGTAGCAGAACCCCTCTACAATTCTGTTTGGGGTCATCCATTCTCATGCAGTGGCTGCTCCTTGTCTTGAAAGTATCTGTAACAGCAGCTGCCCTTCTCCCTAAAGGGGAACAAAACCAGCTGCTTCTCGTCCTCCTGGCCCCTGCCCCTGTTTCCATGGTTGACTAGTCCTCTGGTTGATGATTAAATGGCTCCAGACTAAAATACACTTTTTATTTTTAGGTATCATTTTCAGATTTTGGGGGGAGATTGTGTGTCACAGGAAAGAAAGAAGCAAAGGCTCTTGTGATTAATGAAAAGAAAGAAGTCTATTTTGTCTTTAGTCCCTTTCTTTGTTTCTTGTTCTGGCTTATTCTCCCTTCTCCATTGTCCTGTTGCTGACCATTGTGATTGTGAGACCACCTAGGGCTTTTTCATCTACTTACCAGCATGGTTCACGCATTCCAAATGACAGCAGAGACATAGGAAACCATATCTCAAACAGAGAAAATGGCCAGTCTTTCTTACTATTCTTCTTTGGCATTGTGTTGTTTTTAATTTTTCTTTCTCTCTAATTATCCAGGGAGACAGTGAGCATTAAGGGCTTTACATTGGACTTCAAATGAAGTCAGAAATGGCATCTTCTGTTTTCAGAAATGAATTTTTTTAAAAAATGAGCTTTTCTGAAGTGTACATTACTCTTTTCATTAGAAGAAGGAAAAGTTCCAAGAAGGCTGGCATGCTGAATGCCTTAAAGAAGAACTTCAACTGAGATGCCAGATAAAAGTGTAACAAGAATTTCTTATGGCTTAAATAACTGCAGAGTAAGAGGCATCTATTGTTACTATCCTGTCCATTTTTTTCTCTTTATCTTTTCTGTGTTGTGCGTCTATCTTTTTTTTTAAAGTTATATTTCAAAACCCATTACATCTTTCAACCCAAAAAGATTTCTGAGAAGTTCTGTTTTTAATGGAAAGATGAACTTGCATAATAAAATGTAATTCATAAAGATAATTTGAACATAAAGTAGACTACAAGAATATCTTTTTAGAGTTGGAAGATGAATTTGGTAAGTCTGACATGTATGCCTAAAAATTTTATAACATGTATTTGTGAGAAATGAGAGTAGATATCAATATTCTTTCTGAGTAGTCCAGATAATTAGAAAAGAAATAGAGGGGAGAAAAACCCACTAGAAATAAGAAGATTTAATTTCAAGTGTAATCAGAAGAAATATGCCAAGTAATTCATCACTAATTCAAATAGTCAAGAAAAATCTAGGAAAAGCCCTAGGAAGCATAATTAGCTATGCAGAAGGTTGAAACATTTGCAAAATGTCACAATTATGAATTGCAACTTTTTCCCCCCATGAGACCTGAGAAATGCTTCATCAACAAATCCCAGAAGACTTTTCAGCAAGTCTCGACAGGAAATGCTTGTATTTGATGCAGGACTTTTTACCTAGACGGAGAAGTGGCCAACTTTGGAAGGTTTGCTTCTTATTATTTGAAAAGCTTTTTGGAAGTCTGCCATTTACACTTTCTGGGCTTCATTTCCTCTTCATGAAAAATGGGAAGAACTGTGCCTGTCACCCGTTTGTCTCCCGAGGGTGTTGTAGAGCATGTATAGGAAGTCCATTTACCCACAATCCTGTGCTCTGAATGACAGGCCAATGGGCCTCTCTGGCCCAATAATGTATTCCTGGTTTCTTCTGCCTCAGGGAAGGGATTGTCTTATTATCCCCTCACCTCCTATTGATATTATTTATTTGTTACAGTTTCAGACAGCTCTTGAATACAAAACTCAAAAACTTATCTTAGACAGGAACCTTGACCAAAGGATCCATTCCTAGGCCTGGCTGCCATAAGTGCTCTTCACAAAGCATGCTGGGAGTGGTTCAAAAGTTCTGCTCTCTGTGGCTTCCAGGTCTGCTCTGGGCTCTTCCTTGCTGTCACTGGTTATGTCTGAGACTATGTGGAGATGTTATTGGGGGAGGGAGTTGGGGAGGTCTAGGATTATAGGATGTTTTTTATTTCCTAAATTTTCTTTCTGCTGTTTATAGGCCAATTGGAATCTCACCCCTGTGGCTTTGGATAGCAGGCAGGGGGAAATTTACCTTCGCTTTCCTAGAGCTGTATTAAGAGGAAATAAGCACTACGGTGTTTGGGGTGGAAGTGGCTTCAGTTTTCCCTGAGACACAATACTGTCATTGATGATTAGATTCTGTGGGCCTATTAATAACAATATAATTCATCTATAGTATGGGTTAAGAGGACTTCTGTGGGCTGTAATACACTGTCTTTAACATTTTTTCTATGAGAATAATGTATCCCGAGGTACAAAAAATGGACTTAAAATGTTTGGAAGGCAACCCATTTCTCAGTCAAGAACAGGGGAACTGATGTGGAGTTGGCATAATGGAGAGTTGGTGGTCAACTTGGCATTTACATAGATCCTCATTTCCCTACTTGGTTTAGGAGGTTGAATGTATGCAATTCTTTTTTTTTTTTTTTTTTTAATTTTTTTTTTTTATTTATTTATGATAGTCACAGAGAGAGAGAGAGGCAGAGACACAGGCAGAGGGAGAAGCAGGCTCCATGCACTGGGAGCCCGATGTGGGATTCGATCCCGGGTCTCCAGGATCGCGCCCTAGGCCGAAGGCAGGCGCCAAACCGCTGCGCCACCTAGGGATCCCGAATGTATGCAATTCTTTAGTCAGGTAAGGGGGTTTATTTTCTTTTCTATTCCTCCCCCAACCCTTGATTGCCCTAAAGCTTTTTTTTTTTTTTTTTAATGCAATGACATTTTATTTTTGTACTTTGGTAAAAGGGTTCTCTTTCTTTTTCTTTTTTAATTTAAAGCACTCAATTATAAATTAATGCTAACTTTTCTTAGTTGTGCGGGTCACACTTTTGGAATTCATCTTTGGATCCTCTTTTTCTCAGACCTTGTACTCAATCTGTCAGCAAAAGAGGTTGTCTCTACATTCAAAATATATTCAGAACTCAGTATCTTCTCATTCGCTCAGTATTCCCATCCTGGTCCAATCCCTGTCATTTCTTGCCTGGATTTTTGCTGTAGCATCTTAACTAGTCACCCTGCATTCATACTTTCCTCCAGCAATCTATTCTGCTACAGTTGTCAGAATGATCCTGTCAAAGTATAATCACATCTTGTCCCTTTGTTGTTGTTGTTTTTGCTTTACTTCTTTTAATGGCATCTCATCTCCCTGGCAGTAAGAGCCAAAGTCCTGACAATGCCCTGTGCAATTTGATCTCATTTCCTACTCTCTGATGTATACTCTGTCACCTGATACCAACTCCTTCAATGTCCCTCCTTCACTCTGTTCCAGACAGATCTCTCACTTCCTTCAGGTCTTTTTAGATGCCACCTTCTCAGTGGGGCCTTTCCTGAATATCTTACATAAAATTTCAACTTCCTACCTCTCTTGGGCTTCCCACAATGCCCTTCCTTGCTTAATTTTTCTCCATAGCATATAACACCATCTGCTGTACTGTGTATCTCATTTGTTTGTTCAGGGAAATAGAAACCTCACAGAGGCAGAGATTTTTTTCCCAGCACCTAGAACTGCCTGGAACATATAGTAAGCAGTAATATATACTTATTGAGTGAATGACTTAATGCTTTTTTAAATACTATTGAGATAATTATGTGATCTTTCCTCCTTAAATAGTAATACAGTGATTTTTATTAATAGCTTTTAAAAGAAAGGTTTTATTTATTTATTCACGATAGACACACACACACACACACACAGAGAGAGAGAGAGAGAGAGAGAGAGAGGCAGAGACACAGGCAGAGGGAGAAGCAGGCTCCACGCAGGGAGCCCAACGTGGGACTCCTGGATCTCCAGGATTACACCTCGGGCTGAAGGTGGCACTAAACTGCTGAGCCACTGGGGCTGCCATATTAATAGCTTTTTAATCTGAAACCAAGCTTAAACATTTTTGGGAGGAAGCACAGCCTGGTCATGTGGTATTATCTTTTAAATTAATTGCTAGATTTAGATTGCCAGTGTTTTTAGTCTAAGCTTTAATCTAAGCTCATTAGTGGTATTGCCCTTTCTTCTACCCTGCCTTTGATATAAAAGATATACTAGCCTCATAAAGTGAGTAGGGAGTATACCGTTTTTCAGTCTCTATAAGAATTTGTATGAGATCAAACCAAGAAATATTTAGATTTTTGGTCATAACTCACCTGTTATATAGGCCTGTGTGTGTGTGTGTGTGTGTGTAAATATTGTGCATTGTTGACTCTCTTTTTTAAATAACGATTTTTTAAAAGATTTTATTTATTTATTCATGAGAGACGCAGAGAGAGAGAGGCAGAGACATAGGTAGAGGGAGAAGCAGGCTCCATGCAGGGATCCTGACCTGGGACTCGAATCCCAGGTCTCCAGGATCACGCCCTGGGCTGAAGGCGGCGCTAAACCACTGAGCCACCCAGGCTGCCCACAAACTTGTTGGTTTTAAAAGTTTTTCTTAGATTTAGATGGGTAAAGTTTTATACATATATATGTGATTATGTGGGTGTATATGTATATATATGTACATAAATATTATGTATGTAATGGAGTTTGTGCCCTTTATTTAAATATTTGTATTTAGTAGGATAAAGTTATTCATAATAATCTCTTTTTAATCTCTGTACTGATGCATCTGTAATGATGTCTACTTTTTCATTCTTAACATTTTTGGGGACGGCTTCTCTCTTTTATTCTTCATCAATCTGTTAGAAGTTTGTCAATTTTATTAATATTTTCCAAGAGCCAACTTTTAGTTCACTGATCCTCTTTCTCTAATTTATTTTACCCTACTAAATTAATTTTTATCTTATTTTATTATTTTATTCCCATCTTTTTAACTTTTGTTGTTTTGTTCCTTTCTAACATCTTAAGTTGAAAGCTCAATGAATTAATTTTAAACTTTTCTTCTTTTCTAACAAACTAAATAATACAATTTGCATAGGTATTATTTTCTTTATAATTCAGTTCTGTGTTTACTTTAATTGTCATTTTGATGTTTTCTTTTAGCCTGAATTGTATAGAAAATTTCTTCATTTCCACAGACATTTAAAAAATTCTTTGTAATTGTCAGTTTAAAATTACATTATTAAATTAAAATTATTAAAATTTTGTTGAATTTTGCTTTATAGGTAGCAAGTGGTCAGTTTTTTAAAGACTTATTTATTTTAGAGAGAGACCAAGCAAGCAGGGGGAGGGTGGCAAAGAGAATCTCAAGCAGACACCTTGCTGAGCAGGGAGCCTGATGCGGGGCTCCATCTCATGACCCTGAGATCATAACGCTGAGATCACGACCTGAGCTTACACCAAGACTTATATGCTTAACCTACTGAGCTACCCAGGTACCCCTGTTGACTTCTTCTTTTAAATTTAACGCTGTGCTTTTGATGTGTACATGTTGAAAATCTTGATATCATTTTGGTGAAGTAACCCTTTTAATTATGAAGTTGTGATTCTTTTTTATAATAATGCTTTTTTGCTACAAGATTATCTGATACTAACATAGCTATACCTTGCACAATTGTATATTTATAGTTTTCTGTTACAGAGGAAATATTGGCAGCAGTAACAATGTTGAACAATTGGACACTGGATATACAAAAGATAATATGTTCATATTTTGGACAACTATGCATCTATATCAAATGGTATTATACATAATAACCTTCATTAAGAAAAAAAAGCTTAAAAAAAAAGAAAAAACAAAGCTTGAAAATAGCTGTATTATATTGATATTATTTTTGTACCTTCTAGAAACTTATATGAATATATGTACAACAAATAACCTGTTACCAACTAGAATGTAATTTTGGTTACATTTGGTGGAGAATTTATGAATGGTTTCTAAATTCTTTTGTTTTCTTTCAAAAATGTATTTCTATATTATTTATTTTGAATAATGATCATGCATTACTTTTCTTAATAGAAATACAATATATCCTTTTATATGACAAAAAAGGGAACAGGAATTTTAGCTAGAGAAATTATTACTCTTCAAAAATTACAGTTTCAAAATATTCATTATACTTTCTTATATGCAGTGTAAAAATTTTTAAAGATTTTATTTATTTATTCATGAAAGACACAGAGAGAGAGAGAGAAAGAGAGAGAGAGAGAGGCAGATACACAGGCAGAGGGAGAAGCAGGCTCCCCTCAGATAGCCCGATGTGGGACTTGATCCCAAGACCGGGATCACACCTTGAGCCAAAGGCAGATGCTCAACCACTGAGCCACCCAAGCGCCCCTAAAATTTTTTTTTATTGGTGTAAAGTACACATAATCTTTGCCATTTTAACTATTTTATTTTATTTTATTTTATTTTATTTTATTTTATTTTATTATCTTAAGTAATCTCCACCCCCAACATGGCTACTCTGAGTTATATAGATTTTAATTTGTAAAACACAAATATTTGGGGAGAACAAGAATAAGAAAAAGTTGCATGCAACTTTTCTTCAACAACTGTAATCATAAACTCAGGATGGAATGTAAAATAATGACTTTCAAAAAGTTCTGTTATTAAATGATTTTCTATTTCACACTGTATATTTTAGGAGGACAGAGTGAAGGATAGAATTTTAGAAGTTCAAATGCAAGTTTCTTTTGGAACCATGAATAAATAGAGAAAAATCTCTTCGAGTGTGACCAGGGGAATGAGCAGGTTGTATGTAGAAAGTATTCTTTCCTTAGCACCCCCCTCAGACATTAGCAGATGAACAGCAACAATGTAGCAATTATACAAAGCCGTCACTTGGTGGAGCTAGAATACTATACTATTCTAATATACTCATACAGCAAATTTCCTGGGAAAAATGGTCTTATGACAAAATTTAAGACTAATACCCCCAATTGCCAAATACCAGGATACATAACCTTTCAAGAATACTTAAAAAATTGTGATAGAGTTTAAATAAACATCAAACTTAATGGGCATAAAGGTGTTTTGCTTATTGCAGCCATTAAATTGCAGTCTTTTCATCAAGCTGAATTCCACACTAT
Source organism: Canis lupus familiaris (assembly GCF_011100685.1). Lineage (NCBI taxonomy): Eukaryota > Metazoa > Chordata > Mammalia > Carnivora > Canidae > Canis > Canis lupus. Next base: position 23,604,459 of record NC_049244.1, on the reverse strand, counting down.
GTATAACCCTCAACCCCAGGAGTCAGTGACATAGGTATATCATCTACTGATTCAGTGACATCTCAGCACATTTCATTTGGCACTTAAAAACCCACAGTCATTTCACTTGCTCTAAAATCAGTTAAAATTTTGCTGTAAAATCAGGATGGGCTTTTAGGTAGCTTCATGATGCCTTGAACAAAGTGGTCAATAGATGTTCACACAAGTGTTTGTTGATAGGGATCCACTGGGCATATTGGAGATTATAGGGCCCCTCCAAAAATTGACCAAACCTTTAAGATGAAATTTTAGGGTAGCCTTTAAATAAAGGCTACTGTTGGGAAGCCTGGGTGGCTCAGCGGTTGAGCGTCTGTCTTCGGCTCAGGGTTGAGCAGTCTGAGGATCAAGTCCCACATTGGGCTTCCTGCGGGGAGTCTGCTTCTCTCTCTGCCGATGTCTCTGCTTCTCTCTTTGCCGAGGTCTCTGCTTCTGTCTTTGTGTCTCTCATAAATAAATAAATAAATAAAATCTTCTAAAAAAATAAATAAAGGGTAAAGACTATTCTAGACTTGGGGAATCCTTTCCAGGAATGATTGAACTCTTTTGAAAGATTCTGGATGAGAGCCTTTCTTACTTTGATCTTTCTAGAATTGAAAAATCAAAGAAATGTTTATATTTATATTGATGTGTGGGTAGGTATTGTTTTGTGCCTTTATCAAGGTTACATTTTACCAAACTTTCCTCTCATCTAGTAGATATATTCCAAAAGGATTGAATCTAAAATACAATTAATATCTTTCATACTTAGATCTTAACTGAGGTAAAACCATTGCATGCTTTGACTATGTGAATGAAATGATGAAATTAACATAGATATAGAACATGACAATGATATGGGAAAAATAATAATTGAGGATTTTTAAAGATTACTTAATTTTGCTTGGTTCTGATACTCTCCTATTTGTATCTTTCCTGTTTTCATAGAAGGCTTGCTTTTTTTGTAGTGTGAAATATTTCGTTTGACACTGTAGGTGACTGTATCAGGGAGAAGTGTGGAAATAGGTTAATAAGCTTTCTGTTACACAGCTTTTTTTTACACAGCTTTCTTTCCTACACAGTTCTGGTAGGTCCAGGACTTGATTCTGAAGCCTATTGTAGTTTAGGGCTCTTTTATATAAAAGAACATAAAATTAGAAATGCAGAATTAGGCATGAGTCCACTTTTATTTAAAAGTTGAAAAAAGTAGCAAGTTGAAAATTTAGAAAAGTTGGAAAAACCCCTAAAACATCACCCAGATCCATAGAAACAATATTTTTGTTAATGAACTACTAACATATCTTTATAATAATTTTCCAATCTAGCTTTTGGCTCCAAATATTTGCAATCTTGTTTCTTCTCTACAATACATGTAACTCCAGTGCCTGATACCATATTTATGGTATCTTACCATAACAAAACAATTCACTATAGTGGTCAGTAGGAATCTTTTGGGATTCATTTGTGGGTCAGGATAGCCAGTAATAACATAACTATACAGAAAAGTTACTGCAAACCACATAAATAACTCCCAGGAATTTCAAACTAAATGTATCCCCAACTCAACATCTCAGGGTTCTAGAAGAGTCCCATGCAAAAGAAGAGCCCTGAAATATAAACTTCAGTAGCTCCCCAGGAATTCTACCCGTTAAAAATCATTCTATTGTATTGTACCTCACTTGGTTAAAGTGGTCTTTGTCTTTAGGGTAATTAAAAATTTGGACACCACTAACACTAACAATACTCACAAACAAAGGGATGGTAAGTTTGGAGCAAATTATCCTCAAAAATTATTTCTCATACGAATAAGCAGGATACACATAAGAATGTTATTTCAAGATACTGTTGTTTAAGAATTGTTTGTTGGCCTTAACAAAGAGTGCTGAAGGAAATAAAAACACTGGAAGTTAATTCTTACATATTTTTCTCATTCACTGTCATTCATGTTATATACCATTTAAAATATCATTTAAAAATTTAGCTTAAAAGTCACACTTTCCTATTATTTAATTTGTATTCTTAACCTATCAGCAATATCTGCAAATCCATCAATTAGATCATTGGTTATTTCCTGGAGCATTTTCACATTATGGAAATAAAAACCCCCAAACTAAAACCAACAAAGCTGTGTATTAAATATGAAATTGTGTTTGGCTTAATGATGTAGGGAAATGTCTTGGTTCCTTAACAGAGCATCCTATGCATGTCCTCCCTTTGTTGAACATTAAAACTATAGTAATAGGAATAGTCAGCCTTTATCAAGTGATTGCTCCAAGCCAGGTACCGCTCAGCTAAATGCTTTTACATGTATTCCTTATTTAATTCAAATAGTTCTGTGAAATAGGTACCATTTTGCAGATGAAGAAACTGAGGCTTAGAGAGTTTCGATGAGAAGCCTAGATCCATGCAATTTGTTAAGTAGCCTGGTGTCTGGCATAGACATTTAAAAAAAATTTTTTTAAGACTTACGTATTTATTTTAGAGAGAGAGAGCTTGAGCACATAAGTAAAGGGAGGACAGAGAGAGGGAGAGAGAGAGAATCTCAAGCCGACTCCACAGTGAGCCCAGAGCCCAGTGTGGGGCTCAATCTCATGATCCTGAGATCATGACCTGAGCTGAAACCGATTCAGATACTCAGCTGATTGAGCCACCCAAGTGCCCCTGACATAGACTTAAAAAAAAAATCTACTTTGCAATAATGTCACAGAAACATTGAAAGGATAGCAGGAGAGTTTGAAATGCATAGATACCATGTGAGTGACTACTACTTTGAAAAGAAGAAGTCCTATATTTAAGAGACAGTAAGCACAGGAAAAGACAGCAAAAGTCCAACACTGGAGTCAAATCGATAGGTTTGTATCCTGGCTCCATCATTTACTGGCTGGTTACCTTTTGGCAAATTGCTTAACCTTCTGTACCTCAGTTTCCTCTTCTGTTAAAAGAAGATAAAATGAATGAGGTATGAGGATCTAATGAGGTGATACAAAGTATTTAACCAGTGCCTGACAAAGTCCCTGCAAAAAGGTGTAAGTCATTATTGTCCATTAATATTTAAGCTTATTTGTCTTTTGAAATAGAGTATATGGCTTGTGCAATGCCAAGTTAACAGCATAAAACTATTTCTTTATCTTGTCTTTTCTAATGCATATGTTATTTGGTTAAGGACCTCTAGATATATTGGAGAATGTGATCATAGCAATATTATAATATCAATATAAAAATGCAGTTTTGTTTTAAAAAATGAAAACACTTCCCAGGAAAATAAAATTTTAAAAGTCTGTACCATATTTATATTTTACTTTGATTTAAAGGATATTGCCACTGTGTGGAAGAATTTCCTATCCAGGTATGTGCCTGTAGATGTTATAACTTTTCAAAGCTTAATCTACTATTTATGTTATAAAATTATTAATATCTTGTAGCTCAGCAGAAACAGTAATATAACATAATGAGAAAAGTTGCATCTCCACTCCTGATACTCTTAATAAACACATTATTCATTTTTTATTCAATTTAACTGCAAATAGCTATATTGAAAACATTGCCACAGGGTACGTTTCTATTTTAGGGTGACAGGAGAATAACTCCTGAAGACTCTCAGAAGTAAGAAACAAAAAATAAATTGTAGAGTAGATGGAAAAACATAAAAGATTCTGATCTCTATGAATAACTGTATTTCCCAAAGGAGTAAACATTAATGACTTTAATTAGATTGTAATTGCTCATGAGAGCAAGTTCTTGCATGAGGTAAAAATACCTGACAATGAGTTATGACTGAGCATTTCTGTCAGCACCATAGAACAGATTAATGGCTATGCCATTTGAAGGCGGGGCATTCCCTAAATGTAAACTAAGCCCTTAATCAGTGCCAACATGATGAAAAGCCACTCTTCTAATTAGGTCAAATTTTATTCAGTCTTGACAGTTTTGCGTCATGTTGGGATTTAAGACAGGATTGTATTTATAGAAGACACCAGGACGTTATTTCTTATGAATATTTCTTATTTCACAAATAGTATTTAAAAAATGAGATTTTTGTGGAGGGGTATTTTCTTTTTGTTTTTCTCATTTACTTGGAGGAACTGTCTTGACATAATCTGGTTTGGGCTTAGATTTAGGAATTTTCTTCTATTTCTTGGAGTCTGTATTTTCTGTTGGAGTCTGTATTTTCTACAGCAGCCACCTTTGGCCCAGGGGACTTTTAAGAATAGATGCATTTTACAGTTGCCTTAGGTATTAAAATGACTGAATCACAGGCTAACAATTTTAGTCAAGGATTTTCAGTCCTTATTGCAAAGACAATCTGACATGCCAAGTTACTAAATTTTTAATGATTTCTTAGTTTATCTTGTTTTTGATACTTTTGAAGGGAGCATCTAGGTTTGGGGAAATCTAGTCCTCTCAGGACTTTCATGGATCATGTTTTTAGATCCATCTAGTAGTCTGGGCCTGGGCATTTTGAATAACAGATTTCATGGAGATTTTGTAATGACTTTATCTCTCACCAGACTCACTATTTTTCACTATGTTGAAAACGTGACTATGAGTCACGTTTCCTATGCTACCTGTCAGAGCTTATTAAGTTCTTCCAAAGCCACAGATTCCATGTTCAATGCAAATTAGTCTGGCAATCTAAATCAGTGAAGCAGGTGAGGGAAGATGGGGGTACACTGGAGGTACAGCCTTGGTCTGGTAGGGATAACGATATTCAGCCATGTGTTTTTTGGGTGCCTACTATAATGGGACCTTATGAGTAAAAAGATCTGGAAATCCATTTTTACGTAAAGTCTTTTATAGCTAAATATTAGCACAATTAAAAGAAAAACTTAGTAAACCCAACTATACCAATGCCTGCTATCCTTTTATGACATCTATAAAAAATTTTTGAAAAAAAAAAAACCCACCCAAAACAAATACCTTTTCAATCTCTGTTACATTCCTTTTTCACACTGCAGACCAAAACCAAAATGCATTTGAAGAGAGGCTATCCAAACCAACATATTGTTCTAGTATCATATTCTACTATATGTTTCACTTCCAGGTAGTATCTAAAATTAATGCAGTTGTAATTTAGTTGCATATGTTTTTATATGAGTAACAGTATAATACAGCAGTGATAATGAGCCATATTCAAAGAGGAAAGATAAGTGAGAAATTTATCCCATTGATGAATGCCTAGTTCTCCTGTTTATTTAAACCTTTGGGCGTCCATGCTGCTGGGTGGATTAAGGAACAGATGGGGGGAGTTGTGATTTAATAGACAGAGTTTCAGTGCCAATTCTGCCTCTAACTCCAGGTGCCCCTTGGCAAAAAAGTCATTCTGTGCTGTAGTGTCTTGTTTTGAAAAGCCACTAAAAACAATTAAGATACTCTGCAAATACAAAATGGTATCTAAAAGCTTTCAAATTGTAGAGGATGTAATTCTGGATAAACCATTTTTTATTATCATAAAAAGAATTTTATGTACAGCCTATGTGTATGTGTGTACATAGAGAAAGGCAAACAGTCATAATATGTGTGAAAATCCATCTCTATTTGGAATGAAATTCTGCATTACTGCACCATGAATGTCTGACATAGACTTAAGAGGGCAAAAAGAAAAAAATATATAAAGATCATAGTGAGGTTCAAAATTGAAAATGAATCAGCAAGCAATGGAATTAAATGAAGAATAAATTAATTTAGATAAAAGTATAAACAATCCTGGCTAATTGTTGGAAAGGATATATTTTAGTTTTTTTCCAGAATTAAGGGATATGTTATTTATTAAAAACAGTTATCTCCTTTTAAATCAATAATATCTACCTGTACTTTACTGATTGATTCATATTAATTTTGTAACATGTAACCTTGGAATAAAGGTTTTTTCCCTCACCTACTGGGAGACCAAATATAAGTCGAATATAGGATCCATTTTAATTAGTGTGGCAGTGTGAATAACCATGGCATTTAAGGGTTTGGCCTGACAGCTCTGGGCCTGACTCCCAGTTCAGCTTCAAATGTGGTATGTACCATTGGGAAAATATGCTACTTTCAAATCTTCAGTTTCCTTTATCCACAACTGGAGACAATAATATTATTCATATCAGGGGACACTGCAATGTTTATAGAAAATAGTCTATGTTTCTCTGTTTATAATAGCACCAGCAACATAGCAAGTGCTCAGGAAGTGGTAGCTGCAATTGCTATTACAAAATGAGTGACTTGGGGGATGCGTGAGTGACTCAGTAGTTGAGCGTCTACCTTTGACGCAGGGCGTGATTCTGGGGTTCTGGGATCAAGTCCTGCTTTGGGCTTCTTGCATGGAGCCTGCTTCTCCCTCTGCCTATGTCTCTGCATCTCTCTCTTTCTGTGTCTCTCATGAATAAATGAATACAATCTTTTTTAAAAACCTGAAAAACAAAATGAGTGACCCCACCAGTCCAGATCCATTCTGGTAAGTACAATGGGAAGAATTTTATTTTGATGAATTTCTTCAATAAGCAATCTTAAGAATAAGGTAAAGAACTGACTATCACTGTCAAAAGGGCATGCAGGATATGCATTATTTGACAAGAAAAAGAAAGTCTGGTATGTGTCCTAGTATTTTAAATAAAATTAAAGGAGATTTGAAGAATTATTAAAAGGATACTTCTATTTATTTGCAAAGTGATTGAAAAGAAAAGACACACACACATAGGTTGTATTAGGAGATATTTGGAATAAAACTGAAACCTGATGTGACACACTGAAATGAAATTATGTGGTAATTTTAAAGAACCTCTTTCTCTGGAGAGTTTGTAGTTTATGTTTCTTTGGTGGATTGTCGACCTCGAGGTTGGTATTATTAGCCTTAAGGTTAATAATTCTGCCAATATTTTATTTTTGTCCAACGGCAAACATAATATATTCAATATAAAATTTGAATAAGAATCGAGGTGCTATTGAAAAATAATAGTTCGTGGATTAGAATTAACAATTATGGTGGCATTTCCCCAGTGCCATAAAAAATAGCAGTGTTACTTTGCACTTAGAATAACTTGAACAATTTTTGGACTCCTACAAAATTTTAAACCTTAGTCTTTATGGGAACATAAAAAGAAAACAAAGGTTACTTGGAAATGGTATGGTTTTGAGTTCACAGTGCATGGTTTGTATAAGTAAATGTTTTCAAGCTGGGATTTGAAAAAGTGGTCTTTGGGACAAAGATCAGAAGTTTCTATAAGTAGATTTGGCTAATGATTTAATATAGGAATATGTGGCAACAGAATACCCAATCTAGAATATAACTTGGAAACAAATTTCAAGACCAACGCAATTTGAAGTTCACAGTGAGACTTTTTCATATTACTAAAGGGCATACTTTATGAAAGAATCAAGGAACTGCTTAGGTATGTATTTTTATTTTTTTGTAGGTGAGCTTCTTATCTAGAACTTCTGTGGATCCACAGGGCAAGACTCTGTTTAAAATGCTTTGTGGAATCATGTATTATTTTTCAAAAGACCTATGTAAGAAAGAGAAAGTATTGGATCCTAAGGGTACCTTAAACATAGAAAAGGTTTATTAGATCTGGCAGCACAGTTGAACTTGAGCCTTTTGGCAAACTGAAAGTGGTAGACAAATTATAGGACCAGCAATCTCTGTAAAAATCTATGAAACATGTAAATGGATAGAAATTGATCATGCAGTCAGCTGTAGAAAACTTGAAACATATGAGGTAGTCAACATTTATGGAGTATCTTTTACTAGGTGTTGAAGTGAAGGAGATGGAAAGAGTTGGCATGAGGTAGATCAAGAGGTCAGTATAATCTAGGTGTGGGAGTGAGATCACCATGCAGAAGCATCTGAGGACCTGTCATTGTGAAAAATGTTCAAGTTGCCAAAACCAGTTGTAAAGAATGACTGTCAGCCACTTGATACTTACCCAAAGAAGAGGTACTTGTTCTTATCATCATGAAAATATTTAAAAATATTAAGTGAATCTGGTTGCATTTTAAGATAAATATTCACTCCTCTCCCCTGCCTTTGCCTTTTTTGGGTTTCTGTTATAAATGGTCCAAGGACCACTTTCATGTACCACCTTCATATTTATATGATAAAATATTTTTAAAACTTATTTTTTCACTAAAGAAAGTTTATATAATTTTCATAAATGGAAAGCTAATATCACTAATCATAAATCCTTGGTAACTTTACTTAAAAGTGAAAGCAATGAAAATAAAAGAAGTGTTATTAAAGTCTGGCTAGCTACTTTGGCTTGTGAAAGGCTCTAATTCTGAGGCATACTCACTCTTTGTTAAAATAAGCATAAAAAATGCCCATATCCTTTTACCCACCAAATGTAACTTCTATGAATATAGACTGGAGATTTGTTTATGACTACACCAGATGACCTATGTCCTCGTTATCTATTGAAGCACTGTTTGACATAGCAAAAGATTAGTATAAAATAAATGCTTATTGATAGCGATTAGTAAAATGTTATGGTACATCTACACAATAGAATATAACGGAACTGTTAAAACTCTGTGGAAGATTTTATGTCAAGTAGATTGTTATATGAAAAAAGATTCATTTGTAAGGGCACCTGTGTGGCTTAGTCGAGTCAGCATCCAACTCTTGATTTTGGCTCAGGTCATGATCTCAGGGTTGTTAGATGGAGCCCTGTGTCAGGCTCAGTGCTGAGCATTGAGCCTGCTTGAGATTCTCTCTCTCCCTCTGCCCCTTTCCCCTTCTCACCTCACGCTCTCTTTCTCTTTCTAAAAAGAAAAAAAAAGATTCATTTGTAATATAAACCTATACATACAGATTTTTATATATTTTATAAAAACATTTGTTTTATATATTGTATGTATATATTTTATGTATTATTGTTTATTGTATATATTATTTATATACTATTATTTATTATATGTATAGAATATCTCTGGAAGCCTTGTTAAGAAACTAGTGATAGTGGTTGTATCTTGTGGGGAGAAAAGTGTGGGTAGATGGCTCAGAGTGGAGCAGAAGGGATCCTTTGTACCATTTATCCTTTTGGACACTGTAAATCACAGAATGGCAGTTAAAGGGTATAGACTCGATTGCCTCCTTCTGCCGCTTACTAGCTATGTGACCTTGAACATGCTACTTAATTTCTCTCCATCTCAGTTTTTAAATCTATAGAATGGGGATATTAGTTTTACTTACCTCATGAAATTATAATGAAGATGAAATAAAATATGTGGAAAGGGTTTAGAACAGTTCTTGGCATGTGGCAAGGCCATATAAATATTTGCAGTTTTATTGTTGTTCCATGTGCTTATTTGATCAATTTAAAAAAACAAATACTTTTGGGTTGCCTTTGTGGCTCAATTGGTTAAGTGTCTGCCTTCTGCTTTGGTCATGATCCCAGGGTCCTGGGTTAGAGCCCTGAGTCCTCAGGCTCCCTGCTCAGCAGGGAGTCTGCTTCTCCCTTTGGCCCCCCACCCACACCCCACTGTTCATGCATTCTCTCTCTCAAATAATTAAATAAAATCTTTAAAGCAAAATAAAAAAAAACCCAAATACGTTTTACCAAGTATTTTCTAGCAAGAATCGACAACTGTGGCTTTCTGTACATGATAATCAAAAAGAATTAAATGAACAAAAGAATAGCTGCCTCACTCTAATATTTAATGTTAGTTGCTAAAACCATCTTTGCTACTTTTTTAAATCCACACTTCTAAAAACTCTGCATAAAGGAACTAATCCTGATGAATAACCATTCTCCATAGATTTGTCTTGTGCTCCATTTCTAAACACCTGACTGTGAACATTTTATTTGCTTTTTTTTTTTTTTGGTCAGCTAGCATTCTCCATATATTCTCTTCAGAGTTTTTACCCTTATGATCAGGGTTCACTGGAAGGACAGGAAATCAATTTAATGGGTTAAAAAAAAGAAATAGAAAAAAGTAGAAAACATCAGAATATTTACTTCACAGTAAAGCTAAGTGGTATTTTGTGAAACTTTTGTCTCCCTGTCCAAAAAAAGTCTGAAAATTGTCACTTATTTCTGAAAACCCAGTAGCAATTTTCTCATGTTTATGAGGATGATTGTGCAAATTTCTACTATTGTATGTTTGAGGACAAAAGTCTTATTGAACTAGGAACTCCGTGGAGCAAGTTGGAATCTCCAGTAATACTGGACCTGATACAGCCATCTCCAGCCCTAAAAAGTCTCAGTGGCGTGAGCACCCCAGCAGCCTCAGGAAATAATTGAGGGCCTAGGGAAAGATCTGAAGTTACCAACCACAGATTTGGGTCAACTGAAATAGGAGACTAAAGACCCAGAAACTATATAATTATTGATTGGTTCACTCCTAAAATGAGAATATGCCAAATAGCCCAGCATGTTTTCTTGTTTTCAAATGTTCTCAGAATTAATATGGCAATCTATTTTATCATCTTCTATGGAATATCAAAATATCAGACAACATTAAAATTTCTTGTCATGTTTTATTTATATATTTATTTATTCAAGTTTTTATTTAAATTCCAATTAGTTAACATACAGTGTAATATTAGTTTTGGGTGTAAAATTTAGTGATTATCACTTACATATAACACCTGGTCTTTAGCACAAGTGCCTTCCTTAATCCCCATTAAGTCTATAACCCATCCCCCCTCTGACCACCCCCTGGCAACTCTATGTTCTCTAAAGTTAAGAGTCGGCTTTATGATTTGCCTCTCTCTCTCTCTCTCTCTCTCTCTCTTTTTCCCCCTATGTTCATTTGTTTGGTTTCTTAAATTTTAAATATTAAAAAAAATCTTGATGCGTTAAAAAATTTGTATATTACTCTGTGTATTACATTCATTGTTTTCTCAGTGTCAAAATTTGCATTCCTGTCCTAATTATAAGAAAATTAGAGAAACTTTAGAGAACAGAGAAAAATATAAAGAAAATAAAATTATAAAATACTAATTCAATGGGATATATGCACCCTGATGTTAATAGCATCATTATCTTATAATAGTCAAATTATAGAAACAGCCCAAGTACTCATCCACTGATGAATGGATAAAGAAGAGGTGGTCTATACATCCACACACTGGAATATTACTCATATATTAAAAAGAATGAATCTCTTGCCATTTGCAACAACAATGACATGGGTGGAGCTAGAGTGTATTATGGTAAGTGAAATAAGTCAGTCAGAGACAAACAAATACTTATGATTTCACTCGTATGTGGAATTTAAGAAATAAAACAAATGAATAAAGGGGGAAAAAAAGAGAGAGGGAGGCAAACCAAGAAAGAGACTCTTAACAATAGAAAACAAATTGATGGTTACCAGAGGGGAGGCTATTGGGAGAATAGGTACAATAGGTGATAGGGATTAAGGAGTGCACTTGTGATGAGAGCACAGGCTGATGTATGGAAGGGTTGTATCACTATATTGTATACCTGAATCTAATATCACACAGTGTGTTAACTAACTAGAATTTAAATAAAATTTAAATAAAAACTTAAAAAAATAATAAAACAACACTTTGATTTCTCTTGTGATTCTGTGTTCATGTCCATTGTATGATTGACATTGGTACATTACTAATTAAACTTTGGAACCTATTTGGATTTCCCGTTTTCCTACTGTTTCCACAGTTTTTCTCTTGTTTTGATTGTCACAGCTTCTTGGTAAACTTGAGAACCACTTGCAGAAAAGATCTTCTTGAAATTTTTATTTGAATTTTATTAAATATGTAGATTAATCTGTTAAAAATATTCCATGCTCATGGATTGGCAGAATTAATATTGTGAAAATGTCAATGTTACCCAGGGCAATATACACGTTTAATGCAATCCCTACCAAAATACCATGGACTTTCTTCAGAGAGTTAGAACAAATTATTTTAAGATTTGTGTGGAATCAGAAAAGACCCCGAATAGCCAGGGGAATTTTAAAAAAGAAAACCATATCTGGGGGCATCACAATGCCAGATTTCAGGTTGTACTACAAAGCTGTGGTCATCAAGACAGTGTGGTACTGGCACAAAAACAGACACATAGATCAGTGGAACAGAATAAAGAACCCAGAAGTGGACCCTGAACTTTATGGTCAACTAATATTCGATAAAGGAGGAAAGACTATCCACTGGAAGAAAGACAGTCTCTTCAATAAATGGTGCTGGGAAAATTGGACATCCACATGCAGAAGAATGAAACTAGACCACTCTCTTGCACCATACACAAAGATAAACTCAAAATGGATGAAAGATCTAAATGTGAGACAAGATTCCATCAAAATCCTAGAGGAGAACACAGGCAACACCCTTTTTGAACTCGGCCACAGTAACTTTTTGCAAGATACATCCACGAAGGCAAAAGAAACAAAAGCAAAAATGAACTATTGGGACTTCATCAAGATTGATATTTCTATGATACTTAGGTTTCTAATCCAGGACCATGGTATCTATTTTAGTAACTAAGGGTTTCATAAGCAGTCTCTAGCCTCCTATAAGCTATTCACTTCCCATTTTAAGTTTCTACAATTATGTCTTTGTATTTTATCATGATATCATTCATATTTCTCACTGATATAGTTTTCTTCATTTAGAACCTGCACGTTTTGTGTTAAAGTTGTTTTTGGGTACCTAAGATTTTAGGTAGATAATTTCTCTGTATATTACAATAATTTTGCTTTCTCCAGTTATATATCTGTACTTCTTATTTCTTTATTATGTTTTATTGACTTGCCTAGAGTTTTAAAGATAATAGAAAATAGGAACTCCTGGGTGGCTCAGTGGTTGAGCATTTGGCTCAGGGCATGATCCTGGAATCTCAAGATCGAGTCCCACTTTGGGTTTCCTGTATGGAGCCTGCTTCTCCCTCTGCCTATGTCTCTGCCTCTCTCTCTCTCTCTCTCTCTGTGTCTCTCATGAATAAATAAATAAAATCTTATAAAAAATAAAAAAATAGAAAATAACAGAAGTATCAAATAATAGAAAATGGTGATCTAGTAATGCTCCTATAATGATGAAAATGGTGACTTTATAACGCCCTGGGATATAGAAGGAGAACTAGAGAATGTGATGTTTTTGTAGGTCAAATGAAGAAAGAGTTTTGGGAAGAAAGGAAGGATAGACAGTGTGTAACGCTGTTTATAGTTCAAATAGAAGATGAAAGAAAATTATTCTTTGGACTTATCATTGTGGAGGTCAAAGATAAATTTTGTTGGAGTGTACAGGGCAATGGACTGACTGGAGTGCTATAAGAGAAAAAGGAGTGGAGAAACTTTGGAGACACTAAGTATAGACAAGAATTTCCAGGAGTTTTGCTTAAGGGGACAAGAGAAATAGAGATGTAGCTAGTGACTAAAGCCAGAACAAACAGATTATGTTTTTTAGGGTTTTTAAGGTGGGAGAAAAAAATGAAGGTGGGAAATACAGCAAGTTTGTATGGTGATAGAAATAACCAAATAGACAAAATAGTTTCAGAGAAGAAAGGGAAGAATTGCTGGAGAAATATCATCTTTGGGGTGGGGCATGCACATAATTTATAAGTGTAGGGTTTGGCCATTGATAGCAGTTGGGCAGTTCATTTCGGAAGACAGAGTTTATGGAACACAGATGCTGGTAGATAGGTAAATATGGTAGGGGCAGTTTGTACAAGTTCTTTTCTGAATCTTTCTATTTTTTCATTCAGATAAGTATGAGAACAGGCAGGAGGTGGTATAATTTGAAGAGAGAACAGAAGATGTGAAAATTGCAGAGGATTATTAATGGACTCCACGGAGGGATGTCTGGAGTTAGTGGGAAGGAACTTAAATTGAGTCTGGTCACTCTGGTTGAGTGATTTTCTCCATCACCTTTTCACATTGTGAACTCGGGGTTGTGAGATTGAGCCCTGTGTTGGGCTCTACACTCAGTGGGGAGGCTGCTTCTCTCTTCTCTCTCCTCCACTCTTTCTAAAATAAATAATAAATAAATACGTACATAAAAATGTTTCAGAATAACTTATTAAGAAACAAGTCTTAGACATTATCAGTAAATGGTGTATACATTTCAGCTGTCCAAGATAAAAGAGAGGCTTTGAATGCAAAAAGTCAGAAATAGAAATAAATTTGAAAATTAAAAGAATAGAAAAATCAGACTGTGGAAAATAAGAAACAGGTAAATATGCTATATACACTTATATTTGGATCTGTATGTCCTCATGTTAAGTAGGTAAGATGAGGATGTATAGGGGTGGTGAAGGGATCAGCCAGGGCAAACAGAATGGGCCAAAATCCATCCTACAGGGGCACTTTTAAGAACTCGGACAGGCTACCCCTGAGAGGGATTGAGGTAACAAAATGAAAAAAGGGGGATGAGTTTTGACAGGGTGTTATCCAATACATCTTGTGTATATCTCATAATCTCACAAAAAGAGAGTTGGCATTTAGGAGCTAGCCAAAAGATAGAATTATATATTTTCTTTAGCTTCCTAGAGAAAGAAAGCTCCTTAGCTTTGCTAGATTTTGTGGAATTTTAATTAAGATACCAGATATCTCAGCCATTGTTAACAATATTACTCTAGATGTTTAGCTCAGTATAATTAAGCCCATTTCTTTTAAAAGCAGTATTTGTTTATTTTCAGTGCTTATATTCTGCAAAACAAAGGTATGATCAATAAATTTGGTAAAATACTTTAGTTTTGAATAGCATTGGCTCCATTGAATAATACAAAAGTTATTTAATTACTGGAATTACTTCCAAGGAAGCCTCCTCAACCCATCTTCCCTAGTACTTTTATTGTGGTGAACATTGTAGTGTCGTTAAGCTTTGATCTGGTAATTTTTGGTATTGTATATGGGATCTAACTAGCAAGCTGCATATTATTTTATGCCTTTGACATTGAATTTTTATTGCTTAGCATATTTTGGGGGGGTAATTTTAAGTAGAAAATCATTTAAAAAGTCCCTCAATTATCCATACATGCTTAAACATTTTAAGGGGAAAATTCACATATAAAGCAAAACAGGTGGCTTATTTTTCCAGGGAAAGTTGTACATCTTCTTTGCTTTAGATTCTGAAATATACATTAAGGTAAAATAATGGAAAGTTACACTTAAAATATAGATGTATAGATGCATTTTTCCAGGTGTGATTGATTGCAATTTTAGGTAAAGGCCAAATGCTACTTAGAAAAACAAATCTCTTCACTGAAGGGTTTTATAGTATGCTTATTTGAAGTCTTATTCAACTGTCTTAAACACAAGAACATATAAATCAAGCTATATTCAAGTAAATGAAACTACAGTTAGCAACAAATACAATTCTAGAGAAGTGACAATACACAAACTTTTGTCACACAGTTTCAGGAGAAATATGTGGGCAAGCAAGTTATGGGCATAATTAAAAATACGTAGTGGATTTTTCTGGGCAATCACATTGTCAAATACTGCTGAGTCAAATACATTTCCTTGTATGCTTTTACTTTCTGTTTGTTACCCTTTTTTCAATTTATGAAATCAAATTCTTCAATTTATGAATCATTTCAACTTATGAAATCATGATATAAATGCTGTAAGAAAGCTTTTAAACTAGGTATTATTGTAATAGTGCCTAAAAGTGAATGGAATTTGAATTCCCTCATTCTTTTTCTGTGTTCAATGATACCAATTTTGACCAGGACAAGGCCTAGGAATCTTGGGTTTCTTCAAGCTGGCCTTAATCCTGAATCTGATGGCTTATGATTGCTCACATGTTGACACAACTTATATGCCCCTCATTTCAATGAAAGTTTTCTAACATCTTTGATATAGGCTGATTTTTATTTAAATAAATTCCTAAATATTTATTAATCAGTCATTACTGTACATCCCAGAAAGATCCCAAAATCCCATATTAAAGAGTCACTTTCAGAATAATCATGTTGGAAGATTCTAAGTTCATGGTAGTGTTGTTCAAATCATTCTCAGAATTGTGTGCATGTGTAATTATTTTTTAGTAGATTTATTGTGGCAAATATTTATTCTGAGGATGGAATAATTTTTCTTTTTTTCAAGATTGATTTATTTATTTTTGAGAGGTGGGGGCAGAGGGAGAGGAAGAGAGAATCCCAAGCAGTTCTATGTGGAGTGCAGAGCCTGTCAAGGGGGTTTCTTGAGCAGAAACCAAGAATTGGATGCTTAACCATCTGTGCCACCTAGGTGCCCCTGTTTTTTTTTTTTCTCTTTTTAAAATTTACTTATATATATATATATATATTTTAAAAGATTATTTATTTGTGAGAGAGAGAGAATGCACAGGGTAGGGAGGGGCAGAGGGAGAGGGAGGGAGAATCTTAAGCAGACTCCATACCAAGCTCAGAGCTAGACATGGGGATCCTGAGATCATGACCTGAGCAGAGTTGGACACTTACTGACTGAGCCACCCAGGCACCCCTGTTTTTTTTTTTCTTTTTGAATATAACATTTCCTTCCTCTGATTGTAAACGTTTATCACAAAACAATGGAATATGATAATCTTTCATATTGTTTGAAAAACATGTCTGAAATGAGAAGAGACTCACATCAGACACATTCTAATTAAAATGCCAAAATTTAAAAACAAGGAGAGAATATTAAAAACAACTTTTTATGTATAAGGGAACTCCCATAAGATTACTAGCAGATTTTTCAGCAGAAGCTTTGTAGGCTAGAAGAGAATGGCATGATATATTAAAAGTACTAACAAAAAAAAAAAAAAACTGATCAAGAATACTCCATCTGGCAAAATTATCATTCAGATGTGAGAACAGATAAAGAATTTTCCAGACAAGCCAGAGCTAAAGGAGTTCATCACCACTAAACTGGCCTTAAAAGAAATGTTAAAGGGGCTTTGTTAAGCTGAAAACGAAGGGCACTGCTAGTAAAAAGAACACATATAAAAGGATAAACATTATTGGAAAGTACATAGCCATCAATAATTACTTTAAATGTAGATGGACCAAATTCTCTAATCAAAAGACATAGAGTAGCTGAATGGGTAAAAATACAAGACTCATCTATATGATACCTACAAGAGACTCACTTTAGATAAAGGACACACACTCTGAAAGTGGAGTGATGGGAAAAGATACTCCTTGTAAATGGAAACCAAAAATAAATATACTTAGACAAAAAGACTCGAAAACAAAGGCTGTAGTAAGAGACAATGAAGGGAATTATATCATGATAAAGGGGTCAGTCCAAAAATGTGATATAGCATTTGTAAATATTTATACACCCAATGTAGGAGCACCTGAAGAGATGTAGCAAGTGTGAACAGACCTAAAGTGTGTTATAGACAACAATACAATAATAGTAGGGAACTTGAATACTCTACTTACATCAATTCAGACAGAAAATCAATAAGGAAACATCAGTCTCAAATGGCATGTTAGACTAAATGGACTTGGATATATATAGAGCATTCAAATGCAACAAAATACACTTTCTTCTCAAGTATACAAGGAACATTTATAAAATAGATAATTATAAATATAAGAGGACTGATATCCTACCATTTTTTCCAACCACAATGTTATGAAACTAAAGATTAAACTGGAAAATTCACAAATGTGTCGAAGTTAAACAACATGCTACTGGACAACTGATGGGTCAAAGAAGAAATCAAAGAGAAAGAAAAAATACCTTGAGACAAATGAAAAATGGAAATACAACATACCAAAGTTTATGGGATGCACCAAAAGCAGTCTTAAGAGGGAGGTTCATAGCAATAAATGCCTACCTCAAGGAACAAGAGAATTCTCAAACAAGCTAATTTGAAGTATACTCAAGGAACTAGAAAAAGAATAAATGAGACCCAAAGTTAGTAAAAGGAAGGAAGTAACACAGATTAGGGGCAAAAATGAATGAAATAGAGACTAAAAAGACAATAGAAAAGATCAATGAAGGTAAAGAGCTGGTTCTTTGAAACAAGATAAAATTGACAAGCCTTTAGCTAGACTCATGAAGAAAAAAAAAGATAGGTGACTAAAATAAGTAAAATAAGAAATGAAAGAGATTTACAGTGGATACCATAAGAAACAGAAAGGATCATAAGAGTCTACTATGAACAATTATATGCTAACATTGGACACCTAAAAGAAATGGATAAATCCCTAGAGACACACAAATCTAACAAGGCTAAAATCTCAACAGATCAATTGCTAGTATAGAGATTAAATCAAATTTAAAAACCTCCAAAAAAACAAAAACAAAAATAAACAAACAAACAAAAAAACAAGAGTCTGGGATCAGACAGCATCATTGGTGAGTTCTACCAAACATTCAAAGATGGTTTATTACCAATCGATCCAGTGTTTACAAATGCTTCACAAAAATAATAAAGGAGATAACTCTTCCAAACCCATTTTATAAGGCCAGCATTACTCTGATACTATGATCAAAACAAGGATGCCACAAGTTAAGAAAATGAAATGCCAATATCCCTGATGAACTAGATTCAGAAATCCTCAGTAAAATATTAGGAAGCCAAACTCAACAATACATTAAAAGGATCATACGCTGTGATCAAATGGAATTTATTCCAGGGATGCAGGGGTAGTTCAACATCTGCAAATCAGTCACTGTGAGGCACCACATTACCAAAATGAAAAAAATGAATCAATGAATCAGTAAAGTTGCAGGATGCAAAATCAATACACAAGTCTGTTGCATTTCTACACACTAATAATGAGCTATTAGAAAGAGAAGTTAAGAAAATAATCTCATTTACAACTGCATCAAAAGGAATAAAAGACCTAGGAATAAGTTTAACCAAAGATGTGGAAGGCCTATGTATTGAAAACTACTAGACATTAATGAAAGAAATTGAAGAAGATACAAATAAATGGAAATATATTTTATGCTCATGGGTTGGAAGAACTACACTGTTAAAATGTGCATATACTACTCAAAGTAATCTACAGACTCAAAGCAATTCCTATCAAAATTCTAGTGGCATTTTTTTCACAGAAGTATAATAAACAATCCTAAAATTTATATGAAGCCATAAGAGGCCCCATATAGCCAAAGCAATCTTGAGAAAGAACAAAGCTGGAAGTATTTCATACTCTGAATTCAAACTACATTAAAAATCCATTAAAATCCTATTAAAAAGCTATTTAAAATCCTATTAAAAAATCCATTAAAAAGCTATAGTAATTAAAACTGTATGGTATTTGGCCAAAAAACAGACATAAAGATCATATAGATGAATGAAACAGAATAAAGAACACAGAAATAAACCCAATTAATTTATGACAAATGAGCCAAGAGTAAATAATGGAGAAGAATAGTCTTTTCAATAGATGATATTGAGAAAATTGGACAGACACATGCAAAAGAATGAAACTGGACCAGTATCTTATACCATATTCAAAAATTAATTTAAATAGATTAAAGACTTGAATGTAGCCCCTGAAACCATAAAATTCCCAGAAGAAAACATAGGTAGTAAGCCCCTTGACATAGATTATGTTGATTTTTTTAAAATAGAATTCCAAAAGTGAGATTATTGGTCAAAAGTCTATGACATGTAGATTGTAGCTACTGCTTTAGAGTTTTAAAAAGGGCACTACTTAATTTGCATCAGATAAGCTATCTGATTCCATCAGATAGGAGCAAGAATTGGGAGAATAAAGGTTCTTAAAGAGTAGGTGATTCTTTAGCTGTTAATTATTTACTTACCTTCAGAAAAATTATTTATTTTAAACAGAGTCATTACCTGTGCTCCCTTGACACTATGGAATGCTTTTATTTTTCTCCTAGTTCTTGTGTATAATGTACCTAATTTGGCCTTTTATCATAGAAGATAAAAAATATACCTTTGTGATATTATCAGTATATAGATAGTATTTTTTTATAGATAGTATTTGAATTGAAATCTGTACCTCCTAAATCTACCAGAGAACCTGACACATAATAGGAGATATTGTATTAATAAGATACTTAACAGCTTGAGATAGGAGATGAGATAGCCAAATGTTGGTATGATCTAGATGATGCTTCCCTTCCCCCAAATCTAAATGTTTTATATTACTAGATGTACTAGAATGTATTGCTAAAGGTGGTTGTAGAAACCAATATATTTGAAATCTGTCTGATCCTTCTATATAAAAATAGAAAAGAACCACCTGTTTAATCAGACACTGGACAATGACAATGTATATTGGGAGGGGGCAGGTAGAGACTAAGAGATCTGGTAGAGAGAGTAGAATCTAAGGGTTTGAACCTTAAAATATGGCTCAAGGTCATTCTAGGGAATGGTTTCTGGAAAATGTACCCGAAGTTGTGTTCCAGATAGCAAGATTAAACTCTGGAGGAGTGATTGTGAAAGACAGGAAAGTGTTCTCTGAAATGTGACTAGAATTCCAGGGTGAGTGCTTTCAGTTCAGGACAGGACAGAAATACTGTGAGCTTCAAGTATAGGAGCCATCCAGATGGTGCCTGAGGACAAACACCAGGGATGAGAAACTCAGACATTGGTGATGATTGAGTTTCTCAGAGAATGGGGCAAAAGTAGGGACACTGGATGCATATGGAGCACCGAGATTGGGAGTCTTTTATTCATTCATTTATGTGACAGATATTTATTGAAAAATGTGTAAAACTCTGTGCAAGGCAAGGGCAAATGGTGGGTACTGAGGACTAATACTACAACACAGTGAAGAAGAATTGTGAAGAAGAACTTGTGTTAAGAATTGTGTTAAGTTCTGAAATGGTTTAGCAGCAGGAATGATCTAGAATGTTAGCTACATTCTGTCAGAGTGGGTTGAAACTTCAGGTGGAATTTGCATGCATCAGCCCAGGGCTGAATAAGGCAGGACAGAGTCATTTCTTTTCAGTTGCTTTGGAGGGTGGTGTTTTGAGGTGGTCAAGGCTATGTAGTCCAAGGAAACAAGCTTTTTCAAGGAGCCTAGATTCTGTGGATCCAAAGGACACAGTTATTTCTGGTTAAATCTCTCAGATAATGTTCTAACCAGCTAAGAAGGATATTATGTTTAAAAGAACTTAAGTCATTATAAGGGGCCAGAGCAGCTTTCCCTGTAAGTGACTGCCAAAATCTTGTCATTTCATGGGAGAAGGAAGAGCTTCCTCCTTCACCTAGCCTGCCAACTAGAAAATTATTATTTTTAGAAATTATTTAATTTATTATTATTATTATTAGAAATTTCTTTCTGCTGTGTACATGTGTGAAATTCCATCATGACTCCTCATTAGTTTAGCTGAAAACATATGAGACTCGGTCTTGAATTGCTTCATTAAGATCTGTATTATTTTAATCAGTGAGGAAAGGGTATGAGTGTGCTTTAAAAGAGTGAATCTAAGAGAAGGAGGGGAAATGTTATTAATGTTACTAATGGATGACTAGGATAAGGAAAGGGGAAGGATATAAAATGCCTGCAAACCACCTTTGACTGTTTTAAAAACTACCTTTCAAGGAGACAGAATCAAAATTCTTGAGTGGACCCCCTGTCATCCTATGCTCTTTGAAATGATAACAGTATTTTTGCATTATGCCAGTGGTGTTCTGTTCATAGATTCCAAATTCCCTGGTTAACCTGCTGAAAGGTTATTTTGTTACATGTAGAACCCAATAAAATTATTGATTTGAAGTGTTTGTAGGGTGAAGCTCAATTCAGTGAATAAATTAATAAAATGAATAAATGATAAAGGAATTGAAACATAATAGATTAATAAAAGCCTCAATGTAAAATGCCTTTTAATATGTTCAGGAGGGAGTGTTTCAGCTACTAAATGGATTGCAGTTAAATGAATTAAAAAACAAAATAAATTTTAAAATGCTCCATTATTCATTAAAGTACTTTAGTGCCTCATTAATCTATTTTAGATCACTTAGGCCCATAAGTGCCTATTGTCAAAAGCTGATAAAGTGTGAGGAATTGCTTTTCATACCCTCGAGTCAACTGAAAGCAATATCACTTCTTAAGGTGTTAAGGTCGAGTCTATAGAGCATAAAGTAAGTGTCTTTGCAGCTTGCAAACTTTTTAAGAGAACTATTTGGGGGAGTTATTTTCATGTTTAGACAGCCACACTTTAAAATTTGTTATTCTTTAAAACAATTTTAAAAATGAAATAGAAGAAACTTCTCCATTCTAAACAACTCCATTTCCCTCCTTTCTCAAAGAAAGCACCGTTAGAGTGAGACACCTCAGTGGGCCAACCTGAAATAGTTCCTGAGTTGAAATTCAGATGCAATTTCCAGTTTCTTTTGAGCAGTATTGTGGTCTCTGAGAGGTAAGTTAAGGTAAGTCCTTGAAACTGTAGGACTTCTAAGAATAAATGTGTTTAAATGATTTTACAGGCAAATTTACACTTAAAGTTTACAAACATGTGTGATAGAGGATGCTGCTTTTGTGCTTTGTGACCTTGGTTAAGTCCTCAGTCCTGAATTGGGAAGTGACTGGTAGTGGGGATGGCAGATTGAATGGCAATAATGTTCCCTTCTACGCCTCATGATCTCTGGTTCCTTTAAAAGAAATTTAGAATAAACAAAATCACAGAGGTTAACATTTTAACACCCAGGGCACAGAAATGGTCATGAAAAAACAAAACAAAATGAAGAGGTATATTAGAATGTCTTTGGATGAATGGATTGAAGATGTTGACAGGTGGTGACTCTTTTCTTGTTACCCACCCACCATCAATTAGGAACATCTGATTTTTACTGTGGGGATGTTGACACTCTTCTGAACATTCTTTAGAACAAGCCATTTCATTGAGGCCTAACTTTGATTTAATGAGAGTTGGAAATCTAAACAGTGGGAAAATCCATACCATTTGAGGTTCTTTTTGTGCTGTGTCACCTAAGAAAGTACAGTGGAAATACTGATCCTCTTCTGTTTATTCCCCTCCTACCCCACAGTTCATCGCAATCCTGGGCTTCTGTTAGATGTATCAGAAAAGAAACCTTCTCATCCATGGGATAAATACTCATAGGACCAAATAATCTTTGGATGGTCATTTTTCTGGGATATAGCCTGCCAGAAAAATGAAGGCAGATAAAGAAATCAACATACAACCCCCAAAATTCCCAAACCCAACAAAAACAAACTAGACTAGAGATAGTAAGAGAGGCAGAGCTTTCAAGACATCAATCACTTGCCTGGGCCAAGCCATGCCTGAACTCTTGAAGTTTTAGTTATGTGAGCAAGTAAATTCCTTTATCAGCATTAGCTGGATGGAATTGTTTTCTATCATTTGCTCTCAAAAGAGCAAATATTAGAAAAAAAGTAATGTGAAATGCCTGCCATCTATCAATGTTAATTAGTATGTTTCTTCTTCTGAGATGCCAATGATTATAATATGTATAATTTATTTAATATTTAAAGAGGCAAAGATGCTGCTGTATTAAATATATAGATCAATGTTTAGATAAATTCATATTTTGGAAATACTAAATGCAAAAATATGCCTTAGAATGAAATAAGGAAATTTAAACACTTTTTCTTAATTATGATAGTTGAAATTATTCTTTTGATTAAATGACAAGTTTGAAGGGAGATCAGGAGAATAAGGAGAGAAAGCACAGTAGAATTTTGGAACAGGAACTCTGTGGGTAAAATGAAATCTTATAGAGAGAGATTGGAGTGAAGGACTTTGAACATTACAAAGCGTAATGATGACATTGGGTAATATACTACTTTGATGCAAGAGGTTAGCTAAGAGTAAGATAATGATAGTGCTGTATACTGCGCTCAGCATAAAAGATAGGATAGTCACCATGGTGGTGAACCACCATTGTGGTTTCTGCCTTCATCAGGATTGCAGTTCAGTGGTCCAGGCTTGTGGATTCATCTCTATTCCTAATAGTCACTTGCATCTTTTTCCTCAGGTCCTGGCTTATACTTTCTGTTGATTCTTCTCTTCCCCTAGGGAGCCCTATTGACAAGACCCAAGTCATTCCATGCTGCATATTTCCCGAGAAATCTCTTTATCAATCTTTCCAAAATCTATCATCTAGCCTCTTTTTAAATTTATTTTTATTTAAAAAATTTTTTTTTTAAATTTTTGCGAGAGAGTGAGAGCAAGTGAGCACAGTGGGGAGGGAAGCAGAGGGAGAGGGAGAGAGAGAATCTAAGGCAAGTTCCATGCTTAGTGCCAGAGTCCCATGCAGGCTTGATCTCACAACCCGTGATCATGACTTGAGCCGAAATCAGAGTCCAGTGATTAAGGGACAGAGCCACCCAGGCACCTCCAACCTCTTTTTATAGACTTGATCCTTTCAAAGCCTTTATGAGTTACATAACAGGTTTTCTTGTTTTCTTATAAGGTCTGTATATGAAGATGGGTTTCTCTCATTTACCTTGGTATCCTACTGACAAAACCAACACAGAAGGAGTCCATTCTAGCTCTACTGAAAGCGTTACACTTACAATTTATAGGCTATTTATTAAAAATCTCCCTATCTTGTGTGGTGGTGGATGTTATCTGGACTTATTGAGATCATTTCACAATATAAAAAATAAGAAATTATTATGTTGCACACCTGAAGCTAATATAATGCTATAAATCAAAAAAGAATCCCTTAAACATACTTAACAAATTTATAATTACATACATTTAAAATGACATTGCTTAGAGATGTCTTATTATTGACTCTGAAATATCATGTATTTGTATGACAAACCCTTCTTATAATTCAGAATGACCAACTTTTTTTATAACCTTATATAACAATTTTATTAGGGAGTACTCATTTTAAAATCACTTGCATATTTTCTTTGTTTTTTCTTTTTCCTATTTTGGTTGTAAGCATTTCAGAGCTCAGTTTTGTGATCCATTGTAGTATTTTCTCTTTCAATGATTTTATTTTTCTTGATTTAACCTTTTCTTTCTCTTATTTTAGTTGATTCTTTTTCTTTTCTTCAGAGATCCTCTTAAATTTATGTCTCTTTAAACTGCTTCAAAATTCTTTCTTCAAATAGGCTGGTAATAGTGGTAATATAGGTTTCTACATATCAGACTGTGCTTTAGAATACAAGTTGGAAATTAAAATTATATTTTGTGCAGTTTTGGAGAAAATTTTTATTCTAATTTTTAATTAATTCATTTGTTCATTTATACCTCTCCTTATTACCCCAAAGATACTAACTGGCTTTCAGGAAATATATATAATGAAGAAGCATAGTGTTTCTTTCCCAAGACATATTCTGGAATATTAATAGATATCATGACAAAACTGCTCCATGTTTAGAATTTTGGCTAAATGAACTTGAATGGGTTTTTTTTTAAAAATTCAGTACTAAGTGACTTTTGGGTATGGCATGGGACTGTAGTTATTATGCAACATTTCACAAATACATTTTAAAAGGAATATAAGAACTAGTGCTCTAGGAAATCCAGTTGGAAAAATGCTTACTTAGTTAAATAGAAATAAAATCAACAGCAGGAAAAGCCAAGATAGAGTAAATTATACCAGAAGGGAAAAAAAACACAATAAAGTTTCACATGATTTAGCTGTAAATTTGTTTTTGACCTTCCTAGAGGTGAAAGCAAAAGAGAAACATGGTTCACTACATAATTCTCACTATGGGAAGAAGAAAGAACACATTATTTCCTTGGGGGCAGGCATACTGACACTGGATTATGACAAATGTATTTTGGTTGGATCACATGAGAGTTTGGGTCTTTTTTTGTAGCCTTCCAAATGTCAACCTTTATGTAGGTGACAGGAGAATAAGCGGGGTAGGTTTTACCAGAACCAGGGGTCCAGTAGTCAGGCTGTTTCATCAGTTATCAGACGTGAGTTCTTGTGAAGTCAGTTCAAGTGTGAAGCAGCAGACAGGAAAGAAGCAAAGTCTGAATGTCAGAAAGATACAGAGAAGTCGCTGGACAATTTCATATAACCACACGGCACCTCTTCCTTGGGGTTCTCTTTGAAAATAAGCTCCTGTGAATCAAAACCAAATATTATCCATCCATCCACCCATCCATCCATCCATCTTCTATTTGTTTAAGGGGATATTGTATATGTCTTTTTTAAGGCATCATTTTAAGTTTTGAAAATGAGGGTGGGATATATTTTCATACATGGTTTTATGTTTTATGTGTTCCATCTATATAGTGACCATGAGATAAAACTGTTGATCTAATCACCGAGTTGATGGAATTCTTCATTTGTCTAGGATGTGGAAGTTGACCATATTCTTGTAGAAAAGATAGCCTTTACAGTCACTTTATGAAACCTGTCAACTTTCTAAAAACTAGGTTGATCAACCCTAGTTTTTTCCAACAGATAGAGAACTTGATCACTTGTTCAGTAGTTTATTGATGATATTTGGAAGGATAATTATGTGCTATATTTCTTTATGCCATGAAAATAAATAATTCCTCATCTATCATTCTTTATGAATTACAGCAAAGAAGCTCAGATGAAAACTTCAGAAGTTTAATTTTCAACATTAAAAAATATTAGATTATGATGGGTCTGAGCCTAGCTCCATCATCTACTTAAAATAGTTGTGTGGACTTAGGCAATTTCCTAAATTTCTCAGAACCTCAGTGTCTTTGTTAAACAGAGAAAATTTAGTTACAATCTTGACAAGGTTGTGTTGAAGAATGCATAAGACAATATAAGCAAATTGTTGGGGCCTGACATACAAAAATCACTCAATAATTTTTAGATATGATAATGCTGATTGGCTATTTTATGATGAAGCTTAGATTCATGACTACGGTAGTACTGTTTTTCAAGATCGTATAAACAGCAGATAATTCATTTGTACCCAAATGAGGAAAGATAAGATCAACTATCCCCTTCTTTCTATTGTTATTTTAAAGAACAGCTGATTGCTGTGAAATGACAGAGATAGATATATATTAAAACAGTTTATTTTCAAAGAACTCTTGCCACACCTGACAGCCCCAGAGATTACTGGCATTCAGCACTGAATTTTAAAGTTCAAACTCTGTTTCCATTATTTAATGAAGATTTGCTATTCTATTTTTCCCCAGAAATTATAGTTTCATTGTTTCTGTGTGAACTTCCATTAAGAATGTCATATTCTTCTAATCTTAACAGCTGCTTTTAGAAATCATCATTGTAGGATTTGGGAAAATATTAATTGGATTGAAGGAACAGTAGCAGTTTTATGTTACTATCTGGGAAACAGAAGTAGAGGGAATGATTAGGAAGGAAACAATGTCATGTCTATTATGGCATCAATGCATTTTTCTGTGGACCTTTATCAAGAACATAGTTGTCATTTTACTATACTTACCTGCTTTCTTATAGATAAGAGAGTCATTTGTGGTAGAATAAGCTGCTCAAGAAGAGAGAGAGCAAGTTAAATAATTTATTAGAACAATTGTTTTCATTGCTTATGGCTTGTAAATGGAAAAAAAAAATCAATGAATTCATTTTATGTTGAGAAAAGATTCCAAAACAAAATGTCATAGTCATATAACACTTGAAGGTTGGATGTATCTAGACCATGAAGACCCTGAGCTGCTCTAGGTTAATATTGTTTCTAGAGTTCAGAAAGCACACATTCTATAGAACATAATAATTGACAAAAGACATTTTTGCATATTGTATATATGATTGTGTTTGCATTAACATCAACCCCATCTGTGCCAAATGGCACATCAGCATTTCAGAAAGAGATACTATTACTACAGTTTCTAGTTACTTCAGTTTTTAGATATGTCCCACAAAATGATTAGTAACTTTTATTAATTGATATAGTTACTTACTGATAGTTTCTAAATTAAAAATCTAGTAAAAATAAAAAATTCCAACAATGTGAAAAAAACAAAACAATTTTAATATAAGACCACGGCAGTGATTATACTGATTATGAGTAAACATTGTGAATACATGTTCACAATAGGGCATTTCACAGCTACTTATTTGTTCTGAAGAATTTTATTAAAAGTAATAATTAATCAAGCCTTATTTAGTGTTAGCATTTCATTAAGAGCAGGGATGGTTAGTGCTATTGTTTTATATAGACCCAGAGACATCATTTGGTGAAAGCCTAATTTACCTGACTTCATTGATCTTTTCCTTTCTTTTAAAAATTTCAAATGGAATCTCAAATGAATAAATTAGTGAATTTATCATTTTCTCCATAATACTGTCATAAGGACAGTTTGATAAAATAGCTCATTATAGTCAATGATGTGAAATATGAGTTTCATCAGCATATTTTCATCAAATGCAGCCACAGAAATTAGTTTGCTATTATCAAGGACTGTGGAATGCAAAAATAAAATTAAGCATGCTATTATACTGGTTAGATTTTGGGATTGACCCAAGTGAGTTAAAATTAAAAAAAAAAAACTTTTAATGACAGAAGAAAATCAAAGAAATCACAGAAAAATTAATTGACAAGTGATAATGCTAGTCATGTAATGACTGAAATAAGTTGTCATTTCCTTCAAAGGTAGCTTTCAGGTCTACTTTTTTAATGCAGTCATAATGCTAAAATGTGATTTTTTTAATGTTTTCTTTTGGTAAAGCAAATAAAATCCTGTATATAATAAGGACTGCTTGTTATCTCTATTGTTTTGGAGAATTTAGCAATTGGCAGTTCCTATTGTATCTATATTTTAAATCCTCATTTTGCTTAAAATGGGACATTTAAGTAATGGATAAGTCTTCTTGATTTTGACTGGTTTATGATGAATGTATATACATCCATTGAATGCTAATATTAGAACATTTCACTCTTAAAATATTTATATTAGTTAACTCTTGTTATAAAATACACATAGCCAATCACCACAAAAAGTAATGGCATACAAAAAAAGCATTTATTTAGCTCAAGTGCCTGTGGGTTGATGGGGTTGGATGTTCTTGGCTGGGGTAGCAGCTGGCTGGGTGAATCAGCTCCAGGGACTTCTCATCCTTCTCTTGGAATCAGCAGGTTTTCTAGGCATATTCTTCTTACAGCAAGGGTAGAAACACAAGAAAACACGTGAGAACATCTGAGGCCTTTTAAGATCTAAGTTCAGAAATGGCATATGATCTTTTCCAGAATATTGGTCAAAGTCATATGGCCAAACTCAAAGTCAAGGGATGGGGCAATATGCTTTGTTATTTGAATGGGATAAACTACAGAATCATATGGCGAAGAGCATGGATACAGGGAGGGGTGGAGAATCTGGCCTAGAGATGAGATTTACCATAACATCAGTTTCACTGAGGTAATAGTTAAACACATTAAGTCAAGCCATCATTAAGATAAAGAAGATAAAAGGAGATTTTAAAAAGTTGCTATGCTATGTAGCTTTTTTTCACAAAATCATTGCAGGTGTGGGGATGTTCAACCAACCCATTATAATGTAAATTTCTGATATATCATAAATCAATGGTAGGTGTTAAAAAAATAAAATGCTGTGTATACTATTTTGTGGAAAGTTGGAATATTTAAGTAGATAAACAAATAAAAAATATGTATGTTTTTTTGATTACACCAGAGGAAACTCAGATACTATTATTTGATTTAATTTTTCAACTTAAAGGTTTTAACAAAAATGTTTTATCTCCCTTAACTCTTTTTTTCTTGACTTTGTAACTGAACTATAAAAGTCACAATACCTAAAGTATCCATAGCCCCTCTAACCCAGCTCAAATGTACATTGTGACAGATGAACCTGAGCAAATTTTGTTTTGAAGTAAGTAAAGATTAAATCATAAATAACAGTGAGATGAAAATTTTTATGGAAATATTTTGTACTTTAGTGAGCAGAAAATCTGAAATCTTGGGAATCTGA
The DNA here is from genome assembly GCF_011100685.1 of Canis lupus familiaris. NCBI lineage: Eukaryota > Metazoa > Chordata > Mammalia > Carnivora > Canidae > Canis > Canis lupus. Next base: position 23,574,753 of record NC_049244.1, on the reverse strand, counting down.
AATCGTGTCATATTTGAAAATAAAAAAAGATTGTTCTGTTCATTCTTATGTAAAAGCTAAAGAAGTGATGAGAAGAGTAGAAAAATAAGTCAGAAGAGAGAAAGATAGTAGAGAAATCAAGAGGACAGAGCGTGGGAAGTACAGAGTAAATTTTGGAAGAGTCCTGAGAGTTACAGATATTCAGGGATTATGTGAAGCTTTCTGATAGCAGAGAAAGGGAAGTTAGCATTAAAATGTCAGAAAGTAGAAAAGCCAAAATGTAATTTATATTTTAGTATTTGATAATGGTAACACGTGTCATTTTAAAACTACTTTGGCCATGAGACAGCTCAGTAGGCTGGAAGAAGAAATGTTTTATGAAAAGGAAAGTGTCACTGGACCATTGTTTTTAGGTGGGGTTCCTCTGAAGATGTGTACGTTTATATAATTGGACTCTGAGAAGGCTTTTTGTTTGAAGTAGTGTGACAAAGTAAGTCACAAAAATAGAAGAATGGAGCCTATATAAGAGTGTAAAGTTGAACACATACATGTAACAGAGTGATTGTAATATTTCAGTTTATATCACAGGATATCATCTATCTTCCTGGAAACACAGCAGATGGAAATGTAATAATGTTGTGCTAACCTTAAACAGAAAGTATATACATGAATGTGACTGAAAACTAAAAATAAAGGGAAGCATTGGCAGATTTTTAAAATATTGACTGACCTGTATTAATGATTAAAAACCTCAGAAAGAGCAGCCATAGAGATTCTTTGTGAAATCCAAGGCAACTACAGCAGTATGGTATATAGTGATTAATAAGAGTATGGACTTTGGAACTAAATAGAACTGAGTTTGAGTAGTGTTATTTTCTACCCAGCGCGAGTGACATTGGGTCAGTAATTCAAATACCCTTTGTCTCAGTTCCTTCATTTCTAAAATAAGGATAATAATATCTACTTTATAATCTTGTGAAAATAAAATGAGTGTCTAATGAAAGCACTGTTGCTTGGTTATCGGATAAGAGCTCAACAAATGTTAGCTATCATTATTACTATTATCAAGCATTCAGCTAATACAAAGGACCTAGGTTTAAAAATGTGCATTTCTCATTCTTAGAGAAAAGATCAAAGTGAAAGGAGCTCTCCATCTGGCTTATTGTTAATTACAATGGTAAATGACTTTCTTAGGGAAAAAAAAAAGAATGCTCATCAATGTGTCATATGCTTTCTCAGAAGGCTAGCTTTAGGTTCTAAGGTCAGAAGTCACTTGAGAAGGCTACAAACGGCTAGTGTCAATAGTTGGTACATAAGGAAACCATGAAGAAGTTTTAGGGCTTTTTCTCACCCTGAGAACAACTTAAGTCTTTGAATGGCAATCCAGAACAAATAGATGGAGGCTAATTTAACAATCATTTCCATCTTCACTGGGGCATGTGAGGCTACACAGCATTGAATGTTTTTAATATGGTCTTATCTTTGTAAGAGAAAATCTTTTGAAGACAGGAAAATGTATTCCACCTGGAGCATTTGAGGTCAGAATGTATTTAACTGCTTATTATTCAGAAGCTAATACCTGGATTGAGTAATATATGAAATAAATTCTTACTGTTTCTATGACTGCTAAGGGGTATTATTTTTATTGCTAAATGTTGTAGTATTTAACTTGAGGAGGTGCCTAATGAAGAGCAGTGATATTTTGAATATTGTCCTGAATATACTTTATTGTTTCAATCCTTTAGATGATCCTGTTATTCAGGATGACATATAATTACAAAATAATTTTATCCCTCACTATAGCATCATAGAAATCTCAGTCTCTCCATAGGCAAATTTAAATATTGCCTGTGTCTAGATCCTCTTAAAAAGTAATAAGGCTTTTTGACAGTTATGACTTCATGTTGTTTCTAATGACACCTTCTGCACATTTGTAGGCTTTGAAGTAAGATGTTATCATATTCTTCAAGTCCAATTTCTTGACAGACTGCCATATTCTTCTGATTGAAGCTAGTAAACACAGTTCCAGAGGGATTACAAAGATAAGGAATGAGGTATTCTATTGAATGCACACCCTCTTGTTACCACCTCTTGCTCTAGCCATTGTTATGGTGATCAGATCCCAGAAGGCTTTTGTGAACTTAAGACATGCAATCAGAAAGCAGCTCATCCCAAGCCAAAGTCCCCATACCTTTCACTTTCTGCTCCGGGATGGCAGGAGACACCGGTGAAAATCATGTCATTATTCACCTAAGAAGTGGGGCTGAGTAAACACCAGGAGGCCATCCTTGACCAGTGAGGGATTGGAGTTAATGAATCACTGTTTTTCCCTTTTGTTGCTTATGAACCAGGTATTATTATTTTTTAACCCCCGTTTTTCAAATGAAGAAACTGAGGCACAAAAAGGTTAAGTGATTTGATTAAAGTCACTTAGCTAGTAAGTGACCAGGCAGTCTGGTTGCAGTCTGTGAGCCTAGCCACTCCACTCCACTCTCTCGTTTCATTAGCAGAACTATTCTTGATCCTCTTTATTATTTCACAAATGCATGAAATTAGACAATTTTGGGAGATCTCACTCTTTGCCACGTGACTTCTCTCTGCAAATGCCTAAAAAGAAACGCTGCTCTCCTGAGCTACATATAGCTGTGGGAAAGAAATCTCAGAAATCACTTCCGAAAAATGAACAAGAGGGTTGTTTCTTATCTTTTCCTTAACCACATTTTCCAAAAGCATGAGTGTGTGCACACTTGGTTGTGCTCATGTGCAAATGTGCATACTCACATGCTCTTAGAGTTAATATGATTCCATTATCTTTTAGCGCTTAAAGCTGTGAGAAGTCTGCACTCAGCTTCTCGTTCCTTATAGAAAGTTTCTCTCTACAAAGAAGTTTGTGGAATTCTTTTTCAATTTTGTTTATTGTAAAGTGTTCATGTATTTACGTATTTAGAGAGTGTGCATGTGTGAACACAAGTGGTCGAGGGAGAGTCAGAGGGAGGGGAGAGAGAATCTCAAGCAGGCTCCATTCCCACCCTGAGATCATGACCTGAGCCAAAATCAAGAATCGGTTGCTTAACTAACTGAGCCACCCAGGCTCCCATCTTTTTTCAATTTTGAAACGTAAAAACTTTACCAGGATATATCTTGAAGTCTTTCATTTTATATTAACTGCTTTTTTCCTGGAACATATGGGTTTTTTTCCTTTTAATATATTTATGTCCTGCATCTTAGAACAATTTTCTTGTGACACATCTTTTCCCCCTTTTCTTTAGGTATAACACCGATCTGTATGTTGGATCTCTAATGTCTATCTTCTGCATGTCATCTTGGGTCTGTGTGCTCTTGTGTTTCTCTAAAATCTGTTCTCCATGTCATTGATTAAGTTTTCTGAAGTACAAAGTCCATTCTCTGCTGCTTGTAGTTTAAAGTTTAGCAACACCATTATTTTATTTTCTTCTTAATTTCTTTCCTTAGCATCGCCAGATCTTATTTTATCTAATTCTGTTTTTTTAAATTTTCCTATTCTATAAAGCACATGTTTTCTTTATTTGTAATTTGAAGTAAGTTGACTCTAAAAAATCCTTTTGTATCCTGAAATTAATCTTCCCAAATGCCATCTCTCTCTCTCTCTCTCTTTTTTTTTTTTTTTTTTTAAGATTTTATTCATTTGACAGAGAGCACAAGCAGAAATAGCAGCAAGCAGAGGGAGAGGCAGAAACAGACCCCCTGCAGAGCAGGGAGCCCAACTTGGGACTTAGTTCCAAGACTCTGGGATCATGACCTGAGCCAAAGGCAGATGCTTAATTGATTATGCCACCCAGGTTCCCCCCAAGTGTTGTCTTTACCTATTTTTAAATTTCTATGTTTCTTTTCTTCTGTTCTGGGAATTTTATGCAAGTTTTAAGTTTTTAAAAAATTTGTTCATCTTTGTTTGTTTTAAAGATTTTATTTATATATTCATGAGAGACACGAGAGGAGGCAGAGACATAAGCAGAGGGAGATACGGGCTCCCCATGGGGACCCGATACAAGACTCCATCCCAGAACCCCGGGATCACAATCTGACCCAAAGGCAGATGATCAGCCACTGAGGCATACAGGTGCCCCTATTGGTTCATCTTTCAATGAAACTGTAACTGGTGCTGGTTTTTTTGTTTTATTTTGTTCTTTAGGTCCTCTGCTTTGAACACAAGCTGGATGGCTAGGAGATGGCCTAGCACATGTTCTCTGCTTATATTTTCATGATCGGAGAGAGACATCACATGCCCTCCTTAATGTCCATCACCTAGTTACCTCATCCCCCCACCCACTTCTCCCCTCCATTGACCCTCAGTTTGTTTCCTGTGGTTAAGAGTCTCTTATGGTTTATCTCCCTCTCTGATTTTGACTTGTTTTATTTTTCCCCTCCCTTCCCCCATGATCCTGTTTTGTTTCTTAAATTCCACATATGAGTGAGATCATACAATAATTGTCTTTCTCTGATGGACAGTTTGCTAGCATAGTACTCTCTAGTTCCAACCACATTGTTGCAAATGGCAACATTTCATTTTTTTGAAGGCTGAGTAGTATTCCATTGTGTGTGTGTCCACATTTTCTACACTTAAATTTAAAAGGATTTATTTATTTATTTATTTTTTTTTCAAAGATTTTATTTATTTATTCATGACAGTCACAGAGAGAGAGAGAGAGGCAGAGACGCAGGCAGAGGGAGAAGCAGGCTCCATGCACCGGGAGCCCGATGTGGGATTCGATCCCGGGTCTCCAGGATCGCGCCCTGGGCCAAAGGCAGGCGCCAAACCGCTGCGCCACCCAGGGATCCCCATTTAAAAGGATTTAAATTAAGAGTTGCTAAAATATTTTTTAAAAATATTTTTTATTTATTTGACATACACACGCACAGCGCACAAGCAGGGGGATCAAGCAGGCAGTGAGAAAGGGAGAAGCAGGCTTCTGACTGAGCAGGGAACCTGATGTGGAACTTGATCCCAGGATCCTGGGATCATGCATGACCTGTGCTGAAGGCAAACACTCAGCTGACTGAGCCACCCAGGCATCCCTTAAAATATTTTTTTTTAAAAAAGGTTAAATTATGCTTTATTTAGCAGGATGAAAAAAAATCACCTTATTTAGTATACTTTGCCAATGCCACAATTTCCTCATTAACCAAAGCATTGCTATTTTGCATTCTCATTCCTAACAAGTTTTTGTTATTCTTATAAATATAATTTGTAGTCCTTATTGCACTCAAAAGTTTCACAAGTTCTTAAGAATTACTATAGTTATTCTGCTTATATAGGTCAAATATAAGTTCATTTTTCCTTATTTCTCTTTAACTGATACTACTTTTTTTTTTTAACTAACTTACTATTTTTTATCTAGATATGCATTATGGGAATTACTTAGGTCACAATAATCCATACCTAATTGATTTAATTCTGCCACTATTTTGTGCTCATTACTTTTCTCTTTTTATTCTGTTCTAGTTTTTTGAGCTACTATTTTTATAATTAGGTTTATTTTTATTTATTTATTTTAAAGATTTTATTTATTCATTCATGAGAGACACACAGAGATTGAGAGAGAGCGAGAGAGAGAGATAGAGAGAGAGAGGCAGAGACACAGGCAGAGGGAGAAGCAGGCTCCATGCAGGGAGCCCGACCTGGGACTCGGTCCTAGGTCTCCAGGATCACGTCCTGGGCTGAAGGCGGCACTAAACCGCTGAGCCACCCGGGCTGCCCTATAATTGGGTTTAGTCACTACCAGTCTAGTGGTGAGGCAAAATACTCAAATAATATTCATAATAAATACCAACTTAACATGACCTTTTTCAGGCAATTATACAAGATGTTCTTGCTTGTGAAAAACTGGGGAGGCCTGCATTTTGAATCTATAGGAATTAGACTTAAACTAGAACGTCTGATAGAAAATCAACTTTCAGTCAGTAAATTGACACAACAAGCTAATAAGAACATTTTGTAATTATTTGGGTGATTTGATTAAGGTAGATAGCCAAATTGGATAGATTAGGTAAAAAAAATACTATATTGGGATGAAATATCAGTTTGGAAGGACTATATATATCTTTCACGTGGAGTAAGACTGCTATTCATGGATTCCTTTTTCAGATGCTTTTTTCAAATGAAGAGACAGGGATGAAATCAATTGGAAAACTCCACATGGTGGTCTCATCTGAGCCAGATTAAGCCTTATCCTTGTGTATTGTTTAGCCTACTTAGCTATTTTCCTTTCTCTAGAGTTTATTACCTGGAAATTCCATGAGACGTAGTTTGATTATAGTGGATCACTACCAGTGGACTAGAATATCCTACCCAGAAGATTTAGCTTTTATATGTGTAATCAGATATATTCCAGAACTTTCACTGCTCTAGAAGATGAATTATCCTTATTTTTTGAATTTTAAGGATTATATTTCAGAAGGTATGATGCTTAGATCTGTAAGTTCTACTTTTCTTATGCTCTCTCTCAGTGAGTAGCACCATAATCTGTCCTGTTATCTAGGTGACAAACACAGGTGTTCAACCTACATGTCTCCTACCTCTTCACTCTGTTTAGCCCATCATCAGATTCTGTTTATTTTACCTTCCAAATGTCTTCACTATATCTACTTTATTATTTTTTAAACCTTTACTGCCAACCCTCTGGTCCAGGTTTTCATCATCTTTCAGCTGAACAATTGCAATAGCCTCCTCATGTGGCCTCCCTATATCTGTTATAGTCTATGTCCAGTCTGTCTTTTCCAATCTCCATTTAGCAAAAGCACATCAATGGATAACCCTTGGCTTTAAACTAGGCATGGATTGGCATCATCATCTTTCATGATTCTCTTACTCTGTGCCTCCAGCTGCACCAAACTTCTTATGTATTACAAAATGCCCAACTCTTTGCAGATATAGGGGGCTTTCCAAATGCTGTTTCATTTACCTGGAATGCCACATCTTTTTGCTTATAAATACCTAAATTATTACATAGGTCTTGAAAGGAGCTGATGTCTGAGCAGAGATATTAGGGATGTGTAATTTAGAAGATCACTAGAATGTGGGAGTAGTGGAGGCACCACATAACTAGGCAGGGCTTGGTCATGAATAACCTTATATGGTATGCTGAATATTGTGGATTTTTATCCTGAATGTGATGAAGAAACCATTCCAGTCAGCATATGCAGAAGTTTAGATGATTAAATAAGCATGTATTAAAAATATCTTTTTAAAAGGCAATATCATATAATGAAAGAATCATACACCATGATCAAATGGAATTTATTCTAGGGATGCAAGGATTAATCAACATGATACACTGTATTAACAAAATTAAGGATGAAAATTTTATGATCATCTTAATAGATACAGAAAAAAATCATTTGACAAAATCAGCATGCATTCATATTAAAAACTCTCAACAAACTGGAGATGAGGGAATGTACCTCAACATAATAAAGGTCATATATGACAAGTCCACAGCTAGCATACTCAACAGTGAAAAGATGAAAGCTGTTCCTTTTAGATAAGGAGGGAGACAAGGTGCTCACTATCCCTACTTTTATTCAACATAGTGCTAGAAGTTGTAGCCTGAGCATTTAGGCAAGAAAAGAAACACAAGGCATTAACAATTAGAAATGAAGACGTAAAACTCTCTCTACTTGCAAATAACATGATATTATATATAGAAAATCTTAAAGGCTCTACCAAGGAAAACTGCTAGAACTAATCAACAAATTTAATAAAGTATAGGATACAAAATCAATAGGTAAAAATTAGTTGCATTTCTATATACTAATAATGAAGTAGCAGAAAGAGAAATCAAGAACACAATCCCATTTACAATTGCATCAAAAAGAATAAAAGACCTAGGAATAAATTTAACCAAATATATGAAAGACTTTAAGTTTACCAAAAGCTTTAAGACATTGAAGAAAGAAATTGAAAAAGACCCAAATAAATGGAAAAGTATTCTGTGCTCATGGATTAGAAGAATTAATATTATTAAAATGTCCATACTACCCAAAGCAATCTACAGATTCAATGCAATTTCTATCAAAATTCCAATGGCATTTTTCACAGAACTAGAATTATCCTAAAATTTTTTTTTTTTTTTTTTTTTTTATCCTAAAATTTTTATGGAAACACAAAAGACCCTGAGTAGCCAAAGCAATCAGGAGAAAGAAGAGCAAAACTGGAGGTATCATGCTCCTCAATTTCAAACTAAAGTACAAAGCTATAGTAATCAAAACAGTAGGTATTGGCATAAAAACAGATCAATAAAACAGAACAGAAAACCCAGAAAGAAACTTGGTCAATTAAGTTATGACAAGAAAGCCAAAGGAGAAAGGATATTCTCTTCTTATTGAAGAGAATCATTTATTATGATTTATATACATTTATTGTTATTATAACATCATTTATTATGATGTTAGGAACAGCCACACACAAAAGAATGAAACTCGACCCTTATACCATAAACAAAAATCAACTTCAAATGGATTAAAGACTTGAACATAAGACTTGAAACCATAAAATTCTTAGAAGAAAGTATAAGTAGTAAGCACCTTGACATAGGTTTGGGCAATAATTTTTTTTGGATTTGATGCTAGAATTAAAAGCAATGAAGCCAAAAATAAACAAGTGGGACTACGTCAAACTAGAAAGCTTTTACACAGCAAAGGAAACTATGAACAAAGTGAAAAGGCAACCTACTTAATAGAGAAAATATCTACAAATCGTGTATCTGACAAGAGGTTAGTATCCAAAATATATAAAACTCATACTATTCAATAGAAAAACTATCCGATTTAAAAATGGGCATAAGCACTGGGGATAGTGCAGGAGCTGGTGCCAAAGAAGGTACTGGTAGTACCTTTTTAAAGAACTCTCCAGAGCCAGAGCTTACTGACTTGGAACCTAGAAGCAGAGAGGGAGAATGACTCCAGGCTGGGCTTGCCTTCTTGTGGAGTGGTTTGGCTTATCTGAATCAGCTGTAGAGCATGTAGGTTCTCAACTCATGGGATAGAGATGCGATATAGTAAGGGGACCTCTGGAGCGAGAGAAGGGGCAGAGAGGGCCAGGTCAGGTGCTTGCCCAGCCTGGCAATTGATCCCAAGAAAATCCTTCCCTTTGCAGTCTTTTCACCACTGCTTTTCATGTGGTTATTTCACTTTGGTGTTTCCTGGTGGGAGTGGGCAGGTTGTGAAGTAAGTCAGCCTCTTCAGAAGCTGCACCCCCCCCCCTTCCTAGCCCCTGCCACACCCCAAGTGGGCCTCTGCAAGGCCTGGCCTCTGCTTTAGGAATCTTACACTTATGAAGAAGGAAGGTGGGCACTGGCCCCATAGGCAGTGCTCAGTTTGTATGACATGAGGAATTCAGGCTCAGAAGAAAATGTCTTAGACCCGAGGAATAGATGGAGGATAATCAACAGAGACATGAAGACAAGCAGACCTCTGGTAGCAGCTCCAGTGAATTTGCTGACACCTGTGTGGGTGTGCCCAGCGGTCAAGGGCAGTCTTCCAATTGTGAGTATGCTTCCTGGTTTTCATCATATTTGGGGAAAGCGGTACACACACACACACACACACACACACATATTTATATATATATGTGTGCGTGCACATAGAGATAATGCTTGTGACTGAAAGGAGAGAAAACTGGAATAGACTACCCGTAGCCCTGTATGCTAACAGGAAACAATGTTTTTATGGAACAGAAACGTCCTGGTAAGTATGATTCTTGTAGCTTTTTTTTTTTTTTAATTATTTAAAGCGCTACAAAAATATTTTTGGAAAATATACTTGTTTGATTTTGTAGGGCATTCCTCACTGAATTTTTCTGTGGTCTCTGCACAAGTCTCTGATTGGCAAACACAGGGTTCTTGACATTATAGCCAGGTTTAAAGAGAATGAGAATTATTAAATACACTGGAATTAGAATTAAAAAGAGAGAGAGAGACTGAGAATTTGGCTGATTGCTGGTGGAAATGTCCAGTTGTGCGTGAAGTTCAAGCTTGAGGAAGGCAGCAATTGTTGCCATCTCTGAGAATCACTAAAATGCCCCCAAAGTTCTCTGTTGAGAAAGACAGCACTCCTTATGAAAAGGATGCTCCGTCTCAAGCAGCCAGAGCCTGTTTCTGAACACTGTAGGCACAACCTTTGGAAAAATATTTCAAAGCATAAGGGCCAGTGAAGAAAGTGACTGGTAGAAATCATGCCACAGGGAACGTTTTGGTAGGTCATGCTATAGTTCACACCTGAAGCCTGTCTTGTTTAATGTCCAGTCCTGTTCAATTACTACATGATTCTAACATTTCCAAAATCCCTTTTTATAAGAAAAAGTGGGCAGAAACACGAATAGACATTTTTACAAAGAAGATATACAGATGTCCAGTAGGTACATAAAAAGATGCTCAACATCACTAATTATCAGGGAAATGCAAATCAAAGCCACATATTATCTCACACCTGTTAAAATGGTTATCATCAAAAAGATAAGTATTGGTGAGAAAGTGGAGAAAAGGGAACCCACATGCACTATTGATGGGAATGTAAATTGGTGCAGCCACTGTGGAAAACAGTGTGGAGGTTTTCCAAAAAATTAAAAACAGAGCTACCATATGATCCAGCAATTTTACCTCTGGGTATTTATCTGAAGAAAATAAAATCACTATCTTGAAAAGATGTCTGCAACCTCTTGTTTAGTGCAGCATTATTTACAATAGCCAAGACATGGAAACAACCTAAGTGTGTCCATCAACAGATGAATGGATCAATAAAATGTGGTATAAGGACACCTGGACGGTTCAGTGGTTGAGTGTCTGCCTTCGGCTCAGGGCATGACCCGGGTATGGTGATCGAGTCCTGCATCGGGCTCCCTGTAGGGAGCCTGCTTCTCCCTCTGTCTATGTCTCTCCCTCTCTCTCTGTGTCTCTCATGAATAAATAAATAAAATCTTTTTTTTTTAAATGTGGTATATATAGACAATAGAATATTATTAAGTCATAAAAAATAAGGAAATCCTGCAACATTGACAACAACATGGATGGACCTTGAGGGCATTATGCTACGTGAAATAAAGCAGACAGAGTAAGGCAAATACTGTATGATCTCACTTATATGTAGAATAAAAAAAAACCCACCTCCAAACAAACTCATAGATACAGAGAACAGATTGGTGGTTGCTAGAGGTAGGGATGGAGGGTAGGTGAGGTAGTCAAAAGTTACAAATCTCCAGTTAGAAGATAAATAAGCTCTGGGATCTAATATACAACATGGTTATTATAGTTAATATTATATTGTGTACTTGAAAGTTGCCCAGAGAGTAGATCTTAAAAGTTCACATCATAAGAAAAAAATTATAGCTGTGAGGTGATGGATGTTAGCTGAACTATTGTGGCCATTATTTCACAATACATACATATATCAAATCATTATATTATATACCTTAAATTTATGCAATGCTATATGTCAATTATATCTTAATAAAAGAAAATTGAATCATGAGTCTTATACAAATATAAATACACATCAAAGATTTTATTTATCTGATTAATGAAGGAATCAGTGAAATACAACTGTTTCAAAAGAATATTAAAAAAACACATGTAGATATAAATGTTGTGGAGTAGTGAGATAAATTTACAGATGATAAAAAAAATTACAGATAGATGCAAAATTGGTCTGTATCCAAAGGACAATAATCAACTACATTTCCACTGGACACAATTCATTTGCATTTGTATAAACAAAAACACTTGCATTACAATCTGTTTTCTATAACTTAAAAAGAGTTGAAAAATAACTCAAACACAATGAAAGGTAAAGATAAGATCACACTAGTCAGGTCATCTAATAATTTTTTTAAACCATTGTAAAGTTTTTCACAATTGTTGCTGACCAATATTATGTGCCAAGAAGTATGAATAATTTATGTGAACATAAATAACATAAAGGGAAGAATGATAGAAAATAAAGCTTGAGATTTTTGGTAGCGCTAGATAATGAGGGACATTTTATGTCATGTTTAATCTTAATTTTCATCCTGAGGGTGATGGAGGGACTATTGAAGTTATGTAGAGGGCTTTCCCCAACTGTACTTGCCTCTTATTACTAAAACAGCAATTTCTGCTTTGAAAGATATAGTTCTAGTAGAGTATTTTAGGTCAATTGTGAAGTTCTCTTGGATTGGGCATTTTCACAGGGTGAAATGGAGATCAAGTGGCCATCTGCAAGAGTGCACACCAGCACACCCAATTTTAACCAATCTTTGATCTTAGTGTAGGAAGCACATCAACACACCCAGTGTTTAACCAGTCTTTGATCTTAAAAACCCAAAATACTTTGTGTGAGTTATCTGTTATCATGTAACAAATTACCCCAAAACGTAGTGGCTTAAACATCAATAAATATTTATTTTCTTAGTCTTTCTGGGGGTCAGGAATTCACGAGTAATTTAGCTTGGCTGTTCTGGCTTGGGGTCTCTCATGAGATTGTCAAGATGTTTGCTGGTTCTGTCAAAATGTGAAACTTGACTAGATCTGGCATATATACTTCCAAAGTAGCTTCTTCATAAGGCTGGCAACTTGATTGTTGCTGTGGGGCCTCAGTTTCTCTCCACATGGGCTTTTCCACCGAGTTGCTTAGATGTCCTCATTACATACCTCTGGCTCCTTCCCAAGAGAGCAATCCAAGATAGAAAAAGAGCGAGATAGAAGCCATCCTTGTAATGATTTAGGCTTAGAATTAACATGGCATAACTTCTAGCACACTCTGTTTATTAAAAGAAAATCACTGAGTTCAGCCCACATGCAAGTGGTAGAGAATTAGGCTCTGATTTTTGAAGGAAGGAATTTCAATGAAATTACAAACATGTTTTAAACCCACTACATGTATAATTGGCTTTAACTCATCCATTACCAGTTATTTATATTACAAAGTTGTATCAAAACTGCACTCATCCACACTTTTGATTAATCCCTATTTGAGCAAGGATACAGGTTGCTGTTTTAAATAGCTCCCTACTGCATTACCACTATAGGTCGACAAAGTTATAGTACTCATATGTGTGTATTATACTGATTCAGTTTGTGTTCAATATCTATATTGTGTGTGTATATCAAGCCCAGGAACAGACCACCCTTTTTATGGAAACGCCAGCTTTATTTACATCAAGCTTAAGTATAAAGTGCATTGAAGGTTTTCAGCTGCGCTCACCCATCTTGGCACACTAAACTCCCAGAAAATCTATCAAATCTACAGACTTGTCTGTTTTTTTATTTCAGATTAAAATGATTGCTGCCATATAATGTGTAGTGTATGTCCTTGTAAGTTAGTAAAATGAACACACTTGGATTTCGATGTTCATTTCTGGATGCCCATGCAGCTTCTCTTTTGGTTAATTGTTGATCTTGCATTTTAACCAGCTCTCTACTGACCTTTTATATGGAATTGGTGCAGTTTTGTTTTTGATGTCTTCCCATGAACTTCACAGGCAAACTACTCTTTCGGAGAGAAGTTAAATTTATTTAATATTGAGGGATGTTGCAAGAAGGGGGCTGAAAAGTTACCCTGTACTTGTTCTTGGGAGAATGTAGGCAGCCAGTATTATCCATTGTTTCACCTCCTGTGTGGGGGCCCTGATGACAGGTCCCTATGAGCTTGTTGACAGCAGTTTCCTGCTAAGAAACAGCCCCCTTATACCATATGTTTATTGTTGTTCAAGAACATTTCACAAGCAATAAGTTTTAACACTCCAGGGTGCCTCTAATTATCTGAAGGTAGATGGCAAAATTTTCAATCTAGTTTGTAAAACAAAAGTCTATCTTAATTCATCTTACTAATACATACAGAAACAATAATTACTTTCAGAGAAGGAAGATGTAGAGGGAGTGGTTGTTTAGAAATTTAAGAAAGCATAGCTGGCCAACTTCTAAACTTGGAAATTATGGCCTGAGAGGGAGAGGGACATATTTGAATCCTAGGTGTTGGTTGACTTGGTCCCTGACCTGCCTTTGCATTTTCTAGATGGTGCTAATCTAACCTAACCAGAACTGATCAGGGAACCAAGAGAGGTTCTGTACGTCCACTGTTAAAATTTTAGTAAGAAACAGTGTTTAATAATTTTGTTTAATGCGTGGTATATTGATTGGTATAATGATGATTAATTACATTGTACAAAACAATGGAAATGACACTGAAATGTCCTTGAGTTTCCCTATCTGGAGAATACTCAAAGGCATTATGGTAATCAGGTTGTACTCCTTGCCTTTGTATTCACAAGAAAGCATGCTCATTGAGATATATTATTAAATGAACCTTACAGGGACACCTGGGTGGCTCAGTGGTTGAGCATCTGCCTTTGGCTCAGGTCCTGGGATTGAGTTCCGCATCAGGCTCCCCGTGAGGAGCCTGCTTCTCCCTCTGCCTATGTCTCTGCTTCTCTGTGTCTCTCATGAATAAACAAATAAAATCTTAAAAAATATACCTTACAGTTTTCTAAATAAGTTCTGATGTAGATATTTGATTTTTGAAAATTTATTTATTACTGTATATATAGAAAACTTAAAGCTTACCCTCCATCTTTACTTATGACCTCATTTAGACACGAGTCCAAGCAGATATGGCCCTGCCAATGATTTTGTATCCTCCTGTTGTCATTGTTGATGGTATTTAGAGAGAAGATAATTCCTAAGAATATGCTGAATGGAAGCATGTGTTTATTAACTATATTATTTTTTGTGAGCCTTGTGCATTATGTCTGATGCCACCTTCTGTTTCTTTTTTTTTTTTTTAATTTTATCTATTATTTATGATAGTCACACGGAGAGAGAGAGAGAGAGAGAGAGAGGCAGAGACACAGGCAGAGGGAGAAGCAGGCTCCATGCACCGGGAGCCCGACGTGGGATTCGATCCGGGGTCTCCAGGATCGCGCCCTGGGCCAAAGGCAGGCGCCAAACCGCTGCGCCACCCAGGGATCCCCCACCTTCTGTTTCTTGAGAGGTCCTGAGAAATTAATAAAACATGTCTCACTTAATGCTATCTGAAATCCCCTATATTATTTATTCTCTAAATGTCTTTTATTTTATCACCGATTGAGGCATTTAGATATCCAGATAATGTACAAGAGTTTTTCAGTTTATCTGATTAATTCAGGATTAACCAAATATTTAAGGAAACAGGATTTGAAACATCGACTTTCAGTGTAAAAGAAGGGGTTATAAATTAATATCATATGATTTACTTTTAAATGTAGGATTTTGGAGAACTTAGGACCTCCCATATTTCAGAGTTCTAGTACTTGCTCTTTCCACCATTTGGGGAGTGAAGCGTTGGTGGATATTATGTTGAATAGATTGGAGATTGTTTTTTGAGCAGGCCGATCTGCCCAGAACCCTCCCATTTCAATTTGCATGGAAGGATATGCATGGTGCTATTCTAGGTTGTCAAACCATATAGATCAGCCATTGTAGGCATAGAGAAAGGCTATATCACATTTTGTTTATCCATTTACCAATTGATGCATTTTTTCCAGTTTCAGTCTCTTATCAATAAAACTATTAGGAATATTTTAAATCAAATCTTTCTTGCTTTTTATTTTCATTGTGGCAAATTTCAGCCAGATACAATAGTAGACAAAACAGTATAATGAATCCTTATGTGCACATTGGGCAAGTTTAAGAATTGTTAACTTATGGCCAATCTTGGTTCTCCTCTACACTATTCACTTTTCCCATAATTGCATTATTTTAAAGCGAATATTTGATTTCATAATATCACTCTGTCTGTAAATATTTCAGTAAATATCTCTAAAAGATAAATACTATTAGCACACGGGAAAATAACATTGACTCCTTCAGTTCCTATATCTAAATCTAAATTGGATAGCTTCAGTGTTCACATTGATGATTTTTGTGTATCATCAATTTTAAAGTTTGAGTTAGCAAATATGGTCCACACACCTACTTGATTAGTATAATATTCTGTCTCTTCTGAACTGTAGTTTCCCTCTTCATCTCTATCTCTGCTTTTTAGAATTCATTTGTTGAAGAAACTAGGTTGTTACTCCTATGGTTTCCTATAGTCTAGCTTTTGCTGACTGCATTCTCATGGTGCAGCTTAACATGTTTTTATTGCCCATGTATTTCTTGTCTGTTGGTAGTTGGATCCAGAGGCTTGATCAGAATCAAGTTTCATTTCTTCATCTTTTTTTTTTCTTTTTGCAAAAACACCTTGGGGGGGGGGGGTTGTTCTTCCTTCTGGAGATATATTATTCATGGCTTTCTCTCTTTTGGGATATCAGCTATTTTTGACCCTCATTCATTTCTCCTCAATTAATTAGGAGTTGTAGTATGATGCTATTCCAGTGCTTCATAGTTGCTTTTACTTCAACTAGGGAAAACTCTCCACATCTACTATATCTATAGTTGATAAAAGGGAGCAAGAATGAATACTTCCTTTTTTTCCCTTTACTTACCAGTTTTCAAATAGTGAGCTGATTCTCTAGCATTCTCCAATGGTGACCATGTTTTTTATTTGCATCTTTTTAAAGATAGCATTATGGATTGAAATTTAGTTACATTGGATATAATTCCATTTTAATATCAGCCATGTGTATACTACTTTACATAATCATTCCAAATCTACTTCTGTGTTCTCAGAGTAGTTGAGCTTCCTTTCTTTGCTAAGTCAGAGAAAGAATCATGCAACAAATTGGAGGTGAGGTAGAGGAGGCAGGAAGGCAAAATATTCTGATCTATTGGCAAATCAAACCTGCCTTTGGAGCACAAGAGAACATTTCAGTGGGATGGAACTGTTTTATACCTTGATTGGCTACATTTATAAAAGTGATAGAACTCTACATTTAAAAAAGGTGAATTCTCTATATATGAATTATATCTAAAAGAAAATCATAATTCTAACTTGCTTTTATAAATATATTCATACTAATGTATATTTTTCTTCTGTATTTTAAACTTATTTGTAGTGGCTTAATAAAAAATTGTCATTAAAATGCTTGAATTTGGAGAGCGCCTGGGTGGCTCAGTAGGTTAAGCGTCTGCCTGTGATTCAGGTCATAATCCTGGGGTCCTGGGATCAAGCTACTTGGGCTCTCTGCTCACTGGGGACTCTGCTTTTCCTTCTTCCTCTGCTTCTCCTTCCCTCCCACTCATGCTCTCTCGCTCTCATGTACTCTCTCTCAAATAAATAAATAGATCTTTTAAAAAATGCTTGAATTTGGGAAAAATATATCCATAACTCTAACTTCATTATGCTGACTTCATGATTTACATTCAAAATTTTTTTTTCATTATGTGAAAATTTGAGTTAGGTAAGGTTAGTAGTTCAAACTTTGTTGCACATTAGAATCACCTGGGAACTTTTTAAAATCCTGATATCTGAAATGTCTAAGAGTGGGAAAGAGGCATCAGTATTTAAAATTTTCTCCCTGGTGATTCCAGTGGGCAGCCAATTTTGAGAACCAACGATGTGGGTAGAGTCTTCATTGGTTTTTAACTGTGGCTGTGTATGGAATCGCTTGAGGGCCTTTAAAAGAGATTGCTGAGCTGCCTCTCCCCTAGTTTTAAGTGGTCTGGGTTGTGGCTTGAGCATTAGGGTTTCTGAAAGTTCCCCAGGTGATTCTATGATGCATTCAAAGTTGAAAACCTCTATTTTATATAATGTGACCTCAAAAGCTGTGTAGGGCTTGATGTTTTCCTGCCACTGACTGTTGTTCTCAAAGTGTGGTCCTCAGACCACTAGCATCAGTATTACCTGGAAAAGTGTTCTCAAAATCCATCCCAGATTTACTGAATATGAAACTCAGAGGATGTGACCCAGAAATCTTTATGTTTCAAGGCCTCCAAATGATTGTGTACAGTATAGTATGTGAAGCATTGCTTAGGGAATTTTGGTGGCCATTCCTTAGTTATTTGCTGTGGAGATGGACTCTCTCACTGCTAAAACCTGCAGGAAGCTCCTTGTGGATTTGGCTATTCTAGCATCTGAACCCCAAGTCAAAGAGACATTATTTTGATAAATTTGATTGCTCTTATGCCCAAGTGACATTATGAATGGCGTGGGGCTCTAAGAATGGCCACTCTATTCACACAGAGTTATTTTAGCAAACTATGGAAAATATGAACAATAGCATCTTTTAGATTTATCCAATTACACTGCATTGCTATTAACATGCCCTAGTTTTCTGTGATTCTGTTTTAGAATTTGAGGTCTTCCTTTGTTGGTCCTGCTTTGATTTAAAAAAAAAAAAAAAGAGGCAAAGCTCATCCTGAAAGAGAGCCACATTTATAACAGAAAGTCCAGGGACTTCAGTGATTCCTCATAACAATGTCTTCTATTTTAATATAACTCCAATTTTTTATTTTATTGTAACAAGACTTCATAGAAAGTTTAAAAAGACAATTTGCCCCAACTCCATTTTATCCTGACTTAGAAAGATCTGAACATGTATACCTTAAAAAACAGTAGTATATGGAAGAGTTTTATTCTATGTGTGGGCAGGATGGGACACAGATCCAATCATTTTAAATCTATGATTTGGAATGGTGGTTGAAACCAGTAACCTTGAAGTGAAACTATCTTATGGTTTGTCAAAAATAGGCATAAAGTAAAGCTGACAATATTCTTCATAAATGAAACTCTAATTGAAGATAAAAAATTTCACTATCTACAATGTTACATGATACTTTATCTCTTCCTCCAACAAAGGAATATTTGCAAATTCTAAAACAGACTCATACTTTACCTCTTTCTCCCTACCCAAATATTTTAATATTTAATAACAGGATGGAACAGTAAAACATTTCTTAAATGTAGTCCCAGCCACTTTGCTAAATATGTATGCCACCTATATGTTTGAGATTGATGTTTGAATTGCCCTAACACAATTTCATTTCTTTTTCTTTTTTTAATTTTGTAAGACCTTATATTTTTTAGAGTGGTTTGGATTCATAGCAAAATTAAGAAGGTACGGAGATTACTCATGTACCTTCTTGCCCCCATACATGCACAGGTCTCCTTCATTATCAATATTCTTCATGTAGTGGTACATTTGTTACAATTAATGAGTCTATATTGATACATTATGATCACTCAAAGTCCATATTTTACATTATGGTTAACTCTTGATGGTGTACATTTTACGGGTTTAGACAAATGTATAATGGCATGTACACATCATTATGATATCATACCCAGTACTTTCATTGGTAAAAATCCTTTGTACTTTGCCTATTCATCCCTCCCCATTGCTTTTACATTTCAGCATTATGAATAAGATTCTATAAACATCTGTGTACAGGTTTTACTAGAGACATAAGTTTTTAGTTCCTAATACCAAGGAGTGAGATTGGTGAATCACATGTTTAGTTTTGTAAGAAATTGTCAACCTGGGATCCCTGGGTGGCACAGCGGTTTGGCGCATGCCTTTGGCCCAGGGCGCGATCCTGGAGACCCGGGATCAAATCCCACGTTGGGCTCCCGGTGCATGGAGCCTGCTTCTCCCTCCGCCTGTGTCTCTGCCTCTCTCTCTCTCTCTGTATGACTATCATAAATCAATAAAAATTAAAAAAAAAAGAAATTGTCAACCTATCTTCCAAAATAGTGGTATTGTTTTGCATTCCTACCAGTAATGAATAAATTCAATAAATGAATTATTGCTGCTCTATGTTTTCACAAACATTAGATGTTGTTAGTGCTCCACATTTTCGGCATTGTAATAGGTTTGGAGTGGTATCCCATTGTTGCTTTATATTTTTAATTTTGTTTGTTCATTTGTTTTGTGTTTTAAATTACACATGTAAGTGAAATCATATGGTATTTGTCTTTCTCTGTCTGACTTATTTCACTTAGCATAATACCCTCTATGTCCATCCATGCTGCTGGAAATGGCAAGATCTCATCCTTTTTTATGGCTGAATAATATTCAATTGCAAATGTATACCACATCTTTATCAGTTTATCTATTGATGGGCACTTATGTTGTTTTCATGGTTTGGCTATTGTAAATAATACTGCAATAAACATAGGGGTGCATATGTCTTTTTGAATTGGTGTTTTTATTTTTTTCAGGTATACTCAGAAGTGGAATTACTGGATGATATAGGTTTCTATTTCTATTCTATATGGAGATTTCTAAAATTTTTGAGGAACCTCCATGCTGTTTTCCACAGCGGCTGCACCAATTTACATTCCCACCAAGAGTGCATAAGGGTGCCTTATTCTCCACATCCTCACCAAGACTTGTTATTTCTTGTTTTTTGATACTAGCCATTCTGACTGGTATGAGGTGATATCTCATTGTGGTTTTGATCTGCATTTTCCTGATGACTAATGATACTGAGAATCTTTAGATGTGGCTATCTGTATGTCTTCTTCGGAAAAATGTCTATTCAAGTTATCTGCCCATTTTTAATCAGATTATTCTTTTTTTGGTGTTGAGTGGTATAAGTTCTTTATGTACTTTGAACATTAATTCCTTATCACATATAATTAGCATGCAGTAGATTGCCTTTTCATTTTGTTGATGGTTTCCTTCATTGTGCAAAAGCTTTTTGTTTTGTTAGGATCTCAATAGTTTATTTTTTCTTTTGTTTCCCTTGCCTGAGGAGACATATTGAGAAAAATGTTGGTAAGGCTGATGTCCATGAGGTTACTGCCTATGTTTTCTTTTAGGAATTTTACTGTTTCAGGCCTCATATTTAGGACTATGATCCATCTCAAGTTTATTTTTGTGTGTGATGCAAGAATGTGGTATTTCATTCTTTGGCATGTAGCTGTTCAGCTTTTCCAACACCATTTATTGAAGAGATTTTTCCTCCCATTGTATATTCTTGCTTCCTCTGTCATAGATGAATTGACCTTATAAAGGTGGATTTATTTCTGGGCTTCCTATCTCGTTCTATTGATGTGTGTTTGTTTTAGTGCCAGTACCATACTGTTTGTTTTCTGTAGCTTTGCAGCAACCTGGGATTGTGTTGCTCTAATTTTATTTTTCTTTCTCAAAATTTTTTTTTATTTTTAAAAAATATTTTATTTATTTATTCATGGAAGACAGAGAGAGAGAGAGAGAGAGAGAGAGAGAGAGGCAGAGACAAAGGCAGAGAGAGAAGCAGGCTCCATGCAGGGAACCTGACGTGGGCCTTGATCCCGGGTCTCCAGGATCACATCCTGGGCTGAAGGCGGCGCTAACCCACTGACCCACCAGGGCTGCCCTTTCTTTCTCAAAATTGCTTTGCCTATTTGGGGTCTTTTGTGGTTCTCATAAATTTTAGGATTATTTGTTTTAGTTCTGTGAAAAATACTATTGGTATTTTCATAGGGATTGCGTTGATAATGTAGATTGCTTTGGGTAGCATGGACATTTTAATAGTATTAATTCTTCCAATCTATAAGCATGGTATATCTTTCCATTTTTTTGTGTGTCTTCAATTTCTTTCATCACTTTTTATAATTTTTCTGAGCACAGCTGTTTCACCTTCTTGGTTAAATGGATTCTTAGCTATTTTAGTCTTTTGATGCAATTGTAAATGGGATTTTTAATTTCTCTATCCACTACTTTGTTATTAGTATTTAGAAAGCAACAAATTCTTGTATATTAATTTTGTATCCTGCAACTTATTATAATAGTTTTTCTTTTTTGCTGGACCCTTTAGGATTTTCTATATGTTGTATCATTTCATTTGCAAATAGTGATCGTTCTACTTCTTTCCTACCAATTTGGATGTCTTTTATTTCTTGGAAGATTGTATGTTTTTAGGGATTTATCCATTTCTTCTAGGTAGTTCCAATTTGTTGGCACATAATTTTTTTGTAGTAGTCACTTATAATTCTTTGTATTTCTGTGATGTAAGTTGTAACTTCTCTTTCATTTCTGATTTTATTTATTTCACTTCTCTCTTTCTCTCTCTCTCTCTCTCTCGCTCTCACTCTTGCTCTCATTTAGTCTGGCTAAAGGTTTATCAATTTTGTTTAGTTTTTCAAAGAACTGATTTTTCATTAATCTTTTTTTCCTTTTTTTTGTCTTTTTAAGTTTCTCTTCCATTTATTTCCACTCTGATCCTTATTTTTTCCTTCCTTCTATTAACTTTCAACTTTATTTTTTTGTTGTTGTTGTTCTCTTTCCTTTAGGTGTACGGTTAGCTGTTTATAGATTTTTCTTGTTTCTTGAAGTAGGCCTGAATTGCTAATAACTTCCCTGTTAGAGCTACTTTTGCTGCCTCCTAAAGATTTTCTTTTCTTCCTAAAGATTTTGAATTGTTGTGTTTCTACCTAAGTATACAGTAGTTTATATTAAGTTTATAGTCACTTAAATTTGAACATTTCTCTAGTACTTGAAATTTGACATCATACTCCTCTCTCCATGTTTTACATATATGGTGTAATATTTTACATATTTTTATTTTGTGTATCCCTTAACTAACTTTTGAAGATACACTTTATTTTTTCACTTTTATCTCTTAACCTTTGAACTAGTAAGTGATTGATCTTCTACTTTTACTGTATGTTTGCTTTTAGTCATGAAATTTTTTCCTTTCATAATTTTTTTACTTCTAGTTATGGTCTTCTCTTTCCACTTGAAGATGTCGTTTTTAATATTTCTTGTAAGGCTACTTTAATGGCATTTAACTCCTTTAACTTTCATATATTGGGGAAACTCTTTATCTCACTTTCAATTCTGGATGATAATCTTGCCAAATAGAGTATTCTTGGTTATAGGCTTCTTTCTTTCATAATTTTTAATGTATCATAGCACTGCTTTCTGGCCTGCAAAGTTTCTGTTGAAAAATCAGCTAATAGCTTTATGGATTTTCCCTGTTTGCTTTGAGATTCTCTCTTTATCTTTAAACTTTGCCAATTTAGTTGTCATATGTCTTGGTGTGGACGTCTCTGGGTTCAACTTGGGTTGAGCTACTATGCTTCCTGGATCTGGATATCTGTTTCCTTCTCCAAGTTAGGGAGGTTTTGGCTATTATTTTTTCAAATAAGTTTTCTGCTTTTTCTCTCTCCTCTGTTTCTGGAACTTCTGTCATGGGACTGTTAGTATGCTTGATGTTGCTCTAGAAATTCATTAACTTATCCTCATTTTTTGGAATTGTTTTTTCTTTGTTGTTCAGTTTGGTCTTCCACTGTTCTGTCTGCTGTCCTGTCTTCCAGATCACTGATCTGTTGTTCTTTATCCTTTAATTGCTGTTGATTCCCTTTAGTGAATTTTTCATTTCAGTTGGTATGTTCTTCAGCTCTGACTGGTTCTTTTTTATATTTTCTATCTCTTTGTGGAATTTCTCACTGAGATCATCCACTCTTCTCTCAAGCTTGATTTGTATCTTTATGAACATTAGTCTTGAACTCTTTTATTAGGTATATTTTTATCTCTGTTTTGTTTAGCTCTTTTTCTGGGGGTTGTCTTATTCTTTCATTTGAAACACATTCCTCTGTCTTTACATTTTGTCTCCTCTCTGTGTTTGTTTCTATGTATTCAGTGGGTCAGCTACATCTCCTACTCTTTAAAGTAGTGACCTTATGTAGAATGTCTTGGGGTGCCCTGTGGCACTATCCCCCCTAGTCACCAGAACCAGGCACGCCAGGTGTGCCCCTGTGTGGACTGTATGTGCCCTTCTGTCCTGACTGGGCTGCAACTGCTACTGGTACTTTGGTTGTTGGGTCTGCCCCTCAGCCTGGTTCTCAGCAATCACTGGCCACAACTGCTGTGAGTGCAATGGTGGGCAGGGGTTGCCCACCAGTGGTTACTTGAGAGGTCCAGATTTACCAGGCATGCTGGTGAGCAGGGCTGCTTCGTAGTCCAGCTGGCTGCAATGAATTGCCATGACTGCTGGGGGTGCAGTGATAGACAGTGTACCTAGAGCAGTTTCTCCACTGTGGCTGACTGAGAGGCTGGACTATAACTATTGAGGCTGTATTGATACATGGGGCTAGATCCCTCCTTCCCCAAGGCAGGAGTTGCTCTTCAGGGGCATTGGTCCTGGCAGGGTCTGCCCACTAAATTTGGTGGGGTGGGAGCCACTTGGAAGGGGTGCCTGCCAGGCAGGTGGATTCACAGGAGAATGCTTGGGGGCGAGTGGTGCTAGCCACTCCAAGGTTGATGGACAGTTTCAGAACTGGGTCCCACAAGCATCTATCTGGCTAGCTAGGCTGAAGGAGGGCAAGAAAAGTGATATCCACCAGCACTTCTGTTCCCAGAGAAAGTTCCTGCAGATATCTGACCCCCTGACATATGCCCTAAAATTAGTTAATAAACCTTTTAAATATTACTTAGGTACTTCTCAAACTGCTCCTTCTTAGGCTGGGTCTCAGACTGAGTGATATAGTGTGCTGGCTCTTTCAGAGCACAGGTTCAATTTCCTATAGATCTTTGGCTCTCCTTGAGTTAAACTGTGCTGATTTTTAAACCTCCGGAAGTTTAGCTCCACTGATTTTCAAAGCCAGCGATTATGGGATTTCCAGAACCAGGGATGCTTGGTGTGGGCTTGATCCCTTCACCGATTCATGTTTATGATATCCTTCCTGCTTGTGGGTAGCCCTACTCGGGGTTTGGTTCCCAACTATGTCTCTAGCCCTTCTACTCTTTTGTTATGGCCTACTCTTAATGATTTCAGCTATGGGCAGTCTGTTCTTCTAGTCTTTAGGTTGTTTTCAGGGTGAGTTGCAATACATGTAGTTGTTACCTTGGTGTGTCCATGGGAGGTGGTAAACTCAGGATCTTCCTACTCTACCGTTTACTAAGTGATGGCCTTGTCTCGATTTTTTTGCCTTTCATTGCAATCTTATCCACTTGTTTGTACATTAGTAACAATAATTTGGGAATAAAGACTTTGAATAAGAGACTTAAGTGAATGAGTTGATTAAAAGGAGATTAAGATTTTGAATTATTACAATGAAAAATTAAAAAAATATTCTAAAATGTTAGAGAATGACATTTAAATCCTCATGTGCCAAATAGTTTAATCTAAATTTTACTTTAAGGTAAATGAGAAAAACTAAGTGGCAATTAGAGTACTTTGTTAAAATAATTCTTGGTTTGGATGGCAGCTGAGATTAAGAAATGGAATTGAATATTAAAAAAAATCTTTCTCTTTGTGTCTTCCTCAATTTCTTTCAGAAGTGTTCTATAGTTTTGAGGGTATAGATCCTTTACATCTTTGGTTAGGTTTATTCCTAGGTATCTTATGCTTTTGGGTGCAATTGTAAATGGGATTGACTCCTTAATTTCTCTTTCTTCAGTCTCATTGTTAGTGTATAGAAATGCCACTGACTTCTGGGCATTGATTTTGTATCCTGCCACGCTACCGAATTGCTGTATGAGTTCTAGCAATCTTGGGGTGGAGACTTTTGGGTTTTCTATGTAGAGTATCATGTCATTGGCGAAGAGGGAGAGTTTGACTTCTTCTTTGCCAATTTGAATGCCTTTAATGTCTTTTTGTTGTCTGATTGCTGAGGCTAGGACTTCCAGTACTATGTTGAACAGCAGTGGTGAGAGTGGACATCCCTGTCTTGTTCCTGATCTTAGGGGAAAGGCTCCCAGTGCTTCCCCATTGAGAATGATATTTGCTGTGGGCTTTTCACAGATGGCTTTTAATATGTCGAGGAATGTTCCCTCTATCCCTACACTCTGAAGAGTTTTGATCAGGAATGGATGCTGTATTTTGTCAAATGCTTTCTCTGCATCCAATGAGAGGATCATATGGTTCTTGGTTTTTCTCTTGCTGATATGATGAATCACATTGATTGTTTTACGGGTGTTGAACCAGCCTTGTGTCCCAGGGATAAATCCTACTTGGTCATGGTGAATAATTTTCTTAATATCTGGGGGCATCACAATGCCAGATTTCAGGTTGTACTACAAAGCTGTGGTCATCAAGACAGTGTGGTACTGGCACAAAAACAGACACATAGATCAGTGGAACAGAATAGAGAATCCAGAAGTGAACCCTGAACTTTATGGGCAACTAATATTCGATAAAGGAGGAAGACTATCCATTGGAAGAAAGATAGTCTCTTCAATAAATGGTGCTGGGAAAATTGGACATCCACATGCAGAAGAATGAAACTAGACCACTCTCTTTCACCATACACAAAGATAAACTCAAAATGGATGAAAGATCTAAATGTGAGACAACATTCCATCAAAATCCTAGAGAAGAACACAGGCAACACCCTTTTTGAACTCGGCCATAGTAACTTCTTGCAAGATACATCCACGAAGGCAAAAGAAAGAAAAGCAAAAATGAACTATTGGGACTTCATCAAGATAAGAAGCTTTTGCACAGCAAAGGATACAGTCAACAAAACTCAAAGACAACCTACAGAATGGGAGAAGATATTTGCAAATGACATATCAGATAAAGGGCTAGTTTCCAAGATCTATAAAGAACTTATTAAACTCAACACCAAAGAAACAAACAATCCAATCATGAAATGGGCAAAAGACATGAACAGAAATCTCACAGAGGAAGACATAGACATGGCCAACATGCATATGAGAAAATGCTCTGCATCACTTGCCATCAGGGAAATACAAATCAAAACCACAATGAGATACCACCTCACACCAGTGAGAATGGGGAAAATTAACAAGGCAGGAAACCATAAATGTTGGAGAGGATGCGGAGAAAAGGGAACCCTCATACACTGTTGGTGGGAATGTGAACTGGTGCAGCCACTCTGGAAAACTGTGTGGAGGTTCCTCAAAGAGTTAAAAATAGACCTGCCCTATGACCCAGCAATTGCACTGTTGGGGATTTACCCCAAAGATACAAATGCAATGAAACGCCGGGACACCTGCACCCCGATGTTTATAGCAGCAATGGCCACGAATAGCCAAACTGTGGAAGGAGCCTCGGTGTCCAACGAAAGATGAATGGATAAAGAAGATGTGGTTTATGTATACAATGGAATATTACTCAGCTATTAGAAATGACAAATACCCACCATTTGCTTCAACGTGGATGGAACTGGAGGGTATTATGCTGAGTGAAGTAAGTCAGTCGGAGAAGGACAAACATTATATGTTCTCATTCATTTGGGGAATATAAATAATAGTGAAAGGGAATATAAGGGAAGAGAGAAGAAATGTGTGGGAAATATCAGAAAGGGAGACAGAACGTAAAGACTGCTAACTCTGGGAAACGAACTAGGGGTGGTAGAAGGGGAGGAGGGCGGGGTGTGGGAGTGAATGGGTGACGGGCACTGGGGGTTATTCTGTATGTTAGTAAATTGAACACCAATAAAAAATAAATTAAAAAAAATAAAGATAAAAACATCATCATCTATTGTTTAGATGAAATTCAATTAAAAAAAATCTTTGATTAGTGGAATGGAATTTAGGGATGGTGTCTATGAATCAGAATGAAAATCTTTGGTGGTGAAAGTTTTTATTCTATATTTCTTATATTGAAAGGAAGTTTTCCAAACTAAATTTTGGGCTGTAATTTTTATTGAAATAAGTACTTTGTAGCAACTTCAGAATACCTTTTCTGTGAGCAAGTTTCTAAGATTTGCTGTGCCAGCTGCAATTTTTGAAGGGCCTGTAGGAAAATTCTCTTGGGCAGCTCAGGACTCTGGCACAGTGATGGGAATGTGACTGTGTAAATAGCAGGTACAGGATTAGCTAACCCTCGTGGGATGTGCAGAACTAAGCAGCCTATTTCTGTAAACATGGAAACCAGTTTAAAAAGAACCAAAAGGATATGGATTCTTTTATTGAAGCTAAAATAAGGTCTACTTAAAGTCTCTGCTTTTGGGGATGCAGATTTTTGCTTAAATTTAACTTTAGGCTTACTTTTCCTTCATCATGCTGACTGTGACCAAATAATTTAGATTTTTCACTCTTCCTTTGTTGAGCTATGGAAATTTATAGTTATAGTAAACAAGAAAGAGGTGTGTTTGTGGGGAAGTGTGTGACTGTGAGTATCGATATGGGTATGTGGAATATAGCAGTGTTAAGGATTTGAAGGGAAAGTATGAAAAAGTAGAGAATAATAGAGGAATTTGAGAATTATGACTTTATTTAACGTCTTATAACTTAATATAAATTAAATTTAGCTAAGGAGAAACATATTTATGGAAAATTGTGTTCATTTATTTGACAGTATTCCATTCCAGTCCTCAAGTTTTTAAATTTCAACTTTTAATCTTTATCTTTCATAAAGATAAACTCTGTGCCTTGTTTAATTTTTGTACTCATAGGTTAATAATATTATGGCATATGAATGACCCAGCCACCAAATGCATAGAGTTATGCCTGCAGGAAGGAAGCAGGGCTTGCTGGTGGGCTGTTTTATATCCGTATTTCTAGAGGAGTCCACATTGCATTCTTCTGAACTCTCTAAAGCTAGGAACTGCATTTCTGCCCCGTTTGCTGGTAAGATAATAAATTACATTTACAAGATTAAGGCTAGTTCCTTTGAAACATTTCTAACATTTTTAGGCCCTAATTTTTCATGACCAGAGTGCCTACCTTTTATTATACCAGTACTTTTGTGCCAGTACGACATAAACCAAAGCCAAAAAGCAAAAAATAACAACGCAACCATCTGATAATAAATTCTTGACGTGTATTGGATAACAAAAGAGACATGTCTTTCATCATGTTTGAGCCTCTGAAAACACTTGGTTTTCTGTTTTTGGCTCTTCAAGTGGCTTATTACACATGTATTATTTATTGCTATATTACAAGTTACCCTGAAACTATCCTCTGAGAAGGCCCTCAGCTTAAAACAATAAACATTTCTTATATTACATAAGGAGTGGCATAGCTGGGTAGTTCTGACTCAGAGTCTCTCATGAGGTTGCAGTCAAGATATTGGGTGGACTGAATGCTATTCTGGGCTGTAGGATTTGTTCCCACAAGGTGTCAGGTTAGTGCTGGCTCTTGGTAAGAGTTCTTGCCATGAAGACTTCTGCATAGGATTAATAGATTACTCCCACAACATGGTAGCTGGCTATCCGCAAGAAAGTGATTCAAGCATTTTTTAAAAAAAAAAAAAAAAAAAAAAGAAAGTGATTCAAGAAAGAGCAGGGTAGAATTCATAATATTTATTATCAAACTTTGGAAGTCACACACTGTCACTTTCACAATATTCTCTGGTTACACAGATCAAGCCTATTATAGATGGTAAGGTATGAAAACCAGTAGATGGAGGTCTTTGGGGGCCATGGTGGAGGCTGGTTACCACAGCATACATTTCCAAAAGTCATGAAGAAAAATGAGACCATAACTGTGGGTTTGGAATCTTATAACTGACTAGAACAATTGATATTCTTAATCTTAGGAAGCCCATGATCCCATTACTTTAAATGTTGTATTTAGAATTTTGTATTCTATCTTGGCTTTAAAAAAGAGAAGGGTATTGAGGATAGGCATGCAGCCTTTAGGTTGAATCAGTTAATGGTCAGAAAGGAACTAACAGTCTGCTATAGGTCAGGCACTTGACATGAATTCTTTCTCTCATTTATGCTTCACAACAACTCTTAGGGGTAAATGGTGTTAGTTTCATTTAGCGGAGTCAAAAATTATGGTCCAGAATAATTCAATAATTTGCTCATAACTACAGCACTACTAAGTAGTTTAAATCCTTATTCAGATCTATGTTTGTTTAGTGATAAAATTTGTGAATTTCTGATTGCATTATATAGTAGTGGGCAGTCTATTCCAGGTGGGTGGGTACCATTGCTTGCTGTCTTCATTAGTGAATGCAAGGCACCTTGCAGGCAGATAGTAGGCAACTGATAAATATTTGTTGAATAAGTGAAGTTAATTAATGCCTGTATATACTGAAATTACTACCTGAAAAATACGTTCTGATCCTCAGAAGTGACCCTTTAGATGTATTCAAGATCTCAGACCTGGATGTAATTATACCCCAGAACATTAAAAAAAAAATCTCTGCTTATAACTAGATGAAATAATAGTAAACATGGGTAGCAGTGTCTGACATGTATCAGGTACTCAAAAACTGTTTCATTACTCACTTTGCAATTGTAGAAATTTTGTCCATATCACTACATGATCAGGAATACATGTATACATTCCAAAAAAAGTTATAAAGGGAAACATCTTACTTTTCAAAAAACACCAAGGATTCTGAACATAGTTATTTTTGCCTTCAATTTCAGACAAAATTTTAAAATAGGTCGACAAAGGAGTGGTTTAGGTGCTTTTAGAATACAATGATCATTAGGCGCTAGCCTTGGTGTAGGCAAGCCAACCTGGTCCTAGGCTGCCTGTTTTTTTCCCCCAACTTTTTAATATCGGTCTTCTCCATCCTGGCCTCTTCTCATAGTCTAATGATTTGATTTATGTTGGGAATGTAAGATCATGTGGTATCAACTCGACCTTCACAATAGCTTGAGACTGACTAAAGTTCAACCCCATGGGTAGCCAATCATGTCTATGGGACAAAACCCAAAAAAACCCTGGACACCAAGGCTCAGGTGAGTTTCTCTCATTGGCAGTACCCCATTGTATATTGAGTACTTTTGATTGCCAAGAGACTTTAATGCAACCCATTTGTAATAAACTCTAATCTGAGTATAACAGCTTTCAGTGTGTTGGTTTCAGTTCCATCTAGTGAATTATGGAACTTGATGGTGGCCTCAGGGACCCCTGAACTTTTAATTGGTGTCAGAAGTGAAGGAAGCCTTGGGAACTTCTCTAACTTCAGCACCTGGTCATCCAGTTGTACATGGAATAAAATTGAACACCTTATAATGACCTTAAGGATCCTAAATGATAACCTCTGCCTACCCATCCAATCTTATTTTGTACAACTCTCTGCCTCACACATTACCTACAACCACATTGTTGTCTTTTTATTTGTTTCTCAAATATGGCCATAGCATCTTTGCATGAACTTTTTTTTTCTTTTGTATCATTATAATTCTAGATACTCACAGGGCTGATTATTTTATTAACATCTCACTTAAACATATTATCTGTTCCAAAAGGTCTTCCCTGATTACTCACACTAAAGTAGCTTCATTTACCCACTGACTCAGACTTTTGTCACTTTTTACCATGATCTTATTAATTTATTTGACTATTTGTTTATGTGTCTTCCTCTGTGGAAAACAAAAACCTTGTCTATTTTGTCACTGCTGTGTGCAAGTGCCTAGGACAGCAAAGAATGCATTTATTAAATATTTGTTAAATAGAGTCATAATATTTGTTTCCTTTTTAAAAAATAGAATATGTAAGCTGGAGGACCAAAATACTATTATAAGCCATGTGTATATTTTATATTGAAAGATATTTAACAAACCATCTTTCAATATCCTTGCATCCAAGCATAGCTAGTTGACAGTTGATGAATAAATCTGTTTTCATTTGGTGATGTACATTAAAGTTTTCTTTAGCATTTTGATTAGTGAATTGAAAAGATATGTATATCTCTGTATATATAATTATATATTTTTAGTGATATATATATATATATACACAATTTTCAGATAAGACAAACTTGAGATTCAGACAATTAAAATTCGAAAAGATCAGAACACATAGGGAAATTGAACAGAGACTTTTAAACATGAGATTGAATTAGTATAAGTTTAAATAATTGCCCTCAGTTAAAAAAATAGGGTTGAGGAAAGATCTTGTAAGCCCCCATTCTATAAGAAACAGCTAAGGAAACTAGAGATGTTAACCTTGAAAAAGAGAAGATTTAAGGAGATGTGATAATTTGTCTTCCAGTATCTAAAAACTATCATGTGCAATAGGGATTATATTTATTTTATATAATCCAAGAGCTACAAATGAAACTAGCACTTGGAACTTTCAAGCAAAGGTACATTTTGATAAGGAAAAATATTCTAGCAGAGCTGTTCACAGTGAGAATGGGCAGCTTGGGAAATGTTGACCTACCTTGTTGCCATTTAAAGCATTTAAATCTGATCTGGGTGACCAACCATTTGCTAGGCAGATTGATGGGAAGTGGAACTGCATACTTTTTAAAGACCTTTACAGGTCTCAGAACTCTCATGGTTTAGAAAAATCTGGGGACTAGTTTCTAGGAGCTTAGGGAATCCAAGAACCAGATGTTTAAAACATGATGATATGGAAGAGTCAAAGATGGCAGGTCCAGCAAAGGATAGACATTCTGGCCACAACTTCTTTGACACTTCTCTCATCAAAATAGAGGCCAGCCTAATGACTCACTTTAATGGATACAATGCAGTAGAAATGATGCTGAATGATTTGTGAGATGATGTTAGAAAAGATGATACAGATTCTACTTGACACTCCCTTGGGATGCTTACCCTTAGAATCCAGTCTGTGCTCAAGTCCAGAATTATACCTACTGAGTGACTTACCTAAGGCATTTAACTCTCCCACATTTAACAGTCACACAGAAGACCACATGTAAGCATTCCAGACATATCTTCAGCTAAGGTCCTAGCTGGAAGCCAGCATCAGTTAACAGACATCAAGTAAGCAAGACTTCAGATGGTTCCATCACCCAGCCTTTGAGCCCCCAGGTGGTGCTGCATGGAACAGAGATGAGATATCCCCATTGAGCCCTGCCCAAATTGCAGGATTATTTAATGTTTTAGCCATTTTACCTTTTTTTTTTTTTTTTTTTTTTTTTTTTTAGCCATTTTACCTTTGGTGAGGCATGGTGAGATGAGGCCAGAGACAGATCAAGAGAGAGACCAGAAAGAGTTTTACATTTTTGTTAGACTCACAGTTCCCTGGGAGAGAACATGGCATGCTATGCAGAGTTACTTGGGGAAGCACCAGGGTTCATTACAAGTCAGAGGAGGGGAGAACTGTGGGAAGGAAAGGGCAAGGGAGGACAAGCAGGCTGAGGATTGGAAGAATACCAATAGTTATGGGGCATAGGGCTGTCCCTGCTTTTCTGATACCTGCACTGGGGTGATTATGGCAGGCTCATAGTGGCCCAGAGTGTGAGAGCCAGATGAAGAGGTTTTTGGAGTGTGGATTTAATCAGTTGTTCGAGAGGGGGAAGTGACCAGCCCCTACCTAGAACCTCAAAAGTGGGTCAAGACAGAATTTATAAAACTGTATCACTGAGCAAAATAAGTGTTGACATTGTTTTAAACCACTAAGTTTTGGGTAGTTTATTGTATAACAATAGGTAATTGGACTACCTTGACTATTAGTAATTGTAAAAGCCCTCAATATGGAAAGTTGATTGAGTTCTTCTGGATTCAGGGAGAGTGTAATATCTTCCATTGGCTTCTAGGGCCCCTTATGGAACCCAGAAGGATCTCTCTGATCTAAAGTTCAGATTTACTGACTTAGTGGGTCATAACCTGGACTATAAAACCTGGTCCCAGACTTATTTCTGTGGCTCTTGTGAAGCCCAGAGGATGTTATTTCTATGTGTATTCCCAGAGCAGCAGTGAGAGAAGTACTTTCTGGGTCTCAGGAAGAAAGAATGTCTATTTTGATTTACTCTGTGGATGAAGGTATCTCTTACAGTTTGGATCCCCCTCAGAGTAAAGACTGAGACAAGAATGGGTGCTTTCTTTGGGAAATGATCCCAGAAAGCAGGAGTAAGGGAATGTGAGAGTTAGAAGGAGAAAAATTCAATATAAGGGGGGTGATATCAAGGTTGTTGTAGGAAACAACTTGATTTTTCTGGAGCCTCCTGAAAAAATTACCTCTCAAAGATATTCTCCCATAGGATAGGAATCAGAGATATTTATCCAACCTTTCTCATTTCCCCTTGGGTTGAGGGCAGTCCCTAAGATAGCCTGGACTGTACTTGCACATGGGCTGAGCAAGTTTCTGTGGCATCATAAAAGGCCTTTTGGTAGAAAGCAGAAAGATGAATGACACATCATAATTTGGGGCACTGTCACCCTTAGGGTAAGCTAAGTTTATGTGGAGTTTAGCTGAAATTCAACATGTCCAAGGCAATGTGCTATGGGACACCAGAGGTGTCTGCCACCAAATCAGAAGGGGAAACTACGCTGGAATTGGAGTGAGGCCTGAGTTCCAACCCACAATTATACTAACTCCTAGCATTTACTGCCAAGCTTTAGTTTTCTCATATAGAAGACAGAGATAATATCAGGGCATACTGTGTGGAAGATATGGAGCCAAGCACAGTGTGCCAGTATGCCAGTAGGAGAAGTGAATTGGCTGGTCACCAAGGGGTCTCAGGAGGAATTCTCCATAATCCACAGACTAGGGTTTTCCCAATAGTGGTGCCTTTTTCCAAAGCAAGGTTTGTTAACCAAACCATTCATGAAGACTGATGTATAAACCAGTGTGGAAATTTATTAATTTAAGAGAGAAAGGTAAAGATTGCTAGGAATGGACAGTGGTATTCTTTAGTTAGGGCATATTGTCTTTATAGGCAAACTATTTTGGAAGTTCAGTCGAAGTCAGAATGTTTTTTTTTTTTAATTTATTATTTATGATAGTCACAGAGAGAGAGAGAGAGAGAGAGAGAGAGAGAGAGGCAGAGACACAGGCAGAGGGAGAAGCAGGCTCCAAGCACCAGGAGCCAGGTGTGGGACTCGATCCCGGGTTTCCAGGATCGCGCCCTGGGCCAAAGGCAGGCGCAAACCGCTGCGCCACCCAGGGATCCCCACAAAGTCAGAATGTTGAGTGGGAATAGGATTCAAAAAAAAGTAGGAGGTTTCATGGTTTGAATTTTGAAACACCAGGGTAAAAGTGGCTTTCTGTAATCTTTTCTATAATAGAAATACTAGCTTCTCTGACTTGTCATTATAAATGACCCAGTCATTGGCAAATATCTTCAAACTTGCTTTATCCATGTTTGGGATTCAATGGGCTTTTATAAATCACTTTGCATATCTCTATCACTATGCATTTTATTGATTTTGCAGTGCAACTCTCAGAGGGCAACTTTTCTTTTTTCCTTTCTTTCTTTCCTTTTTTTTTTTTTTTTTTTAAACCAAACCCTTCAGGGGGCAATTCATCCTCAACACTGCCTGACAGTGTTGTTGTACAGTTTAAATGACATTGTTAAACTGATAAACATTGTGTGTGTTACTCTTCACATTATTAAATCATGGAACCCAGTGGGCAGTAATGGGCTCTGGCAAGTGGAAGAGAGTTCAGTAATCAATGAAATAGAAAAGTATTTTTTAACATTTCTACTTTCCTGGGGGGACTTAAAGGACTTTTGTAATCATGAATAGAAGAGTTAATATTATTTTGGCTTTTCATTAGCCAAATGCTGTGCTTAAACCCAGACTACTGTTGATCAAATTATAAATTGATCTTAAAAGCATGTGAAAGATTTTATGAGGAATTGTCAAGTCTAGTAAAAGGGGAAAGAAAACATTTGCGAATTTGGGCTTTTTGAACATAAAATATTATTTTTAAAAGCTACATTTGAAAGAAATAGTGCTAATCTGAAATTGGAAGCCTGGAGCACTTGCCTTGTTCTGCCAAGCACAAAGCTCAGATTTTGGCCAATTACCTCTCTGGAATTCAAGTTTTTGCCAATGTACAGAAAAGACCAGATTAGTTAATTCTATTTATATTTTAGCTCTAAAATGTTTTTGATACAGGTACTTAGGGAGTCTTGGGAAGTACAGCAGTAGAAGTCAAATAACTTTTAAAAGAGTGAATATTTTAGAGGGAAAGGAGAAATGAGAAGAGCGTCATTTTTTTTTGGAGATGGGAAATCACTAACAGGTAGTCCAGAAAATTAAAGTGTAACATTTAAAATTTTCTGGGACTAAATTGTAGGGGAAAGACATGGGCAACATGAAATGAGCTGGTATCCTTACTCCTAACATGCAGTCTGTGCTTGTCCTAGTCTGTTTGGGCTGCTGTAACAAAATTACCATAGGCTGAATGGTTTAAGTAACAAACATTTGTTTCTTATGGTTTTGGAGGCTGGGAAGTCCAAGGTCAAGGCGCCTACAGATACAGTGTCCAATGAGCATGTGCTTCTTAGTTAATAGATGGCTGTCTTCTGGCTGTATCTTCACATGATGAAGGAACTCTGTGGGGTTTCTTTTATAAGGGTACTAATTTCCTTCATATGAGGACTCTACCTTCATGACCTAATCATCTTCTGAAAACTACACTTCCTAATAACCAGCACATTGGGGCATAGATTTCAATTATGAGTTTTGATGGAGGAGGAGATCGTGAATAGTCTATAGAAGAATTATTTCAATATAGGCTTCAGATATGCTGGTTGCAATAATAGACACTAATAAACTCAACCCCTGTAAGCGGTGCTTCTAAGAGGCACCATTGAAGTGATGAGTACCGTCTGAAAGTCACAGGCTGAGGTATGTGCAGAAAGGAAGGCAGATTAAGAGGATAGAAACACTTTCCCTCTCACCAGTGTTATATATCCAATTATTTGTTCATTCATATTTGGTATGACTAAGTGCCTCTTTGGTATTACTGAGTACCTCCCCTGTGTGAAGCACGGTGCCAGTTGCTGGGAACTGAAACAAATGAATGAAAAAATGGAAGATCAGGAACACCTCTCTCATGAAATTTATTTTAATCTACCTTTTTGTTATTAAACTTGTCTTCCCATTCCTCTTCCAGAGTGCTGTCCTGTAAGTGCCTCACTCATCTTGGTACTGAGCCTGGGCTTGCTACTTGGTAGGCACTCAACAAATATTTGTTGAATTGAATTTCTATTATCCCCTTTGCTCTTTCTGCCTTTTCAAAAAAACCTTCTTTTCCCATTTTTGTCTCAAAGGATTCTACTAATATTTTTTCTCTAGGACTTAAAGCACTTGGCAAACATTTTCCAAGATCTTTACAGCCTGTCTCTGAAATTGATAAGAAGTACCCTGATAGCAATTGTACCCATCACTGGCTATGGTCTCTCTTGGTTCTCTTATATCCTATTACTGATGGTTCATTTGAGCTTCCACAGCAGGTCAAGACACAGTTTAATAGTTCTCATGGCTCATTTTGGGCATCTGCAGGGCAGTAGTCTCAGGAAATATGTGGACTTCAAAGGTACTTACTGGAGGCAAATTCAGATCAAAGCAAACAGCACAGTAAATTTGCCAAGTGTAGGCTTCGTGTTCCACAGCATAGGGGCCCTATAAAGGTCTCCTGAGGACATAAGCCAGCAAAAGCCACCTGGAGTTGTATTTTTCCAGTCCTTCTGGAGATTTAGGTGAGGTCATTGCTGTTGATTCCATTTTGGAGTTTGGCAGCAGGAAGGGATCTTGGGATTTAACTTTGTCCGAGTGTCACTACATTGAAAATAGGACAAAATAGGACGATGTTTATGACAAGGCTATTTGCTTTTTGCATAATGTCTGGAATTGAAGAACTAAAAATACTACTAAGTTAAAACTATCCTCAATTAATTCCTATCACATTCCAATGAGATGGATGAGGAATATGTTAATTTTTTTTAATAGAAAAGCACAACTGAATCCCTTAATAATTATTGAGGGTCCCACATCAAATTAACAACAGCAATATTCACATACAGACATCTAGTATAACAATACAAAAAAACTTTTTGTTGTCAACAACTAGAGCACATTTGAAACTGTCTAAACTGTTGGACTTTGCTAAGATTAAAGGTCACAAAACATATAGTAGGTGTACATATAGTAGGTATTTTATCTAACATCAATATAGCTTGATATTTGCATTGTTAAATGACTCTTAAGTTTAGATTTGTCTAAATGATTCCTCCTTTTTATTTTTTTAAAAGATTTTATTTATTTATTCATGAGAGACACACACAGAAAGGCAGAGACACACAGGCAGAGGGAGAAGCAGGCTCCTTGAGGGGAGCTCGTAGTAGGACTCAATCCCGGGGCCCCAGGACGATGCCCTGAGACTTGGCAGACACTCAACCACTGATCTGCCCAGGTGTCCCTGATTCCTCCTTTTTAAATAGGCAGTTTGTAAATAGTTGTGCCTTTTTATACTTGGGCAAATTCCTGTACGTGGGCAGGAAATATCCTTAAACCTGGAAGAGCAGTTGGAAAATTAATTGATAATAAAGCAACTAAGCGAGCCAGTCCTTCTTTATGTACATGTGCCGGTACATCATCAGAGTGTATATGTGTCTGCGTGTTAGCTCCTAGATTTTGAGTTATCAGCAACTCTTAAAAAAAAATAGAACTGTTTACAATTCTGCAGGGTTTTTTGTTTTAAGATTTTATTTATTTATTCATGAGAGACACAGAGAGAGGGAGAGAGAGGCAGAGATACAGGCAGAGGGAGAAGCAGGCTCTATGCAGGGAGCCTGACATGGGACTCGATCCCAGAACTCCAGGATCATGTCCCAGGCTGAAGGCAGGCACTAAGCCACTGAGCCACCTGGGCTGCCCCAATTCTGCAGGGTTTTGAGAGAAGGTTGTAGTAGGAAGCAATTAGCCAAGATAGTAATCCTTCCTAGGCCACTACTTTAGAGATGTGCATTAAAAAAGTCTCTATCTTAGAGTTAATACATGCACATGGTTAAAAAAAAATTACAAAATATAAACAGGCAACTCATAGTTATAAGTTTCTCTTCTGTCCCTTGTCCTCCATCTGCCAAAGCCCCTCAGCCATACCTAATCATTCTTCTTAATTTCTGACATATCCAGATTTTAAGAGTTTTGACAAATGCATATAAAAACTAATTAAAATTTCATTTCTTTCTTCCTTTCATTTACACAAAAGGTAACATATTACATACAGCCAGGCTTTCATAGTTTGTTTTCATCACCCAACAAAGGATATTGGTGATCTTGCTTTAGCAGGATGTAGAGAGCTCCCTTCCAGCTGCATGGTACTTACATTGTTTCAATCAGTATTTTTCAAATTTTGACATATATCAGAATCACCTGTAGGATTTGTTAGTATAGATTATTAGTATAGATTTGTTAGTATAGATTATTAGTATAGATTATTTGTTAGCCTAGATTATAGTTATTTGTTAGTATAGATTATTGACTTCTATCCCCAAATCTGATTCAAGGGGTTTGCTGTGGGATCTGACAATTTGCATTTCTGATAAATTCCCAGGAGATGTTGATGATGGGGACCATACTTTGAAAATCACTGTTCTAGATGTACCATAATATGTGTAGTCTGTGGGCAGAAAAAAGGGATTTTTCCAGCCTTTCGCTGTTACACACTATGCAGCAATAAATATTCTTGTTCATATATCATTTCATACAGGTGTAGGTGTTTCTGTAAGATGAATTTCTAAAAGTGAATTTTCTGGGTTGAGGGTTGATTATACAAATTTATAATTTTGATATTTGGTGGTAGTTCCAATTTATGTACCAGCAGTATATGAAAGTGCCTATTACATCATACCAAAAAAGGCACATCATGACTAGAAGCCCTAAGGTTCCCTGAGGGAACCAGGGCAATCTTTCTGTATAACGTGCTTTGAACTGACACTTTGATGAAGAAGAGTTTACCAGATAGATGAATGGGGGAGGATGTCCCAAACAGAACAGCCTATGCAAAACCAAAAGGTATGAAAAAGCATAGGTATTAGTGAACTATAGGAGTATTAATACTTAAAGAGTAGGAATGGAAGAGGGACCGCTCTGATTTTCTAATTCATCTTTATGGTGGGAGAAGGACCTCAAACCCTTTAAATTGGCTCATTTTTGAGCCCCACACTCTCATATGAAGGTTTCTCTCATATTTCAAGTAGCCAGTTTTCTCTTTTTTAGTTCTCTCATCTGGTCCTCTTTTGGCCATGGCATTCATGGTTTGGATTCGTCTTTGTTTCAAATGAAGATTTATCTGAGGCCTTGCTGCATGAACTTGCCAATTTAATGTTCCATCCATTTCCACATAATTCTTAATGAGAGAGCTGGAGGTTAATAGAAAAATAACATAGAGGGAATATGTCTTAGTCTATAGCTTTAAGAGTATATGTTCGTTCTAGTTTCCTTCAGTATTTGGCTATAACCCTCCATTCTCATTTTTTCCCCTCCCTTCTGACATGGTATCACCAAGACCTAAAACCTGACTGACCAGATTCTTTTTTTTTTTTTTTAAGATTTTATTTATTTATTCATGAGAGACACAGAGAGAGAGAGGCAGAGACATAGGCAGAGAGAGAGAAGCAGGCTCCATACAGGGAACCTGATGTGGGACTCGTTTGACAGGCACTAAACAGCTGAGCCATCCAGGGACCCCTGACCAGATTCTTATCAGCCGTGTAGGCGGCCTGTCCCCCAGGGTCTGAAGAAGCTCTTTGAGCTAAAGTCTAATGATTTGATAAACACTGTGAAGGACTCCTTTCTTTAACAGACCATGCATGGGCTGGATTTCTTTCTGAATGAGTCACTAAGGATGGTTACTAAGGAAGGGCCACTAAGAAAATCTGGCTAAACACTCAGGTCATGCACACCCTTATATGTGAGTAGTCAAGACTGTGGACCCCACTGTCAAGAGCATTGAAATATTAACTTCAAGAAACTCCATGAACAGTGACACAAGATTGAAATAATTCCATGTATCAATCTCTTGGAATCCACTGGGCAAGATACCCTCAGTGGTCAGCTCTTTACTCCAATAGGACAGTTTATACTAATATTTCTCTTTTCCTTTCTAGGCATTCCTCTTTTAAGATGCCTTTAAGAGGATCCTAAAACAACTGGCCTTTGCCACCACCTCACAATAGATGGTTCAACCATTTTTTTGCAGGAACAATGCAAATTACAGC
The DNA here is from genome assembly GCF_011100685.1 of Canis lupus familiaris. Lineage (NCBI taxonomy): Eukaryota > Metazoa > Chordata > Mammalia > Carnivora > Canidae > Canis > Canis lupus. The sequence goes on along the minus strand of NC_049244.1, from coordinate 23,534,122 downwards.
CTTTAGGAGGCAGTTGCTTAGACTCTGCTTCACTCCACTCAGGAGGTTTATGATTACTTTGGTGTTGTTCAGCTATGAATGATAATCACTCACCTTGAACAAGAGGGCAGACTGGCAATGTTGAACTTTACCTGAGCCCTATGTTCCTGGAAAATAGTGATGCCACGCCCTGGTTTTTGTTTTGTTGTTTGTTTTTATGTTTTTTTTTTTTTTTTTTTTTTTTTTTTTTAGCACTACTTACTCCTCCCTATAAAAGGAAAGCTCTTTCTGTCAGACTTTTGAGATGCTTGCAGATATGACAGTCATAACATGAAAGTTTTCAGCTCCTTTGGGGAATACCAAGGATCAGGATTGCTAGATCATATGTTAATAGTATGTTTAGTTTTGTAAGAAAGTGCCAAACTGTTTTCTAAAGTGAATACCTTTTTAACTCCCACCAGCAATGAATGTGAATTCCTGCTGCTCCATATCCTCATCAGTATTTGGTGTTGTCAGTGTTTTGGAGTTTGGCCAGTTTAGTACATGTATACTGGTATCTTGTTTTAGTTTGCATTTCTCTGAAAATGTATGATGTGGAACATCTTTTCATACACTTATTTGCTATCTGTATACTTTCATGAAGTGCTATTGAGGTGTTTGGCTCCTTTTCAAAATAAGGTTGTTTGCTTTTTGTTGTTGAGTTTTAAGAGTTCTTCATGCGCTTTGGATAGCAGCTCTTTATCAGATATGTCTCTTGAAAATAATTTTTTCCAAGTCTTTGCTTGTCTTTTCATTCTAATAGTGGAGTTTTTACTTGGCAGACATTTTCAGAAAAAAAATTTGTGGAAGATTTTAGAATTATTTAACCCCTCATTTCTCCAAAAAATATTACCAAATGTTTTGTTAGTATACTTTTCTGAGTTATCTATGTCTATCGCTGGTTTTGCATTAATTTATAACTTTATAAGCTTCAGAAAGATAATAATCATGATTCTTCTTAGAAATGCAGATAAATTGTGACCAAAATGTAACTGGTTATTGCCCTGATCTCTTGGTCCCTTTTAATAAATTTAGTTCAGTATTTCTTCCTATCTGTCTAGGTGTAGTTCTTTGAATTATTTTTTGAACTGGTTGTAACATCTTACTGGTTTCCTCATTAATTAATGCTTTACATGAAGTTTTTGACACATGTTCATTTTTTATTCATTTGTATGAGAGTCATGATTATACCTTCAAAAAAAAAAAAACCCTATCCTTTAACAGATAGAGAAATTGCTATAATGTAGGTTACATAGCTAGTGGAGACTTGTCACACAAGACTTGAACCACAGAGCACATGCTCTTATTCCTCATGTTATGCTTAGAAGTTAAAAGATAAATTGGAGAAGCAAAAGCATGTTGCCTTTTGAAACCAATATGCTAATGGTTTAAGCCATTGTTTCCTATGGGGAACTCAAATTAAACAGATAAGTTCATTTAGGAAGACTTGGAAAACCTACATTTTGCCTAGAATAGGTTCCGCCAAAAGGCATCTCTTAGCATTTGGGAATCAGAGCAATTAGCAGAGAAATCAGGCTGCTCTGCTGGGCTTAAGGACATTTCCTAACAAAGCCTACTCTGAATATGGAATTTTTAATTAACATTTTGAGAGAGTGGTCACATGGGGTAGTGTGCTCAGGGTGCTGTGGCAGTTGCTATGTTTGAGTGAAGTCCCTTAGTGTTAATAGTTGGATATCTGCAGATTAAGTGCAGACAATACTTGGACAGACAAGTGAAAAAGTAATTTTTTGATGCTTTCCCCAGCTGCTGCTGAGAGATTAGCTGGGATGTTATCCAGGTTTTTTTCATTGTAGCTGATAAAACTTTATGAGAGCAGCATGTGAGTTTCTACATTATTGCTGACTTAGCTGGGAAAAGAATCTGGAGACACTTGTACTCCTTTTATGGGTTGTCAGTCAATTAGTTTAGGCTTTGCTTGCTGGACATTGCTCTTGTTGGGAGGAAACATATTACTAGAGATAGACAAAGAAACCTATACACAACAGTTATTCTAGTTGTCTCTCTGGTATCCATTTCTATTTCCCATTTCATCCCATTTTGTGGCCCCCATGATCCATGTCTCCTGAGGAAAATAGGTTTTTTCAGTGTGGCTCTTTGGGGGATGGGTAATGCCATTCATGGTTGTTGGGGTTTCCTTGATACATATAGTGGTCAAAGTGGGAATTACGGACTTAGGCAGAAGGTGGTATGTACATGATATTCCCTTGGCTAAAATGATTGTTCAGGAATGTCCAATTAGAGTAAAGTTTAGAGCTTTTGTTCAATTGTTGGGAAAACTATCATCTCATACCCTGGACCTGTTTGAGAAAGAAACTGTAGCTCCACTTTCTGCTAGCAGTACTCTTATATCCATAAGAAAAGCCATCCTGAAGATCAAATGGATATAGAGAGAAGTGCCTAAAGAATCACAAAAACCAAAACTAAAGCCTTAATGAAATTGCACATAAAGCTATTTGACCTCTGGACTTTTCAGTGACTTGAACTTGTAAAGTCCCCTAATTGTTTGAATAAATCTAATTTGGGTTTTCTGTCACTCACAATGAAGGATTCCTTCCACCAAATATGGGATCTTTTTGTGGTCCCTACTGCTTTCTGCTCTACTCACAGTGCTGTATTAAATATGCAGAGGGGATTTCTTTCTTTTTTTTTAAATAAATTTATTTTTTATTGGTGTTCAATTTACCAACATACAGAATAACACCCAGTGCTCATCCCGTCAAGTGTCCCCCTCAGTGCCCGTCACCCATTCACCCCCACCCCCCGCCCTCCTCCCCTTCCACCACCCCTAGTTCGTTTCCCAGAGTTAGGAGTCTTTATGTTCTGTCTCCCTTTCTGATATTTCCCACACATTTCTTCTCCCTTCCCTTCTATTCCCTTTCACTATTATTTATATTCCCCAAATGAATGAGAACATACACTGTTTGTCCTTCTCTGATTGACTTACTTCACTCAGCATAATACCCTCCAGTTCCATCCACGTTGAAGCAAGTGGTGGGTATTTGTCATTTCTAATAGCTGAGTAATATTCCATTGTATACATAAACCACATCTTCTTTATCCACTTCATCTTTCGATGGACACCGAGGCTCCTTCCACAGTTTGGCTATTGTGGACATTGCTGCTATAAACATCGGGGTGCAATGTCCCGGCGTTTCATTGCATCTGAATCTTTGGGGTAAATCCCCAACAGTGCAATTGCTGGGTTGTAGGGCAGGTCTATTTTTAACTGTTTGAGGAACCTCCACACAGTTTTCCAGAGTGGCTGCACCAGTTCACATTCCCACCAACAGTGTAAGAGGGTTCCCTTTTCTCTGCATCCTCTCCAACATTTGTGGTTTCCTGCCTTGTTAATTTTCCCCATTCTCACTGGTGTGAGGTGGTATCTCATTGTGGTTTTGATTTGTATTTCCCTGATGGCAAGTGATGCAGAGCAGAGGGGATTTTGGATCATGACTTTGACTTGAGTCTCTTCCTGTGGAGGAGCTGAGATTATGCTAATATCCTCTGGGAGATCTAAGAATCTTTTTCATTTTGCAAGCTCTTTTTTCCTAGTCCTAGCTGGTCTAATTCTCTCTCTCTCTCTCTCTCTCTCTCTCTCTTTCTTTCTTCATGAAAGACACAGAGAGAAAGAGGGGCAGAGACATAAGCAGAGGGAGAAGCAGGCTCCCTACAAGGAGCCCAGCGTGGGACTCGATTCTGGACCCGGGGATCACACTCTGAGTGGAGAGTAGACACTCAACTGCTGAGCCACCCAGGCATCCCTAGAGGTCTAATTCTTGACTGGCTTTCTGTGACCTTCCAAGGAAGTAAAAATTCTAAGGAGAGAATGGAATTGACTCCAATTAGGAAACACTGGAGAACTCTGGACAGTGTGTCATGGAATTTTCTTTGGGAAACAGAATTCTTATATTTGTATATCTTTAAGACTAGGAGAGTCATAATGCCTGACTCCCCTACCAGCTCTGTAAGCTTCCTAAAGCACAAGAACCATGTTTCTTTTATACACTACAATATAAATATGGTGCCTAACCATGGTGGCTGGGCTCTAGGAAACATTTAATAATAAGTTAGAAGGACAAGCAGATGAACAGGAGTCAAATAGTACAGAGGTTTTGGTAGGTTCCTTTTTATACTCTAGCAGTAAGGGATTTTTATTTCAGAACTCATTAATATAATTACATATTTCAGGTTTATCTAAGATAAACTTTCTGGAAATTTTACCTCCAACTCAATTCTTTTTTGAACCTTTTCTTATAAATTCAAAAGAAACCCATAATCTTAATTTCTCTAAGATGAAAGTTTTTCATTTGTAACTCTTTTTTTTCCTTTAAAGATTTATTTATTTATGAGAGACACACAGAGAGAGGCAGAGACATAGGCAGAGGGAGAAGCAGAATCTTCGCAGGAGCCCGGGACTTGATTCCCAGACTGGAATCACGACCTGAGCCGAAGGCAGCTGCCCAACCACTGAGCCACCCAGGTGTCCCTAAATTTGTAACTCTTGAACAAGGGTTAGGTTGATGAAATCTCTATAGGCCGAGTGTAAATAAATGAATAACATATATATACCTGAAGAACTATATATCACCTTGCTTTTTAAAAATCAGGAAATAACATGCTAAATCAAGGTCTATATATTCTGTCTGCATACTTTTGGTATTACTACTTCAGTTACAAATAGCTAAACATGGTAAAGATAGAAAAAAAGAATGCCACTGTTAGTTCCTTTTCTTTGCTATAAGACATTAGTTGAAATATTAACTTTTTCCTTACCTAAAGGACAGAAACCACGAATCCAATTCTGCTAACTTCCAAGGAAGACTAGATAAGAACCATTCAATTACAGGTTGCTTATTTATCTAATTCTCTTGGCAGGATTTGCTTTTGGTGAAACAAATCACCTGTTGAAGGGGGGAAAAGCCATTTAAGTGATTAAAATCTACTTCAGCTAATTTCCTCTTTAACCTATTTGTAAGCCAGCAAGAGCTGATAATTGTAATGAATAGTTCTAATGGGAAGCTTTAGTTGACATTTAGATCTCATTAGACTTTGAAAAACCTATGCCATCTTTTTCTTTTTGGGCTCTTTTGCTGGGAGTAGCTTTCAAGGTAGGCCTCAGTGCATGGAGTTCAGTGCATAAGCTTTGATGTTTCAGAATTTTGGATCCAGTTTTGCCATTACCACTGCGTGGATCTGGACAATTCTTGATTTTTTGAAAATTCATTGTTACATTTATGAAATGATTTTTCTGATAGATTGTGATGATAATTAAATGTGCTAATATAAAGTGGTGAGGTTAGAGGTGCAAAGTGCTTAACAGTGTCTGGTGTATGGTAAGCACATATTAACAGGGCTCATTATTAATAAGAAGTTCTGAAATGAAGAAGCCAACTAGATGAAGAGGTGGTGCTAGAAAAACAAAGATCAGTTTCCTCTTTATAGTTGTCAGTGGTAGAAAACTTAGCATACAAGTAATAGATATTTGCTCTATTATCAAGAAAACCTTAGAAACAGATATCTTTTCAAGTTCTGATACCAAATGACTTCTGTGGTATATGTACCATCCATTTGGATTTCTTTTAAAGGATATCTTATCTTAGGGGTCAGAGTGTATAATATTTCTTGAACAGGAACATCTTAGTCTCAGTGGAGAATTGAAATCAGTTAATGTGAATGTAAACCTTTCTTCTTGGTGTTTTAAAGTATATATCATTTAAAGGTGAAGAAAGTGTAAAATGGGGAAAAGTGACTGCAGGACCTGGTGAGTATAAATGGTGTAAAAAAATGTGTGAGAATGAAAAAGGAGAGAAAGATTAGTAGCTTCCTGATATGGAGCATATGTATATACATATAAGGGAATATACATATATTCATATACATATGAATATAATATACATATATTCTTGCTATTTTGAAGGCAAGTCATAATGTCAATTTTTACCCTTTTTTTGAAGCTGTAGAATATGAATTTGTTATTTTATTTGTTACTTGTCTTAGACAAATAAGTCAACTCTTGATCTTCTTTGCAGCAGAGATAGCAGGGTTTGTAAGTTGACTTAGGTATGTATTAGAAATTTTTGTTGTGTGCATGTGAGGGGAACAGTTCAATTTACTGTCTCAAAATATTTTGTTCAGGCTAACCCTAAAACTAAATTGTGTTTTTGAACACACATCAATTGTTTCTGCCTTTAGGAAGACCACTTAAGGCCAAATTAGATGGATTTAAAAATGTGCAAGTAATTTGTAGTGTAAATGGTCTATATTCAAAGAGAAATAATAGGGAGTACCTGTTTTTATTTCTTCAGTACTATGCTTTGAGTCTAGATTTAATCTCTTGTTTATAGTAGAGGGCTGAGGAATTTTTCCCTAGTCCAGAAGTAGTTTAGCGTGGAGATAAAAATAGCCACATGTTACTGAAAGAACAGAGTTTGGTACCTCTGCTTTCACTTTATTTATTTATTTATTTATTTATTTATTTATTTATTTATTTATTTATTTATTTATTTATTTATTTCTCTCCCTTTAAAAATGTTTCTTAATTTACAACAATGTGCTGATTAAGCATAACAGAATCCTATTGTAGAAAGTGAGGAAACATCCTAATCAGAAATAAAACTCTGAGTAGTTGAGGCAAGAAGTGAGGCCTCAGAACTTGACACTTTTTTATTTCTCCTACTTTGTAATTTCTCTTTACATCACCTACATTGTGCTTTAAGCTATCATTTCTGTCTTGATGGCGAACCTTGTCTTTATCAACCTTTCTTTACCCAGGCTATCTCAGGACCAGTTTCTAAAATAGCCTCTTGAATATCATCATCTTATTTCTCTGGGTGAAGGGGGTTGGAACAAAAACAGGAGAAAACACAAAGCCTCTTATTATTTTCTTTGTTAAACTATAGTTAAAACTGAAAAGCCATTTACTCTCATCATCCAAATTCCTGGGTCTCCAGTCTATGCAAATAGGTGTATTTCTATTTGGGAGAGTACCCTCTTACCATCTTTCTCCTGAGAAATAAAATCATTTAGCTCCTGCTGCATCTAGATTGTCAAGGAGTTTGCAAAATGTAGGTATATACTGGAGGTTGTTTTTGCTTTTTGTGTTTATGTTCAGTGTATTCTATTGGAAGGTATTATGAGGGCTGGAGAGAGAGAGAGGGATTAGATGGTGTCTGTAGTTTTCATAAACAGCTGGGGCTATGAGCAGAAACTCTTTAAATTGCACATTCAAAAGTAGCATCTGGCACAGTGGGAACAATAGAGCTCCAGGGACCCTGGAAGAGGTAAAGTAGGAGAGCTTGTCAGGTTTCTTGTAGTTTTAACTCTAGACCTCATGAACAGAATTAACCAATGAAGAGTAATGATTGCTTTAGTGTCTCAGAAAACACAGCTAATAGGATTTCAGCCTGAATGAAAAGCATGTGGACTGGGATTGAAGAAGCAGGGGTGCGTATATGACATAAATGAGCTTGAGAGTACTGGTTCTCAAAGTGTGGTCTTTGGACCATCAGTATCAGCATTACCTGGGAGTTTGTTAGGAATGCAAATTCTTGGTCCCCAACCCAAATCTACTAGATGAGAAACTGGGGGTAGGACCCAGAAATCTATGATTCAAGGAGTCTTCCTGGTGATTCTGATGCATGTTAAAATTTGAGAACCATTATTTTAGGGCACTGGGGCTACTTTTCTTTACTGGGTTACCTTAATGAGGAGGTGGCTTTTATCCACCTATCCCCACCACTGATTGCTTCAGGCTTATGAACAAACAAATTGTGGGTAGCAGATCCAAAAAGTGATGATGAACTTGGAAGGGCTTTGCATTTCATTTTCTAAGACCTGAAGTAGACCCTTTTTAAGTGTTCTTATTTCCTCCCAGGCCTTAGCTCTCTCAGTCTCTATACTCTTGGAAGATCCCATCACTTGTTATTTCACTGTGGGACTGAGCTGTCCAAAATCATAGCCACTAGTCACATATGGCTGTTTAAATTAAAATGAAATAAAATTAAAATTTAATCCCTCAGTCACAATAGCCATATTTCAACTGTTCAGTAACCACATGTGGCTAGGAGCTACTGATGTGGCTAGGAGCTACTGTATTGAACAATATAGAAATCAAACACCTTCATTTTCTAATACTAAACTTGTAAACCTATGAGTAGTTTGCTCGTTTCTGTGGTGTAAGTACTCCTATCATGACTAATTTCAAACTACCGACATATCACTAAAGATGGAGTTAGTTGCAAAGAGATACATACAATTAATTAACTCTTGAGAGACAAAGTGAATTGGTTCCAAGTCATCAGTTTTATGGGAGAAATTCTGATGGCAAAATATGCTGATTCTGTTCTTTATATTCTAATTTCATTTTATGAGACTGGCTTTCCAAGAACACAATATTAATAGCATACTAAGCATGTACATATACAATTTGACTTAAAACATCTTTTCTGTGTCAATAGGGAAGACTATTCAAAGTGAATTGGGACCAGTGTCTTACAGTGCCTGTGCACTCAAAACTAAACCATATAGGATGTTAAGGTGCATATGTCCTTGTCTGAATTTTATGAGTCACCAGCGGTGCTTCATTGATTATTTCTAAGAAGTAGAGGTGTTTATAGTCCAATCTGGTTGTGAATAGTAAGCCAAATAGTAATGACTTGCTTATTAATAGAAAATGGAAAGATTGTCTTTGATCTTTGAGGCCATGAATAGCTTGCAAATAATACTGTTAAAGGTGAGCAATGTGCTTACCTTTTAAAATATTTTCCATTTTAAAAGTGCTTTGAAATTCTTTTTGAAAGATGGAAAATTATTCTTTTAATTACAAGTTAAATAAAACCCAATTGATATTGCAGCCAGGACTAGTTTTTCAGTATCATAATCAGATTTGGCAAAGACACCCCCCCCCCCCATTTTTGATCAGGACATTAATCTGTGTGTGTGGGGATCCCTGGGTGGCGCAGCGGTTTAGTGCCTGCCTTTGGCCCAGGGCGTGATCCTGGAGACCCGGGATCGAATCCCACGTCGGGCTCCCGGTGCATGGAGCCTGCTTCTCCCTCTGCCTGTGTCTCTGCCTCTCTCTCTCTCTCTCTCTCTCTCTGTGTGTGACTATCATAAATAAAAAAAATTAAAAAAAAATCTGTGTGTTTGTCTGTATGTGTGGTGACAGTGGAGGTTTATAGTCTTGAATGATGCTCTTGCATCACTAAAATAGCAACTCATCTGTTAGATAGAAGTAGATTTTAGTCTATGGATTTCATACCCCAAACACTTGGAAATGAGAAAGCTAAATAATTCTTATCCTATTTCCTTTATTGAAAAGGAACCCCTCCCCCCCAAAAAAAGGAAAAGGAAAATCCCTTAAGTCTGAATGCCTCTGTAACTAAAACTGTTTGTTAATTGTGATAAGCATAAGTGGATGAAGATTATTAAACTGATAACCTCATTGAATCCATTTATTTTTGCAGAAAAGTTATACACATTTGTGTCAGAGTGGGTCATTTTTAGGCCATCGGGAGTCTGCTATTCTAGTGCTGGCCCAGCTAAAGCTAGGTGTCCTTGAATGACAGCTGCTAAAAATTCAATCAATAAGTGGTGTCCAAATGTCAGAGAGAAGCAGGGACAGGTGGAGACAGTGTGCAGGATTTGTTCTGGGCAGTCAGAGTTTAAGTTTGACTTAGAAAAGAAATAAGTCAGCATCTTTAATCCCCAAACGTTATACACCATCTAGTCAGTAGACTTAGCAAAGGTCAAGCAATCAATATGGTTGGCATTAGCAGAGATAGGTTATGGGAGACGGTTTTACTCCTTGAAATTGTTTTTTACATTCCAATGTAGAAAGAGGTAGGCAGACTGTCAGGTGGAGTAAAACAAAAACAAAAACAAAAACAAAAAAGAACTTGTATGACACTGAAATGAGCAAATCATTGGTCAAAGGCTAAATTAAGAGATTCAGTGAAATTGGGAAGTAATGGAGGGATCCCAGATGGCTTCCTCATTTGTCTTTGTTAAGGGTTTAATATTTTGAATGTGCACCTATCCTTTGGGAAAAATTGGGCTGCCTGATATATCATCAATCCAGCAAGATGGAAATACCAGGAGAAGCATGGTATGGTACAGCATGTTGTTGCTCCAATTTGACTTAAACTAGAAAAAAAAGAAAAAACAAGAGTAAGCTTTTGCCCTTGTTATTTGCAAGATCACTTGGAACATGGTAAAGACAGTGAAAATATTAGATTCTCCTGTTAAATTACATTTATAGATTTACAAACTGAGGGGAGAGGGGGTAATATATTTTCCATTCACATATTATTTCTAAATAGGTAGCAGAACAGTTATGGAATAGAAAAAGATGAATAAGAAACTGAGAAGGAAGGAAAAGTGACTTGGTTAAAAACCTAGTCATCTGAGAACTGATAAGTCATTTATGAACATATTCAAATAAGAGAACTCATCAAGGCCATTCAAAAGTCAAAAGCCAAATTCCTTCTTACAAAAAAAATTCAGATAGTATGTGTGTTTTGATTTTCACCCAGAAAAACTGCTATTGCAATTGATCAAGAAATTAACCTATGACAGTCTAATTTTTAAAATCTTATTTCATCACATGTTTCTAGAATTAAAAAAATTAGATGTATATTTTTCAACCAGAGGTTGTGAGATAGTAGGAGACAAAATCAGAGACATTTTCCTGCTTTTTCTTTAGTTCTAAATTGCTCTAGAATGAAGTTGGGACCAGGTATCAATGAGGAATTGATGGCTTTAAGTGCTCATTTATGTTAGATCCAAAGGCTCTGATATAATATCTTCTGTTAGCTGGGGTGTTCTAGATTTCACAGGTAGAAAAGTTATCCCCAAAGTTTAATAATTTACTTTTATTCAATCTTACCAGGACAATCTAGAGAGCACTCTTATAGGTTCATCAGTTGAGAAGAGTATATGTGAAGAAAGTGTATGCTGGAAATGTGGAGTGTTACCTAGCAGGTTTTATTGATTTTCTGGGCCTGTAGTAGATTTGTCATGGCTTCAAGTCTTTTTTTTTTTATTTATTTATTTATTTATTTATTTATTTATTTATTTATTTATTTATTTATGATAGTCACAGAGAGAGAGAGAGAGGCAGAGACACAGGCAGAGGGAGAAGCAGGCTCCATGCACCGGGAGCCTGACGTGGGATTCGATCCCGGGTCTCCAGGATCACGCCCTGGGCCAAAGGCCAGGCGCCAAACCACTGCACCACCCAGGGATCCCTGGCTTCAAGTCTTTAACCCATCCCTATAAGTACACCTTTTGCCCTAAGACTGCATTTCCTCCAATGCAGAGAATCTACTTGCCTTGAATCTGGACAGGTTCTGGGAATTGCTTTGGCCAGTGGAATGCAGTAGAAGTGACAGCATGCTATATCTGAGCCTGCATCTATAAAGGTGGTGTTTCCCCTTTGTTCACTTGCTGAGACCACTGCCATGAGAAAAATACTGGCCTCTGGCTGGGTGATGAGAGACACAGTCTCATCAGCCCCAGACTTATGAAAGAGCCCAGATGATACCAACAGCAAGACTGTTCTGGTTGACAACCCTAGATGCCAGATCAATACATGCTCAATGCTGTATGCCCTTGATGTTTTGTGATTGTTATGCAAGACTATGGTGGTAAGAGATAAATGATACAGGGCACAAATTTCCAGATAGACTGAAAGTAGGAAGTTCTGATTAACCCTTCATGGAACCCTTGATGCTTTATTAAAATAACAGGAAGACCTTGAAGTAATGGGCTGGCTTAGCCCAATCACCTCCTGAGAGTCATTTATCTAACTGAGTTGATTTGACCTGGGGTCCAAGGTTTCAGCCCTCTGTCTGCTAATATCAGTATGCAGATGGATTTGTGTCCCTCTGAATCTGAAAGACAGGTGTCTAGAAATTATCAAGTTAATGCTCACACAAGACCTCCTTGCATCTGCATTCTCAAAATTTAAGCAAGGACCTTAGAAATGGCTTAATAATGGCCACTGACTTATCTGTACTTGCAATCAAGGCAGAATGAGCAAATTTTCCAGTAGAATATATTTTGGGAATTTAAATACATGTTCTTTTTTTTTCTCCAGGCCTATATCTGGTATATATGGAATTAATCAGTGTGCCATCCTTTAGAGACCACCATTACATTGTCTTCTGGCTTTTACTTCCATGAAAGCCAGAAGAGGTTTTTGTGCAAGCCCCAGGGGTTTTTGAAGCTCAGAGGGACAGGCTTTTACCTCTGAAGAGAAGGGGAATTTGATTGAAAATAGAGGCTACTTATGATTCATTCAGAGGAATTTTCCCTCTCCATCATCTTATTTGCCTAGTGATTTGATCCTATGTGGCTCTTCAGAGCCCACTGTGAGATGATTTGCTTCAGCTGCACTGGATCTTTTTCAAATATTTTCCAAGGACAAACACCCTCCCTACAGGTTTCCTCAGCTGTAGTGATTGTCTTGTCTGGGGATTGTATTCTGATTAATTTAACTTTAGCTTCCTTACTGCTTCAGTGGATTCCAAATTTGTCATGGTTTAAAAAAAAAATTCTCTGGGGAAGTTTCATAAACGAAGTTGGTGAGAACAGGGCTTAGGATTTATTCTGCTGAGCAACCTTTAGAATGTGGTGGGGGTACTGAGAAGTACAGAGAAGAAGAATGGAAGGAATGCCAAATCCTTCCTGATACATGTTCATAGGTCAGGCATAATTCAGTTCTGCAGAAATTTCAGTGATCATTGTTCTGTATAGAGGTGCTCCATCCAATTGAGTAGAAAGCAGTGAGAAGCATGAGATATGTGACTGCAGCCAGCAGGGGGCGGAAGCATCACGGCCAAATGCCACAACCTCTATGGAAGTTGCCTGTGCCAAGTATTGCACACTGTTCTGGAGGCCAGCTTGTTCTGAACTCCATGCAAGCCTTTCTTTTTGTAAGATCTTTGCTTTCACTAAGTCTCTTCTGCTGACAGAATAGGCAGTAGAGTCAGTATGTCTGGATTTGAAACCTGGCTGCTCCACTTGTTAGCTTTGTCATCTCTATGTACCTCAGTGTTTCTTATCTGAGAAATGGGAAAGGACAATTGTTGTGGAGATGTGAGGATGATTGAGCTAACTTATATAAGCATTTGGAATAGTGCCTGGCAGTTATTAAATATAAGATCAATATTAGCTAATAATAGTATAGCCTTTCTCTTTGCTTTCCTCCCTCCTTCCTCCCAAGTCTGATGTAAAAATAAGTAAATGTAGCAATAGGTTATGGAGGTTGATTTCTCTTCATTCTTCAATACTCATCCCAAGAGCACAAAATCAACTCAGTGGCATTTCTACCAAAAATGCTTATGCTAAATCTAATAATGAGAAAATATCAGACAAAACCAAATTGAGGGACATTCTACTCCATAACTAGATTGCTTCAAAAATGACAAGGTCAAGAAAGACAAAGAAACTGTTCCAGACTGTAGGGTACTAAACAGATGTGACCCCAAATGCAGCACATGAGTTAGGAATTTATTTTGCTATAAAGTATATGTTGGGATGATTGGAGAAACTTGAATAAAGAATGTAGGTAAGACAGTGGTATTAGATCAGTATGAATCTCCTGATTTTGCTAATTGTAGGCTGCGGAAGAGGATGTCCCTGCTTTTAGAAAACATACATTGAAGTATTTAAGAGTAAAGGGGGCATAATTTCCATAAGTTACTCTCAAATGGCTTTAAAAATGTGTATTTGTATATACATGTATTATATATGAGAGAGCATATTTGGCATAACATTTAGTACATCTGGATGAAGGGTGTATGGGAATCCTTTTTACCATTCCTGCAACTTTTTTGTAAGCCTGAAACTGTATGAAAATACAAAAAAAAAAAAAAAAAAAAAAAAAAGAAAAGAAAAAGAAAAAACAAAAGTAAAAATAAAATCTCTCATCTTAGGTGCTTTCTTCTCCAAGAAACTTTTCTGATGTTCCCCTGTCCCAGGGAGCTTAGGTGAGGTAGATGCTCCTGCTCTATGTATCCTTGACCTGTGACCTATCTCTCTGCCATAACAGCCATTACATTGTAACTGCCTGTTTATGTCATTCACTGTGAGCCCAGCCCAGAGGCAGGGATCCTGTTTTATCATTCACCTTTGTATCACCTGAGCTTTGCTAATACCTGGCACAGAGAGGAAACTCATTATGGATTTGCTGAGTGATAACATAGAACTTGGCCTTATGTACAAGGTTTGATTTTCTAGGGGCTTGTTGTGAATTTTAGGCTTGCTTTTTAGGTTTCATAATAGTAGGGATGTGGTGCTGGTTTGAGACTTGGCACATCTAGTCAGGAAGCCAAGTTCTGTCATAGTGTGCATGAGGGAGAGTCTCTTCAGTTTATTTATACTTAGCTGTGATTCTCTAGCTTGGAGATGCTGTGAAGGTAGAATTGGAACTCTCTGAAAGAAAGCTAAATAATCAGTGAACTCTCTTTGTCTAGGCATTCAATCTGAGGGAATGCCACTGTATATGGTCAAAGTCAAGCGTGTTTAGTATTAAGGAAACATATTTTTTTCTTAAAATGTAGCCCCTAAATGCAAACCATGATTTCATGTGGTGTGCAATGAGGAAACAGAATCTGAGCTGGGTGCAGAACTGACTGTAAGGGCATTAGTGAGAAACATGTGTTTGTATGTGTGTGTGTTTCCTACTCGTTCCCCTTTTATGGGCAATGTTTGGGATTTTTAAAGGTAGCTTTGTTTATATATAATGAGCTGATGTTAAAATGTAATGTCCTAAAGATGCACCTCATTCCTTTATTTGATTTCCTATTAATTTACTCACTGAAGAATGTCATTGTGGTCACCATTTCACTACTATTCTTACCTAATATTAACTTTCAAGCTAGGTAATTTTGCTATTTGACAAAGAAAACAATACAATAGATAATAAAATCCAGTGTTTTTATCTTTACTAGAAGCCATAGAAGCCTATCTGGAAAAAGTTCAAAAGTATGCACGCGACTCTAGAGAAGAAACTCAACTAGAGACTGTAAGAAATGTAAAGCCAAGCCAGGTTTTGTGCTGAGGTTCTTTATTTATAAAGAACTCGGGCTATAGTGTACATCATCTTTAGAAATCTCCATGAGGAAGAAAAATTGGATGTAGGGGCACTGGTCAGTATGAATAAATGAGGAAAAACACTAACTCCCAACACCTGAAAGATAATTCCCTTCTACATCCCACCAATCAGAGATTCATTTGGAATAACAGGTTCTTCTAAAAACTGCTAAGCAAGTTAAGGTGCCTACCACCTATATTTTAGTGTGAATTTGTTTAATCAGGCATCTTGATTGCATTTCCTCTAACATCTAGCTAGGAAGGTGAAATAGTGGTCTTGGTTGGAGGGAATTGGAGGAGGAGGAAAGAGCAATTTTAGAGGAGGAAATAGTTTGGTAAAGGTACTGACCAGGGGGGAAAGTGCTGAAGTGAGATTCTTAGAAGATGTGTAGATAGTATCTTAGCTCTTGGAGTCTGGGGAAAAGAGGCAGGAAGAGGAGCAGAAGTGGTCGAGGCTCCAGAAAGAAAAGGATGAAGTAGCCAAAACAGGTGCTTACTACAGAGCTATGGTGGTAGGAATCCTGCTTAGCATGTCACCAAATAACATGTAAGTCATGGTGCTGTAATTGTCTGTCTTGAAGAATTACCTGGCTTGTTTCTCTTAAAGAATGAACTGTCATACACATCAATGTTTGTCTTATAATAAAGTATACCTATGTTGCTGATCAGTGAACACTTAATTAAACATATAATATTCCTGACAACTTTGCCATGCCTCTTGATACTTGTCAGGGATCTTACCACCTGGAACTTAATTTCTCAACAAAGTTTGTAGAGTATTTGGACAAAACTAACTTCCACTGAACTTTAAAAATAAAATGAACAAATTCCAGAGCAACCAACTGAATAATTCTGTTATATGAGCCATCACTATAAATGGCTCATTTATCTAAATGGCATTCAATCTCACATGGACATTCAAGATTTTTAAGACAGACAATGGTTATTTCTCCAAACCCTAAAAATCCCATAAGATAGGGGCAGCAGGCAGAAAGCTTTCATTCTTGTCAAAATCAATCTTGACTTCAGGATATCGCAGTGACTATGTGCCACTGTCACATTCTTGTCCACTCAGGCAAAATACTTTTGGTCCACTTAATGTCATTCTAGAACTATGAGCCTTTTCAGTATAAAACCAACAGTTGAAGATTAGTAAAGGTCAGAGTTCAAAATTAGGGAAGAGGGGTGCCTGGCTGGCTTAGTAGGTAGAGTATGGGATTCTTGATCTTGGGGTTGAACCTCACATTGGGTGTAGAGATTACTCAGAAGTGAAATCTTAAAAAAAATTGCAAATTAGAAAGAAAGAAACCAAGAAATGGAACTTGAACTTGCTGAGGGCTTTGTGAGGAGGGAGGGAAAGGGAGAAAGTGTAGGGAATGAATAATAGGGCAGGGTACATATTCTTGCAGATTTCCTAGTTATTTGTCATCTGCTCTCAGATTTTCTGTGATAAGTCTCCCAGGATAACTTGGAAGAGGACGTATATTCTTTTGGGGGAGAAATAAAGGCATAAGTAAGAATGGTTAAAAAAAAAAAGCTGGTAAATACATTTATGGCCCAGTCCAATCCACCTGCCCTGCCATTGCCTTTATTTGGGCAAACATCTTCTCTCCTCTGGGCAGTTATGATCATCCTGGAACTGCTCCTGTTGCCTCAGCCTGAGCCTTCAGAGTCATCTCATACTCTACTATAGGGGAATTTTTCTCAAATGCAAGTGTTATTGTTTGACAGCCCTGCTTAAAAGCTTTCAGTGACTTTATATTTTCTGTGGAATATATCTCCAGGTTTACAGCATTAAGAACCTTCGTATTCTATTCCTCCTACATTATCTCTTATGACTTCCCTTTATTAATTCTAGCTTCACAGAGTTTTTATAATTTATATCTGAGCTTTCCTATATATGCCTGACAAACTGCTACTCTACTTTTCAGAGGCAAGATCAGAATTTTTTTTTCTCTTTGGAAGCACCCTCCTCAGGCCCCACCTCCTAACTCCAAGAAGTCGAAGTGAATGTATTCATTAATGTTGCCACTCTACCTAGCATACATATCTAATTGCATTTTTAAAATAACCAATTGCAATTGTTTTTGTACTTACCTCCCATGCTAGATTTTGACCGTCTTCAAGGTTAATATCTAATTTATTTATTTTTGTAGATGTAACACATGGCATGTAATAAGTGCTTAACAATTGTCTATTGGATCAATGAATGATGTGTTCATACTTGAATCCTGGCATTATTTGGTAGCTCAGTAAGTAAAAACCAAGGACTGTTTGCCAAGAGGCAGCCCAGCACTGGGCTGGGTCCCCTATGGGGGTTAGGAAGTTAGGAAACAGTGGTTGAAGAGAAGGATTTGGGTCAATGCAAATGTGGGTTCAGTTTTTAGGGGACAATAAGCAGTAGCTGGTGAGAGTGTCATCTTACTGAATATTCATGATATTATGGAAAAGTATTGCTTGCTTAAGTAATGTGAATGAGAAATATATCATAGTATAGGTGGCCATGTACAAGTTTAGATTGGGATGAAATAGATGGAAATAGGATTAGATTAACATGAATTGGTTGGCAAGTGCCTTTTGTGGTCAGTAAGGTATGTGAAGCTGCAGGTGTGGTAAAGAGCAATGGGTTCTATGGTTCTGATATTCTGTCAACTATATTGAGAGAAAGATGAGTGGCTTCTGGGATAGGTTTGTGCAGAGAACAAAGACTGTGATCTTATTATCTTTTAATGTCTGTATGTCTGTTCTTGCTTATTTAACTCTCTTTTAGAAAATCTCCTTTTTGACTGGAGTCAGACTAAGAAGTAGACAGCTTCTGTCTACTTGGTAATCTGTTCCTGGCATTTTTTTTTTTTTTTTGGCTTCCTTCATTCTCTTGGCCAGAAGTTTAGCCTATTCTGTAGCCTCTTCCTTATTTTCTTAGTATGCTGTTTCCTCAAAGCAACATATTGTTGTTTGTTGTTGGAGGACATGGGACATGACAAGATGCCGAGTCTTGGCTGCTTTGGTTCTAGGTTACTCACCTTTTTTATTTAGGAGCTTTCTCACAACATACTAGTAGGCATCATCTTCTTTAGAGAGACTGAAGAGTTTGTGGATTCTCCTAGCTCTTTTGGACTCCCCGTGAGAAGGCGTAGTAGTATCAGTAAGCCCAGGAAGGTCCTTCTCCCCTTTTTCACAATGACCAAGTTGAGAGCACTGAGACTGGCATCCACAAGGCAACCCTGAACAGCTCTGCACTTTCTTTCTCCGGTCCTCCCTGGTCTGTAGCAGGAACACCCCTCACTCAGCAGCAGGTGGACACGACTGTGGGTCAGGACCTCCTGCTTCATGGGGAATCCTTGTCTGTCATCAGCACCACTGATTTGGACCACGTAACCCTTCTATTCTTCACTCAGAGGAGCATCAGCAGCGTCTGTGGCCATACACTTCTCATAAAAGGTATGAAGTTTGAGTTCATCGTCTACTTCAATGAGTTTCTGGCAGCCAGTAGCTGGGTAAAAGATGTTCAGCTTCATCTTGAAGCAGCCTACTGCCTCTGAGGTACCAGAAAAAAGAACAATTGTGATCCTATGTTTTACTGCATCAGGGCTCTCCTCCCCCAAATAAGAGGAACCTTCCCACTCTATGCAGTAATGCCTCAGTGATGAGGAGCAATAAAGATTCATGAATTCTCTATTTATTGGTGCTGTAGCAGCTGCTACAGTTAGAGGCTCATAGCTTGGTACCTCAGCTGTATATAACTTTCTGACCCAGTGTGTAGCTCTTTTAAAAAATATTTTATAATGAAAATTTTCAAGCACACAAAATAGATTTTACCCAAGTACTACCCATGACCTAGTTTTAACAAATACCAACATTTTGTGGTCCTTTAATGACCTATTTTAAAGCAAATTCTAGACTCATATTGCTTCAGATATCAGTATATCATTATGCATCTCTGATAAGGATATTAAAAATAATATACTACCAAGCCATTATCACATTCAGGGTTGCTTTTAGTATGTGTGAGGGACTGCCAGTCTTCCTTTCACCTCATCCCACTGCTTTATCTGCTGTGCATACTGCTCGCCATTATGCCTGAGCCATTGTCTTTCTGAGAGAAGAACCAGCCATTGTACCCATTCTCCTTGTGTTAGCAGTCTTTCATTTGCAAAATACCATCTGTGACAAATGAAGTTTCCAAGCTCATACCTGATACTTGAATTAGCAAAAAGATATATTTAATCTGTAAACCAATATAGCACTTTTTCACATCACACTTCTTCCTGATATGTGAAAAGAGTTCATTTAAAAAAATCAGATAGTGTATTTAAAGATCTTAGGCGAGGAAAGAACCTGGATAGATGGTAGGGAATTTCAATTTAGCAGAACTTCTGTTTTGATTTTTAGTTCAGAAGCCAGAGTTTTGAGATTTATATCTTAAGCCATTAAAGGACACTTTTAGAAGTTTTAGAAGTGATGTTTAGGATAATAATAATAATCACTTTTATAATTTATTTTTTCCTAGGAAAGCTGGTGGGAATGAATCCCTTGGTACTTTTAACTTATTGAAAGTGTAGTCTGGAGTTTCTAGACTAGACCACAAGCTTCAATAGAACAGATATCTAATTATCTTCTACCCTGCAGGGTTGATTGCACCTAGTATATAGTGAGTTCTAAGCATAGTAAGTTCCCAGTGAATATATGTTGAATGGACAAATAAAGATAATGTGCAGTTTTTCCTCCCTTTAAGATGTCCTATTAATGAGGTTGAGATCTAGCAAGATTTATGAACTATTCCTTTCCCTCCAGCAGAAGCCACAGATGTTGACTGTCCTGTACTCCTGACTCATCTCCTCCCTGGTCTTTGGTTTGGATTATATCTTTCTTTCACAGCTTCTCTGGGATGCTGCTGCCATCAGTTATTAGCACATGACTGCCCCAGCATCTGTTCTTTCTTACTGAATACAGAACTGGGAGAGAAAGACAGGAACTTTACTATTTACACTATATCACACCAGCTTACCTTTAGAGAGTGATAATGTGGGTTCCAAGAGGGAGAAAGAGAATGAAGTGGGTAGAGATTTTTGAGTTGTTTATATTAAGATTGAGATTAAGCAGCAACCGCAAATGAGAGTAATGGTTATGTGCCGCAGTGTCCTCCTGAGTTTTTAAGATTGGAGGGCATCATTTACTGTAATATCAAAAATGAAGTGTTCCTCACATGGGGACTTTTTTTTACTTTTTAGAGAAAAATTGCTCTCATTTGTGGGTAACATGTAGGGTAGAAATGAAGAAGTCTGTTAGTTTCAGTGATTGCATCTAGCTTAGTTTCTCTTGCATTTCTAGGATTGTAGCCTTTGTTAGTAAAACGCACACAAAGGTGTTTATGCAGACGAGCACCTGCCAATTCAGATCATTTGGCTTTTTTTCCTGGAGGTGTGGGAAGAGGGGTTAATGGGTGACTGGGTAAGAATGGCTTTTATTTTTATTCATTTTTTTATTTTTATTTTTTTAATAATAAATTTATTTTTTATTGGTGTTCAATTTGTCAACATACAGAATAACACCCAGTGCTCATCCCGTCAAGTGCCCCCCTCAGTGTCTGTCACCCATTCACCCCTATCCCCTGCCCTCCTCCCCTTCCACCACCCCTAGTTCATTTCCCAGAGTTAGGAGTCTTCATGTTCTGTCTCCCTTTCTGATATTTCCTACCCATTTCTTCTCCCTTCCCTTCTATTCCCTTTCACTATTATTTATATTCCCCAAATGAATGAGTCCATCGAAAGATGAATGGATAAAGAAGATGTGGTTTATGTATACAATGGAATATTAGCCATTAGAAATGACAAATACCTACCATTTGCTTCAACGTGGATGGAACTGGAGGGAATGGCTTTTAAAGAAGATCTATTAACTGTAAATTTTGGAGAAATGAATCATGACTGTTGTTTTACTTCATTTACACAAATTTACAAATAATATGTGGTTTCAGGCAAGCAGGCACCTGAATGAATGAATGAATGAATGAATGAGGAACATGTGATTCCCAGCTTTGGCATCATACCTTTTTTAGAATCTTGATCTTTACTAATTTCAAGTTACTGCTTTAATAACTGTAATAGTTACTGGTTTAAGTCTGTTAACTAGGGTACACTGATTGCAATGACCAGTAGACTTCAAATATATAATGGTTCAGATGTAATAGAAGCTTATTTTTTGATCATGTAATAGTAGTGGGAATGTGAACAAGTCACTATCATTCAGGAACTCTGGCTAACAGCGGCTCTGCCATGTAGAGGCTTCCAAATGGCTCCAGTTTTTCCTTCTTCTTTTTCTTTCTAGTTAGTTTGTTTAGGAAAAGAGCAGATTTGTAGTGGGATACATAATTTCTCCTTGTAATCCATTGTTTAGAATTCAGTTACATGGTCACATCTAACTTCAAAGGAGTCTGAATAATGTAGCTGTTTAACCTAGGCTCTCTAGAAAATAGAATCTGAGGCAAGGACTAAGTGCAGATGTTTTATTTGAGATATACAAGTCCTAGGACAGCAAGAGTGGGAGAAAAGGGAAATAAAGGATGGTAAGCAGTGAGTGCAAGGTAACATGCAGGCTATTACTTTTTAAAGGAGCTGAAGGGGATAGCAGGTCACTTAGCAGGTTGGCCACTTGGCCAGGCTGCATGGTGAAACATGATTCAGAACATTCCGTTGGAAGGAGAAAGGAGAGAGAATTTATCTGCCTGGTTCGTTTCCATCTCTTGCTTCTTACTGGTCAAAATTTGGCTCATAGTTTGCTCCTCAGCACTACTGATTTGCACCATCCAACATCTTCAGCAGCTTCTCAGAAGTCAAAATAAATGATCTTCAGTGTGGCATTTCATCTGAATCTGAGTTAGAAAGAGGCAGGAGAAGACAAGCATGCGAGTGTGGCTGGTTGGCCTCAAGTAGCAAAAATTCTGAGTATGTTGGTTGTGGTGGCAGCTGTCTGGAGGATAAGGGAAGCCAATACAATCTGTAAATTGCAAAAAGGTGTCTTACAGTCTGCCCCTTGCACCATTGAGATCCATTTATGCCCTCTAATTATATGTGGTTCACGAACAAAAATATGGGAACAACATTTTTCTGTTATTTCTAAAACAAGAGGACATCTTCCTGGAAAGTAGAGGTACAAGTTCAGTCAATAAGAGTAACTTTCAAGGTGCATTTTCGTAGAAGAGACAAAGCGGGAAGTCAGTGGAAAGCTACTACAGACCCTGCTTTTGTAGTTTATCCTGGGCTATAACTGAGATCTATCTTTTCTCTCCTCCACATTCCATTATAGATTTCCTCACCCTCTACAAGTACTTCCACTGGTATGCCTGCGTAGTTGGGTGACCTTCATTCTGAGGATTTTAAGCCCTTTGTTGCCCTGCGTTATTGGATAATGGTTGTTACTATTGGTCAATGATGGTTAGTACTGGATATGAAAATACTGAGATGTCTTAATGAGCATTTGTAGTCTTAGACATTGTGTAGAAGCAACCCTAAGGTCTTATGGCTACCGAGGTTGATTTGCCTTAGCCAGTACTTAACTCCTTTTTGCAATTGCCATGTCATGGAGAGTTCAAACTGTACCAGTGGTAGGTGTGGCTTCTCTTTCAGTGGAACCATCATTGCATCCCTTGGCAAGTGTTCTTCTGGGAATTAGAATCTGTAACCCCACAGAGCCTTAGGTTGCAGAATTGAAAACAAATGCCACAAGTGGGCTATTTGGTGTGATAAGAGGGGACACTCTCATTCCTCTTTGTTCTTGGACTTTTGTATTCAAATTATTGGAGACATAGTATCACATGTCAAGTTTTGGTGTAGCTATGGAGGTCACAGTGTCAAATCTTCAGTGAATTGTTCCTGAGCTGGCACCTTAGTGGAGCCTTACACATCATTCCACTATTCTTTGGCTTGGCTGCTTCTGAGTGATAAACTCATTTGTTAGAAAGGCATGGATGATCTTAAAAATATACTTTTTTAGTCAACAACAAAATGAAAACACAAAAGAGGTGTGTCGATAATAATGCCAGCTCCTGAGGTGGAGCTCAATTCCAGAAGCCCAAGATCATGACCTGGAACTGAAGGCAGCAGCTTAACTGACTAAGCTACCCACGTGCCCCTAAAATAATCTTTTAAATGAAAGAAAGGGGTTCATCTTTTAAAAATTCAGAGTGGATTTTTCGTTGCAAATTAGATTAGTTTCAAGGTTGCAAGTGGCTTTGTTTATCTTTTGCCAGAATATATAGTAGAATTGTGTGTGTGTGTGTGTGTGTGTGTTTTGTCCCTGGAAGTAAATTTTCCAAGGAGAAACATGGGAAACATTCATCTTTAGGCAATAATTACTTTCTAGTCCTTCAGGGCTTATTTGAGCCTCACCTTCTCCAGCAAGCCTTTCCTAAATTCTTTAGTTTATGGCAAGCTTGTCTTCTCTTAATTCGCACAGAAACTATTTCCCATCTTTTTGTTATTTTTACTGCAAAACAAGTTTTACAAGATCACAATATAATAAATGGAAGGAGAAAAAAACTCTTAAAATCTTGTCATTTCAACAAATTAAACCATTTTCATTTTTCAAAATTACATTCAGCATTTGTATGCATATATAATTTATATGACATTGGATATTTTTGTGATCATAGTATAGATATATATTTGTGGTCATTTCCTCATTTGGCAATGCAGGATCACTTTATCAAGTTGTTACATGATTTTCATAATTTTATTTTAAATAGCATCGTTCATTACCTTTTAGATATTTTATAGGAATATTGCAATTAACATGTCTGAGTGAACTCAGCTTTTCCATTCAAATTCATGCAATTTTAGGCAGAAAAAGTCTTCAACTTCTCCCTCTCATTGTTATCCACTACTTCCATTCAGTTGAAAAGTCTAGTTTTTCTACTGCCTAAATATTTCATAATTATAAACTCTTTTTTCCTACCTTATCATTGGCTTAGGCTTCTTGAGGCTTACCAGTCTAATTGTAATAAGCTAGTATGGTTACTACTAGAATGTGGCTACAAGGTTTTTAGTCAGTCCTCCTTATGGGTGTACAAGTAATCTTTCTAAAATAAAAATGTGATGCTATTACTTCTCTGCTTAAAAACATTCAGTAATTTTCCTTTGTCAGAACTTAAAACTGGGGTTATTTTGCACAAAAATGTAGATTTCTGGTTCATCATGGGGGGTTGGATATCTGGCCACAGTGGGTCTGCATTCCAGCATGTCACCAGAAGGCTGAAGCCGAGTGGAGGCTGTTTCTACCGACAGGGCATATGCTCTCCAACCTGACATGGAAGTTAATCTCAATCTGGCCTGGCTCTTAAGGGCTTTTGAGTGTGAGACCCTTACTGTCCAGGCTAAAGCCTGAATTCCTTTGAATGGCACATAATGTTCTTCATCATAGGCCCTGTGGAGTTCTTTAACCTTTTCATTATATTCATCAGAAAATAGACAGTGGCTCCCACATGCACCTTAGAATGCCCTCCTTCTTTCCCCACCATTGTCGTGTCTAGTAGAAGCTCTTTTTCTCCCTTCCAGACATAGCTGCCTCACTATCTCCTTTACAAAACTCTTGATTTCTAAAACCTACAGGGTGGCAGAATGATCTAAAAAGGAATTTTACTTCTCATCCCATTCTATGTCTAGTTAGGAGACAGGGCAAGATACTTTCTCTTGTTGCTGCCTCCTTGCTCCTTCTCATGCCCCTATGTGTCTGGGTCTCTTCCCTGACTTCCATATTCCCAATCCTTTCTTGTTTAATTCTGCAGATGTTTATAGGAGGGCTGTTGAAGGCACTGGATGCTCAAGGGGATGAGTGAGGGTTCCTGCAATGGTAGGGCTTATATCCCTGTGAGACAAGTGCTCGTGGTGGCACCGTGAGCAAATGCAGTGAAAGGTGATTTGCTTACATTTAAAAAGATTTCATAACAGAATGGTGGAATCATGTATTCTTCATAACTCTGTCTTATACCTTCTTCTCATCTTTACATTCCCTTCTTTGCCTCTCTGATATTTCATCTTAGAATGTGACAGTCAGTTGTCTGGTTTTGAATCAGACCCCGTTATTTATCTGTGACATTGGTCAGGACCACTTACATTTTCCATGCCTGTTTCTTCCTCTTCAAAATCAGAGAAATTTTAGTACCTACATTATGGGACAGTTGAGAAAATTCAACTGTTGAGATATCCATTTAAAATATTTAGCATTACAAAGAATAAGCATTCAATAAAAGTTAGCTATTGTTAATATCATTATTTAGTTACTCACATGCTCCCACATCATTTTCTGGGGACTTATAAGGCTATAATTATAATAATTCTAGCTAACATTAAGAGAGAGTCCAATGCACTGGTTAATTATGCATGCTCTGAAGCCAGACTGCTTGGGTTCAGATCTATCACATCCTGCTTTACAAGTATTATAAGCTATGTACCTTTTCCACATTTGTTCCCTCATCTTTAAAGTGGAGAGAATAATATTGTATATGATACAGGACTGTTGTGAAGATTAAATGGGTAAATATATATAAGATGCTTAGCACAGTGGTACCTAGGAAGTGCTAAATATCTTTTGAATTACTTATTTTTATTGAGCTGTGCTAAGAGTTTCATACATGTTATCTGAGGTATCCTGAGATATCTTCTCAATGTAGAAGTATAATAGTAAGTCTTATTGTACAGATGAAGAGATAGAGATGTGGAGAATTTCAGTAGTTTGCTCAAGACACACACCTGTTAAACAAGAGAGCTAGAACTCAGAGCCAGTTAATTCTGAATCCAAAGCCTGTGCCCTTACTGTCACTGTCCTGAGTGTCAAACTCACACATTGACCTGGCTAGGAAGCATCTCCCAGAGGTTGTCTCATGTGCACTCATATCTGATGTCTCCAAAACCAACCTCATTATATTAGCTTCTGAGCCTGCTCCTTCCTCAGGCCCACTGTCTTTGTAAATAGGGCTCCCTACTTTCCAGCTGTGCAAGCCAAACACCTAGAGAGAATAATTATACTTGATTGTTCCTCTTCATCAACTACCAATACCTGTGGCTTCTTACTCTGAGAAGTCTCTTCTATTTGTCCATTTCTTTATGTTTTCATTGCTTGCACACTTTCTGAGTAAATGTAATTATGTAATTACCTTTCTGTGGAGCTATAGAATAGCTTAATGAGACACAGAATATTACTTTTACCTGGTTTCCTTTTAAAGCACTCTCTATCTTCATTGGAAGAAATGATTGGGACAGAGGACCTCCCCTCATAAAAACCACTCCCCACACTAGAATCATATCACAGGTAAGGATATTAGGTGATACTAAGGTATGGTAGGACAAAGGGAAGTTATTTTTTTTTATGAGCATAAGGGAAAGAATTTGTGGTCAAATACCCAGTAGGGAAGAGGAGAGAGGATAGAAGAAGGGAAGAGAAGGATAGAGGAG
This sequence comes from Canis lupus familiaris, assembly GCF_011100685.1. Classification (NCBI taxonomy): domain Eukaryota; kingdom Metazoa; phylum Chordata; class Mammalia; order Carnivora; family Canidae; genus Canis; species Canis lupus. The sequence goes on along the minus strand of NC_049244.1, from coordinate 23,507,540 downwards.
TAGGGATGAATAACCAGAAGATGATAAGAAGATGAGGGCCAGGGAAAATTCATAGCATGGAGAGCCAATAAATATTTTTAAAATGCTATAGCTTATGTCTCCAGGGCTTAAAAAGAAAATGTTATCGCTTAATTGTGACTCTCATTTGCTTTGCTGTGAAGTAAATCCTTTCTTTTTCCTCTACAAAAATTTTCAAAATCTTTTAAGAATTTGTGAGGGTGTATCTGTTTTTGGGCAAGTGAACGTAGCTTTGTGACTAGGTTAATGTAGTATGTCACAGAGAAATCATGAGTCCAGAAGGTAGAGGTGGCCATGAGCAATAGGCCCCGTGAGAAGTTCCAGAAACTAGAGCAGAACTTTGCCCCCGTCCCGCCCCCGTCAGTGTTGGAATTGTTGAGAGCTCTAGACAATTAGTCCTAGCTCTCCAAAGAGACAAGGGATCTCCAGCTGACATCTGATTTACATTTACATCTACATAAAATTGGTGCTTCCTATGTGACAAAATGCTGTTCTGAGAGAACCAAGTAAATCTAGAGTTTCTTTTCTTCTTTGTGAAAATACAGGCAAATAATTGTTTTAATTTCAAGAGTCAACAAATCAGAAACTGATTTGGAAAGGACATTCCAACAACTTGGATTTTATTCACAGTTCTATCTCTTAACTGGGTTCCAAGGGGCTTGCCAATGGGAAGTAATTGAACTTCTCTGTGGCCTCATGTTTCTCATCAGTAAAATTCAGGAATTTAGGCTAATCATTGTTTCCTAAGCTTTGATCCGTGTAAGAGTAGTTATGGTAATTTCCACATTTCTGTCCATAGGTAGAATGACTATATGTCCAACTTATTTCATATAGGCCCAGTTTTTTCCTGTTTCCTGGTATAATTATTAATAGTGTCCCATTTCACTCTCAGATGTCCAGATGTGGATAATAACACCATAATTACCATAATTATTAATTATACCATAATTATTAATTATACCATAATTATTAATTATAATTAATAAGAGTTCTTGAATAGAAAAATCTTAGGCTAAATGATTTTATTTATTTTTAAATTTCATTTATTTACTTATTTGAGAAAGAGAGAGAGAGAGAGAGAGCGAGAGCACAAGCAGTGGCAGAGGGAGAAGCAGTCTCCCGGCTAAGCAGAGAGCCTAGTGTGGGGCTCGATCCTAGGACTCTGGAATCATGACCTGAGCTAAAGGCAGACACTTAGCCAGCTAAGCCACCCAGGCACCCCAGGTTAAATAATTTTAAACAGGTGTCCTAACTGCAATATTTTGCAGATTTTAAAAATTTATTTATTCACGAGAGACATAGAAAGAGAGGCAGAGACCCAGGCAGAGGGAGAAGCAGGCTCCATGCAAGAAGCCCAATGTGGGACTTGATCCCAGATCCTGGGATCATGCCCTGAGCCAAAGGCAGCCGCTCAATCATTGACCTACCCAGGCATCCCAATTTTGCAGGTTCTTTAATATGCTAACATGTGTTATGATTCCCAAGAAGAGAGGGGTTACAGTTTCCAGGATCTTGGCTTTGGAACCCTTATTTTGCTTCTTCTGGGAATAAGTTAATGGAACTTATTTTGGAAAAATGTATTAAATCATCTTAATTCAATAAATACTTATCAACTTCTATGTGCCAAGCCTTGGAAAAGGCAATGGAGAAATAGTGATGGCTAGAAACTAATTTTGCCCCAAAGTAGTTTATAGTCTGAGCCATAAATGAGGTGATTGGTGGTAGGAATTAAGAGAGCACACAAAGAATTGCAATTCAAGGTCACATTCTAGTTTTAATATTTTGCTATGATGCCAATTATAGACTGAGGTAAAACAGGGAAAGTCCAAATCCTAAATGAGTGGTATAATCTATTAGCATTATGTCAAGTGAAGTTTTCTTCTTTATTTTTTTTAAAGATTTATTTATTTATTCATGAGAGACAGAGAGAGAGAGAGAGGCAGAGACATAGGCAGAGGGAGAAGCAGACTCCTCGCAGGGAACCCCATGTGGGACTTGATCCAGATCCTAGGATCACACCCTGAGTCAAAGGCAGCCACTCAGCCACTGAGACTCAGGTGTCCCTTCTTTCTTCTTTAAAGTTATTATTATTAATATTATTTTCTTGCTCTTGGGTTCTTATTTATTAGAACCCAGGAGCCCATCATCAGCCCTCCTCCTACTTCCAGAGGTGTGGCCCCAAAGGCCAGTAACTGGCCTCTCCAGAGCAAGCAGCCCAGAAGTTCTACTTGGGTCAAAGCAAACAAAACAGAAATGTTCTCTGGCAGGTAGATGGCTCCTCCCAAGCCTACAGATGTCAGCTCTGGTCTGAGTGCATATTCTCCCCAGGACTTACGGTTCACCAGCTCCATTCTAGCACTGCAAACTGCACCCCCACCACCACCCCCTGCCGCCATTTAAGGACTTCCTTGTGCTTGGTCTGCCACTTGGCAGGGTCCTGGAGCCAGCAGAGGCTGTGAAGTCAGAGGAGGAGCCTGGGCCTGAATGAATGCCTTTCCTGCTGTGTCCTCCCAGGAGCCTAGCTGCTGAAATATTCCTGCTAGAACTTCTGGAAGTCTTCCTTAGTGAACACAGTGCCCTCAGCTGCCTTCTTCTTGGCCATAGCCTGGTCACAGGCCTTGTGGCCCCAGTTCTGGTACACAATTTGCTAGGCGACCAGCTCAGCCACCATACTTCTTAAACTTCAGGTTTACTCTGAGGTTGATTTGATACTCTCCCTTCAGGAACTCATCAAATACCAACTTGGGGACCTTTCTGTTAGCTAACTTCCATAGTTTCTGGGCTTGGGTCGCATTCACTTTCCTTGTGTGCTTCACCAGGCTGGCCTTGGCCTCACCTGGTTCCCAGGGTCTTGGCTGCCCCCGTAGCATCTAGTCCTGCTGCAGCAGGGCCAGTGACATGGCTATACTTAGCTCTGCTCACACGTCCACAAATTATTATTTTTAAAATAATTTTGTCCTGAAATTAGCTTGGCTATTTTTGTTTTTGAAGATTTTATTTACTTATTCATGAGAAACAGAGAGGCGGAGACAGGAGAAGCAGGCTCCATGCAAGGATCCTGATATGGGACTCAATCCTGGGACTCTGAGATCATGCCCTGAGCTGAAGGCAGAAGCTCAACCACTGAGTCACCCAGGCATCCCAAATTATTATCATTCTTAATTCCAGTTAGTTAACATAGAGTGTGATATTAGTTTCAGATGTACTATATAGTGCTTCAGCACTTCCACACATCACCTGGTACTTGTCACAAGTGTACTTCTTCATCTCCATCACCTATTTCATCTTTTCCCCCCAGCCCCCCCATCAGTTTGTTCTCTATAGTTAAGAGCCTATTTCGTGGTTTGTCTCTCTCTGTTCTATTTTTCCTTTTTTCCTTTGCTCATTTATTTTGTTTCTTAAATTCCACGTATGAGTGAAATCATATGGTATTTGTCTTTCTCTGACTGATTTCGCTTAGCATGTTGCAAATGGCAAGACTTCTTTTGATGGCTGAATCATATTCCATTATATATATATTCAACTTCTTTATCCATTCATCTATGATGGACACTTGGCTGCTTCCATAATTTCGCTATTGTAAATAATGCTGCAATAAACACAAGGGAGCCTGTATCCCTAATTTAGTGTTTTTGTATTTTTTGGATAGATACCCAGTAGTGGGCTTATTGGATCATAGGGTAGTTCTATTTTTAATTTTTTGAGGAACCTCCATACTGTTTTCCACAGTGGCTGCTCCAGTTTGCATTCCCACCAATAGTACAAGAGGGTTCCTTTTTCTCCACGTCCTCACCAAAACTTGTTTAAGTGAAGGTTTTTTTAGACTCAATAATGAATGAATATGTTTGCTAAATCTTTCAGAATATTCATATAGTGCTCCAGAGAACCAGTATTTTCATGACTATGCAGACCATCTTATTTTAAGATTCGTAGTCTTAACAGTGTCCAGGAGGAGATGACTAGTAGGATTATTTGTAAAAATATGCTGGAAATACTACTTTATGGAAGGACCTTGTGAGTAAAGACTGAGATTACAGACTCGCCCAGAGCTTAATTTTCAATGGAATTATTATGGTTAACAATAGTTAGTACTTAGTGGTAAACATTCACGTGTTAATTTTTTCACATCTTTATTTATTCCTTACAACAATCAGATATTATTAGTGTTCCTTCTTTACAAAAGAAAAAGTGAAGCCCAGACAGGTTGAATAACTTACTGAAGTTTGCACAGCAGAACCAGGATTTATACTTAGGCAGTTTTCTCCAGAGCCTGCATCCTTCTTCACCACTAAATGGCAACAGGTATGTGTGTGGCTGACTGTGTGTGGGTTTCAGTGACCTCACAATAGTAGCCTGAAATTGGCTACAGTGAGAGTATTTACACCAGGGAGATCAGTACAAATTGTAGTCACCCACCTCTTCCCTCAAGCTTATTGTTAAACACCTATGAGCACAGTAGGTGTTGGAGACACATTTGGAATGTAATACTTTCAAGATCCTTGCTAGAATCCATGTCAGATCAACACTTCAATCCCAGAATGCATCTAGCAGTGTTTTCAAAATGAGTTATGAATTAGTGACTTTTTTTTCCTGTTTCAAACACTACTTGATAATTTAGGTAGAAAGGTAAAGGAAACAATTTAAGAAAACAGTTTATAGGGATGTCTGGGTGGTTCAGCGGTTGAGCATCTGTCTTTGGCTCATGGTGTGATCCTGGAGTCCTGGGATCAAGTCCCACGTTGGGATCCCTTCAAGGAGCCTGCTTCTCCCTCTGCCTATGTCTCTGTGCCTCTTATGAATAAATAAATAAAATCTTTAAAAAAACAGTTTATATAATTCTGAATCATGAAGATTTTCTCACAACAGACAATCCAATCTACTACCTATTGAAATAATGGATGCATTCATGATGTTCACTATTCTACACTCAAAGTTATAATTTATTTACAATTTTATTTTTTTGTTACAAGTAGGATTAAAAGGCTGACTTTTGTGTTTCAAGACCTATACTAAAGTTATTACTGGTTTGTGTTTGTACATCTAACTTTATTTTTTTTAAAGATTTATTTATTTATGATAGACACAGAGAGGGAGAGGGAGAAGCAGGCTCCATGCAGGGAGCCCAATGTGGGACTCGATCCAGGGACTCCAGAATCAGGCCCTGGGCCAAAGGCAGGCACTAAACCGCTGAGCCACCCAGGGATCCCTATACATCTAACTTTAAACCAGGTTTTTTCTTTCATTCTGCTCTTTCCTCCTGTTAATTCTGATCTTGCTAGTACTTTGCAAACCACTTTCCCCCCCTAGGTAAATAGCCCTCTTAAGTTTAGATTACAGATTTATTGTAAAATGTCTTTTTTTGATGTCTTGATGGTTTATATTTAATCAAAAATATTTAGACTCAAAAAAGTGGTTTTATTAAAAAAAATTTCCTTTGATGGGATGCCTGGGTGGCTCGGTCTGTTAAGCATCTTGATTTTGGCTCAGATCATGATCTTAGAGTCTTGAAACTGAGTCCTGCTGTGGCTCCACAATGGGCTTAGAGCCTGCTTAAGATTCTCTCTCTCCCTCTCCCTTTGCCCCCATCCCTTACTCTCTCTCTCTCTCTCTCAAAAAAAAAAAAATTCCTTTGATAATTAAATGTATTTGGATTTTGTTTAAAATAGATACTCCTTAGCATGAATGAAGAGGCAGATTTGGTCTCTTCCCCTTGCCAATAATCAGTCAGCTTGCTACTCAGCTGTGGACCAGCAACTTCAGTATAACCTGGGTGTTCCATAGAAATGCAATGTCTTGGGCCCAACCCCAGACCTCTTGAATCATATTCTGCATTTTTACAACATCCCCAGGAGATTTGTATGCACATTAACATTTGAGAAAAGCCAATCAATTGGGTCTTTTTCTGAAATTCACCCTGCTGCAAAAGCAGCTGACTATAATGTATTCTTCAATACAGACCACATTTTGGAATTCTGATTTATTTGATGGCTTAATGTTTATTGACTGCACCTGGTGTGCTGGATGCTGCAAAGAAAATTTGAACCACCCAGCCATTGTTCTACAGTTACTTTACTCTAAAATAAGAAGATACAGGCAATTTACTGTTTCTTTTTTTTTTTTCTTCTTTCATTTGTGCTTTCAGAAAATACGTACACATTTGAAAGAAGAAAAGGAGTTGGGTCAAGGAAACAGATTAGAGCCCCTCTACAGGGGGTGTGGTCCATTGTTAAAATAAGGGTAGATGAGGGATGTTCATTTACACAAATAGAAATGAAAGGAATTCTGCCCATTATCTATATTTGGTTGGGGGAAAAAAACATCTGGATAGCTGAATTTTGTGTAGACGAGGTATCTGGATAATTGTTTGTATTTTCTACTTCTTCTCCAGATGTTTCAGCATTGTGTTGATGTAGCTCAAGCCCATTGCTTTCAGATGTTTCAGAATTTTTAGTAGAAAAAATTCTGAAAGCATTGATTTTATGTCTATATTCCATTCTTTATGAAGATGATAGTATTTTGAATCTAGTATTTGGTCAGGTTTTGCCCCCTTGTGTAAAATTACTACTTTATATAGTGGATATAGGAGGCATTCTTAGTCACTATCATTAAGATGTGTTGAAATAGAAGAGTTTTGAAGGGACCCAGAATATGTTACCCCCAAATATGCCACTTTGGCATAAAGATTATTTTGAACTGAAGGCAATTGAGAATCAAGAGATCAGGAAGAGCTTTTTTGCCTTCCTCTGATCTGTCTAAAAGCAGGGCATAAATTATTCTCTGTGAAGGTGTCTTCATCCTCTTGACCACAGTCACATTGAGATGAGTCTGCACAAACAAAACATACTAAGATAACCCTTCTATTCTATTAGTTTTCCTCACTTCTTAGTCACTTTCCTACAATTTATTGTTTCTCAAAGCCCAACCCACTTTCCTTTGTTAAAATGGAATATAATGCCCACAGTGTAACTACCCGAGTTTCATTTTTTTTTTTTCTGTGAACTCCTAGGCGTGCAAAATACAAATACATTTGTTTTCTTTTTCTCCTGTTGATGGGTCTTTTGTCAGTTAAATTTGCATGTCCCCAGTCACTGAATCTAAGAGGGTACAGGAGAAGTTTAACTGCCTAACCATTTTAACTCTACTAAAACTTCCTTTTCAAAACTTTAATAAGTCATTTTAGAAGAGGAGAGGAGGAAATAAAGAAGGAAGGATAGAAAGGTAAGATATGAAGGGTGTGGAAAAGCTGAGACATCAATAGAAATGGAATGAGAGTTTTTAGGAATTAGCTATTTAATCATGTGTTTCATCTAATCATTACTCAAACTGTCAATGACTGCAGGCCAACTGTATGGAGAGATTATTATTGTCACACCCTAAGCCTGCAGTGAGGTCAACTGTTAGATCAATAACAACTCTGCTCCATCAGATAACGAACCTAAATGAGAATTGCCACTGTTAATCAGGTATCTTGAAATCCTTGAACAGGGCACTGTGATAAATGATTGCTGACTATTCTTCTCCCTTTAACCTCAGTGGATTTTGCTCACCCATATTTTTAATTAACTAATTTAGTTCAGAACGTTTAAAATGCTCAAATCCTTTCAAAATTCTCCCCAGGGAGGTTATTCCTGGAGTAGACATCAGTAAGAATGTCCTTCCTTTCTTTGTAGAGATATATTTGGCACATTTCAGTTTTTTTTTTTCTCAGAGAAATACATTTCCAAGGAAGACTATGGTTTCACATTTCACCTAGCATTTAGTTCTTTATCTCCTAGAATGGTAGCATTTTAAAATTCAGCAAAAATATGTTCTTTATGATGTATTAAACGAAAGTCAGAGTTATGGAAATTACAACCTTTGGTGCAAAAGAGATACCTTCTGCTTTTTTGAAGGTTAATTAGTAATGAAACATCTTTTAGAAAAAAATATAGAGTTAAATTGGGGTTATAGGAAGTCTTAACAAGTAAAAGCTGTTTTGTACATTAAAAAAGATTAAGATTTTGGCAGTTATAAATATTATTTAGTTTTATGTTTTTGTAGACTTGATCTTTTAGCATGGATTAAGATCTGAAATTTTAAACTTGGATTTTGCATCCTCTCTACAACATTGAGAAAAGCTCATGATATTACTTCTGTTAAGTAATTTTGTAATCTTAGGGTTGATAGAGTTAACAGAAACAAGCCCATTCACCTGTAGTTTTGCTTTCCAATTTATTTCTCCTGTATCTAGAGAATGAGACTGATAAGGCAGTACAATAAAAACTGATGATTTTTTTGTGTATGTGTCTATCTGACCTGACTAGTAAGTTATCACATACAGTGAAAACACAATAAGTTGTGCAGTGCCTCATCTACCTATGGCTCCCCAGCCCAGGTAAGGAGTCCCAGATGGGGGAACCCAGGGCTGGGGCCCCTCTGGAGGATGGTAGTGGCTGGACATGAAGTGAGCGAGGGGATTGGAGGGGGGGGCTCAGATACAGAAGTTGTGTGGAGTCTGCACATCAAGTAGAACTTCCAGGGGGCCCTGGCCATTTACCTGCCATGTGGCTGGTAGAAAATTATCCTGTTTGATGAAGGCAAGATGTTGGAATGAACTGATTGTCCAACACATCAAGCTGAAAATAGGGGAGACCCAAATCGCATACAGGTCACTAGTCACATCCAGGTTCTGGCCCAAAGGAAATCAATGGAAATCCAGTTTAAGCTCAAGGCCTTGAATGTAGACCAGCTTTCCAAGGACAAGGCAGCACCACATTTACTGTCTGGTCAGGGGCTGAAAGGGGACCCCAGAAGTGGCTCACTCCAGAAATGCCCTCCTCCTAGGAAGGACCTCCAGCTTTCTCCATGCTTATTTGGGGATGGGGCTACTCCTTGTTAGAGGGGACCTTAAAAGCTGGGTAGTGAGTTGAAAGGATGGATCCTGATATTGGATGGTATCTGAAAGGACATGATCTTGGTATCTGAAAGGACAGATCATCCCCGAGCATCAGAGACTGGGGACATGAGTGAGACAACCTTTGAGTACAGCACTGGTTTCTCAGTCTCTAACAGGTACCCTCTCCCACTTGCTTCTGGATGTTTTGAAGGGCCTTAGATATGTTAGTTGGTCCCTCTGTTTTTTAGCACCTCCTACCTCCCTTTCCCAAACTGCCTCTCCTTATCACCCTTACCGTTTGACCTTGAGATCAAATATTGAAGCTTAACCCTTTCTGAAAAGGAGAAGAGCCAGATGGACTCAGGAAATAAATATATACATATATATATATTTTTAATATTACAAGAGATATTTATAAGCGGGTATTAGGGTCATAATTTTTTCTCAGCTGGGCAAGCAATGGGATGAGGCTTTTAAGTCTCATCCTCTCTCCTATAGAATACACAGGCTATAATACATTGCCTCTCCTTACCTCCCCACTGTGTTGGTTTGTGTTTTGACAGAGGATAAAACTATATTACCAAAAAACCAAAACCAAAATCAAACCAAACCAAAACAAAACACCCCCCGCCCCAACCCACTATGAGTTGTTCTAGCATCTCATTGAAGATTTTTCTAGGTATTGAGTCCAGCTTTTCATGTCCAGAAACCTTTTTATCTGTTCAGATGAGCTCTGTATAGCTTCCAGTGTGAAAAAGCACATTCATCTCTTTTGGTTATTATTATTATTTTTATGATTTTATCTATTTACACATGAGAGACACAGAGAAAAGCATAGACATAGGCAGGAGAAGCAGGCTCCCTGTGGGGAGCCCGATTCAGGACTTATCTCAGGACCCCGGGATCATAACCTGAGCTGAAAGCAGATGCTCAACCACTGAGCCACCAAGGTGTCCCACTTTTGGTTATCTTAAGGCTAGATATTGTAATTGTTATCATTGATGGCATTTATGAACCACCATTTCCAGTTATTTATTGTAGCAAAACAAAGTATCCCAAAATGTAGTAGTGTAAAATAATGATAATGAGTCAGAAATTCAGAATATGTAACAGAGATGGTTTGTCCATGCTCACAAAGTATGGGAACTCAGCTGGGAAGATTCATATGGCTGAGCAATGGTTCAAATGAATGGAAGCTGGAATTATTTGGAAACTTCTCACTCCCATGTCTGATATGTGGGCCAGGATGATGTAAGGGCTGGGCTTAGCTGGAGCTGTTGACAGGAGCACATGCATGTGGCCTCTCCATGTGGATTGCACTTCTCATAGTGAGGCCTCTGGGTTCTGAATGGGAGCATCCCAGAAGGGAGTGTCAGGAGAATGAGAGTTCTGAGACCTGGGTAGAGTGGCACAGCCTTTTGTGAGGTGACCTCAGAAATCAAAGAATGTCATTTCTACTCTATTTGATCAAAGCAGTCACAGACAGGTCTGTCCCATATTCAAGAAGAGAGATGGAGACCTCAACTCTTGATGGAGCAATATGAAAGAATTTGTGATCATTTTTTAAAGCCTCTACCACACCCAATTCATGGTGCTTTTTTTCCCCCTAAGATGTTTTCCCCTACTAATTATCTCAAAAAGCAAGAGAAGATATCTGGCACTTTATGGGGGGAAAGCAGAGGTCAGTGCTCTGTTTGATGATAAAGTGCAGGAGTCTTATCAATGAATTCCTTTCCCTCTACCAATATTATCCAGTTTATCAGTCTACATACTGGGTTTCAGCAACATGTTAGGGGGAAATCTAACTACTAAGAGAATTTTATGTGAATTATGTTTCTTCCAAGTTCCCTTACTGTCTGTCAGGCTGGAGCATTAGTGTTCTCTCTGATGTAGCCATCAGTAACTATAGCTCTATTAGCTGTTCATTTGTGGCATACAATAGACCTTAAAACAGAGGATTGCTTTTGAACTGAGACATTGTTTCATGAATATTAGAACACAAATCAATGAATATTGACTAGGGTTGTGTAGAAGAACGTGATAGCATTGCTTTCAACAAAATTTCAAAAAGATGCATAAGGCTAGAACAAAAATAAGAAGCACTTAAGTTTTTCAAGATATTGAATTTTAGCTACTGAGCTAATAAGTTCATTTCTTCAGATACTTGAGGCTGTCTGAACATATACTACACTTTCTAAAGTACTTGCTTTTGTGTGGATGGTGGTGGGCAAAAGGCCAAAGAAGGATAAAATAACTATAGGTAACACTCCCACGACACGTTAACAAGCATATATCATTTTTGACACTCAAAACAAGCATGTGAGGTAAGTTTTAACATCCCAGATTTACAGATGGGCAAATTGATGTCAGAGATTTTCTGTAGCATGTCTAAGGTCACTCGTTTCAATAGTGAGAAGATTTAAACTCCTCAGACATAATCGCTTTTGGGAAGTCATACCTGATCCTTCTTAGTCAAATTAAAGTACTCCTCCTCTGTGTTCTTATAATACCTTGAAATCCCTCCATATCCACCACTTTGTGTTATAATTACCTCCTGTGTTTATTTCTCCTCAGTTAACTTGAAGGGAAAGACCTTGTCTCATCTGTCTCCACTAAGGATTTGAGCTAAAGTGACCAACACATGCTTGTAGAATGAAAGCATGATTGAGAATCCCTTAACATTAAAATTGTCTTCCAATCCATGGTACATTTCAAGAAAGAAGTGTTCTATCAGAATATGGTGAAGAAAAGCTGGTGTTTGCAAATAAGACAGAAGGAAGCCATAGACATAAAGACCTGTGAATCATTGGTGGCATTATATTAGCTTGTTCTCTGGAAAATGCCAGGAACAGCAAAGGGGCCTATGTACTTGAACAGAGTGACTTTAGGGGGAAATATTAGGAATATTAAGAATTGAGGTCAGAGAGTTAATACAGTAGGGATTAGATCTTATTGAGTCTTGTAGGACAGAGAGGAATTCTGTTCTGACCAGACTAAGCTGTTGAGTGATCCTTTTAAAACATATGGTGAGAGTAGTAGAGTGGGGCTGGGTGAATGGAAACAGGGAGACATTTGTGACTAACTCCCTGCAGTGATTGAGAGGCTATGGTTGCTTGGACAAAAGTGGGATTTGGGCTATATTCTGAAAGTAGAGCCAACAGGACTGATTAGATATAGCGTGAAAGAAAGAAAGGAATAAATGTAAAGCCAAACTTTTGGTCTAGAACAACTTAAAGGATGGAATCACCATCAATTAAGATAGGAAAATGTAGGAGTGCTGACAACACTGACTCCATCTTTGGCCTTTCCTCTTGTTCATGCCAGTACAGTGACTTCCTGCAGGGCTATGTGCACCAGGCCTCATGGAGGTTAGTGTGGGACCAGAATGTGGGACCTCTTGTTCTGATCTTCTCTAAAGTGACACACAGAAGGCCCCACTTCAAGTAACTAGTTGCAGTGAAGGCCCCAATTTGAATAACTTCCCTGTGACCTTACCATCATGACTGTTACCCTATAAAAGCTAGGGATTCATGTCTGGACTTGGCAGAAAATAATTGCGCTGTGCAATTATTTGGTAGTTGTTTGTCTGCTTGATACCCTCTTCAGTAAGCTACCTTGACTAAAACTGTGTGTCAATGGTGTGGAGTGGCTTGCTTCATTTTTCAGTTTTAAAGTACCTTCTCAGTCTGGAGGATACATTACTGACCCTCCATCTTCGAACATGTAGATTTTGAGAAGGGAGATTAAGAGTTCTGTTGTGGACATCATAAGGCCTAAGGTGAATAGTATGCACATATAGGGATAACATGAAGTAGGCAGTATGATTAGAGTTTATGATTAAGTTGAGAGAGATGATTCTTGAGTTTAGGAGAAAGAGGTCATGTGGGAGATATAGTGTGGAGATGGCAGTAACAGCCAGGAGACAGAATATCACCAAGGAAGTGTATGCATACAGTGAGAAGAGATCCAAAGATAAAAGCTTGCAACATTCCGGATAACAGGTCCAGGAGAGATAAGGAATCTGAAAAAGAGACTCATAATGAACTACCAATGAGAGAGGAATATGGACATCAAGGAGAAGGTGTGATCAGACATCAGTGCTATGTCAAGAGTGCTGTGGACTGAGAATTGATCCTTGGTTTTAGTAATGTGGAGGACATTGGTGACTGTGAAAAATAGTTTTGGTGGCATGTTGGGGGTGTGAAAATCTGACTATAAGTAGCTCAAGGGAGGATTAGGAAGGGAGGAATTGATGCCAGCAATTATATCTAATGCTTCAAGTTTTGCTATAAAAAAGATCAGTGAACAAACTAGAAGGTAGAGTTCAGAAAGTTTTTTATTAATTGTAATATATATGTGTGTGTGTGTGTGTATCTATCTATACCTTTTAATGAAATGTAGTATGGAGTACATGCCACCCATTTGTATGTAAAATTTCCTGCATATAAATTTGAAGGCTTGATTAGATTAAATACTTTTGTCATTAATATTTCATGGGTGATGTTGTACACTTCACACTGCATTTCATTGGGAGGCACTAATATCAAGTTGTCTAGTGATTCTAAATTTCTACGTTTTGTATTATTTGGTTAGGTTTGTGTCCAATAGATAATTTTACTTATAAAAGCACGGTTTCCCTTTTGCAATTAGCAAACAATCTGTGTAGTGATATTTTGGCACTGTGTAGAAAGTTGTTTCTATATTTCATTTAGCACCTACATCAGTTATTTAATTGGAGAACTTTAGATGATGATTTTCAAATTTATAATTTTTCTCTACATTTTTAGCTGGCTTTTTTTTTTTTTTTTTGTAAGAAGAGTTTTTTTCATCAACTGAGAATGAACTATGTTTTCTCCTAAAAGCTTAATTCTTTCCCTTTAATTACCAATTAACAGAATAAGAAGTTACTTCAATTATGTAAAATGGCTTTTTTAAAAATGAGAAGGTGTGTGTGTGTGTGGTTGTTATTGTTTCTTTATTTAAGTAGGTGCAATAACAGCATGCTTACAGGTTGAAGGGAATGATCCAACAGAGAGGGAAACATCAGTAGTACAGGAAAGAGAGGGGAGACCAAGTAGATTAAGTCCTTTAAGAAAGGAGAGATGGACTTGGATATACAAGGAAGGTACTGTATGAATGGCTCACTTATTTTAGTAAATGAAGAGTAGATGGTTCTGATGCTGGTAGGTAGGTAGATGTATTTGGAGGAAATATGTGGAAGATCTATTAATTTCTTCAATTTTCTTGGTGAAATATGAAGCAAGGCCAGGAATCGGATACATAAATTAGAGATATGGAAGGGGCGAATTATTTTAATGACAAGTTCTAGGCAGGACCACTGGAGCAGTGGGGGACATAATTTATGATACAGAGGTGGTCAAGGGCCTGAGCAAAGTGTTAGAAAGATCATTTATTTATATATTGACATTGCCAAGAAATGGCACAATAGCAATCTTGGGGAGAGGGACAGTGAACTAAGAGCTAAAAATATTGCTGATAGGGAGTAACCCATGGGCAGTAGATGATAAATAATGAAGGGTAGAGAGTAATTTACTGTGATAACATAAAATTCAAAGGCAAGAATATTTTAAGGGAAGTGTGAGAAAATGGTCCAGGAGTGATGATGTGAAATATGAAGGACTCCTTTCTACCTCCACGTACAGTGCAATGGGTTATAGAAAAGCAGTTTCCTTAGGGGAGAGGCAAATTTCTAAAATAATTTTCCAGACATTTTATTATAATGCGTTTTGGTGTAGGTTTCTTGATATTGCTTGTACTTAGGGATTTTTGAGCTCAAATTTGTGGGTTTATCATATTCATCGAATTTGGAAAATTTGGGACCAAATATATTTTTCTATCTCTACCCCTTTCACTTCTTCAGGAACTCCAGTTACATATATTAGGTCTCTTGAAAGTTTCTCATAGCTGATTGCTGCTCTGTTCTTTATCTTTTAAAAAAATTTTTTAAATGATTATTTTTGGATTGTTTCTATTGCTATGGCTTCAAGTTTACTATTTTTCTTCTGTATTGTGCAATGTTCTATTACTCTCATCCAGTTTATCTTTCATCTCTCACATTACAGTTTAATCCCTAGAATGTTGAGTTAAATAATTTTTTATCTTTGGAATCTCTTGTACTGCATATTCTAGCTCTCTGAATATGTGGCATGCCATTATAATAACTGATTTAGTGTCCTTGCCTACTAATTTTGTCATCTGTGTCATTTCTGGAGTCATTTTGAATTGACTGACCTTCCTTTTCACTAGGTGTCATATTTATCTGATTTTTGCACATCTGGTAAGTCTTGATCATATACTAGACACTGAATTTTACCTTGTTGAGTGCCAGATATTTTTCTATTCCTATCCATATTCTTGCATTTTATTCTGGAACATGATTAATGTACTTTTAAACAGTTTGATCTTACTGGGTCTTGCTTTTAAGGTTTGTTAGGTGGAACCAGAACTGTACTTAGCATGGGAGTAATTTTTCCCAGCAGTGAGGCAAAACTTTTCTGAATACTGTACAGAATGCCCAGTCAGTTTTGAGGTTTTACAGTCTGGCTAAAGGAGCTGGATGATGGAATCAGGCACTGTTCCTTTTTTTTTTAATAATAAATTTGTTTTTTATTGGTGTTCAATTTGCCAACATACAGAATAACACCCAGTGCTCATCCCGTCAAGTGCCCCCCTCAGTGCCCACCACCCAGTCACCCCCATCCCCCGTCCTCCTCTCCTTCCACCACCCCTAGTTCATTTCCCAGAGTTAGCAGTCTTCCATGTTCTGTCTCCCTTTCTGATATTTCCTACCCATTTCTTTTCCCTCCCCTTCTATTCCCTTTCACTATTATTTATATTCCCCAAATGAATGAGACCATATAATGTTTGTCCTTCTCTGATTGACTTATTTCACTCAGCATAATACCCTCCAGTTCCATCCACATAGAAGCAAATGGTGGGTATTTGTCATTTCTAATGGCTGAGTAATATTCCATTGTATACATAAACCACATCTTCTTTATCTATTCATCTTTCGATGGACACCGAGGCTCCTTCCACAGTTTGGCTATTGTGGACATTGCTGCTAGAAACATCAGGCACTGTTCCTAACACTAAGTATCAGGCACATTTACTTTTAATCCCTTTGGGTAATTCTTTCCCTGTCTTTGGACCATCTTCTCACATGCATATGCTGATTTAGTACTCAGCAAGAGATGGAAGAGGAACCACTTGCAGAGCCCCATAGTTTTCCTTCTGTGTAGCTTCTTATTTTCTGATGTCTGTCCCATAACTCTAGCCACTTTGGTCCCCCTATACCCATCTTAATTTCTCCAACTCAGGGAGACCAGTGTTTTCTACCTGGAGCCTCCCTCCCTGTACCATGGCCTAGAAAATTACTGTAGGCAGCAAGCTGGGGCTGTTACAGGATACACTGCACTTGTTTTTCATCTTTCAGGGATAATTGTATTTTGTTGTCTGATGACCACTGTCTTGAAAGCTAGCTTCATATTTTATCTGTTGTTTTTGTTTTTTATTGTTTTAGGCAGGTGAATAAATCCAGTCCCTAATATTCCATCTTAGCCAGAGCAGAAGCCCAAGGAAGTCTGTTATAAGTCAACTATTTTTGTTGTTGTTGAAATAGTATATTAACATGATATGGATTAGCTGACCAGCTTGTCTGAGAACAAGCAGGACTGAGGAAATAGGACTTGGAAAGAATAATTCTGGGGAAGAGACTGAGGCTAAAAGTGAAGGAATATAGTTTAGGTCAGTTCAGGGGCATCAGTAGTTAGGAAAGAGCTGATGTTACCAATCTCCATGCTGTTAAGGCAGCCTGTAAAAGAGCATCCAAATCTTTAATCATTTGAAAAGATGAAATTATTATTGTAGTAAATTAAGCTGTTTAAGATGTTCGTATGTCTTTTATTTGCCCATCTCAAATCTAGACAAAGATGAATAGCCTATTTTTGTTTGTTTTAGTAGTAGCTTTTCTGCAGTAAGGTGAAGAGAAAGCATTGCAATTGCAATCAATATAATACTTTCATGGTCTATATCCATCTGCAAGGAGTAATTTTTATGAAATGAAATAAACAAAGTCCTTAAAAGAATAAGTAAAAGGAGTTAGACCTGCAGAGGTAGAATCTTAATATCTTAATAGAAAAATAACTGCTGGTAGAAGTTGTTATGAAGGAAAGTTCTTTTTTTTTTAATTCTCCCTTTTCTATTTATTTATTTTATTTATTTTATTTTATTTTATTTTATTTTATTTTATTTTATTTTTTTGAGAGAGAGAGAGAGGAGAGAGAGAGAGAGGCAGAGACACAGGCAGAGGGAGAAGCAGGCTCCATGCAGGAAACCTGATGTGGGATTTGATCCTAGGACCCTGGGATCATGCCCTGAGCCAAAGGCAGACATTCAACCGCTAAACCACCCAGGTTTCCCTGAAGGAAAATTTAATTACAAATTTACACGAAGTGTTTCTAATTAATTGTTTCTGTTGGGATAAGGACCCTCCCCCACCAAACGCCATCTTTACACCTCTATTATTACCATCAAGCAATGACCTTAGAAAGATGAAATCAACTGTAAAACCACATAAAGTAGCTAGATTTTCTTCGCAAACCTGAATGTTGTACAAAAGGATTTGGGATCCTGTTATACTTCCATAACCAAAAGGCTGCCTGCTCAGGTATGTGTTCTCTTGATTCTTCCCTGCCCACATTTCCATAAAAACAGAGCATCCAACTCACATGTTATGGTTCATAAGAGACAGTTGGGAACTGGTATGTTCCTTCTGTGATATAATGAACTATTCAATTTACTTTTTGGCAGAGAAATGGGAGAGAAGGAAACAGATACTAGGAGACCGAATTGAGTATAATACAATTTTATCCATGTATTGATAAGTTAAAAATAAAAGTAAAAAAGTGAAGTTAAAAATTAAGCAGGTAGGATTGGTTTTCTAGTTTCATGGTTCTGACCTTGGTGGGTCCAAAGTACTTAGGCTATGCAGGTTGCAGGACTACAAGTGGGTTGAACTGGTGGGTGTCACTTAACAGCCCCCTACTCATACTCAGCAATGTAGGTCTTATCTAAATATGCAAAACTCTGGATGAAGCTAGATACCTCCTTTAAATCTGGAGATGTAGTGGCCAGGTGTGCTGGTACAGGTACTATTCTGGGGGGAAAAAATCCAACAACAACAAAAAAACTTGCTAGGAAGATTTTCCAATGTGGAGGTGACCAGATCTATGTAACTAGCATCCTCTACTACATAGACAAAGGGCTTTTGTACTCCAGATGGTCACAGCAAGGGCTATGTCTCTATTCATATACAGCCTATAAGGCAGCATTCCATGAAACAGAGACTGGGTTTGAGCATTATAAAAGTTGTATACAATGGCCTTTCTGGCCTGGCATTGACATTATTCATTTCAACTTTATAAGAGTATTAAAGTTTCTAGTGTGAAGTCCTTGTACTTGTTAAGGACTTGAGTTCTAAGCTGACTTGCTGGATAGTTGGTGTTATTATAATACCTCACAGACAGTGGCTGTAGTGGTATTAGCTCCTCTACCAAGGTCTGTATATTTAGACACTATTTGTAGGGAGTGAAACTCAGGCATGAAAAGCTGAAGCATGATGGAGTAAGCAATATGAATAATACATTTTAAGTATATAAGATATACCTAATGAAAATTCTTGATTCTGATAAAATATTTCTTATGTTTATAATAAATGCTCACACGAGTTCTATGAGAAATGAAGTTTCAGTCTTGGATAGACTTTGAGTGTCTAATTATTCTGAAAAATTGCTCAGGATATACATTTGGTAGTATATATCACACTCATATCCACCACACACACATATATACATATATGCATGCATACATATACATACAGATTTTCATTTAGTCAATCAGCAATTATTTATTGAGCTTCTGTTTTTGTATGGTGCTAAGTATTGGGGATGAAAATGAATAAGATACTCTCTGACTCTAAGGTTCTTGTCTATGGTAAGATATGATTAGAGTGTAATTTTTATTTGTTGTATGGATTTTGAAATTACATTAGCTTCATTGATCAGAGTCATAGAAAAGTAGAGGGTATGAATTATGAAGTGAATTTCAGACTGTTTTTGGAGAACCAATACTAACATAGATGTGAGAAAAGGGTTAAAAGTCATCTGTTTTATTAAGAAATTGAATTCTGACTTACTTTTTGCCTTCAGGGGCATAAGTAATTTGCTTTCTAGGAGTGGGAACAGATCATGTTCTACTCTCCTGGTTTTTTTTCCTAGGCAGTTCCAATCATTTTAAAATTATAACTGATGCATCGGCTTTGCCTTCATATCCTTGGTGTCACCAGAGATCACACCAACCCTGGGAGGGAGATGAGGCCAGGAGTGATTTTATTTCCAAGTTATAGATTGACATCCAAACAGATTAAGCCACTTAGTCCAAGGTCACAGAGCTACCAAGTGTTGGAGCTAGGACTAAGTTGGCTTCTGTGCCCAAAGTCCACTAACCATATTAAATAAGCTGAAGTTTACTCAGGGAGACAATTTTCCAGAGTGGCCTTTGCCAGTTTTAAGAGCAATAGACAAGTGTTCCTCCCACAAAAACTTTCCACCTTCTTTCCCCTCTTCAGAAGGCTGAGGATGAGCAGGATGGACAACAGAAAGTGGGTGTGACATGCCCAAGATTCTTGGCTCTTCCATCAGAATTTTGGTTTTGAAAGGGGGAAAACATTCCCTTGTCTGTAGATACCATAGAATTATCTCTCTCCCTGTCTTCTTCGTCTGACACAGAAAGGTAGAGAATATCACCTCTGAATATGAAGAAACTGAGTTTCAGAGGGTTGAAATCACTGGCTTATAGTTACACAGCTTGTAATTGCTTGTATTTATTCAGGTCATATCAGCCTTCACATGTTCTTTGATCCTTTGGTACTCTAGGCCCTTAAACAGGAAGGCAGAAGAAAAAAAAATGGGGATAGCTAGGTTGTAAAAGGAAGTGAGAAGAGCTGGGTGGATTAGTACTGATCTAGGATAGCAGGAGGGGGAGAGGAGAAAGAGAAGTTGGCCCATGCACAGTATTATTGGCGTGTGTGACTATTTAAACACACACGCTTCTCCTCCACATAGAGAAATTCTCTCTTTATGCTCCTCCTTCACCTCGGAGGGTATATAATTCTGTGTTCTTTTCGTGGATATAATTACAGGAAACCTCTTAAAAATACAATTTACTTGAAGAGAAATTATTTTAAATTGTATATTTATAAAACATATTCTCTTAGTGTTTAAGTCCTAAAATTAAAATTCCAATGAAGGCCTTTTATTCACAATTATAGCACAGCTTTTCACATGGCTGATAATATTTTGGATCCTTATAGTACCTTTTTTATAAGGAGCTCAAATTATTCTAGTGGGTGGCTGCTTAGCACAGAGGTTAGGAGCAGACAGATTGCTTTTGAATCCTGGCTCTAGCACAGATGTGTGACCTTGGGCAAGGTTCTTAACCTCTTTTAGCTCATGTACTTATGTACAAAATGGGGGTAATTTCTACCACACTGAGATGTCGTGAGGATTCAATGACACATGTAATATGGGGTCTAATGCAGGGCCTCATGTAAAAGAAGAGGTCAGAAACTGTTAGTTTTCTTCCTCTTTCCTCCTCACAGGATGGAAGATTGACTTCTATCTTGTTTGACTCATTTTATGGAGGGAGAAATAGAGATAGAAGTGAAGAATTTACCAAATTCAAATTCCCTAGTAGAATCCAGTCCTATGAACTTTCAATTTGTGGTTCTAGCTACTGACTCTGTTAAACTTGGATCTATAGTGAGGGTGGAAACCCTGTAGGAAGGAATAATCCTATTTGAGGGCTGTTGAAAGATGCTGATTCTGTGTCATTTTGACATTTTCTGAGGTTCTGTGGGAAAAAGTAGTGTCTGTGTATGTAGCTCTCTCATTGAGAAGTTGTGTGACCTTGGTCAAGTCATTGACCATTGTGGGCCTGGATGTTCTTATAACAGTTGGACTCCATCTCTCTTTAGGATTTACATTTTTTTCCTTCTACTTTCATTACATATGTACTTTATTGTTTCTATGATTAGATCCTAAGTGTGTGGAGGACAGAAAGATATATCTTGCTTACTTGACTTCCTACACTGTGTCTTCTCCAATACCTGATAGATTGCTAATCAGAAAAGCTGGAATAGGTTTTGTATGAGATGGTATGATAGTGTCACAACTCATAGCAAGGTAATGAATCTATTATAATAACTGAATACACACACATGCATGTACTCACACTCACATACATGTACCCACTCAAGATATTGCCATTTAAAGGGCATAGTGTGATCACTATGTTGACTGTGTCCTTTTCAAATGAGCTTTAAGGTGAAAGCTTCCAAGGTTCCTTTTTTGAGCATTATGAAAATAGCCCCTTATCAGATTTATTTCTTTGCTTATTCATTACTTCTGTTTCCTGCTAGCACATGAGCACCAGGAGAACAGGAAACTATCTTGTTCTCCATTGTATCTACTGTACTGTGCCTAGACATGGTAAGACTCCAATATATATTTATCGAATGAATTATAATGAATAAAGAAAGAGCCATCACTTCTTCAAGCTGTTTGCCTGCGGGCAAGAGTATCAGGAAGATGACTAGATTCCAGCCTTTGTTACAACCAGATCACTTGATCAGGCAAGTTACTAGACGCCTGTGAGGAAAGGGGCCTGTTGGGACAATTATGGGTAATGGGGTTCATAACACCTGTAAGTGGCTCCCTCTATGAACCTAGCAGTTGACAAAATAGAAACTTGATGTATTAACTCTAAATGAGGATGACAGAAGCTACATTTAATAGCTTTAAATCAAGTTTACAGAAACAGATAATGAAGTTGTTTTTCTTTTAATTTTGTCTTTAATTTACCTCATATCCTGATGGAACCTAGATGTTGCTTTCCTCCTGTCCTAAGCTTTTCTAGCGTCACACTATAATCACTCAATGTCTTCCTGCATATCTTTTGATTCACTTTTTACTCATTTGTCCAATTTTTTTTCTCTTTTGGCTCTAAAGCCACATTCCTTACTCTTCCATTCATCCTGTGAATAAAGGGGCCTCACAACCTAGGATGATGCCTTCTTTCTACTCCTAGCTGTATAAGCTCAGCTGGAACACACTAAGTGTGCAGGATAAACCGCTTCTCTACTTGCTCTGCCTAAGGAACCTGGGTATTTTATATAAGTTTCTGATGCTTGGTATTTAATTTCATGTTACTGATATAATCATTTATTTCAGTGACTCTGAGTTCCAGATGAATGGAATTCCACAGAGGAACCACGACTTGTCTATACTGCTATCCTGGAAGATTTCCACCCACTGTACAGAAGAAAGTGTTTGCAGTTCTCCTGGCTTTCTCCTATTTTCTTTTTTCCTTCTCATTTGCAAAGTAGGTCCCACATCCTTGTAGCTTCCAGAAATGAATCAATTTAACCACATCTTTATTTGTCAAAAGGGTGACTGTAGCCATCATGTAATTTGAACTGTTCTGATGAGAGATAATATGGTTTCAAATAATTCATTCTTATCTCACAGGACACTTGATTTTGTACCGTGAGGGATTCGTGACTTTGAAATATTTAGGTTTTCTATTTAATTAAAACTTTGAGGGAAGAGAAGTAATAATTAAGATACTAAACAATGGAGCATTATAAACAATATTTATACTTTCATGCTTCTATAAATTAACTTTACCCATAATTTCTATTTATTTTGTTTTACTTAACATTGTCGTATAAACATTTTCCATGCTGTTAATAGAAATTCATAATAATTATTTTTAATGGATACATAATACTCCATCCAGTGGCTAGACCATAGTTGACTTAACTATTTATTCCCTGTTATTGTTTGCCTTCAACTTTTCCTTAATCATTGTTTTGCTTATCTTTATGAATGTGCTCTTCTTCATATTTTATCTTTTTATTTTCTAAATGATAAATATTAATTAAGAAAAGAATAAGGAATGTTGAAAATAAGACAAGAGCAAAAATATCCATTCCAAATTTCACTATCCTTAAAGAGCAATAATTAATATTAGGTGAATATAATTCCAGATATCTTTCTATGCTATATGGAGATTAATGGAGGTTCTATTATGTAAGTATTAGTTGTCTAACTATCCTCTTATTTTTTAAATAATAAATTTATTTTTTATTGGTGTTCAATTTATCAACATACAGAGTAACACCCAGTGCTCATCCCGTCAAGTGCCCCCCTCAGTGCCCATCACCCATTCACCCCCCCCCCGCCCTCCTCCCCTTCCACCACTCCTAGTTCGTTTCCCAGAGTTAGGAGTATTTATGTTTTGTCTCCCTTTCTGATATTTCCCACACATTTCTTCTCCCTTCCCTTCTATTCCCTTTCACTATTATTTATATTCCCCAAATGAATGAGAACATATAATATTTGTCCTTCTCTGATTGACTTACTTCACTCAGCATAATACCCTCCAGTTCCATCCACGTCGAAGCAAATGGTGGGTATTTGTCGGTTCTAATGGCTGAGTAATACTCCATTGTATACTAATAAACCACATCTTCTTTATCCATTCATCTTTCGATGGACACTGAGGCTCCTTCCACAGTTTGGCTATTGTGGCATTGCTGCTATAAACATCAGGGTGCAGGTGTCCCGGCGTTTCATTGCATCTGTATCTTTGGGGTAAATCCCCAACAGTGCAATTGCTGGGTCGTAGGGCAGGTCTATTTTTAACTCTTTGAGGAACCTCCACACAGTTTTCAAGAGTGGCTGCACCAGTTCACATTCCCACCAACAGTGTAAGAGGGTTCCCTTTTCTCTGCATCCTCTCCAACATTTGTGGTTTCCTGCCTTGTTAATTTCCCCCATTCTCACTGGTGTGAGGACCCCCAGTAAAGGCCATCTTGGCCATATAAAGATATTTTAACTGAGAGCAATTGAGAATCAAGAGATCAGGAAGAGTCTTTTTGACCTTCCTTCTTGTGATCTGTCTAAAGAAGGGGCATAAATTATTTCTGTGAAGGTTTTGTCTTCATCCTCTTGACCCCCGTCACATTGAGATGAGTCTGCCACAAACAAAACATACTAAGATAACCCTTCTATTCTATTAGTTTTCCTCACTTCTTAGTCACTTTCTACAATTTATGATTTTCTCAAAGCCCCAACCCACTTTCCTTTTTAAAATGGAATATAATGCCCACGTGTAACTACCCGAGTTTCAATTTTTTTTTTTCTGTGAACTCCTAGGCGTGCAAAATACCAATACATTTGTTTTCTTTTTCTCCTGTTGATGGTCTTTTGTCAGTTAATTGTGCATGTCCCCAGTTCACTGAATCTAAGAGGGTACAGGAGAAGTTTAACTGCTAACCATTTTTAACTATACTAAAACTTCCTTTTCAAAACTTTAATAAGTCATTTAGAAAGAGGAGAGGAGGAAAATAAAGAAGGAAGGATAGAAAGGTAAGTATGAAGGGTGTGGAAAAGCTGAGACATCAATAGGAAATGGAATGAGGTTTTTAGGAATTAGCTATTTAATCATGTGTTTTCATCTAATCATTACTCAAACTACGTCAATGACTGCAGGCCAACTGTATGGAGAGATTATTATTGTCACACCCTAAGCTGCAGTGAGGTCAACTGTTAGATCAATAACAACTCTGCCCATCAGATAACGAACCTAAATGAGAATTGCCACTGTTAATCAGGTATCTTGAAATACCTTGAACAGGGCACTGTGATAATGATTGCTGACTATTCTTCTCCTTTAACCTCAGGGATTTGCTCACCCATATGTTTAATTAACTAATTTAGTTCAGAACGTTTTAAAATGTCAAATCCTTTCAAAATTCTCCCCAGGGAGGTTATTCCTGGAGTAGACATCAGTAAGAATGTCCTTCCTTTCTTTGTAGAGATATTTGCACATTTCAGTTTTTTTTTTTCTCAAGAGAAATACATTCCAAGGAAGACTATGGTTTCACATTTCCCTAGGCATTTTAGTTCTTATCTACCTAGAATGGTAGCATTTAAAATTCAGACAAAAAATATGTTCTTTATGATGTATTAAACGAAAGTCAGAGTATGGAAATTACAACCTTTGGTGCAAAAGAGATACCTTCTGGCTTTTTTGAAGTTGAAGGTATAGTAATGAAACATCTTTTAGAAAAAAATATAGAGTTAATGGGGTTATAGGAAGTTCTTAACAAGTAAAGCTGTTTGTACATTAAAAAAGATTAAGATTTGGCAGTTATAAATATTATTTAGTTTTATGTTTTTGTAAGACTTGATCTTTTAGCCTGGATTAAGATCTGAAATTTTAAACTTGGATTTTGCATCTCCTCTAAAACATTGAGAAAAGCTCATGATATTACTTCTGTTAAGTATTTGTAATCTAGGGTTGATAGAGTTAACAGAAACAAGCCCATTCACCTGTAGTTTTGCTTTCCAATTTATTTCTCCTGTATCTAGAGAATGAGACTGATAAGGCATAGTACAATAAAAAACTGATGATTTTTTGTTTATGTGTCTATCTGACCTGACTAGTGAAGTTATCACATACAGTGAAAACACAATAAGTGTTGCAGTGCCTCATATACCTATGGCTCCCCAGCCCAGGTAAGGAGTCCAGATGGGGAAACCAGGCTGGGGCCCCTCTGGAGGATGTAGCTGGCTGGACATGAAGTGAGCGAGGGGATTGGAGGGGGGGGGGGGCTCAGATACAGAAGTTGTGTGGGGAGTCTGCACATCAAGTAGAAACTCCAGGGGGCCCTGGCCATTTACTGCCAGGTGGCTGGTAGAAAATTATCTTTTGATGAAGGCAAGATGTTGGAATGAACTGACTGTCCAACACATCAAGCTGAAAATAGGGAGACCCAAATCGCATACAGGTCCACTAGTCCATCCAGGTTCTGGCCCAAAGGAAATCAATGGAAATCCAGTTTTTAGCTCAAGGCCTTGAATGTAGACCAGCTTTCCAAGGACAAGGCAAGCACCACATTTACTGTCTGGCCAGGGGCCTGAAAGGGGGACCCCAAAAGAAGTGGCTCACTCCACCGAAATGCCCTCCTCCTAGGAAGGGACCTCCAGCTTTCTCCATGCTTATTTGGGGATGGGGCTACTCCTTGTTAGAGGGGGACCTTAAAAGCTGGGTAGGTGAGTTTGAAGGATGGATCCTGATATTGGATGGTATTATAAGGACATGATCTGGGTATCTAAAGGACAGATCATCCCGAGCATCAGAGACTGGGGACATGAGTGAGACAACCTTTGTACAGCACTGGTTTCTCAGTCTACTAACAGGTCCCTCTCCCACCTGCTTCTGGATGTTTTGAAGGGCCTTAGATATGTAGTTGGTCCCTCTGTTTTTTCGAACCTCCTACCTCCCTTTCCCAAACTGCTCTCCTATCACACTTACCGTTTGACCTTGAGATCAAATATTGAAGCTTAACCTTTCCTGAAAAGGGAAGAGCCACGATGGCACTCAGGAAATAAATAACATTATATTTAATATTTTAATATTACAAGAGATATTTATGAAGCGGGTATTAGGGGCATAATTTTTCTCAGCTGGGCAAGCAATGGGGATGAGGCTTTTAAGTCTCATCCTCTCTCCTATAGAATACACAGGCTATAATACATTGCCTCTCCGTACCTCCCCACTGTGTTGGTTTGTGTTTTGACAGAGGATTAAACTAT
Source organism: Canis lupus familiaris (assembly GCF_011100685.1). NCBI lineage: Eukaryota > Metazoa > Chordata > Mammalia > Carnivora > Canidae > Canis > Canis lupus. Next base: position 23,480,903 of record NC_049244.1, on the reverse strand, counting down.
ATTTACCTAAAAACCAAACCAAATCAAAACTAAAACCAAAACAAAAAAAAACACCCCCGCCCCAACCCACTATGAGTGTTTTTCTAGCATCTTCATGAAGAAGATTTTTCTAGGTATTGAGTCAGCTTCATGTCCAGAAACTTTTTATCTGTTCAGATGAGCTCTGTATAGCTTCCAGTGTGAAAAAAGCACATTCATCTCTTTGGTATTATTATATTTTTATGATTTTATATATTTCACATGAGGACACAGAGAAAAGCATAGACACATAGGCAGAGAAGCAGGGCTCCAGTGTGGGAGCCCGATTCAGGGACTTATCTCAGGACCCGGATCATAAACCTGAGCGGTGAAAGAATGCTTCAACCACGAGCCACCAAGGTGTCCCACTTGTGGTATATTAAGGCTAGATATTGTTAAATTGTTATCATTGATGGGCATTTATGAACCCACCATTTCCAAGTTATTTATTGTAGCAAAAACAAAGTATCCCAAATGTTAGTCGTGTTACTAAATACGATAATGAGTCAGCAATTCAGAATATGTAACAGATGGTTGGTTTGTCCATGCTCCACCAAAGTATGGGAACTCAGCTGGGAAGATTCATATGGACTGAGGCAATGGTTTTCAAATGAATGGAAGCTGGAATTTATTGGAAATTCTCATCCAATGTCTCTGTATGTGGCAGGATGATGTAAGGCTGGGACGTTAGCTGGAGCTGTGACAGGGGAGCACATGCATGTGGCCTCCATGTGGATTGCACTCTCCACTAGTGAGGGCCCCTGGGTTCTGAATGGGAGCATCCAGAAGGGAGGTCAGGAGATGAGAGGTTCTGGAGACCTGGGTTAGAGTGGCAAGCCTTTGTGAGGTCACGCTCAGAAAGCAAAGAATGTCATTTCTACTCTATTTGATCAAGCAGTCCAGAACAGGTCTGCCCATATTCAAGAAGAGAGATGGAGACCTCAACTCTTGATGGAGCAATATGAAAGAATTTGTGATCATTTTTTAAAGCCTCTACCCAGCACCCAATTAATGGTGCTTTTTTTCCCCCTAAGATGTTTTCCCCTACTCAATTATCTCACAAAGCAAGAGAAGAGAAGATATCTGGCAATTATGGGGGGAAAAGCAGAGGTCAGTGCTCGTTTGATGATAAAGTGCAGGAGTCTTCAATGAATTCCTTTCCCTCTACCAATATATCCAGTTTATCAGCTCTACATACTGGGTTTCAGCAAAACATGTTAGGGGGAAAATCAACTACTAAGAGAATTTTTGTGAATTATGTTTTCTTCCAAGTTCCCTTACTGTCTGTCAGGGTGGGAGCATTAGTGTCTCTCTGATGTAGCCAATCAGTAACTATAGCTATAGTTAGCTGTTCATTTGTGGCATACAATAGACCTTAAACAGGGATGCTTTTGACTGAGACATTGTTTCATGAATATTAGAACACAAATCAATGAATATTGACTAGGTTGTGTAGAAGAACGTGATTAGCATTGCTTTTTCACAAATTTCAAAAAGATGCATAAGGCTAGAACAAAAATAAGAAGCACTTAAGTTTTTCAAGATATGGATATTTTAGCTACTGAGCCATAAGTTCATTTCTTCAGATACTTGAGGCTGTCTCGTGACAAATATCTACACTTTCTAAAGTACTTGCTTTTGTGTGGATGTGGTGGGCAAAGGCCAAAGAAGGATATAAATAACTATAGTTAACACTCCACGACCACGTTAACAAGCATATATCATTTTTGACAATCAAAACACAATGTGAGGTAAGTTTTAACATCCCAGATTTACAGATGGGCAACATTGATGTCAGAGATTTTCTGTAGCATGTCTAAGGTCACTCGTCTTCAATAGTGAGAAGATTAAACTCCTCAGACATAATCGCTTTTGGAAGTCATACCTGATCCTTCTAGTCAAATTAAAGATCCTCCTCGGTGTTCTTATAATACCTTCGAAATCCCCTCCATATCCACCACTTTGTGTTATAATTACTCCGGTGTTTATTTCTCCCAGTTAACTTGAAGGGAAAGACCTCTGTCTCATCTGTCTCCACTAAGGATTGAGCTAAAGTGACCAACCAACACATGCTGTTGTAGAATTGAAGCATGATTGAGAATCCCTTAACATTAAAATATGTTCTTCCAATCCATGGTACATTCAAGAAAGAAGTGTTCTATCAGAATATGGTGAACGAAAAGCTGGTGTTTGCAATAAGACAGAAGGAAGCCATGACAATTAAAGACCTGTGATCATTGGTGGCATTATATTAGATTGTCTCTGGAAAAAAGCCAGAACAGCAAAGGGGCCTATGTACTTGAACAGAGGACTTTAGGGGGAAATATTAGGAATATTAAGAATGTAGGTCAGAGAGTTCTACAAGTAGGATTAGATCTTATTGAGTCTTGTAGGACGAGAGGAATTCTGTTCGACCAGACTAAGCTGTTGAGTGATCCTTTTAAACAATGGTGAGAGAGTAGTGCTGGGGCTGGGGGGTGGGTGTGAATGGAAACAGGGAGACATTGTGACTAACTCCCTGCAGTGATTTGAGAGGGCTATGGTTGCTTGGACAAAAGTGGATTTGGGTCTATATTCTGAAAGTAGAGCCAACAGGACTGACGTAGATATACGTGAAAAGAAAGAAAGAATAATGTAAAGCCAAAACTTTTGGTCTAGAACAACTTAAGGATGGAATCACCATCAATCTTAAGATAGGAAAATGTAGGAGGTGCTGACACAACACACTCCATCTTTGGCCTTTCCTTTGTTCATGCCAGTACAGTGACTTCCGAGGGCGTACGTGACCAGGCCTCCATGGAGGTTAGTGTGGACCAGAATGTGGGACCTCTTGTCTGATCTTTCTTAAGGACACACAGAGGCTCCCACTTCAAGTAACATAGTGTGGAGTGAATGGACCCCAATTTGAATTAACTTCCCTGTGACCTTACCACATGATGTACCCTATAAAGCTAGGGATTCAGTCGCGAGCGTGCAGAAAAAATTGCGTCGTTGCATTATTGGTAGTTGTTTGTCTGCTTGATACCCTCTTCAGTAAGCTACCTATTGACAAAACTGGTGTCAATGGTTGTGGAGTTGGCTTGCTTCATTTTTCAGTTTAAAGTACCTGCCAGTCGGAGGATACATTATGACCCTCCATCTTCGAACATGTAGATTTGAGAAGGGCAGATTAAGAGTTCTTTGTGGACTATCATAAGGCCCTAAGGTGAATAGATGCGGACATATAGGGATAACATGATGAAGTAGGCAGTATGATTAGAAGGTTTATGATTAAGGTGAGAGAGATGATTCTTGAGTTTAGGAGAAAGAGGTCATGTGGGAGATATAGTGTGGAGATGGCGGGAGTAACAGCCAGGAAGCCGAGAATATCTACCAAGGAAAGTATGCAGTACAGTGAGAAGAGATCCAAAGATAAAAGCTTGCAACATTCCGGATTAAACGGTCCAGGAGAGATAAGGATCTGAAAAAGAGACTCATAATGAACTACAATGAGAGAGAGGAATAGAACATCAAGGAGAAGGTGTGATCAGACATCAGTGCTATGGTCAAGAGTGCTGTGGACTGAGAATTGATCCTTGGTTTTAGTAATGTGGAGGGACATTGTGACGTGAACAAATAGTTTTGTGGCATGTTGTGGGGCTGTGAAAATCTGACTAGTAGTCGCTCAAGGGAGGATTAGAAGGGAGGAATGATGCCAGCCATTATATCTAATGCTTCAAGTTTTTTGTCTATAAAAAAGATCAGGGAACAACTAGAAGGTAGAGTTCAGAAAGAAAGTTTTTTATTAATTGTAATATATATGTGTGTTGTGTGTGTGTATCTATCTATACCTTTTAATGAAATGTAGTATGGAGTACAATGCCACCACATTTGTATGTAAAATTTCCTGATTAAAATTGAAGCTGATTAGATTAATACTTTGTCATAATATTTATGGTGATGTGTACACTTCACACTGCATTTCATTGGGAGGACTAATATCAAGGTCTAGTGATTCTTAAATTTCTACGTTTTGATTATTGGTTAGGTGTGGTCCAATGATAATTTTACTATAAAAGCACGGTTTCCCCTTTTGCAATTAGCAAACAATCGTGTTTGGAGTGATATTTGGCCACTGTGTAGAAATTATTGTTTCTATATTATTTAGCACCTACATCAGTTATTTAATTGGAGAACTAGATGATGATTTTCAAATTTATAACTTTTTCTCTACATTTGTTAGCTGCTTTTTTTTTTTTTTTTTGTTAAAGATTTTTGTCATCACTGAGAATGACTAGTGTTTCTCCTTAAAGCTTAATTCTTTCCTTTAATTTACCAATAACAGAATAAGAAGTTTACTTCAATTATGTAAAATGGCTTTTTTAAAATGAGAAGGTGTGTGTGTGTGGGGTTTTATTGTTTCTTTTATTTTAAGTAGGTTGCAATAACAGAGCTTACAGGTTGAAGGGAATGATCCAACAGAGAGGGGAAACATCAGTTAGTACAGGAAAGAGATGAGAGGGGAGACACAAGTAGATAAGTCCTTTAAGAAAGGAGAGATGGACTTGGATTTTATACAAGGAAGGTACGTATGAATGCTCAACTTACCTTAGTAAATGAAGAGTAGAATGGTTCTGATGCTGGTAGGTGGTTAGAGTATTTGGAGGAAATAGGGAAGATCTATAATTCTTTCTTCAATTTCTTGGTGAAAATGAAGCAAGGCCAAGGAATCGGGATACATAAAATAGAGATATGGAAGGGGCGAATATTAATGACAGTTCTAGTCAGGACCACTGGAGCAGTGGGGGGACCATTAATTTATGATACAGAGGGTGAGTCAAGGGCCATGAGCAAAGAGTGTTAGAAAGATCATTTATTTAATATTGACATTGCCCAAGAAATGGCACCAATAGCAATCTTGGGGAGAGGGACAGTGAACTAAGAGCTAAAAATATTGCTGATAGGAGTAACCCATGGGCAGTAGAGTGATATAAATAATGAGGGTTAGAGATAATTAGAGTGAGTATTTATTGATACACATAAAATTCAAAGGCAGAATAATTTTAAGGGAGTGGTGAGAAAATGGTCCAGGAGTGATGAAGTTGAAATATGGAAGGACTCCTTTCTACCTCCACGTACCAGTGCGCAATGGGTTTATGAAAAGAGTTTCCTTAGGGGAGAGGACAAATTTCAAAATAATTTTTCCGACCATTTTATATAATGGTTTTGGTGAGGTTTCTTGATATGCTTGTACTAGGGATTTTTGAGCTTCAATTTGTGGGTTTATATATTCATCGAATTTGGAAAATTGGGACAAATATATTGTTCTATCCTCTACCCCTTACCTCTTCATGAACTCAGTTACATGATACTACGGTCTCTTGAAAGTTTCTCATAAGCTGATTGCTGGCTCTGTTCTTTACTCTTTTAAAAAAAATTTTTTACATATAATGATTATTTTTGGATTGTTTATGCTATGGTTCAAGTTTACTATTTTTTCTTCTGTATTGTGCAATGTCTATTACTCTCATCCAGTTATCTTTCATCTCTCACATTAAGTTTTATCCCTAGAAGAATGTTGAGTTAAATAATTTTTGTAGCTTTGGAATTCTCTTGTACTGATGATCTAGCTCGCTGAAGAGGCTGCCATTAATAACTGATTTAGTGTCCTGCCTATAATTTTGTCATTGGTCACCTTTCTAGGTAGCCATCTATTTGGTCTATCCTAATTGTCCAATGATTCTTGCCTTTCACTAGGTATATTTACTGATTTTTGCACATCGGTAAGTCTTGATCATATACTAGACCATGAATTTTACCTGTTGAGTGCCGGTATTTTCATCCTATCCATATTCTTGCATTTTATTCTGGAAACATGATTAATGTACTTTTTTAAACAGTTGATCTTACTGGGTCTTGCTTTTAAGGTTTGTTGGTGTAACCAGAACTGTACTTAGCATGGGAGTAATTTTTCCCAGCAGTGAGGCAAAAATTTTTCTGAATACTGTACAGAAGTGCCAGCAGTTTTTTGAGGGTTTTACAGTCGGCTAAGGAGCTGGATGCATGAATCAGGCACTGTTCCTTTTTTTTTAATTAAAAATTGTTTTTTTATTGGTGTTCAATTTGCCAACATACAGATACAACACCCAGGGCTCATCCCGTCAAGTGCCCCCCCTCAGTGGCCACCACCCAGTCCCCCCACATCCCCCGTCCTCCTCTCCTTCCACCACCCCTAGTTCTTTCCCAGAGTTAGCAGTCTTCCATGTTCTGTCCCCTTTTGTATGATATTTCCTACCCATTTCTGTTTCCCTCCCCCTTCTATTCCCTTTCACTATTATTTATATTCCCCAAATGAAGAGACCATATAATGTTTGTCCTTCTCTGATTGACTTATTTCACTCAGCATAATACCCCCAGTTACATCCACATAGAAGCAAATGGGGTATTTGTCATTTCTAATGGCTGAGTAATATCATTGTATACATAAACCACACTTCTTTATCTTATCATCTTCGATGGACCAGAGGCTCCTTCCAAGTTGGCGATTGTGGACATTGTGCTAGAAACATCAGGCACTGTTCCTAACACTAAGTATCAGGCACATTTACTTTTAATCCCTTGGGTAATTTTCCCTGTCTTTGGACCCTTTCTCACATGCATATGCTGATTATGTACTCAGCAAGAGATGGAGAGGAACCACTTGCAGCCCCATAGTTTTTTCCTCTGTGTAGCTTCTTATTTTCTGATGTCTGTCCATAACTCTAGCCCACTTTGGTCCCCCTATACCCATCTTAATTTCTCCAACTCAGGGAGACCAGTGTTTCTACCTGGAGCCTCCCTCCCTGTACCATGGCCTAGAAAACATACTGTAGGCAGGCAGCTGGGGCTGTTACAGGATACAATGCCTTGTTTTTCACTTTCAGGGATAATTGTATTTTGTGTCTGATGACCACTGTTTGAAGCTAGCTTCATATTTTATCTGTTGTTTTTGTTTTTTTATGTTTTAGGCAGGTGAATAAATCCAGTCCCTAATATTCCATCTTAGCCAGAGCCGAAAGCCCAAGGGAGTCTGTATAAGTCAACTATTTTTGTTGTTGTTGAATAGTATATTAACATGATATGGATTAGCTGACCAGCTGTCTGAGAAACAAGCAGGACTGAGGAAATAGGACTTGGAAGAATAATTGGGAAAGAGACTGAGGCTAAAAGTGAAGGAATATAGTTTAGGTCAGTTCAGGGCATCAGTAGTTAGGAAAGAGTGATGTTTACCAATCTCCATGCTGTTAAGGCAGCCCGTAAAGAGCATCAAATCTTTAATCAGTTGAAAAGATAGAAATTATTATTGATAGTAAATAAAGCTGTTTAAGATGTTCGTATGTCTTTTATTTGCCCTCTCAAATCTAGACCAAAGATGAATAGCCTATTTTTTGTTTGTTTTAGTAGTAGCTTTTCTGCAGTAGTAAGGTTGAAGAGAAAGCATTGCAATTGCAATCAATATAATACTTTCATGGTTATATCCATCTGCAAAGGAGTAATTTTATGAAATGAAATAACAAAAGTGTCTTCCTTAAAAAAGAATAAGTAAAAGGAGTTAGACCTGCAGCAGAGGTCGAATTCGTAAATCTTAATAGAAAAGACATGCGTGGGTAGAATTGTTATGAGGAAAGTTCTGTTGTTTGTGAATCTCCCTTTCATTTATGCTATTTTATTATTTTATTATTTATTTGATTTTAGTATTTATTTTTTTGAAAGAGAGATAGAGAAGGAGAGAGAGAGGAGAGTAGGCAGAGTGACACAGGCAGAGTGGAAGAGAAGCAGGGGGATCCATGCAGGAAACACTGATGTGGGATTTGATACTCAGGACCCTGGGATCATGCCTGAGCAAGGGCAGACATTCCAACGCCCTAAACCACCCAGTTTCCTGAAGGATAAAAAATTTATTACAAATTTACACGAAGTGTTTCTAATTATTGATTCTGTTGGGATAAGGACCCTCCACCCACAAACGCATCTTTACACCTCTATTATTACACAAGCAATACCTCTAAAGAAGATGAAATCAACTGTAAAACCACATAAAGAGCTAGATTTTCTCCAAACCTGAATGTGTATCAAAGATTTGGGGATCCTGTTATATACTTCCATACCCAAACGCGCTGCTGCTCAGGTAGTGTTCTCTTGATTCTTCCCTGCCCACATTTCCAATAAAAACAGAGCATCCAACTCAACATGTTATGGTTCATAAGAGACAGTGGGAACTGGTATGTTCTTCTGTGATATAATGAACTATTCAATTACTTTTTGGGCAGAGAAATGGGGGAGAAGGAAACAGATAATAGGAGACCGAATTGAGTATATACAATTTATCCATGTATTGATAGTAAAAAATAAAAGTTAAAAAAGTGAAGTTAAAAAATTAAGCAGTAGGATTGGTTTCTAGTTTCAGGGTTCTGACCTTGGGTGGGTCCAAAGTACTTAGGTATGAGGTGGCAGGGACTAAAACATAGGTGGGTTGAACTGGGGGTGGCACTTAACAGCCCCTACTCATACTAAGCAATGTGGTCTATCTAAAAATATGCAAAACTCGGATGAAGCTAAAGATCACCTCCTTTAAATCTGGAGATGTAGTGGCCAGAGTGTGCTGGTACAGGTACTATTCTGGGGGGAAAAATCCAACAACAAACAAAAAAAACTTGCTAGGAGATTTTCCAATGTGGAGGTGACCAGATCTATGAACTAGCACCCTCTACTACATAGACAAAGGGCTTTTGTACTCCAGTGGTCACCAGAAGGGCTATTGGTCTCTATTCATATAAAGCCTATAGGCAGCATTCCATGAAACAGAGACTGGGTTTGAGCATTATAAAAGTTGTATACAATGGCCTTTCTGGCCGGCATTGACATATCATTTCAACTTTATAAGAGTATTAAAGTTTCTAGTGTGAAGTCCTTGTACTTGTTAAGGACTTGAGTTCTAAGCTGACTTGCTGGATAGTTGGTGTATTATAATACCGCACAGACAGTGGCTGTAGTGGTATAGCTCCTCTACCAAGGTCTGTATATTTAGACACTATTTTAGGGAGTGAAACTCAGGCATGAAAAGCTGAAGCATGATGGAGTAAGCAATATGAATAATCTCATTTAAGTATATTAAAGATATACCTAATGAAAATTCTTGATTCTGATAAAATATTTCTTATGTTTATAATAAATGCTCACACGGTTCTATGAGAAATGAAGTTTCCGTCTTGGATAGACTTTGAGTGTCTAATTATCTGAAAAAATTGCTCAAGGATATACTTTGTAGTATATATATCACACTCATCCACCACACACACATATATACATATGCATGCATACTATACATACAGATTTTATTTAGTCAATCAGCAATATTATTTATGAGATTCTGTTTTTGTATGGTGATAGTATTGGGGATGAAAAATGATAAGATACTCTCTGACTCTAAGGTTCTTGTCTATGGTAAGATATGAATAAGTGTAATTTTTATTTGTTGTATGGATTTTGAAATTACATTAGCTTCATTGATCGGAGTATAGAAAAGTAAGAGAGGGTATGAATTATGAAGGGAATTTCAGAATGTTTTTGGAGAACCATACTAACATAGATGTGAGAGAAAAGGGTTAAAAGTCCATTATGTTTTATTAAGAAATTGAATTCTGACTTACTTTTTGCCTTCAGGGGCATAAGTAATTGCTTTCTAGGAGTGGGAACAGATAATGTTCTACTCCTGGGTTTTTTTCCTAGGCTAGTTCCAATCATTTTAAAATTAAACTGATGCATCGGCTTTGCCTTCATATCTTGGTGTCACCAGAGATCACACCAACCCTGGGAGGAGATGAGGCCAGGAGTATTTATTTCCAAGTATAGAGTGAGAATGGCCAAACAACAGATTAAAGCCACGTAGTCCAAGGTCACAGAGCTACAACGTGTTGGAGCTAGGACTAAGTGGCTTCTGTGCCCAAAGTCCACACTACCATATAAAAAGCTGAAGTTTACTCAGGGAGACAATTTCCAGAGTGGCCTTGCCAGTTTTAAGAGCAATAGACAAGGTTCCTCCCACAAAAACTTTCCACCTTCTTCCCCTCTTCAGAAGGTGAGGATGAGCAGGATGGAAACAAAGAAGTGGTGTGACATGCCCAGATTCTTGGCTCTTCCATCAGAATTTTGGTTTGAAGGGGGAAAACATTCCCTTGTCTGTAGATACACATAGAATTATCTCTCTCCCTGTCTTCTTCGTCGACCACAGAAAGGTAGAGAATATTACCTCTGAATATGAGAAAACTGAGTTTCAGGGGTGTGAAATCACTGGCTTATATACACAGCTTGTAATTGCTTGTATTTATTCAAGGTCATATCAGCCTTCACATGTCTTTGATCCTTGGTACTCAGGCCCTTAAACAGGAAGGCAGAAGAAAAAAAAAAATGGGGATAGAAGGTTGTAAAAGGAAGTGAGAAGAGCTGGTTGATTAGTACTGAATAGGATAGCAGGAGGGGGAGAGGAGAAAGAGAAGTTGGCCCATGCACAGTATTATTGGCGTGTGTGACTATTTAAACACACACGCTTCTCCTCCACATAGAGAAATTCTCTTCTTATGCTCTCCTTCACCTGGAGGGTATATAATTCTGTGTTCTTTCGTGGATATAATTACAGGAAACCTCTTAAAAATACAATTTACTTGAAGAGAAAATTATTTTAAATGTATATTTATAAAACCATATTCTCTTAGTGTTTTAAGTCCTTAAAATTAAAATTCAATGAAGGCCTTTATTCACAATTATAGCACAGCTTTCACATGGCTGATAATATTTGGATCCTTATAGTACCTTTTTTATAAGGAGCTCAAATTATTCTAGTGGGTGGGCTTGCTTAGCACAGAAGTTAGGAGCAGACAGATTGCTTTTGAATCCTGGCTCTAGCCACGATGTGTGACCTGGGCAAGGTTGCTAACCTCTTTTAGCTCATGTACTTTTGTACAAAATGGGGGTAATTCTACCACACTGAGATGTCGTGAGGATTCAATGACACATGTAATATGGGGTCCTAATGCAGGGCCTATGTAAAAGAAGAGGTCGAGAACTGTTAGTTTCTTCCTCGTCCTCCTCACAGGATGGAAGATTGACTTCTATCTTGTTTGACTCATTTTTATGGAGGGAGAGAAATAGAGATAGAGTGAAGAATTTACCAAATTCAAATTCCCTAGTAGAATCCAGTCCTATGAACTTCAATTTGTGGTTCTAGCTACGACTCTGTTAAACTTGGATCTATAGTGAGGTGGTAACCCTGTAGGAAGGAATAATCCTATTGAGGGCTGTTGAAAGATGCTGATTCTGTGTCATTTTGACATTTTCTGAGGTTCTGTGGAAAAAAGTAGTGTCTGTGTATGTAGCTCTCTCATTGAGAAGTGTGTGACCTTGTCAAGTCATTGACCATGTGGGCCTGGATGCTTCTTATAACAGGTGGACTCCATCTCTCTTAGGATTTACATTTTTCCTTCTACTTCATTAATATGTACTTTATTGTTTCTATGATTAGATCCTAAGTGTGTGGAGGAACAGAAAGATATATCTGCTTACTTGACTTCCTACACTGTGTCTCTCCAATACCTGATAGATTGCATATCAGAAAAGCTGGGAATAGGTTTTGTATGAGATGGTAGATAGTGTTACAAACTCATAGCAAGGTAATGAAATCTATTATATAACTGAATACACACACATGCATGTACTCACACTCACATAAATGTACCCACTCAAGAATGGCCATTTAAAGGGCAATAGTGTGATCACTATGTTGACTGTGTCCTTTTCAAATGAGCTTTAAGGTGAAAGCTTCCAAGGTCCTTTTTTGAGCATTATGATTACAAAAGAAAAAGTGAAGCCCAGACAGGTTGAATAACTTACTGAAGTTTGCACAGCAGAACCAGGATTTATACTTAGGCAGTTTTCTCCAGAGCCTGCATCCTTCTTCACCACTAAATGGCAACAGGTATGTGTGGCTGACTGTGTGTGGGTTTCAGTGACCTCACAATAGTAGCCTGAAATTGGCTACAGTGAGAGTATTTACACCAGGGAGATCAGTACAAATTGTAGTCACCCACCTCTTCCCTCAAGCTTATTGTTAAACACCTATGAGCACAGTAGGTGTTGGAGACACATTTGGAATGTAATACTTTCAAGATCCTTGCTAGAATCCATGTCAGATCAACACTTCAATCCCAGAATGCATCTAGCAGTGTTTTCAAAATGAGTTATGAATTAGTGACTTTTTTTTCCTGTTTCAAACACTACTTGATAATTTAGGTAGAAAGGTAAAGGAAACAATTTAAGAAAACAGTTTATAGGGATGTCTGGGTGGTTCAGCGGTTGAGCATCTGTCTTTGGCTCATGGTGTGATCCTGGAGTCCTGGGATCAAGTCCCACGTTGGGATCCCTTCAAGGAGCCTGCTTCTCCCTCTGCCTATGTCTCTGTGCCTCTTATGAATAAATAAATAAAATCTTTAAAAAAACAGTTTATATAATTCTGAATCATGAAGATTTTCTCACAACAGACAATCCAATCTACTACCTATTGAAATAATGGATGCATTCATGATGTTCACTATTCTACACTCAAAGTTATAATTTATTTACAATTTTATTTTTTTGTTACAAGTAGGATTAAAAGGCTGACTTTTGTGTTTCAAGACCTATACTAAAGTTATTACTGGTTTGTGTTTGTACATCTAACTTTATTTTTTTTAAAGATTTATTTATTTATGATAGACACAGAGAGGGAGAGGGAGAAGCAGGCTCCATGCAGGGAGCCCAATGTGGGACTCGATCCAGGGACTCCAGAATCAGGCCCTGGGCCAAAGGCAGGCACTAAACCGCTGAGCCACCCAGGGATCCCTATACATCTAACTTTAAACCAGGTTTTTTTTCTTTCATTCTGCTCTTTCCTCCTGTTAATTCTGATCTTGCTAGTACTTTGCAAACCACTTTCCCCCCCCCCTAGGTAAATAGCCCTTTAAGTTTAGATTACAGATTTATTGTAAAATGTCTTTTTTTGATGTCTTGATGGTTTATATTTAATCAAAAATATTTAGACTCAAAAAAGTGGTTTTTTAAAAAAAATTTCCTTTGATGGGATGCCTGGGTGGCTCGGTCTGTTAAGCATCTTGATTTTGGCTCAGATCATGATCTTAGAGTCTTGAAACTGAGTCCTGCTGTGGCTCCACAATGGGCTTAGAGCCTGCTTAAGATTCTCTCTCTCCCTCTCCCTTTGCCCCCATCCCTTACTCTCTCTCTCTCTCTCTCTCAAAAAAAAAAAAATCCTTTGATAATTAAATGTATTTGGATTTTGTTTAAAATAGATACTCCTTAGCATGAATGAAGAGGCAGATTTGGTCTCTTCCCCTTGCCAATAATCAGTCAGCTTGCTACTCAGCTGTGGACCAGCAACTTCAGTATAACCTGGGTGTTCCATAGAAATGCAATGTCTTGGGCCCAACCCCAGACCTCTTGAATCATATTCTGCATTTTTACAACATCCCCAGGAGATTTGTATGCACATTAACATTTGAGAAAAGCCAATCAATTGGGTCTTTTTCTGAAATTCACCCTGCTGCAAAAGCAGCTGACTATAATGTATTCTTCAATACAGACCACATTTTGGAATTCTGATTTATTTGATGGCTTAATGTTTATTGACTGCACCTGGTGTGCTGGATGCTGCAAAGAAAATTTGAACCACCCAGCCATTGTTCTACAGTTACTTTACTCTAAAATAAGAAGATACAGGCAATTTACTGTTTCTTTTTTTTTTTCTTCTTTCATTTGTGCTTTCAGAAAATACGTACACATTTGAAAGAAGAAAAGGAGTTGGGTCAAGGAAACAGATTAAGCCCCTCTACAGGGGGTGTGGTCCATTGTTAAAATAAGGGTAGATGAGGGATGTTCATTTACACAAATAGAAATGAAAGGAATTCTGGCCCATTATCTATATTGGTTGGGGAAAAAAACATCTGGATAGCTGAATTTTGTGTAGAACGAGGTATCTGATAATTGTTTGTATTTTTCTACTTCTTCTCCAGATGTTTCAGCATTGTGTTGATGTAGCTCAAGCCCATTGCTTTCAGATGTTTCAGAATTTTTAGTAGAAAAAATTCTGAAAGCATTGATTTTATGTCTATATTCCATTCTTTATGAAGATGATAGTATTTTGAATCTAGTATTTGGTCAGGTTTTGCCCCCTTGTGTAAAATTACTACTTTATATAGTGGATATAGGAGGCATTCGTAGTCACTATCATTAAGATGTGTTGAAATAGAAGAGTTTTGAAGGGACCCAGAATATGTTACCACCACCCCAAATATGCCACTTTGGCATAAAAGATTATTTGAACTGAAGGCAATTGAGAATCAAGAGATCAGGAAGAGCTTTTTTTGCCTTCCCTCTGATCTGTCTAAAAGCAGGGGCATAAATTATTCTCTGTGAAGGTGTCTTCATCCTCTTTGACCACAGTCACATTGAGATGAGTCTGCACAAACAAAACATACTAAGATACCCTTCTATTCTATTTAGTTTTCCTCCTCACTTCTTAGTCACTTCCTACAATTTATTGTTTCTCAAAGCCCAACCCACTTTCCTTTGTTAAAATGGAATATAATGCCCACAGTGTAACTACCCCGAGTTTCATTTTTTTTTTTTCTGTGAACTCCTAGGCGTGCAAATACAAATACATTTGTTTTCTTTTTCTCCTGTTGATGGGTCTTTTGTCAGTTAAATTTGCATGTCCCCAGTCCACTGAATCTCTAAGAGGGGTACAGGAGAAGTTTAACTGCCTAACCATTTTAACTCTACTAAAACTTCCTTTTCAAAACTTTAATAAGTCATTTTAGAAGAGGAGAGGAGGAAATAAAGAAGGAAGGATAGAAAGGTAAGATATGAAGGGTGTGGAAAAGCTGAGACATCAATAGAAATGGAATGAGAGTTTTTAGGAATTAGCTATTTAATCATGTGTTTCATCTAATCATTACTCAAACTGTCAATGACTGCAGGCCAACTGTATGGAGAGATTATTATTGTCACACCCTAAGCCTGCAGTGAGGTCAACTGTTAGATCAATAACAACTCTGCTCCATCAGATAACGAACCTAAATGAGAATTGCCCTATCTGTTTAAATCAGGTATCTTGAAATCCTTGAACAGGCACTGTGATAAATGATTGCTGGACTATTCTTCTCCCTTTAACCTCAGTGGATTTTGCTCACCCATATTTTTAATTAACTATATTTAGTCAGAACTTTAAAATGCTCAAATCCTTTCAAATTCTCCCCAGGAGGTTATTCCTGGAGTAGACATCAGTAAGAATGTCCTTCCTTTCTTTGTAGAGATATATTTGGCACATTTCAGTTTTTTTTTTTCTCAGAGAAATACAATTTCCAAGGAAGACTATGGTTTCACATTTCACCTAGCATTTAGTTCTTTATCTCCTAGAATGGTAGCATTTTAAAATTCAGCAAAAATATGTTCTTTATGATGTATTAAAACGAAAGTCAGAGTTATGGAAATTACAACCTTTGGTGCAAAAGAGATACCTTCTGCTTTTTGAAGGTTAATTAGTAATGAAACATCTTTTAGAAAAAAATATAGAGTTAAAATTGGGGTTATAGGAAGTCTTAACAAGTAAAAGCTGTTTTTGTACATTAAAAAAGATTAAGATTTTGGCAGTTATAAATATTATTAGTTTTATGTTTTTGTAGACTTGATCTTTTAGCATGGATTAAGATCTGAAATTTTAAACTTGGATTTTGCATCCTCTCTACAACATTGAGAAAAGCTCATGATATTACTTCTGTTAAGTAATTTTGTAATCTTAGGGTTGATAGAGTTAACAGAAACAAGCCCATTCACCTGTAGTTTTGCTTTCCAATTTATTTCTCCTGTATCTAGAGAATGAGACTGATAAGGCAGTACAATAAAAACTGATGATTTTTTGTGTATGTGTCTATCTGACCTGACTAGTAAGTTATCACATACAGTGAAAACACAATAAGTTGTGCAGTGCCTCATCTACCTATGGCTCCCCAGCCCAGGTAAGGAGTCCCAGATGGGGGAACCCAGGGCTGGGGCCCCTCTGGAGGATGGTAGTGGCTGGACATGAAGTGAGCGAGGGGATTGGAGGGGGGGGGCTCAGATACAGAAGTTGTGTGGAGTCTGCACATCAAGTAGAACTTCCAGGGGGCCCTGGCCATTTACCTGCCATGTGGCTGGTAGAAAATTATCCTGTTTGATGAAGGCAAGATGTTGGAATGAACTGATTGTCCAACACATCAAGCTGAAAATAGGGGAGACCCAAATCGCATACAGGTCACTAGTCACATCCAGGTTCTGGCCCAAAGGAAATCAATGGAAATCCAGTTTAAGCTCAAGGCCTTGAATGTAGACCAGCTTTCCAAGGACAAGGCAGCACCACATTTACTGTCTGGTCAGGGGCTGAAAGGGGACCCCAGAAGTGGCTCACTCCAGAAATTGCCCTCCTCCTAGGAAGGACCTCCAGCTTTCTCCATGCTTATTGGGGATGGGGCTACTCCTTGTTAGAGGGGACCTTAAAAGCTGGGTAGTGAGTTGAAAGGATGGATCCTGATATTGGATGGTATCTGAAAGGACATGATCTTGGTATCTGAAAGGACAGATCATCCCCGAGCATCAGAGACTGGGGACATGAGTGAGACAACCTTTGAGTACAGCACTGGTTTCTCAGTCTCTAACAGGTACCCTCTCCCACTTGCTTCTGGATGTTTTGAAGGGCCTTAGATATGTTAGTTGGTCCCTCTGTTTTTTAGCACCTCCTACCTCCCTTTCCCAAACTGCCTCTCCTTATCACCCTTACCGTTTGACCTTGAGATCAAATATTGAAGCTTAACCCTTTCTGAAAAGGAGAAGAGCCAGATGGACTCAGGAAATAAATATATACATATATATATATTTTTAATATTACAAGAGATATTTATAAGCGGGTATTAGGGTCATAATTTTTTCTCAGCTGGGCAAGCAATGGGATGAGGCTTTTAAGTCTCATCCTCTCTCCTATAGAATACACAGGCTATAATACATTGCCTCTCCTTACCTCCCCACTGTGTTGGTTTGTGTTTTGACAGAGGATAAAACTATATTACCAAAAAACCAAAACCAAAATCAAACCAAACCAAAACAAAACACCCCCCCGCCCCAACCCACTATGAGTTGTTCTAAGCATCTCATTGAAGATTTTTCTAGGTATTGAGTCCAGCTTTTCATGTCCAGAAACTTTTTATCTGTTCAGATGAGCTCTGTATAGCTTCCAGTGTGAAAAAGCACATTCATCTCTTTTGGTTATTATTATTATTTTTATGATTTTATCTATTTACACATGAGAGACACAGAGAAAAGCATAGACATAGGCAGGAGAAGCAGGCTCCCTGTGGGGAGCCCGATTCAGGACTTATCTCAGGACCCCGGGATCATAACCTGAGCTGAAAGCAGATGCTCAACCACTGAGCCACCAAGGTTCCCACTTTTGGTTATCTTAAGGCTAGATATTGTAATTGTTATCATTGATGGCATTTATGAACCACCATTTCCAGTTATTTATTGTAGCAAAAACAAAGTATCCCAAAATGTAGTAGTGTAAAATAATGATAATGAGTCAGAAATTCAGAATATGTAACAGAGATGGTTTGTCCATGCTCACAAAGTATGGGAACTCAGCTGGGAAGATTCATATGGCTGAGCAATGGTTCAAATGAATGGAAGCTGGAATTATTTGGAAACTTCTCACTCCCATGTCTGATATGTGGGCCAGGATGATGTAAGGGCTGGGCTTAGCTGGAGCTTGTTGACAGGAGCACATGCATGTGGCCTCTCCATGTGGATTGCACTTCTCATAGTGAGGCCTCTGGGTTCTGAATGGGAGCATCCCAGAAGGGAGTGTCAGGAGAATGAGAGTTCTGAGACCTGGGTAGAGTGGCACAGCCTTTTGTGAGGTGACCTCAGAAATCAAAGAATGTCATTTCTACTCTATTTGATCAAAGCAGTCACAGACAGGTCTGCCCATATTCAAGAAGAGAGATGGAGACCTCAACTCTTGATGGAGCAATATGAAAGAATTTGTGATCATTTTTAAAGCCTCTACCACACCCAATTCATGGTGCTTTTTTTCCCCCTAAGATGTTTTCCCCTACTAATTATCTCAAAAAGCAAGAGAAGATATCTGGCACTTTATGGGGGGAAAGCAGAGGTCAGTGCTCTGTTTGATGATAAGTGCAGGAGTCTTATCAATGAATTCCTTTCCCTCTACCAATATTATCCAGTTTATCAGTCTACATACTGGGTTTTCAGCAACATGTTAGGGGGAAATCTAACTACTAAGAGAATTTTATGTGAATTATGTTTCTTCCAAGTTCCCTTACTGTCTGTCAGGCTGGAGCATTAGTGTTCTCTCTGATGTAGCCATCAGTAACTATAGCTCTATTAGCTGTTCATTTGTGGCATACAATAGACCTTAAAACAGAGGATTGCTTTTGAACTGAGACATTGTTTCATGAATATTAGAACACAAATCAATGAATATTGACTAGGGTTGTGTAGAAGAACGTGATAGCATTGCTTTCAACAAAATTTCAAAAAGATGCATAAGGCTAGAACAAAAATAAGAAGCACTTAAGTTTTTCAAGATATTGAATTTTAGCTACTGAGCTAATAAGTTCATTTCTTCAGATACTTGAGGCTGTCTGAACATATACTACACTTTCTAAAGTACTTGCTTTTGTGTGGATGGTGGTGGGCAAAAGGCCAAAGAAGGATAAAATAACTATAGGTAACACTCCCACGACACGTTAACAAGCATATATCATTTTTGACACTCAAAACAAGCATGTGAGGTAAGTTTTAACATCCCAGATTTACAGATGGGCAAATTGATGTCAGAGATTTTCTGTAGCATGTCTAAGGTCACTCGTTTCAATAGTGAGAAGATTTAAACTCCTCAGACATAATCGCTTTTGGGAAGTCATACCTGATCCTTCTTAGTCAAATTAAAGTACTCCTCCTCTGTGTTCTTATAATACCTTGAAATCCCTCCATATCCACCACTTTGTGTTATAATTACCTCCTGTGTTTATTTCTCCTCAGTTAACTTGAAGGGAAAGACCTTGTCTCATCTGTCTCCACTAAGGATTTGAGCTAAAGTGACCAACACATGCTTGTAGAATGAAAGCATGATTGAGAATCCCTTAACATTAAAATTGTCTTCCAATCCATGGTACATTTCAAGAAAGAAGTGTTCTATCAGAATATGGTGAAGAAAAGCTGGTGTTTTGCAAATAAGACAGAAGGAAGCCATAGACATAAAGACCTGTGAATCATTGGTGGCATTATATTAGCTTGTTCTCTGGAAAATGCCAGGAACAGCAAAGGGGCCTATGTACTTGAACAGAGTGACTTTAGGGGGAAATATTAGGAATATTAAGAATTGAGGTCAGAGAGTTAATACAGTAGGGATTAGATCTTATTGAGTCTTGTAGGACAGAGAGGAATTCTGTTCTGACCAGACTAAGCTGTTGAGTGATCCTTTTAAAACATATGGTGAGAGTAGTAGAGTGGGGCTGGGTGAATGGAAACAGGGAGACATTTGTGACTAACTCCCTGCAGTGATTGAGAGGCTATGGTTGCTTGGACAAAAGTGGGATTTGGGCTATATTCTGAAAGTAGAGCCAACAGGACTGATTAGATATAGCGTGAAAGAAAGAAAGGAATAAATGTAAAGCCAAACTTTTGGTCTAGAACAACTTAAAGGATGGAATCACCATCAATTAAGATAGGAAAATGTAGGAGTGCTGACAACACTGACTCCATCTTTGGCCTTTCCTCTTGTTCATGCCAGTACAGTGACTTCCTGCAGGGCTATGTGCACCAGGCCTCATGGAGGTTAGTGTGGGACCAGAATGTGGGACCTCTTGTTCTGATCTTCTCTAAAGTGACACACAGAAGGCCCCACTTCAAGTAACTAGTTGCAGTGAAGGCCCCAATTTGAATAACTTCCCTGTGACCTTACCATCATGACTGTTACCCTATAAAAGCTAGGGATTCATGTCTGGACTTGGCAGAAAATAATTGCGCTGTGCAATTATTTGGTAGTTGTTTGTCTGCTTGATACCCTCTTCAGTAAGCTACCTTGACTAAAACTGTGTGTCAATGGTGTGGAGTGGCTTGCTTCATTTTTCAGTTTTAAAGTACCTTCTCAGTCTGGAGGATACATTACTGACCCTCCATCTTCGAACATGTAGATTTTGAGAAGGGAGATTAAGAGTTCTGTTGTGGACATCATAAGGCCTAAGGTGAATAGTATGCACATATAGGGATAACATGAAGTAGGCAGTATGATTAGAGTTTATGATTAAGTTGAGAGAGATGATTCTTGAGTTTAGGAGAAAGAGGTCATGTGGGAGATATAGTGTGGAGATGGCAGTAACAGCCAGGAGACAGAATATCACCAAGGAAGTGTATGCATACAGTGAGAAGAGATCCAAAGATAAAAGCTTGCAACATTCCGGATAACAGGTCCAGGAGAGATAAGGAATCTGAAAAAGAGACTCATAATGAACTACCAATGAGAGAGGAATATGGACATCAAGGAGAAGGTGTGATCAGACATCAGTGCTATGTCAAGAGTGCTGTGGACTGAGAATTGATCCTTGGTTTTAGTAATGTGGAGGACATTGGTGACTGTGAAAAATAGTTTTGGTGGCATGTTGGGGGTGTGAAAATCTGACTATAAGTAGCTCAAGGGAGGATTAGAAGGGAGGAATTGATGCCAGCAATTATATCTAATGCTTCAAGTTTTGCTATAAAAAAGATCAGTGAACAAACTAGAAGGTAGAGTTCAGAAAGTTTTTTATTAATTGTAATATATATGTGTGTGTGTGTGTGTATCTATCTATACCTTTTAATGAAATGTAGTATGGAGTACATGCCACCCATTTGTATGTAAAATTTCCTGCATATAAATTTGAAGGCTTGATTAGATTAAATACTTTTGTCATTAATATTTCATGGGTGATGTTGTACACTTCACACTGCATTTCATTGGGAGGCACTAATATCAAGTTGTCTAGTGATTCTAAATTTCTACGTTTTGTATTATTTGGTTAGGTTTGTGTCCAATAGATAATTTTACTTATAAAAGCACGGTTTCCCTTTTGCAATTAGCAAACAATCTGTGTAGTGATATTTTGGCACTGTGTAGAAATTGTTTCTATATTTCATTTAGCACCTACATCAGTTATTTAATTGGAGAACTTTAGATGATGATTTTCAAATTTATAATTTTTCTCTACATTTTTAGCTGGCTTTTTTTTTTTTTTTTGTAAAGAGTTTTTTTCATCAACTGAGAATGAACTATGTTTTCTCCTAAAAGCTTAATTCTTTCCCTTTAATTACCAATTAACAGAATAAGAAGTTACTTCAATTATGTAAAATGGCTTTTTTAAAAATGAGAAGGTGTGTGTGTGTGTGGTTGTTATTGTTTCTTTATTTAAGTAGGTGCAATAACAGCATGCTTACAGGTTGAAGGGAATGATCCAACAGAGAGGGAAACATCAGTAGTACAGGAAAGAGAGGGGAGACCAAGTAGATTAAGTCCTTTAAGAAAGGAGAGATGGACTTGGATATACAAGGAAGGTACTGTATGAATGGCTCACTTATTTTAGTAAATGAAGAGTAGATGGTTCTGATGCTGGTAGGTAGGTAGATGTATTTGGAGGAAATATGTGGAAGATCTATTAATTTCTTCAATTTTCTTGGTGAAATATGAAGCAAGGCCAGGAATCGGATACATAAATTAGAGATATGGAAGGGGCGAATTATTTTAATGACAAGTTCTAGGCAGGACCACTGGAGCAGTGGGGGACATAATTTATGATACAGAGGTGGTCAAGGGCCTGAGCAAAGTGTTAGAAAGATCATTTATTTATATATTGACATTGCCAAGAAATGGCACAATAGCAATCTTGGGGAGAGGGACAGTGAACTAAGAGCTAAAAATATTGCTGATAGGGAGTAACCCATGGGCAGTAGATGATAAATAATGAAGGGTAGAGAGTAATTTACTGTGATAACATAAAATTCAAAGGCAAGAATATTTTAAGGGAAGTGTGAGAAAATGGTCCAGGAGTGATGATGTGAAATATGAAGGACTCCTTTCTACCTCCACGTACAGTGCAATGGGTTATAGAAAAGCAGTTTCCTTAGGGGAGAGGCAAATTTCTAAAATAATTTTCCAGACATTTTATTATAATGCGTTTTGGTGTAGGTTTCTTGATATTGCTTGTACTTAGGGATTTTTGAGCTCAAATTTGTGGGTTTATCATATTCATCGAATTTGGAAAATTTGGGACCAAATATATTTTTCTATCTCTACCCCTTTCACTTCTTCAGGAACTCCAGTTACATATATTAGGTCTCTTGAAAGTTTCTCATAGCTGATTGCTGCTCTGTTCTTTATCTTTTAAAAAAATTTTTTAAATGATTATTTTTGGATTGTTTCTATTGCTATGGCTTCAAGTTTACTATTTTTCTTCTGTATTGTGCAATGTTCTATTACTCTCATCCAGTTTATCTTTCATCTCTCACATTACAGTTTAATCCCTAGAATGTTGAGTTAAATAATTTTTTATCTTTGGAATCTCTTGTACTGCATATTCTAGCTCTCTGAATATGTGGCATGCCATTATAATAACTGATTTAGTGTCCTTGCCTACTAATTTTGTCATCTGTGTCATTTCTGGAGTCATTTTGAATTGACTGACCTTCCTTTTCACTAGGTGTCATATTTATCTGATTTTTGCACATCTGGTAAGTCTTGATCATATACTAGACACTGAATTTTACCTTGTTGAGTGCCAGATATTTTTCTATTCCTATCCATATTCTTGCATTTTATTCTGGAACATGATTAATGTACTTTTAAACAGTTTGATCTTACTGGGTCTTGCTTTTAAGGTTTGTTAGGTGGAACCAGAACTGTACTTAGCATGGGAGTAATTTTTCCCAGCAGTGAGGCAAAACTTTTCTGAATACTGTACAGAATGCCCAGTCAGTTTTGAGGTTTTACAGTCTGGCTAAAGGAGCTGGATGATGGAATCAGGCACTGTTCCTTTTTTTTTTAATAATAAATTTGTTTTTTATTGGTGTTCAATTTGCCAACATACAGAATAACACCCAGTGCTCATCCCGTCAAGTGCCCCCCTCAGTGCCCACCACCCAGTCACCCCCATCCCCCGTCCTCCTCTCCTTCCACCACCCCTAGTTCATTTCCCAGAGTTAGCAGTCTTCCATGTTCTGTCTCCCTTTCTGATATTTCCTACCCATTTCTTTTCCCTCCCCTTCTATTCCCTTTCACTATTATTTATATTCCCCAAATGAATGAGACCATATAATGTTTGTCCTTCTCTGATTGACTTATTTCACTCAGCATAATACCCTCCAGTTCCATCCACATAGAAGCAAATGGTGGGTATTTGTCATTTCTAATGGCTGAGTAATATTCCATTGTATACATAAACCACATCTTCTTTATCTATTCATCTTTCGATGGACACCGAGGCTCCTTCCACAGTTTGGCTATTGTGGACATTGCTGCTAGAAACATCAGGCACTGTTCCTAACACTAAGTATCAGGCACATTTACTTTTAATCCCTTTGGGTAATTCTTTCCCTGTCTTTGGACCATCTTCTCACATGCATATGCTGATTTAGTACTCAGCAAGAGATGGAAGAGGAACCACTTGCAGAGCCCCATAGTTTTCCTTCTGTGTAGCTTCTTATTTTCTGATGTCTGTCCCATAACTCTAGCCACTTTGGTCCCCCTATACCCATCTTAATTTCTCCAACTCAGGGAGACCAGTGTTTTCTACCTGGAGCCTCCCTCCCTGTACCATGGCCTAGAAAATTACTGTAGGCAGCAAGCTGGGGCTGTTACAGGATACACTGCACTTGTTTTTCATCTTTCAGGGATAATTGTATTTTGTTGTCTGATGACCACTGTCTTGAAAGCTAGCTTCATATTTTATCTGTTGTTTTTGTTTTTTATTGTTTTAGGCAGGTGAATAAATCCAGTCCCTAATATTCCATCTTAGCCAGAGCAGAAGCCCAAGGAAGTCTGTTATAAGTCAACTATTTTTGTTGTTGTTGAAATAGTATATTAACATGATATGGATTAGCTGACCAGCTTGTCTGAGAACAAGCAGGACTGAGGAAATAGGACTTGGAAAGAATAATTCTGGGGAAGAGACTGAGGCTAAAAGTGAAGGAATATAGTTTAGGTCAGTTCAGGGGCATCAGTAGTTAGGAAAGAGCTGATGTTACCAATCTCCATGCTGTTAAGGCAGCCTGTAAAAGAGCATCCAAATCTTTAATCATTTGAAAAGATGAAATTATTATTGTAGTAAATTAAGCTGTTTAAGATGTTCGTATGTCTTTTATTTGCCCATCTCAAATCTAGACAAAGATGAATAGCCTATTTTTTGTTTGTTTTAGTAGTAGCTTTTCTGCAGTAAGGTGAAGAGAAAGCATTGCAATTGCAATCAATATAATACTTTCATGGTCTATATCCATCTGCAAGGAGTAATTTTTATGAAATGAAATAAACAAAGTCCTTAAAAGAATAAGTAAAAGGAGTTAGACCTGCAGAGGTAGAATCTTAATATCTTAATAGAAAAATAACTGCTGGTAGAAGTTGTTATGAAGGAAAGTTCTTTTTTTTTTAATTCTCCCTTTTCTATTTTATTTTATTTTATTTTATTTTATTTTATTTTATTTTATTTTATTTTATTTTATTTTTTTGAGAGAGAGAGAGAGGAGAGAGAGAGAGAGGCAGAGACACAGGCAGAGGGAGAAGCAGGCTCCATGCAGGAAACCTGATGTGGGATTTGATCCTAGGACCCTGGGATCATGCCCTGAGCCAAAGGCAGACATTCAACCGCTAAACCACCCAGGTTTCCCTGAAGGAAAATTTAATTACAAATTTACACGAAGTGTTTCTAATTAATTGTTTCTGTTGGGATAAGGACCCTCCCCCACCAAACGCCATCTTTACACCTCTATTATTACCATCAAGCAATGACCTTAGAAAGATGAAATCAACTGTAAAACCACATAAAGTAGCTAGATTTTCTTCGCAAACCTGAATGTTGTACAAAAGGATTTGGGATCCTGTTATACTTCCATAACCAAAAGGCTGCCTGCTCAGGTATGTGTTCTCTTGATTCTTCCCTGCCCACATTTCCATAAAAACAGAGCATCCAACTCACATGTTATGGTTCATAAGAGACAGTTGGGAACTGGTATGTTCCTTCTGTGATATAATGAACTATTCAATTTACTTTTTTGGCAGAGAAATGGGAGAGAAGGAAACAGATACTAGGAGACCGAATTGAGTATAATACAATTTTATCCATGTATTGATAAGTTAAAAATAAAAGTAAAAAAGTGAAGTTAAAAATTAAGCAGGTAGGATTGGTTTTCTAGTTTCATGGTTCTGACCTTGGTGGGTCCAAAGTACTTAGGCTATGCAGGTTGCAGGACTACAAGTGGGTTGAACTGGTGGGTGTCACTTAACAGCCCCCTACTCATACTCAGCAATGTAGGTCTTATCTAAATATGCAAAACTCTGGATGAAGCTAGATACCTCCTTTAAATCTGGAGATGTAGTGGCCAGGTGTGCTGGTACAGGTACTATTCTGGGGGGAAAAAATCCAACAACAACAAAAAAACTTGCTAGGAAGATTTTCCAATGTGGAGGTGACCAGATCTATGTAACTAGCATCCTCTACTACATAGACAAAGGGCTTTTGTACTCCAGATGGTCACAGCAAGGGCTATGTCTCTATTCATATACAGCCTATAAGGCAGCATTCCATGAAACAGAGACTGGGTTTGAGCATTATAAAAGTTGTATACAATGGCCTTTCTGGCCTGGCATTGACATTATTCATTTCAACTTTATAAGAGTATTAAAGTTTCTAGTGTGAAGTCCTTGTACTTGTTAAGGACTTGAGTTCTAAGCTGACTTGCTGGATAGTTGGTGTTATTATAATACCTCACAGACAGTGGCTGTAGTGGTATTAGCTCCTCTACCAAGGTCTGTATATTTAGACACTATTTGTAGGGAGTGAAACTCAGGCATGAAAAGCTGAAGCATGATGGAGTAAGCAATATGAATAATACATTTTAAGTATATAAGATATACCTAATGAAAATTCTTGATTCTGATAAAATATTTCTTATGTTTATAATAAATGCTCACACGAGTTCTATGAGAAATGAAGTTTCAGTCTTGGATAGACTTTGAGTGTCTAATTATTCTGAAAAATTGCTCAGGATATACATTTGGTAGTATATATCACACTCATATCCACCACACACACATATATACATATATGCATGCATACATATACATACAGATTTTCATTTAGTCAATCAGCAATTATTTATTGAGCTTCTGTTTTTGTATGGTGCTAAGTATTGGGGATGAAAAATGAATAAGATACTCTCTGACTCTAAGGTTCTTGTCTATGGTAAGATATGATTAGAGTGTAATTTTTATTTGTTGTATGGATTTTGAAATTACATTAGCTTCATTGATCAGAGTCATAGAAAAGTAGAGGGTATGAATTATGAAGTGAATTTCAGACTGTTTTTGGAGAACCAATACTAACATAGATGTGAGAAAAGGGTTAAAAGTCATCTGTTTTATTAAGAAATTGAATTCTGACTTACTTTTTGCCTTCAGGGGCATAAGTAATTTGCTTTCTAGGAGTGGGAACAGATCATGTTCTACTCTCCTGGTTTTTTTTCCTAGGCAGTTCCAATCATTTTAAAATTATAACTGATGCATCGGCTTTGCCTTCATATCCTTGGTGTCACCAGAGATCACACCAACCCTGGGAGGGAGATGAGGCCAGGAGTGATTTTATTTCCAAGTTATAGATTGACATCCAAACAGATTAAGCCACTTAGTCCAAGGTCACAGAGCTACCAAGTGTTGGAGCTAGGACTAAGTTGGCTTCTGTGCCCAAAGTCCACTAACCATATTAAATAAGCTGAAGTTTACTCAGGGAGACAATTTTCCAGAGTGGCCTTTGCCAGTTTTAAGAGCAATAGACAAGTGTTCCTCCCACAAAAACTTTCCACCTTCTTTCCCCTCTTCAGAAGGCTGAGGATGAGCAGGATGGACAACAGAAAGTGGGTGTGACATGCCCAAGATTCTTGGCTCTTCCATCAGAATTTTGGTTTTGAAAGGGGGAAAACATTCCCTTGTCTGTAGATACCATAGAATTATCTCTCTCCCTGTCTTCTTCGTCTGACACAGAAAGGTAGAGAATATCACCTCTGAATATGAAGAAACTGAGTTTCAGAGGGTTGAAATCACTGGCTTATAGTTACACAGCTTGTAATTGCTTGTATTTATTCAGGTCATATCAGCCTTCACATGTTCTTTGATCCTTTGGTACTCTAGGCCCTTAAACAGGAAGGCAGAAGAAAAAAAATGGGGATAGCTAGGTTGTAAAAGGAAGTGAGAAGAGCTGGGTGGATTAGTACTGATCTAGGATAGCAGGAGGGGGAGAGGAGAAAGAGAAGTTGGCCCATGCACAGTATTATTGGCGTGTGTGACTATTTAAACACACACGCTTCTCCTCCACATAGAGAAATTCTCTCTTTATGCTCCTCCTTCACCTCGGAGGGTATATAATTCTGTGTTCTTTTCGTGGATATAATTACAGGAAACCTCTTAAAAATACAATTTACTTGAAGAGAAATTATTTTAAATTGTATATTTATAAAACATATTCTCTTAGTGTTTAAGTCCTAAAATTAAAATTCCAATGAAGGCCTTTTATTCACAATTATAGCACAGCTTTTCACATGGCTGATAATATTTTGGATCCTTATAGTACCTTTTTTATAAGGAGCTCAAATTATTCTAGTGGGTGGCTGCTTAGCACAGAGGTTAGGAGCAGACAGATTGCTTTTGAATCCTGGCTCTAGCACAGATGTGTGACCTTGGGCAAGGTTCTTAACCTCTTTTAGCTCATGTACTTATGTACAAAATGGGGGTAATTTCTACCACACTGAGATGTCGTGAGGATTCAATGACACATGTAATATGGGGTCTAATGCAGGGCCTCATGTAAAAGAAGAGGTCAGAAACTGTTAGTTTTCTTCCTCTTTCCTCCTCACAGGATGGAAGATTGACTTCTATCTTGTTTGACTCATTTTATGGAGGGAGAAATAGAGATAGAAGTGAAGAATTTACCAAATTCAAATTCCCTAGTAGAATCCAGTCCTATGAACTTTCAATTTGTGGTTCTAGCTACTGACTCTGTTAAACTTGGATCTATAGTGAGGGTGGAAACCCTGTAGGAAGGAATAATCCTATTTGAGGGCTGTTGAAAGATGCTGATTCTGTGTCATTTTGACATTTTCTGAGGTTCTGTGGGAAAAAGTAGTGTCTGTGTATGTAGCTCTCTCATTGAGAAGTTGTGTGACCTTGGTCAAGTCATTTGACCATTGTGGGCCTGGATGTTCTTATAACAGTTGGACTCCATCTCTCTTTTAGGATTTACATTTTTTTCCTTCTACTTTCATTACATATGTACTTTATTGTTTCTATGATTAGATCCTAAGTGTGTGGAGGACAGAAAGATATATCTTGCTTACTTGACTTCCTACACTGTGTCTTCTCCAATACCTGATAGATTGCTAATCAGAAAAGCTGGAATAGGTTTTGTATGAGATGGTATGATAGTGTCACAACTCATAGCAAGGTAATGAATCTATTATAATAACTGAATACACACACATGCATGTACTCACACTCACATACATGTACCCACTCAAGATATTGCCATTTAAAGGGCATAGTGTGATCACTATGTTGACTGTGTCCTTTTCAAATGAGCTTTAAGGTGAAAGCTTCCAAGGTTCCTTTTTTGAGCATTATGAAAATAGCCCTTATCAGATTTATTTCTTTGCTTATTCATTACTTCTGTTTCCTGCTAGCACATGAGCACCAGGAGAACAGGAAACTATCTTGTTCTCCATTGTATCTACTGTACTGTGCCTAGACATGGTAAGACTCCAATATATATTTATCGAATGAATTATAATGAATAAAGAAAGAGCCATCACTTCTTCAAGCTGTTTGCCTGCTGGGCAAGAGTATCAGGAAGATGACTAGATTCCAGCCTTTGTTACAACCAGATCACTTGATCAGGCAAGTTACTAGACGCCTGTGAGGAAAGGGGCCTGTTGGGACAATTATGGGTAATGGGGTTCATAACACCTGTAAGTGGCTCCCTCTATGAACCTAGCAGTTGACAAAATAGAAACTTGATGTATTAACTCTAAATGAGGATGACAGAAGCTACATTTAATAGCTTTAAATCAAGTTTACAGAAACAGATAATGAAGTTGTTTTTCTTTTAATTTTGTCTTTAATTTACCTCATATCCTGATGGAACCTAGATGTTGCTTTCCTCCTGTCCTAAGCTTTTCTAGCGTCACACTATAATCACTCATGTCTTCCTGCATATCTTTTGATTCACTTTTTACTCATTTGTCCAATTTTTTTCTCTTTTGGCTCTAAGCCACATTCCTTACTCTTCCATTCATCCTGTGAATAAAGGGGCCTCACACCTAGGATGATGCCTTCTTTCTACTCCTAGCTGTATAAGCTCAGCTGGAACACACTAAGTGTGCAGGATAAACCGCTTCTCTACTTGCTCTGCCTAAGGAACCTGGGTATTTTATATAAGTTTCTGATGCTTGGTATTTAATTTCATGTTACTGATATAATCATTTATTTCAGTGACTCTGAGTTCCAGATGAATGGAATTCCACAGAGGAACCACGACTTGTCTATACTGCTATCCTGGAAGATTTCACCCACTGTACAGAAGAAAGTGTTTGCAGTTCTCCTGGCTTTCTCCTATTTTTCTTTTTTCCTTCTCATTTGCAAAGTAGGTCCCACATCCTTGTAGCTTCCAGAAATGAATCAATTTAACCACATCTTTATTTGTCAAAAGGGTGACTGTAGCCATCATGTAATTTGAACTGTTCTGATGAGAGATAATATGGTTTCAAATAATTCATTCTTATCTCACAGGACACTTGATTTTGTACCGTGAGGGATTCGTGACTTTGAAATATTTAGGTTTCTATTTAATTAAAACTTTGAGGGAAGAGAAGTAATAATTAAGATACTAAACAATGGAGCATTATAAACAATATTTATACTTTCATGCTTCTATAAATTAACTTTACCCATAATTTCTATTTATTTTGTTTTACTTAACATTGTCGTATAAACATTTTCCATGCTGTTAATAGAAATTCATAATAATTATTTTTAATGGATACATAATACTCCATCCAGTGGCTAGACCATAGTTGACTTAACTATTTATTCCCTTGTTATTGTTTGCCTTCAACTTTTCCTTAATCATTGTTTTGCTTATCTTTATGAATGTGCTCTTCTTCATATTTTATCTTTTTATTTTCTAAATGATAAATATTAATTAAGAAAAGAATAAGGAATGTTGACAAATAAGACAAGAGCAAAAATATCCATTCCAAATTTCACTATCCTTAAAGAGCAATAATTAATATTAGGTGAATATAATTCCAGATATCTTTCTATGCTATATGGAGATTAATGGAGGTTCTATTATGTAAGTATTAGTTGTCTAACTATCCTCTTATTTTTTTAAATAATAAATTTATTTTTTATTGGTGTTCAATTTATCAACATACAGAGTAACACCCAGTGCTCATCCCGTCAAGTGCCCCCCTCAGTGCCCATCACCCATTCACCCCCGCCCCCGCCCTCCTCCCCTTCCACCACTCCTAGTTCGTTTCCCAGAGTTAGGAGTATTTATGTTTTGTCTCCCTTTCTGATATTTCCCACACATTTCTTCTCCCTTCCCTTCTATTCCCTTTCACTATTATTTATATTCCCCAAATGAATGAGAACATATAATATTTGTCCTTCTCTGATTGACTTACTTCACTCAGCATAATACCCTCCAGTTCCATCCACGTCGAAGCAAATGGTGGGTATTTGTCGGTTCTAATGGCTGAGTAATACTCCATTGTATACATAAACCACATCTTCTTTATCCATTCATCTTTCGATGGACACTGAGGCTCCTTCCACAGTTTGGCTATTGTGGCCATTGCTGCTATAAACATCAGGGTGCAGGTGTCCCGGCGTTTCATTGCATCTGTATCTTTGGGGTAAATCCCCAACAGTGCAATTGCTGGGTCGTAGGGCAGGTCTATTTTTAACTCTTTGAGGAACCTCCACACAGTTTTCAAGAGTGGCTGCACCAGTTCACATTCCCACCAACAGTGTAAGAGGGTTCCCTTTTCTCTGCATCCTCTCCAACATTTGTGGTTTCCTGCCTTGTTAATTTCCCCCATTCTCACTGGTGTGAGGTGGTATCTCATTGTGGTTTTGATTTGTATTTCCCTGATGCCAAGTGATGCAGAGCATTTTCTCATGTGCATGTTGGCCATGTCTATGTCTTCCTCTGTGAGATTTCTGTTCATGTCTTTTGCCCATTTCATGATTGGATTGTTTGTTTCTTTGGTGTTGAGTTTAAGAAGTTCTTTATAGATCTTGGAAACTAGCCCTTTATCTGATACGTCATTTGCAAATATTTTCTCCCATTCTGTAGGTTGTCTTTTAGTTTTGTTGACTGTATCCTTTGCTGTGCAAAAGCTTCTTATCTTGATGAAGTCCCAATAGTTCATTTTTGCTTTTGTTTCTTTTGCCTTCGTGGATGTATCTTGTAAGAAGTTACTGTGGCCGAGTTCAAAAAGGGTGTTGCCTGTGTTCTCCTCTAGGATTTGGATGGAATCTTGTCTCACATTTAGATCTTTCATCCATTTTGAGTTTATCTTTGTGTATGGTGCAAGAGAGTGGTCTAGTTTCATTCTTCTGCATGTGGATGTCCAATTTTCCCAGCACCATTTATTGAAGAGACTGTCTTTCTTCCAGTGGATAGTCTTTCCTCCTTTATCGAATATTAGTTGCCCATAAAGCTCAGGGTCCACTTCTGGGTTCTCTATTCTGTTCCATTGATCTATGTGTCTGCTTTTGTGCCAGTACCACACTGTCTTGATGACCACAGCTTTGTAGTACAACCTGAAATCTGGCATTGTGATGCCCCCAGATATGGTTTTCTTTTTTAAAATTCCCCTGGCTATTCGGGGTCTTTTCTGATTCCACACAAATCTTAAAATAATTTGTTCTAACTCTCTGAAGAAAGTCCATGGTATTTTTTTGTTTGTTTGTTTGTTTTTTAGTCCATGGTATTTTGATAGGGATTGCATTAAACGTGTAAATTGCCCTGGGTAGCATTGACATTTTCACAATATTAATTCTGCCAATCCATGAGCATGGAATATTTTTCCATCTCTTTGTGTCTTCCTCAATTTCTTTCAGAAGTGTTCTATAGTTTTTAGGGTATAGATCCTTTACCTCTTTGGTTAGGTTTCTTCCTAGGTATCTTATGCTTTTGGGTGCAATTGTAAATGGGATTGACTCCTTAATTTCTCTTTCTTCAGTCTCATTGTTAGTGTATAGAAATGCCACTGATTTCTGGGCATTGATTTTGTATCCTGCCATGCTACCAGATTGCTGTATGAGTTCTAGCAATCTTGGGGTGGAGGCTTTTGGGTTTTCTATGTAGAGAATCATGTCGGCGAAGAGGGAGAGTTTGAATTCTTCTTTGGCAATTTGAATGACTTTAATGTCTTTTTGTTGTCTGATTGCTGAGGCTAGGACTTCCAGTACTATGTTGAATAGCAGTAGTGAGAGTGGACATCCCTGTCTTGTTCCTGATCTTAGGGGAAAGGCTCCCAGTGCTTCCCCATTGAGAATGATATTTGCTGTGGGCTTTTCGTAGATGGCTTTTAAGATGCTGAGGAATGTTCCCTCTATCCCTACACTCTGAGGAGTTTTGATCAGGAATGGATGCTGTATTTTGTCAAATGCTCTCTCTGCATCTAATGAGAGGATCATATGGTTCTTGGTTTTTCTCTTGCTGATATGATGAATCACATTGATTGTTTTACGAGTGTTGAACCAGCCTTGTGTCCCGGGGATAAATCCTACTTGGTCATGGTGAATAATTTTCTCAATGTATTGTTGGATCCTATTGGCTAGTATCTTGTTGAGAATTTTTGCATCCATGTTCATCAGGGATATTGGTCTGTAATTCTCCTTTATGGTGGGGTCTTTGTCTGGTTTTGGAATTAAGGTGATGCTGGCCTCATAGAATGAATTTGGAAGTACTCCATCTCTTTCTATCTTTCCAAAAAACTTTAATAGAATAGGTATGGTTTCTTCTTTAAACGTTTGATAGAATTCCCCTGGGAAGCCATCTGGCCCTGGACTCTTGTGTCTTGGGAGGTTTTTGATGACTGCTTCAATTTCCTCCCTGGTTATTGGCCCGTTCAGGTTTTTTATTTCTTCCTGTTCCAGTTTTGGTAGTTTGTGGCTTTCCAGGAATGCGTCCATTTCTCCTAGATTGCCTAATTTATTGGCGTATAGCTGTTCATAATATGTTTTTAAAATCATTTGTATTTCCTTGGTGTTGGTAGTGATCTCTCCTTTCTCATTCATGATTTTATTAATTTGAGTCTTCTCTCTCTTCTTTTTAATAAGGCTGGCTAATGGTTTATCTATCTTATTAATTCTTTCAAAGAACCAACTCCTGGTTTTGTTGATCTATTTTCACAGTTCTTCTGGTCTCGATTTCATTGAGTTCTGCTCGAATCTTTATTTACTCTCTTCTTCTGCTGGGTGTAGGATCTATTTGCTGTTTTTTCTCTAGCTCCTTTATGTGTAAGGTTAGCTTTTGTATTTGAGTTCTTTCCAGTTTTTGAATGGATGCTTGTATTGCGATGTATTTCCCCCTTAGGACTGCTTTTGCTGCATCCCAAAGATTTTGAACGGTTGTATCTTCATTCTCATTAGTTTCCATGAATCTTTTTAATTCTTCCTTAATTTCCTGGTTGACCCTTTCATCTTTTAGCAGGATGGTCCTTAACCTCCACGTGTTTGAGGTCCTTCCAAACTTCTTGTTGTGATTTAGTTCTAATTTCAAGGCATTATGGTCTGAGAATATGCAGGGGATGATCCCAATCTTTTGGTATTGGTTCAGACCCGATTTGTGACCCAGTATGTGGTCTATTCCGGAGAAAGTTCCATGTGCACTTGAGAAGAATGTGTATTCAGTTGAGTTTGGATGTAAAGTTCTGTAGATATCTGTGAAATCCATCTGGTCCAGTGTATGATTTAAAGCTCTCGTTTCTTTGGAGATGTTGTGCTTAGAAGACCTATCGAGTATAGAAAGAGGTACATTGAAGTCACCAAGTATAAGTGTATTATTATCTAAGTATTTCTTCACTTTGGTTATTAATTGGTTTAAATATTTGGCAACTCCCACATTCGGGGCATATATATTGAGGATTGTTAAGTCCTCTTGTTGGATAGATCCTTTAAGTATGATATAGTGTCCCTCTTCATCTTTCACTATCGTCTTTGGGGTAAATTTTAGTTTATCTGATATAAGGATGGCTACCCCTGCTTTCTTTTGAGGACCATTTGAATGGTAAATGGTTCTCCAACCTTTTATTTTCAGTCTGTAGGTGTCCTTCTGTCTAAAACGAGTCTCTTGTAGACAGCAAATAGATGGGTCCTGCTTTTTTATCCAGTCTGAAACCCTGCGCCTTTTGATGGGGTCATTAAGCCCGTTCACGTTCAGGGTTACTATTGAGAGATATGAGTTTAGTGTCATCATGATATCTATCTATTCAGTCCTTGTTTTTGTGGATTCCTCCACTGAACTTCTTCTTAAAGGGGAATTTTAAGAGTCCCCCTTAAAATTTCTTGCAGAGCTGGTTTGGAGGTCACATATTCTTTTAGTTCATGCCTGTCTTGGAAGCTCTTTATCTCTCCTTCCATTTTGAATGAGAGCCTTGCTGGATAAAGTATTCTTGGTTGCATGTTCTTCTCATTCAGGACCCTGAGTATATCCTGCCAGCCCTTTCTGGCCTGCCAGGTCTCTGTGGAGAGGTCTGCTGTTACCCTAATACTCCTCCCCATAAAAGTCAGGGATTTTTTGTCTCTTGCTGCTTTAAGGATCTTCTCTTTATCTTTGGAATTTGCAAGCTTAACTATTTAAATGTCAAGGTGTTGAATGGTTTTTATTGATTTTAGGGGGGGATCTCTCTATTTCCTGGATCTGAATGCCTGTTTCCCTTCCCAGATTAGGAAAGTTTTCAGCTAGGATTTGTTCAAATACATATTCTGGCCCTCTGTCCCTTTCGGTGCCCTTGGGAACCCCAATTAAACGTAGGTTTTTCTTCCTCAGGCTGTCGTTTATTTCCCTTAATCTGTCTTCATGGTCTTTTAATTGTTTGTCTCTTTTTTCCTCAGTTTCCCTCTTTGCCATCAACTTGTCTTCTATGTCACTCACTCGTTCTTCCACCTCATTAACCCTCGTTAGGACTTCTAGTTTGGATTGCATCTCATTCAATTGATTTTTAATTTCTGCCTGATTAGATATAAATTCTGCAGTCATGAAGTCTCTTGAGTCCTTTATGCTTTTTTCTAGAGCCACCAGTAGCTGTATAATAGTGCTTCTGAATTGGCTTTCTGACACTGAATTGTAATCCAGATTTTGTAACTCTGTGAGAGAGAGGACTGTTTCTGATTCTTTCTTTTGAGGTGAGGTTTTCCTTCTAGTCATTTTGCTCAGTGCAGAGTGGCCAAAAACAAGTTGTATTGGGAAAAGGAGAAAAAGAGAGAAAGAAGGAAAGAAAAGAGAAAAAGAAAAAAGAAAAAGGAAAAAAAAAAAAAGAAAGAAGAAAAAGAGAAAGAAAAAGAAAGAAAAAAAGGGTGGGGGAAGCAAACAGAAATCAAAAAGCAAAAACAACAACAACAACAACAAAAAAAAACCCACGGGGGAGTATCTTCTGTTTCTGTATATTTTAGGTCCCTTGACTTCTCCTGGAACTTGTCCGTCTACTTGTTCTTCTGGGGGAGGGGCCTGTTGTGCTGGTTTTCAGGTGTTAGCACTTGGGGGAGCTGCTCTGCCCCCTGCCTGGTGCAGGGCTCAGTGGGGGTTGTTTACCCCGTGAGGCCCCTGGAGGAACAACCGCAGTGGCGGCGGCCAGCTCTGGAGCCCTGGAGTCAGCTCCCGCAGTAACTACAGAGCTCTCCGTCTGCAGGGCCTGGAGGCTCCGGGGCGGGGCCGCTGATCTGCTCAGCTCGGGGCAGGAGCGTCCTTGCTGTCCTGGGTCCTCCCAGCCTCTGCCTGTCCCGGGGGGAGGCCGGATCCTGGGCTGTGTCCTGGCGCCCTGTGCTCCAGGGCCTGTGCTGTTGGATTCGCGCTCCGGCCGCGCAGCCCCCTCCGCACGGAGCCTCTTCTTTTGCCTGAGCCCCTCCGAGCTGCTCCGGGTCCGCCGTGCGAGCTGCAGTCTTTTAGGGAGCTTGGCCGCGGGATATGGTGCACTCTCCCCGGGGCGCAGGTGTCTGTTAGTGTCCCAGGGAGACTGAGGGCACCCCCTTACCCCCTACGGTCTTGCTCCAAATTCCTGCGAGGCCTTTACGCCCAGGAAGATTGGTGCAGCTCCTGCTTCTCCAGGACGGGGCTCTCCTGTCCTGGGGGCACTCACGCCGGCCTTAGCCCGGCTCCTCGTGGGGCCCCCCCTTGGATGCCTTTTGTTTCTTTATTTCTTTTTTCCCCGTCTTCCTACCTTGATAGAAGCGTGAACTCTTCTAACTGTAGCATTACAGCCGTTCTCTCTTTAAATCTCAGGCCGAATTCGTAGATTTTCAGGATGATTTGAAGGTTATCTAGGTAATTTGGTGGGGACAGGTGATTTGGGGACCCTACTTTTCCGCCATCTTGCCCTTCCTCCCTAACTATCCTCTTAAAATGTTCTTCCATGTAGTTCTGTACCTCTAAATCAGAAGGCTCCTATCTCTGGGAAAGAGGGCCTGTACTTACTGAGTGTCAGCCCTGGCCCTGTGTTGGAATCACCTCACGAGCTTTAAAAAAAAAAAAAAAAATACAGATGCCATGGCACCTTTCTCAGAAATTTTTAAAGGTTTCAAGCCAAATCCTTCAGTGTTGAGTTTCAATGCTGATATTTCTTTTTAAACCTCCATAGGAAAACAATAGTTTCAAAAGCTAGATGGTGTTGAGAAAGGAATTTTATAACACGTCAAAATCCAGGCCTAATGGACTTGATCATTCAGGTGGATTATGGGGAGAGAGACAGTGGGTAAGTGAGAATAAAAAAGTAAGTGCTCTCTCTGTTCTTTGATGTGACCCTTTGAGACCAGATCTCAACATGAGGGGGTAGCTTTAGAAACAACCAGAGAAGCAGTGAACCTCTGAGGATATAAGAGCTACTGTGCCAGTTTCCTGGTAAAAGTTGGGGGAGCTTTTTTTTTCTGAGAACTTTAGCTTTTGGCTCACTGTTACTTGTGGTAAGGCTGAGGAGCAATGGTACAGAGAGAGAAGGCAGAAAAATGGATGTACTTGTACAGAGCTCTCAGTTCCCGTGTTGTATGCTCGAAGGCAGAAAACCATGAATATTCCCAGAATACCCTGGAGAGGGGATGCAACAGAACCAAGAGAGATGAGGGTCTTTCAGGTGTAAGAGGCTGCAGGACCAGAGATAAATGTTTAGAACTGTGAACTCCATCCAGGGTTGTATGCATGAGTGTTAGCTCCTCCCCAATCCAAAGGCCAGTCTCACATTGGCTCAGTGTCAGTGCAGGCAAATGCAGAGATCAACTCTTTATAGCACAGAGTCTTCAGAGACACTGGAAGTTTGGGGACTTCATTTTCCTCCCCTTACTCTGCCATAAGGCCATATAAGCCCTACTTCTAATATACCCAGGTACCATCTTGGAGAACAACAAAGGGAGAATATGCATTTAGGGGAACATTCAAGTTGGGACTAGATATAGACTAGCATTACTGAATCTCACTGGGGTTTGGAAGTGGAACTGTAGGAGATACCTGTTTACTGCTCATAGGCTGGTAAACTCTTTTCACATGAAGAATGTTCATTCTATCATATGGCAGTCATTTTAACCATAAGCAAGATGACTTCTGGGGCTAGCTTCAAATCAATACAGGTAAAGGTCAAAGAGTTTTATAAATGATAATATTATGACTGTTTCCTTGGGCCAATCTGTACCTGTTTATTCATAATCTTTTTAATGTTTAAAAATGCCTAAAATACTCACTAATGATGAGACAAACAGATGTTTTTGGCATTTAGCTCTGTGAAAGCCACAATTTTCCTCAAAAGGCTTTTTCTGTGCCTACATCTGTCACTTTAGGGTCCAATTTCTAATGTGCTAATGCTCTAAGTGGTTATACTTCTTAAAAAACAGCAACTACAGAACTGACAAAATATATTAGGTTTATGTCTAAATGACATTTTGGTTTTGTTATAACTACTATAACTATTGAGAGCAAGGGTTATTGTCTCAGCTACCTTGGGAAATTTCAAAGATTTAAAGAGGTTGGACTTTGGAGAGATTCTTCCGTCTTAATCCTTAACTGGTTGCAAACATCTGTGGGCCATATAGTTGTTCCTTGACATTGTCTGGTGGATCAATATGATGCTTTCATACCCTTTAGATTAGAAACTTCTGGCTTTAAATCCCCTAACCCACACTTTAGGATTAGTGCTAAAATTTAACACGCAGCCCATGACCATTCAGTGCTAGGTCACACTTCACAGGTCACATCAGTGATTACTCAGGTGCAATAGGAAGCTGGCAACCTTAAAGGGTAAGCCATGGGACCTCCCCATTATTTCAGTGGTACTAGTCTTCCTTCCCTCACCGAATCAGGTATAAAGTGTGTGTCAGTGTAACAGTGGCATGGCAGACAAAAGGCTGTCAGGCAGGCATTAAATTTAAACTTTCAGGGTGAGTGGAGGGGAACAGTGCACTGACAGCCAAAGCTGTGATTTTCTTTTCTTGCAGGTTGCTGTTTTGGTGTAAAAGAGTACAGGCTGGCTACATATGAATCATCCTGTCCAGTGCAGAGCGCAATGTGAACTGTGGCTACTTGTGTGATTATGACTTTTGGTTAGCTATTGTAAAACTATCCAAGAATCTTTTATGATAATTTCAGATCAGTTCAATTAATGAGTCTGTGGATTGCAGAAGGGGGCAATTTGTTAACACGTTCATCAGAGAAGAGACGGGAAGGGTGAGCATCTAGACCTTGAGATGACAATATTTTCCTGGTCATAGTTCTATAAAATTGGACCGTGGGTTATCGTTGCTTTGTTTTATTGTTGTGAGTTTTAGAACATGCTGGGAACACTATTCTTTAGAGTTTTAAAAAACTCAAATCTCTGAGATATTATTTGATGGGTCATGAAACATAGCATTTGTATATAGATACAGCATGTGTGTTTGAAGACATGGAGACAAGACTGTTGACTTAGCCATGAGTTTCATAAATCATATACTTTGCCACCTGATTTGTCTGCTAATAATTTATGTTCTATTATTTTTATATGTTGGATGGTACATCTGAGCTAGATATTCCAAAATTCTCTATTAGTAATCTAGATGTGACATATTTTTCAAAGATGACTGTATAAGTATATATGTACATATGTATATCTCATGCCACATATTATTTTGATAATATGTCTAATATTCCTTTGTGCCAAAAAGGGAAACTGTGTTTCCCTTAAATCTGGGCAGGGAATTTGTGGCTCTGACAAATTGCATGTGTGAGAAGTGATGCTCTGTGACTGCCAAAGCTAGGTGATAAAAAGAATATAGCTTCTACTTGGCTCTTTCTTGGTGGGATGCTTGCCCTTGGAACCCAGATGCCATGCTCTGAGGGAGCCTAAACCATCCCATGCAGAGTGATCACATAGTGAGGTCTGCAGGGAGTGAAAGCAGTGTCCTCAGCTGACACCAAGCAGCAATGGCTACATGTGAATGAATGAGCTTCAAATGATTCTAGCCATAGCCTTTAAGTCTTCCAACTGAGACCCCAAACAGACATTGGGGAACAAAGACAAAACCTTTCTTGACCCACAGAAACCATCACAGAATAAAATCATTATCATTATCTTAACCCTGTATGCTTCAGTGTGATTATTATACAGTACAGTAATTGGAACACTGGAGCATTTTTGAAACTTTTTTTTTTTGCTTTGCCTACCTAGGAACTGTGGGTTACTCCTGACATCTGATTTGCATAAATACCCCTGTTCATATGGGGTGAATGTTTTGATAAGTCCCCTGGCCATTTGCCCTCTTACATGTCTAAGAGGTAAATTCTTTTTCAGGCTTCTACATTATTCACAGACAGGGCCTTTTCCTGGGTTGATTTAGATACCATTTTTCTGGGATCTCTAAACAATCTGTCAGTGGTGATCACACTGTGCTGTAATGGCTAGTTTACTTGCATTTTCTTCCTGTTAAACTCTGAGTACCAGACAGTGAGGATTCTTTGTCTTCATTTTTGTCTTTATAATACTTAATACCATTTTTGGCACATGGTAGGTTTAATAATTCTTACTGTAGAATTATGCAGTTAGGATTTAGTTTATCCAGGCCTTGACTCAGAGAACAATGGAAGACAGGTGAAAGAGTTTCCAGAAGTGAGATACCATGAAATTATATTTAGAAATATAATATAATAATTCTTTTTTAAAAATTTATTTATTTATTTATTTATTTATTTATTTATTTATTTATGAGATACACAGAGAGAGGGAGAGAAAGGCAGAGACACAGGCAGAGGGAGAAGCAGGTTCCATGCAGGGAGCTGGACGCGGGACTCCATCCCAGGACTCCAGGATCACACCCTGGGCAAAAGGCAGGCACCAAACCGCTGAGCCACCCAGGGATCCCCCTATTATAATAATTCGAATGCATAAATATATATTATATAATTATATTTAGAAAAAAATATATTTAGAAATAATATAAAAATATATTTAGGAATGAATTCTAGATGGGAAATTTTTAATAATGTCCCAAAAGAAGTTTTTGTTCTTTTTTTTTTTTTAAGGTTTTATTTACTTATTTGACAGAGAGAGAAAGAAAGAGAGAGTGCACACAATTAGGGGGCAGGCAGAGGGGAAGGAGAAGCGGGCACCCTGCTAAGCAGGGACTCAATGTGGGGCTTGATCCCAGGGCCCTGGGATCATGACCTGAGCCGAAGGCAGACATGTAACCAACTGAGCCACCCAGGAGCCCCAAGAAGTTTTCCTTCTTATAAAATGTGCAAACTCTAGCTACCTTTAGAAAATATATGAATCCTTGTTATGGGTTGGCATATAGAAGGAAAGTGATCTGTTTAACTCTTGGTAGGCTGTTCCAGAAACACTGAATATCTTATAAGATAGCATCACTGGGAGGTAGAGACAGCAGATAGCCTAGGAAGATTAGAATCCTTTCTCTTGATTTTTTGACTTTGGGGTTAAGTGTAGGGGAAGCCCCGGTCTTTACTTCTTCATCTCAATAGTTCATGAACTCAGTGTCCCTCAGATGTCTCTGGAGATGTTGTTATGAATGCAGATCTTAGGCTCCAGGTGCAGAACTCTGAGGCATTAGATCTTGGTGGAGCTCAGAAGGTGCATTTTTAATAAGCTTCCCAGTTGAATTCAGATACTGAAGTGTGAGGATCATACTTTGAAAAAAAATCCCCCCAAACAACATGATAAGCTGAAGAATAAAATTTTCTTTTAGATAGTTGTGGAAACTGGGCCTCAGAAACTTTGGAAGATAACTGGCACCAATTATAGAAACCATATACAGAAACTTGATCCTTGAATTTCTAACTGGTAGCATGTCAAAGATTATCCCAGAAATTACTATAAATAAGTGACATTTCTGGGTTGAGTTTAGGATTTAGTTTAGTCCCTTGATGATGTGTAACATATTCAAGGTTTGCAGTGAGAACAGAGATGGATCCTGAGTACATTTCCTCTTTTGAGTGCTATCGATCTTCCAGATCTTCTTTTGCATTGCCTCTAACCCTGTGGAACTATCTCTCTATTATCTCACGACCTCCCACCCCTGCCAGCTGCACCTTTTGTTTCCTCCCAACCTTATGTTCTCTTTATGTATTAAGTCCAACCTGACAATTTCCAAGGCAGATTTATTACCAGGAAGATGTGACTGTGGTTTCCAGAATTTTGACCCCATTCTAGGGGATATAAACAGATTCCTGAGGTAAAAGACTATGACATTTACCACAGCTGCTTTTATAACATTTGGTTTTTAGCCTCAAACATTGAACGTATTGTAAAAAAACAAAACAACAACAACAAAAAAACAACTCTCATCCAAGTCAACTGTAATTAAACCATACTTTAGCTCTGTTTTATAACTTCCATGGAACTGGCCTTCTGTTTTGATGATCAATGTAGTCCTCAAGTGTCACAGTTTCAAATGGCTTGATTCCTAAGTGGCTGCATTCCCCTCAATATGGTTTCTTGTTTTTATTTAATGTAATGAGTGATTTTTTTTTTTGAGGCTCATCTGAGAAATGTTTTGGAAGCAGCATTTGACCCATCTGTCTGTCCTGGCTCCATTACACTACCTGCTTTGACCAGAGTCTGTCCACCAGCAGGAGATCATGTTATCATATTGAAGAGATTTGGAACCCATATTTAACCCTTTGTATTTATCTAAGATTCCTGTACATGAAGAATATGGGGATTTTTTCCCCTAAAAAAAAACAAAGAGAAGGATGAAGAGAAAAACAAAAAAATGAATTTGTTTTTAAATGCAGAACAGTCTGAGAGCATATGAGTACATGGAGACAATGCAGAAAGACTGGTTCTTTCCTGAGCCCTGGGAAAAGCTGGTGTGCAGTCATCTGATGGATTGGGGAGAACTGGGGAAGCAGTAACAGGCAGGACAATGAGACTGTGCAAGATCAGACAATAGATGAAAGTTTGCATCAAGGTATTTTAGAATGGGTACAATATCATAACTTTATATACATAACAATATTGCAATTTTATTTTTGTCCCCTACTCTGTTAGTTAGAGGTCTCTAAAAGCAGAGCCTGCTTTGTAGATTTCTGTGCAAGTGACACATTGAAATGGTATTGCTAGAAGGAGAGTGAAGGAAGCCAGATAGGGCAGGGGAATAAAACTCAGTAAGGATACAGTCTTGATTGAAGTTTGCTTATAGCCTTGTCCATCAGGATCTGTGGTATACAAATCATACTATGGAGTTAAGCCCCCTTTGACATCCCACCTTTTGTATTCCTGGACCTGTCATTGGCCACTGTCTATTTGTGGTGGTGCACAGTGATGTAGTCTGGATGAGGTGACTTCTATTCTTCTGAAGGCAGTTCTCCAGAGCAGAAGATTGTTGTGAGCCATGAAGAGCTGATACTTACAGCAGAGTGTGTACAGTGATCTGCTAAAGGAGATCTGGGTAAGACATGAAAGGCATCAGTACATTTCTTGTCCATTTAAAATTTATTTAATGTGGGACTTTTTCCCCCACCATCATGATCCA
The DNA here is from genome assembly GCF_011100685.1 of Canis lupus familiaris. Lineage (NCBI taxonomy): Eukaryota > Metazoa > Chordata > Mammalia > Carnivora > Canidae > Canis > Canis lupus. The sequence goes on along the minus strand of NC_049244.1, from coordinate 23,437,249 downwards.
TAGTTTTCCTGGTCACTGCTGGACAGCTGATAGTTCCACAGCCTCTTTAAGTTGAAAGACAGCATTTTGATTAAGAAGTTAAATTACCAGTCCAACATATAACATAATTATTCTGACTTTATTCTGAGATAGGTCTTATCTCCACTCCCTCCTTCCCACCCATGCCAACCAACTTCCTTAGGTATGTTAGGGTAAGGCTGGTTATGTGCAACAAAAGGGTTGATGATTTATTACTTGCTCACCACCTTCCCTGAGCGAGATGCTGTTACTAATTATTGGTAAGGTTACAGTGGATCAGAAATCAGTGAAAAAGTGGCAGATGTTCTAACTTATTCAGTACTAGTATAAGATGATTGTGTTCTCTGGGCTGAGTGGTGCATACCTTCTGTCATGAACACTTGTGTTGGTTGTTCAGAGACTCTGTTGCTGGGCCCCTGTGACTCTAAGTCTCCCATTGTGAACAATGCCTTCTGTTCCTCTAGCCTTTGTCTACCATGTGGTTTCTTGGGTAGGAGTCACAGTGGCTCCAAACTGGTCTCTTTCATGTGGAACCCACATCTGGTCTATAGGAAACACTGGCTTGTACATCCTTTGTCCTTGCAACTTGGATGGGTGGAGAGGAAGACAAACTAAATGGGGAGGCAACTTTTTATCTGCTGCCAAAAAGTCTGGCTAGCCTGTCTCTCTTGTCCTTTGATTTTGCAGACCAGACACAGGCATTAATCTATTGTGCTTGTCTAATTCCAGGGGATTGACATCAAGTCCAACAAGGAGTCTTGTTGAAGCTGCTATTTTATTTTTCTCATTAGATTATCATAATAATTTTCAAATATTCAGCAAAGTTGAAAAGATGTCCAGTGAACATATATGTACTTACCACCTACAATTACACTTTACTTTGCTCATTTTATTTTGTATATATTCACTTACTCATCTCTTTATCCATCCATCAATTCATCTTATTTTTGACATATTTCAAAATAAACTGTGCACACATACATCTGTATACTTTTGTGTGAATACTCAGCATGCATATCGTTAACTAGAACTCAATATATGCTTGTTTTTCTATGTAAAATTTACATATGATGAAATGTAAGCATCAAGTAAACTTTTAATTGAGTTTTGAGAAATGTATACACCTATGTAATCCAAAGTCCTATCAAGATATAGACATTATCCCAGGAAGTACTTTATACCTTTTCAGCATTAATCTCCACACCCCTCACCCACATGAAGCAACTGTTGTTTTGTTTTTCCACTGTATCAGATTTAGTGTTCTAAAATCTGTGAGAAATGAAATCACCCAATTTGTATTCATCTGTGTATGGAGTATCTCACTTAGCGTGGTCCTGAGACTCATTTATGTTGTTATGTGTATCAGTACTTCCTTTTTATTGATGAGTATTATTCTTTTTTATCACTGTGGCACAGTCTGTTTATCCATTCTTCTATTTATGGGTACCTAGACTGTTTCCAGTTTTTGGCTAATATGAATAAAGGAAGTCTCTATCTTGGTCTGAGATGCAGAGGGGAGCTAGTTTTCCTGCTCTCCACTGTTGGAAGAATAAATTGGACATGAGCATTGCGGCAAGGGAACAGTTCTCTCCAAAGCAATTTCTGTACCAGTCCTCTCTGTATAACCTCTAATACTTTTGATCCTTTTACATTTTCATAGAAGCTCTATCATTAGATTAATTTATGTTGCCTACTTTGAAAAATCAATGTTTTGTTCTGTTTGACAGCATATTTTGGTATCTGATACCTATGGTATCTTGGTGCCTGAGTTGAAACTTCCAATGGGAGCAAACTGTGGGCACTCATTATTCTTCAAGTTTCAGCAGAGAGAAGAGCTGTTTTGGTGGAGAGGGACTAATGAGCCTCTATAGGCTGAACAGTTCAGAGAAGTTGAAGGGGAAGAATTTGCTCACAAATGACTGTGGCTGTCAAGTAGTGCTCCAGGCATGAGTTTCTCACACATCAAATAACAAAACCAACTGCGAGGCTGCTCTTATTCATAGTGTCTTGCTGAAGGAGGCTCTCAAATTTCTAGCATTATGAGTTGGTTTATGAGAATGACTTCTATCAGTCACTACTAGTGAAGATGCCCACGAGTACAAGGTAATGGATTTCATGACCAGCTTTGGCCCAATGACAGAAATGGCATTGGTGTCCTTGCAACACCTTGTGTTATTACTAGTTGCACTGATACTACAGAGATGAAAATCTATAGAGGCACAAGAGGAGACATCCCTTCAGTTGTAAGCCACACTGCCATGATCATGCTATGAGAAAGGGTAGTTTTCCAAGTTAGTCTCATTTTAAGTAAGAACAAGTAAAAAATTAATGAGAATCTTGAAGTAAAACTGATTCTGCTTCCTTTTAGTATGTAAATTTGCAAAGAATCCCAGTTAACCTTGTAATGGTTTACTAGTCCCCAAATATTAGGATTGTTAGTGAAAATATATTGGATCTAGAGAAATGCAAGAGAACATTCATATTTATATATGTAACAAAAAGTAGAAATGAAAGCTGAAAGACAGGTGATAAAATTATACTTCTTCTGTGAGAGGACGTAGGAAATGGAATGAGACTTCAAGCCTCTTGAGGATGGGAAGGAAGATTTAAGTGCTGTAAACATTCAACACATGTTTGTTATTGATGAAGAGCATGGTTCTCTTTAAAGCCCAGTTAGTATCAAGGAAATAACTCAGTAATTTCTCCTCATCTTACTCCCGTATTTAATCTTGAGAACAGTTTATTAAAGCTTGACTTTATCTTTAAGTCTCTCAGCCACTGTGGAATAAGATTTGATTCCATTTATTTTTATAAATATACCATTAAATAAAAAATATACTTAATTTGTTGGGAAAGTAATGGCTTTTACTAACTCTTGTTTCTTTTCAGGATAAACAATAATGAGATTCTAAACATTCCCAGAGTAATCTCTTTTATGATCTTGAAAGTACTTGGAGAATTTCCCATCAATTCTTACTATTGATGGATATTTGCCTGGGCTTAAATTAAATGTTCAGATCCTAGTCAGGTATATTTGGGTTACAGGATGTCATAGAAAAGGTATCATGGTGCTTAATTAAATGCTATATAAATAGTAGATGCTCAGTTAACTGAATTGAATTATTTTTATTTATTTTTATTTTTTTATTTTATTTTTTTTGAATTGAATTATTTTTAATAGTATCATCCTTCCTCCAAAAAAGAATCGACCTAATGCTATGCAACACTTGAAAGTAACTAATCAAGGAAAACACCAACAAAAACAAATATATAAACAAAGGTAAATATAAAAGCAAAAATAGGTAAAAGGTAAAAGTAAAAATAGAGGTGTAAAAAAGGTAAAGCTCAGGCTAAAATTAAAATGCAGGACATGAACTATAAGATCCTGGGAGAATGGTCTCAATATTTGCCTCTGAACTTTCTGGCAATCAATAAAAGAGGAAAGCAATCAAAACACAAAATTTGCACCTCTCTAAACAAACCAATTGTTTAAAGGAAGCAATCTATTAATTGTTGGGAAAAATTTGCACCTGTAGTGCATTCTTATGATGACACGGGGTATGTCATGAATAATGTTCTCAACAATATTCCTATAGTAACATTCCTCAGTGTTTGGGGATGGTATAATACCAGTGTGATTTAGTAGAAGTAGTTTAAAACTTTTCCTTAGGGAAGATAAGGTGCTGTGTTATATATAGCTATGTAGTGGTATGGTTCAGTCTGAGGATAAATGGTCTTTAATTTTAGAGGAGTGGATGGACTACTTGTTCTTTAAGGCAATTTTCCAGAAATATTATTTCCATTACCAAAATTTGGTAAGTCCTGAGTGTCAGTGAATTTGAGGTTATATTTTTCTGACAAGCACTTGGACTGGAGATATATTCTCATACTTATTATGCTTTTAGTGTTCTGCAGTTTTTGGATAATATTGACATCCTCTCTCAAAATTTAAGAAGCTTGATTGAAGAAAACCTTACCTTATCAGGAATATGAGTTGAGAAGAAACCCAGGGGCAGTGACATGATTTTCTTTGGAAAGGAAAATGGAATCTGTTCCAAATCATGAACAAGTAGTTACCAGGGACCTTTTAATTTAACATCACAGAGTATAGCCCTTATAATTTTAATCTGGATAATATTTCCAAATGCCTATTTCAGCCCTGGAGAAGTCTCAAAATTTCCCATAAAAATATTTAAATTTTAACAGAAAACTTCTCAGTTGAATTCTTTACAATAAAGCAGCTTGCAAAAGTTAGTAACAGAATAGGTTGATTTGCTGTACAGAATTATTAGCCTTTAGTGTTGGAGATGATCATCTTGTTTTTTAGCTTTGGAGAAGTTAACCATATGACCTTCTTCCTAACAGCTATTACAAACTAGGCATGAGGACTATAAAAATCATGCGTACTACTAGATATTTACCCAAAGGATACAAAAATACTGATTTGAAGGAATACATGTACCCCAATGTTTATAAAAGCATTATCAACAATAGCCAAATTATGGAAAGAGCCCAAAAGTCCATCAATTGATGAATGTATAAAAAAAGTGATATATGTACACAATGGAATATCACTCAGCCATAAAGAAGAATGAAATCTTATCATTTGCAATGAGATAGATGGAGCTAGAGAGAATTCTGCTAAGTGAAGTAAGTCTGTCAGAGGAAGACAAATTCCGTATGATTTCACTCTTATGTGGAATTTAAGAAACGAAACAAATGAACATGGGGGGTGAGGAGGGGAAAACTAAGAAACAGACTCTTAGCCATAGAGAACAAACTAATGGTTACCACAAGGGAGGTATGTGGGGGGATGGATTAAATAGGTGATGGAGATTAAGGAGGGTATCACTTTCATTGCTGTGATGAGCACTGGGTATTGTATAGAAAGAAATGTTGAGTCACTAAATTGTACATCTGAAACTAATATTTCACTGTATGTTATTAACTAACTGAAACTTCTTTTAAGATTTTATTTATCCATTGATTAGAGACAGAGACAGAGAGAGAGAGGCACAGATACAGGCAGAGGGAGAAGCAGGCTCAGTGCCAGGAACCTGACGTGGGACTCGATTCCTGGTCTCCAGGACCACACCCTGGGCTGAAGGCAGCACTAAACCACTGAGCCACCCAGGCTGCCCACTAACTGAAATTTAAATAAAAAGTTGAAAAAAACCCCTCAGTATAATAATGAAAAATGTTTTATTTAGATTGAGACTTGATTAGTATATATTCAAAAATTTTCCAGTAAAGAAAATATTTATAGTTTCTTTGATATGATAAGAGTAGCAGGTAGGCTATGTTTATGTTACAGATGGATCTGTTGAGGGTGAAGTTTTAAAATGTGCCTTTCTCTGGGACAGACATTGTGATATTTATGTTTACAGCAGATGTTTCTGATCAGCTTCAATCTTGCTACAGGACTGAGAAACATTCAGAATAATTAGCCAATTAAATAATCCATCAGCTAGTTAGTCCTGCATACCTTGGTTTCTCTCTTCAGTGGTTCCCATATAGATGATACATAGGCAATCCTTACATTCTTTTTAAATGAAGTTAAATGCAGAAAAATGATATTGGACTCTTATTTTGTAACACTCACAAAAATTAAGTTGAAATGGATTAAAGGCTTAAACATAAGACCTGAAATCATAAAACTCCTAGAAGAAAACATAGAGAAAAAGTTCCTTGACATTGGTCCTGGCAATGATTGTTTGGCCATGAAACCAAATATGCAAGAAACAAAAGCAAAAATCAACTAGTGGGATTACATTAAACTAAAAAGCTTTTGCACAGTAGAAGAAATAATGAACTAAATGAAAAGGCAGCCAACTGAATGGGAGAAGATATTGGTGCGTTATTTATCCAATAAGGGGTTAATATGCAAAATGTACCAGGAACTCATACAACTCAATAACAAAAAATCCCCAACAGTTGTTTAAAAGTGGGCAGAGGACCTGAATAGACATTTTTCCAAAGAAGACAGACAGATGGCTGACAGACACATGAAAAGATGCCAATGTCACTAATCATCAGGGAAATGCAAATCAAAACCACAATGAGATATCACTTCACACTTGTCAGAATGGCTAGTGTCAAAAAAACAAAAAATAAATGGTGAGAATGTGGAGAAAGCAACACTCATGCACTGTTGGTGAAAATGTGGATTAGTTCAGCCACTACAGAAAATAGTATGGAAGTTCCTCCCCCAAAACTAAAAATAGAACTACACCTTGATCTAGTAATTCCACTTCTTGGATTATATGCAAAGGAAACAAAAATGGTATTGCTAAACAAACAAACTAAAAAAGAAAGAAAGAAAGAAAGAAAGAAAGAAAGAAAGAAAGAAAGAAAGAAAAGAAAAGAAAACAGGATATTGAAAAGACACCCACACTCCCATGGTTATTTCAGCATTATTCATAAACAACCTGAGTGTTTGTCAGTAGAAAATAGAGAAAGAATGTATATATATATAATGCATATACATACACAATGGAATATTATTCAGCTATGAGAGAGAAGGAAATCCTGCTATTTGTAATAACATGGATGGACTTTGAGGCATTATGCTAAGTGAGGTAAGTCAGATAGAGAAAGACAAATACTGCCTAATATCACTTATATGTAGAATCTAAAAAAGCTAAACTAACAGGAACAAATTGCAGAGTGGTGGCTACCAGGGGCTTAGGAGTAGGGAAATTGGGAAGATGTTGGTCAAAGTGTACTAACTTGTAATTGGAAGATGAATAGGTTCTGGGGATCTAATGCACAATATTGTGATTATAGTTAACAATACTGTGTTATGTACTTGAAAGATGCTAGGAGACTAGAACTTAAATGTTTTCACCACAAAAAAGAAATAATTATGTGATGTAATGGAGGTATTAGCTAATATGTGGTAGTATTCGTATTGCAATGTATAAGTGTATGAAACCAACATGTTGTACACCTAAACTTACAAATGTTAGATGTCAGTTATATCTCAATAATGAAAAGCAAGAGATTAAGAAGCATATCTGTTTGGTCCTATCTTCACTTGACAACTCTACCAGCTTATATTTGGTATATCTATCTAATGTCAACAAGGATTGACATTAGAGAGAGCCCAAAGTGGTTTCTTCCATTTTCCTTTTTTTTAAAATATATTTTTTATTGGAGTTTGATTTGCCAACATATAACACCCAGTGCTCAACCCGTCAAGTGCCCCCCTCAGTGCCCGTCACCCAGTCACCCCATCCTCCACCCACCTCCCCTTCAACTACCCCTTGTCATTTCCCAGAGTTAGGAATCTCTCATGTTCTGTCACTCTCACTGATTTTTCCCACTCATTTTCTTTCCTTTCCCCTATAATCCCTTTCACTATTTTTTTTATATTCCCCATGAGTGAAACCATATAATGATTGTCCTTCTCCGATTGACTTACTTTACTCAGCATAATATCCTCCAGTTCCAACCACTTCGAAGCAAGTGGTGGATATTTGTCGTTTCTAATGACTGAGTAATACTCTATTGTATATTCTTCCATTTTCCTACTCTCTTCCCAAGTGAGTCAAGCATTAGTTCTGGTAGCCACACCTGGGCCTGTAACCCAGGAAAATTTAGGAATGTCTCACTAGAAGTGTTGGTTGGAAATAGTTTTTTTTCCCCTTGCCCTATACCCAAATGAAGCTGCTACATAGTACTAAAAAGAATGATTTGGCTGAAAGATGAGCTGAGACTTACTGTGATGAGGATGTCAACCTCCTGTCATAAGCCAGTTGACCCTGTGCTGGCTATGTCTACTTTCCCTGTGGGTCCTTTCATCCTTCTGGTCCTGTATTCAGCATTCTTTGATTCCAATGAAGGGCCAGGCTAACTAACAGTGATGCTCTGCACCTGCCAGTCTAACAGCTTGCCTCTGTTCTGGTTTGTTGGACTTCCTTCAAATGGAAAGATACAGTGTTGAGGAGTTATTGCAGTATGCTTCAAACATGGGAAGCACATACATACCATGTATGTAAGCCTTTACCAAAATAAGGTCCGCAAAGAAGTGGTAGCTGGAGAAATAGAAATCTTATATGTTAACATTAATAGTTATTGGCAGACAATTAACTTTCAAAAAATAGGATGTCTATGTTCTTAGATAACAGAAGCTAAGGATAAATCAGTCAAAGCAAACTGCACCCATGTAGCATCTGGGTGGCTCAGTTGGTTAGGTGTCTGATTCTTGATCTTGGCTCAGGTCTTAATCTCATGGTTGTGTGTTTGAATCCTGCCTTGGGCTCCATGCTGCGTATGGAGCCTACTTAAAAAAAAAAAGAAAAAAAAGCAAATTGCACCTTGAAGTTGAATATCGCATCTGTCTTCTGTTCCTGCACATTGGCAGGAAACCCATCCTACTGCTTTCTATCCAGGAGCAGAACTTAATATTGGAAAAAATTATTTGGGACATAAAGTCCTCACTGCAAGTCTGAAAATTTCCATGACCTATAGGAGACTGGACCTTGTTAACTTCTAGGGGAAGAGTTAGCAGTTGGGAAAGGTGGGAGATATAGGGATTTCAGAGAGGAAGTCAGGAAGCTACCCATTAAAGAACTGCAGATATCTGTGTGGAAGTGCTTCTGTGGCCTATGGAATGTCCAGCTAGACAAACAATTCTGTGCAGTGAGACATCAAGCCTTTCTATAGGGCACGAGTACCAGTGAGCAATACTACGGTACACAGTACCTGATTTTTCACTTCTCCCAACTTTTTCTACTTGAAATGTTATCACATGGATCCACCTAGGGAGAACACCCAGCAAGAGAAACAAGTTGGTTTATTTGGTAGGGCTATTCCCCCACCTCTAAAATAAAAGAAACTCAGTAACATTCCTTTGAGAAAAGGACCCAGTGCCAGACTATCTAAATACTGAGACATGGCAAGGATCATCCCCACTCTGCTGTCTACATTTCCTGCCTACAGTTGTTAGTGAAATAGTTTTTTTTTCCACTAATGCTGATTTACGAAATTGGCTTAACTTTTCCAGACAGTCTCCAAATGAATAGTCACTCTGCAATAATAGGACTTGTAGTAGTCAGGCATCCCTGGGCATTGCATCTCTTTTACCTGGTTCTGCCATCTGTCACTGTAATACCTGTGTCACCGAGTTTTGAACCATAATACTTATACCTCATCAGCTTCCAAATGGTCATGATCTGTCAGCAGTGATCAAGGCAGTGCAATGAGACATGACGGGGCATTTCTAAGTAATTTTTAAGGAGGCTCAAGAATGAAAAAATTGAAGCCTGGGGACATTTGAGTCACTCCACCTAGAGTTGCTTTTGTGAGGTCTCCGAAGTTCTTGACATGTTTTTTTGTGTCTGTTTTGTTTTTTGTTTTTAAATATCCTGAAGCAAAAGTTCATATATCTGACTTTAACTTGGCCTGATAGGCAGATAGAAGCATATTACTACATCTCCATACACCTAGGGGATTGTCTATATTGTGAGACAAAGCAAAAGAAAGGGTAGGGGCATGTGGGAATGGGGATAGAAGTGTTGTATGTGTCTCTGTGTGGGAGTGAGAGGTGGGGGACTAAGGAGATAGTTAACCTTGAAAGCAGAAAAGTTCACAGATGTGGGTAGAGGAAGGTCACTAATATTGATTTATTTAGAATCTGCTTTCTTCTAGGCATTGGGCTAATGCTCACATGCACATTGTCTTATTTAACCCTTAAAGAACTCCATAGAATTAGCGGGATTTGTACTATTTTTTACAGATGAAGACATAAACATTCTTTATAGACAAAGAGACTGGACCTTGATCAAGGTCATGCATGCAATCAGTGTACCAGTGATATGAACTTGGGCAACTTAAGATGTGTCTGATTTTAGACTATCCTCTATTTCCATAATGAATGAGGAGTGTGGGTATCAAGATTTTTCAGCTGTCTTTTTGAACCCCTTTATCTACCAGAACAATTTTGGGATAGCTCCAATTCTCAGAAACTATTATCTAAATCTATCCAGCAAGATCTTTTCCAGCCTTATTTCCTATAATTTGAAAAACATTTATTCTCTCTTTACCACTGTGGCAGTCTGCCTGGAAATAGGTGCAATGTATCATTTTCCACAATAATGGAAGGTGGGCTAGGAATTACCTATAATTTGTTTCTCCATCCAGGCACGTCAAACTAAGTTATGATGAAAGTGGAGCGGCAACCTTGATCACCTACCGTTTTATAGCTGATGTGATTGTTTTTATGAAGCCTGTAACGTTTTTAACATTATGGTTGTGATGATCCCGATTCTTGTCTCAGCAGAACAATATTACAACAGTTGAGTCAATTCTGATTGCAGAGGACGGGAGTATGGTTTCCTAGTGATAGGGTTGGAAAGAAAATTGCACAAAGCCCACTCCTCTTGCCCCCTACAGACAGACTATGTAGGAACCTTTGGCCAGCATTCTGCTGCATCCATGAATTATTCAGTTTTCTGTTTGGCAGGGGGAAATGAGATGCAACCAAGTCATTCTCAGATAACTAGGAATTTAAGATGAAATTTTCTCTAGACCATTCTATTCAAAGAGAAAACATGGGTCAAGGATATTAGTGAAACCAGCCTCTTGTTTGGGAGAGATTTTGGAGCAAGATACTATAGCTGTTTTCCCTTTGCTGAATATTTATAGTAGAAGGAAGAGGCATATGAGGAAGTATGGAATAACATTAGCACCCTAGGCATGGTCCTTGGTATCTAATTTTATTGAACAGATTTTTATAGGACATCCACTATTGGCTGTACTTGTGCTAGATTCCATGGAGAAAATGAAGATGACATCATCCCCACTGAAGTTGAAGGATCCTGATCCTGAACATTTTTAACTCATCTTGATACGTGGTATAGTAATGTTGTGAAAAAACTAATGCTGAGACTTCTCAGAGAAATAATCAAGGAAGATGATCAAGAAGTGGTATCATTTGAGCTGATCCATACTGACTAATGGATTTTACAAGGCAAGGCAATAATAGAGAGGATACTCCGAGCATACAAGACAGCCTGATAATAGGCACAGAAACATGGCATGTGGTGGGGGAGGATGTGTGGTGACAGGTGTTTATGGGAGGTGTGCGGCTATAAATTAGGCCTGGCATGTTTAATCTGAACAGTATTGTGAAAGGCTTGGAAAGCCACAATAAAAAGTCTAGATTTGATTTTTAGGTCCTAGGTCACAGACCTATGAGGCCAGGAAGGTAATATAAATGAGTGATTCTGACCAAGTAGTGATTCTGATAGTTGGGCAGTAAGGCTCCTTCTAAGGAAGGCAGCTAGATTCTGTTCTTATCGATAGTGGTTTTTCTGGTGTATGAACCCTATATTGATGATATTCCAATTTTCTAAGAGAAGCCTGAAATCACATTTTTTGATGTGAGTTCTCATGATACTTAAATGCTGGTAGCTAGTATTTTTTGTTTTTGAAACATTTGAGGGTCAAACGAAGTCACCCTTGAAGGTTTGGGTCTGTCCTATTCCAGTGGTTCATGAGCTGGAGACAAATGGAAACCCATAAATATTTATACTCAAAGAGCTGACTCAGTCATATGGAAGATGGCACTTGAGGCAAAGAGACAGTTGGACAGCTAGAGTCTGAGAGATGATAAGGGCTTGACCTCAGGCAATTGTGAGGGGGCCGAAAGTGGAGGAAGAATTGAGACAAGAGCCTTGAAATATCTGGTGACCACTGGATGTGGAGGTGAGGATGTGATGCCATCATAGATGACACCTGGGAAGTTGTGAGGCTATTAATGGAATTGAGGAGACAGTACCAGGAGCTACTCTCATGTGCTTACTGGGTAATGATTCTGTTTCACTTTCTATATTTTATACCTGTACTCCTCCACCTTCTCTACATTTCTGGAATACATTATTTGAAGTAAAGAGAATATATATATATTTAAGACCAAATACATTATCCTTTTCCCTTTTTACCATTCGCACACCAAGATGAACCCTTGGCATTAGCTGCTAGATTTCAGACTTTTTCCCTGAACACATGGATGTGGTTGAAGCAATGAGCTGTGAGTATTTTAATCCTGGATGGATAGCAGAAGAAGAGGAATTTATGAGTCCAGTTCTTTTTGAGTTTGAAGATAATGATTTTTGCCTTTTCTGCCTCTGCTTTTTTCTTTTGCATTTTACATTTTGTGACAGTGAGTCAGACACACTATTATTCTATTCAGCAACCTTGACATCCACAGCAAATTTGCATGAATGATGAAAGGGTTGCTTCTATATCATTTTCTTTCATTCTAATGGTATTTTATTGCAGTGGAGATTTTAGGTGATTTCTCCATTAGAACTTCTCATTTATAGGAACCTTCTATATTGTCTGTTGATTTGCTTATAGGACTGTTGGAACAGAAGAAAGCCTGGTTTCTTGGTGAGTGTGACACAGAGAAGAGAAGGCATTAATTTAACACTATTCAGTTACAGAGAAGCTGAATCTTCTTGTAGAATACCACCTAATGTTCTGGATTTACTAGAGAAGGGCTTCTCAAATGTCTCTTGTGCAGAATGCTTTTTTGTTAACTACCAAAGTTAGGACCCCTGCCTGTATCATACATTGTCAAAGGTCATGCCTATTTTTCTTTTCCTATTGCTCCACTCTCAGGCTTGTATTACTGCACCAAGAAAATTGAGTAAATTCTCATTAGATTGGACACAATATTTTTATGCTAAGAAATCGTAAACTCAGTAGAGTTTTTAGTTAACTTGCAACACTAGGTGCAAGTAGAGACTTCAGTCATCTTTACATTTTCTTAGACGATGTCCAAGAATCAAGGATTCTTTTCCATCTCAATTTCTCTGAAATAGTCTATCAGGGATCCATGCGATATGAAGGAATCTGTCCCAAGCATTCTCTTCCTTGTACTTTAGCAGTTATACAGGAACTGTGTGCTTAGAATTTAATAGAGCCTGCACTCACCTGAAAAGATTGTCAGGTAGTAGCTGCCTTTGGTGCTTTCATGGCTGGATGGCTGACATATTGGCAAAGAACTGGTACCAGAGTACATTTCTTCTCTTTAATGAGACTGCATGCTCCCTTAACATCCTTTTCTTTTAATTTAAAAATATGTCAAAATTAAGATTTTTTTGATCAGGTAATATATGTGCATGGTAAAAAATTCAAATAGCATAAATTATTCTTTAGTATTTCTTAAATAGAAAAGAAGGACAAAAGGGAGATTTCACTTCCAGCTCTGCCACTGACTTCTTTCGTAGCACTGGGGTCAATGATACCTTTATGTGTCTCAGTTTCTTCAACCTGAAACCTAGGAATGGGAATCTCTTCCTAGTAATTTTTTAGAATTGTTGTGAGACCTTAATAAATCTGCTGTGTGCAATGGTTTCAGTGCATAGGTACTAAAGGATTTTTGTTATGGTTTCTTCTTATCTTAGTGTGTATCCAGCGAATATCTACTGTGTGCTTGGTATAGGCTGGACGATGAGGTAGAGCTTTAAATTATTAACTCAGTCCTCCAAACAGTTCTATCAGGTAAGTCCTAATATTATCTCATTTTTACAGCAGAAAAATGGAGGCACAGAGAAGCTGAATAACTTGTCAAAATTCATATAACTGGTAATTAGTAGCAAAGTTGGATTTAACTCTAGTCTCTTTTTCCCTCGCACTTGCCCTTTCTCTTTTTATATACATATATATCACGTATACATATGCTTACATATGTATAAATTTATCTAGTCTATTTATTATGTAGCCACCGGCCCTGTTGCTTAATATTTTGAGGGGGAACACTGTGTTTATGTCATTAAACATTCCTTTAAAACATATGTTCTGGTTGTTCAAAATACATCATATGTCTGCAGAACAGTTACTCAACCAATTTGTACCTGCTAGACATCTTCCTTTCTTTCTCTTTCCTCCTTCTTTCTTTCTTTCTTTCCTCCTTCTTTCCTTCCTTCCTTCCTTCCTTCCTTCCTTCCTTCCTTCCTTCCTTCCTTCCTTCCTTCCTTTTTCTTTCTTTTTCTTTCTCCTTCCTTCCTTCCTTCCTTCCTTCCTTCCTTCCTTCCTTCCTTCCTTCCTTCCTTCCTTCCTTTTTGTCATTATGCATAAGGCAAATTTCCTGGTTCACAAATTTTTGTGGGCATCTGTGATTATTTCCTTAGGGGAAAAAAAAAAACAGAGACGGAATTGCTATGTCAAAGAGCATGGGCATTTTTAAGGCTCTTGATATATATTGCCAAGTTGCCCTCAGGGAAGGTTGTGTCAATTTATTTTTCCTCCAGAACCCTATATTCCATTTTCATGAGGATGACAGAGCAATTATAGGAGGCTAGATTAGGACAAGACCTTACAGATCAGCACCTGCATCTGTGTGTGCACTTGTTCACATACACTGTAGATTAGGAAACAGAGGGTGGATACCTGGATACCTTGTCCAAGGTCACAAGGCAAATTAGCAGTTGAATCCAAGTGATACTGGTTAATGACAAACAGTCGATAAGGTAGGAAATACCTACACGGGAGTGGGAATATTATTTTTAGTCATTTTACAGTCTCATTACCAAATGTCACCCTTCCATTTTCTGGTTGCTTTATTCGGATGACCTCAGAAGCTATCCATGTTTTTAGAGCGAAATCAATCTTGTGCCAAGCAACAATTTCAAATGGCAATGGAAAACCTGGGAGGAGGGAAATGGAAAGAGCTCAGCTGCATCTGCAAAGCTCCCTGCAACAGTTTTAGGGCTGCATATCAACAGAGTGAACACTGGTTGTTTACAAATGAAAATTTGTTGCGCAAACAAACCTAATGGCAGCATGAAAGAAAATAAAAATTAAAAAAATTTAAATATTTATTGAGAGAGAGAGAGAGAGAAAGAGACAGAGAGACAGAGTGTGGGCAGGTGGGAAGGGCAGAGGAAGAGACTCAAGCAGACTCTGGGCTGAATGTGGAGCTGGATGTGTGGCTCAATCTCATAACACTGATATCATGACATGAAATGAAACAAAGAATCACACCCTTGACCAACTGAGCCGTCTAGGTGCCCCGTCCCCAAATTTTTTAACTTAAAAAAATACAAAGTGTATTATTCACAGGTCTTAGAAGGCACATGGCATGCCCAATGGCCATTCTGGGAGGTCTCAGAGAAAAGAGAGAGTGAAAAGGAGAGAGAGTGCTGCTGAAGGTTCTGCCTTTGTTAGGGTCCGTGGGCAGAGTGGCTAGGGGTTGCAGGTTCACTTTTCATTGGCAAATTTAAAATACAGAGTGGAGTTGGGGGAGGGGCAAAATGGGCAAAGGGGATGGGAGACCTAAGCTCCAATTATGGAATGAATAAGTCATGGGAATAAAAGGCACAACATAGGGAATATAGTCAATGATATTGTAATAGTGGTCTGGCAGATGTTAGCTACACTTGTGGTAAGTGGAGCATAATGCACAGAGGAGTTGAATCACCATGTAGTAGGACAGAAACCAGTGCAACACTGTGCAGCACTTTCAAAAAAATTGAAAGAAAATAATAAAATATTTTCCTACAATACTTAAAAATAGCAACAACAAAAACCTCACATAAAGCATAGTAATAGAATTTGGACTTAGGGAAAAACAGGGCCACCTGCATGGCTCAGTGGTTGAATGTCTGCCTTTGGCTCAGGTTGTGATCCTGGGATCCTTGGATCAAGTCCTACATCAGACTCCCTGCAGGGAGCCTGCTTGTCTCTCTGCCTATGTCTATGTCTCTCATGAATAAATAAATAAAATCTTAAAAAAAAAAAAAGGGAAAAACATGGTTATGTATGGGCAGTTATCTAGATTATCCTGGACTTTCTAAAGAGGTATTTCATGGTTGGGGCTGCCCTGCATGCTTATATAGTAATTGTGTCATACAGCTGGCATTATGTTTATTTGAATAATGGTCTTTTTAAAAAAATATTATTTTATTTTTTCTATTTTAATTCCCATATAGTTAATATATAGTCACTTTAGTTTCAGGGGTATAACACAGTGACTCAACAACTCCACATATTACCCATGCTCACCATGACAAGTGTACTCTTTAATCCCCATTGCCCACCCATCTTCCCACGCACCTCCCCTCTGATAACCATTTGTTTATTCTCCATACTTAAGAGTCTGTTTCTTGGTTTATCTCTCTCTCTTTTTTTCCTGTGCTCATTTGTTTTGTGTCTTGAATTCCACATATGAGTGAAATAATATAATATTTGTCTTTCTTTAACTTATCTTGCTTAGCATTATACTCTGTAGCTGCATCTATGTGCTTGCAAATGGCAAGGTTTTATTCTTTTTAATGGCTGAATAATATTCCATTGTTTATATATACACCACACTTTCTTTATCATCTATCAATGGATACTTGGGCTGCTTCTATAATTTCGCTACTATAAATAATTCTACTATAAACATAAGGTGTATATATACCTTTAAATTAGTATTTTAGTATTTTAGGGGTAAATACCTGGTAGTGTGATTGCTAGATTGTAGGGTAGTTCTATTTTTAACTGTTTGAGGAAGCTCCATACTGTTTACACAGTGGTTGCACCAATTTTAATTCTCACCAACAATGCAAGACATTTCCTTTCTCTCCACATCCTTGCCAACACTTGTTGTTTCTTGTGTTCAAGAAAGGTTGAGGTGATATCTCATTATAGCTTTGATTTGCATTTCTCAATAACGTTTGACGTTGAACATCTTTTCATGTGTCTGCTGGCCATCTGTATTTCTTCTTTGGAGAATGTTTATTTCTTCTGCCATTTTAAAATTGTTATTTTCAAATATCTTCTCCCTTTCAGTAAGTTGCCTTTTAGGTAACAATTAAATTTTAGGGATCCCTGGGTGGCTCAGTGGTTTAGAGCCTGCCTTCGGCCCAGGGTGTGATACTGGAGACCTGGGATTGAGTCCCCCGTGGGGCTCCCTGCACGGAGCCTGCTTCTCCCTCTGCCTGTGTCTCTGCCTCTCTCTCTCTCTCATGAATAAAAAATAAGATCTTTAAAAAAATAAATTTAAAAAACACCTATAATTCTGCCACTAAAAGATTTTTTTTCATATTTTTCACATGAAGTATATTTTTTATGTAGTTCTATTCATGTCATAGATACAATTTTGTATTTTACTTTTGTCACCTCTCAAATCATATTTTTAAAAGATCACTTTGCTAACTCTGCCTGTGAAATGATAATTATTATTTTTTAAAATAGCTTCCCAGCAAGTATCTTGCCATGTTTATTTTTTTTAAATTTTTAAATTTTTATTTATTTATTTATTTTTTTGTATCTTGCCATGTTTAATTAAGTATTCCCCCTTTGGGAAAGGAGAGAAAATTAGTGGAAAATATCAGTGAGGGTGACAGACATGAGAGACTCCTAACTCTAGGAAACGAACAAGGAGTAGTAGAAGGGGAGGTGGGCAGGGGTTGGGGTGACTGGGTGACGGACACTGAGGGGGATGAGCACTGGGTGATATGCTATACGTTGGCAAATTGAACTCCAATAAAAAAAAAAAAGTATTCCCCCTTTGTTGGCCACTTAGGTTATTTCCTAATCTTTAGTATCATTAAATTATGTGGCCAAGATGCCTAGATGGTATATATGTATTTTTCCTTTTAGTTATATCATTCATAAGTCTTCAGAA
The DNA here is from genome assembly GCF_011100685.1 of Canis lupus familiaris. Taxonomy (NCBI): domain Eukaryota; kingdom Metazoa; phylum Chordata; class Mammalia; order Carnivora; family Canidae; genus Canis; species Canis lupus. Next base: position 23,419,608 of record NC_049244.1, on the reverse strand, counting down.
AAAGATTAATTACCTTAAAAAATCTGAACATTTTTATTGGTTTTAATACATGCTTAAAAATGCTTTCCAGAATGGTTGGATAACTAGATTATGTCAATACACAGTACAAAGCATTTTAGATGCAACAAAGCATTCACTGATATGTTTAAAATTTTGAAAATTTATCCAAGCCAATTCTTGCTTCTGCCTCGGAAGCCATGGCTACCAGCCTCATAGATGGTTTGCTTGTAATATTCTTGGTCAGTTGACTTGTCATTTTGGCCCAGCTTGGAGAGAATGGTACAAGATGAATGGCCATTTAACCAATTCCATTCTAAATCTGGCTGGCTCTTAGCTGACCTCTGTAGGTTTTGCCCTGGACATGTACTGCCTGAAGCTTCCTGATTTGTAGAGGTTGGGGGGTAGAATTGCTCAATTTATGTACTTATTTGTCCTCCCTCATTCTGGGCATAGTTTCAAGTCCCTTGTTTGAGTTGGAATTAATTCAGTGTTTTCCAGGGCCATCCTGAATTCAATAAACAGCCAACAACTACCTCACTGGCTAGAGGACCATTCCGATTATTTCCTTCATAATAGTTTTGATGAGACCCTTTCTTCATGATAAAAGAACACAATAGTTTTCCAGGCATATTTTACCAAATTGCTTCATTGGGTAAATACTATTAAAGAAAAATGGGACGTAGGGAGATTGGGGAGAGAAAATGAGCTCAATTTTGTTTTCAATTTGAGGGCTAGGAGGACATCTAATGGAGATGCTGAGCATGTAAAAAACTGGGCAAGCTTGATATCCTGGAAAGCTGTGGTAGGAGAAAATGAGATTTGGAATTCAGAATGGTGGTAGGAAAGTAATTATGATCCTTAAAAACGGGGAAAAGGCATTATAGGATAGAGGTTAAGTATGTGTGAGTGAAAGACTTGGCTTAAAAATCTTGATTTTGCCTCTTACTTTCTATCTTGAGGCATCTTATTTAACCTTCAGGGATCAGTTTCCATATCTATGTAACAGGAGTAATGACTCCTACCTCATAGAGTGGATGTGAGGACTGATTAAGATAATAGAATTTTTAAAAGTCAATGAATATTAGCTATTGTTATTGCAATGACCAATGGCAGAACATGTGTAGGTATCACAAGAGGAGTCAAAGAATAAGTGGCCAGAGAGAAAAAGACAACCAATATAATCTGGGAAGCCAGGGAAAGAGGGACTCTAAGAAAGGAAGAAATGAGCAACCAGGTCAAATATGAGACAGAAGCCAACAAAGGTCAAGATTAGGAAAGGTTTTTGATTTTAGGAATCACTAGGTCTCCTATGACTTCTAAGAGAATGGTTTTGGTAGAAAAATTGGGCAGAAAGCACATTGTAGGACATTAGCCAGCAGTATAGAATGTTTTCTAGGAACTACTGAACTCAAAACAGATAAAGTGTGTTTCCAAAGATAGGTGAAACTATTAGCTGTGTTGAGTGTCATTGGATTATCTATGGGCTTAGCTTTTATATGTGCTCCCTTGTCCTAGGTATACCAAAGAGGGAGACTTCCACGGTCATATGAAATTGAAATATGGAATGGTTGCAGCCTTCCTTGTAGCCTCACTTTTATGTCAACTTCTGATTTTGCAGTAGATATATTTTCTGACTTTGGCCACATTTCAGCTGCTTATGGGAAAATATGATGACATCAGCAGGCATAGATTTGGGCTCAGCACACTTACAAAAAACTGATGGCATTTAGCTGTTAGGTGCCTACCATATACACTTCTCTTCAAAACAGTTCATCTACGATTAAAAGACAGAATGTTAAGTTACATCTACCCAATCCCTACATTCTGTGGACCTGTTAATAAAGTTTTTGTTGGGAGTAGCTTTTTGCTTTACATTTCATTTCTTCTGGGAACCCTGGGTGGCGCAGTGGTTTAGCGCCTGCCTTTGGCCCAGGGTGCGATCCTGGAGACCCAGAATCGAATCCCACATCGGGCTCCCGGTGCATGGAGCCTGCTTCTCCCTCTGCCTGTGTCTCTGCCTCTCTCTCTCTCTCTCTGCGACTATCATAAATAAATAAAAATTAAAAAAAAAAAACATTTCATTTCTTCTTCTTCCCTGGCAGTCACAAAGATGAATGTCTTTCTGTCATTTTGTTGAAAATTCTGGTAGGAAGGACTCATTCAACTTTAAATGGAAATGAGAACTGAAAGGAAATTGCAGATTTTCTCAATGACAGAGGACTATTGCATGCATGCCATCTTTTATAATCTCAGAGAATTTGATTTAACCACAAACAAATAAGAAACCAACCAGAATCATTTCAGTTTTGATAAAACAATTAAAATCAATCTCTCTCTCTCTCCCTCTCCCTCTTTTTCTCTTTCTCTCTATTTTTATCTCTCTCACCTTTGTCTTCATTATTGTAACCTCATTCTGGGTTCAAAATATTTCAGACTTTGAGCACTTGTTTGTACTAATATCTGATATGTCCCTATTCTTAGGTTGCTCCTGGGGCTGGTTCATCATTTTGCTGCTGATAACTTGGGACATTTCGGAAGTTTCAATGAAGTGGCTTGGTACTGATTGAATATATAATTAGAAATATACCCTTGGGAAAGGATGCTATCCACATGTTCTACATCAGTTGTTTGTCATTTGGGATGGAAGTTGTATTTCCTTTAAAATAAAAGAAAGGAATTGAGGTGTCTTGAGGACAGCCTTCTCCCTGTTACTGATGAAGGGTATGCAGTTGTAAGCCAAGTTCCACTATTTATTAGTCTAAAGAAAAGCTACCCTGCTAATTTTCTAGTCACATAGAGAAGTCTAATCTCAAAGCTGCTATCATAGAATGATTTATCGGTGAACCTCAGTTCTCTTTCCAGAGAGACATAAGTAGTTATGGTAGACATTTATGAGTGACTCTTTCAAAGGTTAATTGGAAAGGTATCATAATAGCTCAAAGAAGGAACTAAACAAATGTTTATAGAATCCACTGTATGTGCCAGATACTCTTATATTTTGTGGAGGGATCTCTCTTGCTTCTCAGTAGAACTAGGAATGTAGGCATTGTTTGAAATTTGTATCAGGAACCCTTTCAACAGTCATGATTTCTGCAGTTTCACTTAGTGAAAGAGGCTATTATGTTTACAGTGTATGAGAGATTAATTCCTCTCACAATGCACACAGACATCCCCTCATACCCAGTGCAGGGAAATAATCTTTCACAACAATTGATATCAGAGGTTGGAACCAACAATGCTAGGCTGAGTCTAGTTTGTTGACATAGTATTTGGTTTTCACAGTATTTTAAAGAATCATTTTAGATGGCTGTCAGTATTTAAAGCACTTGAAAATTTTGCACATCAATTTTGATTTGTAACTCTTATAAAAATTGGATAATCTGACATTAGGCTTAGATCCCTTAGGTCACTAATAACTGGAGTTGAGTAGCAGCTGTCACCATCAGATGGCCTGAATGCCTTCCATGTAGCATTAGTGTTGGAGCTACTTATTCATGTACAGCAGATATCTCTTTATATATTCCTTCCTAATTCAGCTTCTTCCAATAGTCATTATTATCTCATACCTAGTAACGATGGGAACCATTGGTAAGAGAAGGAAAAGGGTAAAAAAAAATCTAGTTATTGTCTTAGGGTTTCATTCAGAATCTCAACTTCAGATCCTTGAGAGAACTGCATATTTGCCTTAGCTAATCAGCATATTAAATAATTCCTCTCTGGGTCAAGCTTCTCCTTTTATCCTTGCTCCAGGGCTAATACCCAGCGCAGTAGTGTCTTCTTAACATTGAACATCAATATGTCAAAGATAAAGATAGTGCTAAAATCCTAAAAATAAAATACTTGGACCTAAAAAATACAGATCCTGAAAAAATAAATACTTGGACCCCAAGCCATATCCTAAGCATGAAAGTACATCCTGAGATAAAACGGGCTATAGGATGTCACACAGCATGCAGACCAAACTTGTGGGGCAGATTTAGGTAGCCAAGGGAGCTAAGGGAATTTGCTATAGTTTAAACTCCAAATTTTTTCATTTTAAGCCCTCTTAATATCATCGTTACCATAGTTCCCATTGTACAGATTTGGAAGTTTGGGACATGTATGGAATCTTACCTGGAAACTGGTAGTTGGGATTTGAACCTGGACAATATATATCTATGTCTAGCTCTGTATTTATATCAGTTCATGTCTATCTATATAATGAATGTATTCTATATATAATTTAAAATACATAGACACATATAGCTTTATCTATCTATTTAAAATTACATTCATTATTAGTGTTAGACTTATAAGTAGTATTACCACTAGCAACATTTTCACTTACTGAAGTAGCTGCAGTCTCCCACAGGACATCAAGAGAGTAGACTATTTGATGCCTGAATGACAACTCAAAGAAGAAACCTTGAACAAGTTGCCAGAAATGAGCCAGAAAATGCAAGTACTCCCTCCATTCCCTTACTGCTTAAGAATTAACAGATGTATTACTGGGTCATCTCATGAGGCCTTGAAATACATAGGCCCAGCAGCATTTTAAACTCCCATTTGGAGTCAGGGTTTATGTTCAGGTTGTCCTTTGTCTATAGACAAATTGGCAAGATAAGAATTCTAGCTTTGTTTACTATATCCTAAAGTTAAAGAGAATTTAAGATAAAAGGGATACAGGGTCCAAGAATAATCAGAGCACCATCTAGGGTAATTAAGGGAATTAATTGGTATAGACCTTTAGCCCTCAGGATGGATGTCCAATAGACCTTATTTTGTTAGAATAGCTTTTTAAAATAAGCCTTCCTAACACTTAGGACATCAGACTCTGTCTTCAAAGAAGATTATTTTTGTTAAAGGACAGAATCTGAGTATTAATATTGCATTTATTAAAAATATAACTTTGGGCCATTGCTTTAGCTTCTTTTATACTGAGTTTTCTTATCTATAAGATGAGGGTAATAATGCACTGTAATACATATAATTACAGTACCCTCCTTGATAGGGTTATTGACAGATTTACATAAGGCACAAACTTGCAAAGCAATTAGTAGTGTGCTTTTCACATTATAAGAATTCATTAAATCTAGTTGGCATCATTTTTATTACCCCAAGGATAGAAGAAAAGGTCTGAACCCTAGATATTACACCCAGGGCTGCCCTTATTGACTTTTATATCTTCTTTTTCTCAGATACAACTCTAATGTCTCCTTATAATAGCAGCGATGAGGTGGGGCATGGCCATTCTGTGGACCAGGAAGAGCCATCATCACTACATCTGCCACTATCCACATCCTTCACCTTGAAGGATGCCTCATCTTGAAAGATTCACTGTAGCAATCTTTGGATCCAGCAAACAGAATCTGTGACCTTCTTCACCCCAAGTGCCTCAAGTAAATTTACTTCTGCTAGAAGCTTAGATGTGAGTAAATGATTTGACTTAGACTTTGTGGGAGAGTAAGAGAGGAGAGTGAATGAGCCATGTCCACTACTGTGATGGATAGTTCTTCATGTAAAACTGATTTTCTGTCAAGACTTTTAGGTTCTGGAACCCAATAAAATAGTACCTTAAACTTGCTTAAAAACAAGTGACCACAGTGGCTCTTGGGATTATACTATTGATGTATAAGAGTGTTTATTCTGAAACAAAAATATAGAAAGTTTAGCTGGGAAAAAAAATGTCCTGAATGTCCCATGTGTCCGTGCAGTTTCTCAGGAAGTAGCCTCTGCCATCCAGTGCTTGAATGAATTTCCCATTCTACGAGCCTGGGATTCCTTCTCTCATCTCTCTGGTTAGAATACTTGGTATTACATAAATAAAAGGAGATAACCCAATAAATGTAGGTGATAATATTGATGAAGTGAAAAGGAATGGGGATAGAAAAGTGGGTCAAATAATAGATTATTGAAATCTATCATTAAGCCATTGAATACTAGACCTTAAATATTACGTAGGACAACCCCTCAGTCTAATGATTTTGTGCATGGCTCAAAGTGATTTCATGAATTAGTCTTTAACATAGATTTACTGACTCAGTTCTCCAAAAATGGACTTCCTTTACGATTTCATAACCTTCCATTGATAGAAACTCAGTCCATCTCACAGCAGGTAGATAGACAAAAATGAGAAAATGAATAAGCAAATACATTATGTATCATCTGGTTTCAGAGTAGGTGATGACAAAATGTCCCTCCATCCTTCTTCCTTCCCTTCCAGATATTTAGGAAGGCACTAAATGTTAAGTATTAAATCAATCAGGCTATTTCCCTGAAGATTACTGGAAATTGGAATTTCGCATCTCTGCCAACTTCAATTGGTCTTAGCAATATTAGTAAGATATTTTTATTTTTATCTTTTAAAGATCTTATTTATGTATTCATGAGAGACAGATACACACACAGAGAGGCAAAGACAGAGGCAGAGGGAGAAGCAGGCTCCCTGCAAGGAGTCCGATGTGGGCCTCAATCCTGGATCCCAGGGTCACACCCTGAGCCGAAGGCCAATGCTCTACTACTGAGCCACCCAGGCATCCCTTTATTTTGTTTTTAAGAAGCTTTGAAAAACTTTCTAGTCCATTCATTTTCTTTGCTCTTTCTCCACTTTAGCCAGATCAGGAAGTTTATCCACTCATTTCTTAACACTTCCAGAATATGGGGGAGAAGGTGTAGCGCATTTGGACTTACAACAGTATGAGATGTTATCTAGGTGACTGAGACTGTTTTGTCTTAAATAGAGAGGAATAAAAATACCTTCCCATGGACTTACTGCAAATCTCTTAAGAAATATTTTATGGATGTGTAAGAATTCTTGGCCTTTGAAAGAAAAATGGGCCCGACTGCCTCTTGTTTCTAAATGGTTTCTAGAAGGGCTAGGTATCAGTTATTAAGAGAAATCACTGGTTTACTTCATCAGATCATTGATGGGCCTGTTTCCCAGCAGAGTTCAGAGACATTTCCTCCCTCTCTGTCCGTTTCCTTTTTATTTATATTGAAGCTTTGATCTATTTAGGGAATACAGGAGTAGAAGAAAGATATCTGGTAATGTCATTTTCCAGCAAAGATTGAGAATTTTTCCAAGAAATCTTACTTGCCTAGTTTTGAACTGCTTATATCTTTTCACTGGAGTACACATTCTCCAGGGGGAATGGAGCCAGATGTGAACACTTTGGTCCATATTTTATTCCTTCATGATATATTCTTTTATCTTTAATCCAGGCTCAATTTAAGAATTTCTTGTACTCAGAGTAAGCCAATAAGGTGAATAAACAAGTCTACAATCCTCACTTTTTGCCCTGCTCATGTAAGGTTATACTTTTTATATTGAAAAACTAACTCTAAAGCACTATATTATTTGTTGGGAAACTATAATTCTTTTTCTTTTCTTTTTATAATTTCTTATTCAAACCTAATTTCTCAGGAATTGGATTAAACAGGTCAATTGATTGAAATAAACTTCTTTGTGGGCCTGGAAAGGAGGGACTTAGGAGGGAAATAGAGGAAGAATGTGTGACTTCATGAATATTGACGAATATTTCATTTTGGGCTTGAAATATGCTCTATGCTTAGTTGCATCAGCCTGTAAACCCCATTATTGTATGAGGGATATAGGAAAGATAATTAAAGTGGAATCATTGGTTGTGTTTATAAAGAGATAGGAACATAGGTCCTTATCAAATATTACTCAGAAAAATATGTGATGAATGTCAAGAGGTTGGTGCCTGTAGGAATTAGGTAGAGTCAAAACAGCACATTTTAGCTAGAGACTTAGTAGATATAGAAAATATGTATGCTGGATATGAGCATTTTCTTCTTTTAGATTATAGTACTTTCTGTCATGAGCTACATCAGAGCTATTCTCTGGGGAAACATTTGGTAAATTGTTCATGATCACGACTGTGATTTGTGTGCCACATTTTCAATCCCACTGCTTATTCTAGGCACTGCCAAGTAGTATCTGAGTGGTTCCATGTAGAAGCGACCCTGATGGTGTCTTGCTTCGTACCCATGCTATGTAATTTCCTCCCCTGTAAGATCTTTTGATATTAAGAAAGAGAACATCTGCTCTGCATACATATATGGAACATGGAGTATGGCTGAGTTAATGCCTATAGGGTTACCAATGAACAGTGGAGGGCAGAAACCTATGGATAAATGCTTCTCCTTTGTACCCCCACTGGACAGACTGGAATATATTTCATAAATGTTCTCAGAAGATTCCAGAAGAATTGAGCACCAAATACCTAATAGTGGTAACTCAATAACACATTCTTACATTTGCTTTCTCTGAATTCTGAGGGTGTTAGTCTGTACCCCTGGTACTATGGACAGAAACCAGTATAAAATATAATGGAGGATGAGAAGACAGAGTAGTAGTCATTAGGTAAAAGATAGACCTGGAAGAGGTGGGGAAGAAGCCCTTTCTGTCTATGTTCTTATTTATAGAAATATTATATTTTATACTATTTTAACTTTACCTGAACAGAGTCTTGAGCAGGAGGTGGATTGTCCAAATCTATCAAAATGATGGTCAGCTTGCCAGTATGCATTATGAAGGAATCTACTACTCATTTGGGAGACACCAAGAAAAGAGACTAGGAGTGTCAATATGAGTCATTTGGTTCAATTTTTTAAAATATAGAAAAATGAGGACTGATACTACAAATTCTATCCAGATTATTATTTTCCATGAACACTTGAAGTTCTCCTTAGAATCAGCCATAATATAACAGTAAAAGAATTAGCTAAGGAGAACTGAATCCATTGTAATAATGCATTATTTCTAAGCAGCTAAACTAAGAATAATTTAAACATAGGCCCATTCATCTATCATACACTCCGTTTCATTTCAGAAGCATATGAATGAATTGTAGTGCTTTTGTGAGCCAGAATGCCCAAGGTGTAGGAGTGTTCTCACTAGGTTATGGACGAAAAGCTAACAGGTGGCTTATTGAAATATCTGGCTGACCAGGACCCCCTTTTCTTTTCTTTTCTTTTCTTTTCTTTTCATTTTCTTTTCTTTTCTTTTCTTTTCTTTTCTTTTTTTTTAGAGATTTTATTTATTCATGAGAGCCAGAGCGAGGAGGAGGAGACAGAGAGCAGAGAGGACAGAGACACAGCAGAGGAGGGGAGAAGGCAGGAGGCTCATTGCAGGGAGTCTGCTGTGGGACTCGATCCCGGTCTCCACGATCCGCGCTGGGCTGAGGGTCGGTGACTAAACCGCCGGTGAGCCACCCGGGCTGCCCAGGACCACCTTTTCATCCTGATGATTTAACATCCCTTACTTGTATGTTTCATACCGATACTTAATGGCTGTTATTGAATAAACATTTTTTATTTTTTTGATATCAAAACTGATAGACTATTACAGTGCATCCTGGTCTGTTTTTATGCAGCCACATTAAGTTTGTAATTAAAGTTCAGCAATGGGTCTTACTTTACTACATGGAGATAACCAAATGGATATCTTTAGTTTCCCTCCCCCCCCCCACTTTTATCCTTTTTGATTATGGTACAGAATTGTCTAATTCTTAATAGGGAATGATTTGCAAAATGCAATTGCCTTGTACACAATATCTTCTGCAGTTGTAATAGGGATGGGTTTATAGACTCCTGAATGCCTTTCTTCTCTCTGTTTCCCAAATTTAGGCAGAGGAAATGTGCTTTCTGGGGTGAATGCAGCCTGGAACACATTTCCCCATTGCTCAAGTTTCTTTTTCTCCAGTTCTTTCTTGCCTTCCTCAATTAAGAATTTTCCCTCAATTGCTAAGGCAGAGTTTAGAAACTCTCCACTTACTGAGAGTTTGCTCTATTACAGTTTCAAACCCATTACATGTCGGGGACTATACTCTTTCAAAGCCTGAGTTACTATATTTTTACTTATGTGAATTGAATGAAGTAAAATAAAACATGAGAAAGTCACTTGAAAAAAAATCACTACGCAAATATAAACAGTAGTTTTAATGGCAGTAATAATCACTGATATAAGATGAGAGTTAGTAGTATTTAAAAATCACTTTTTGATTCTCAGTGGGCCCACTCTCCAGGTAGTATTTTTGCTATTTGCATTCCGAAGCCTCAAATGTTTCAGTGTTAATAGAAAGAGTAAAAATAATGGTTATTATTATCATCATGATAGTTTAATGAATATCCACAGGATGCACAACAGAGTCTTTTACAATTACAAAGGTGGTAATTTGAAGCCAGAAATATCAGTGTTGACAGCTCTGCCTCTTTAACAACACACGGAGCTTGTAGAACAGTTGTTTATTTGTCCTCTTTTGAACTGGCAGGTTTAGAGATGATGATATAAATATCCCTGCTCTGGTTTTACTTTGAAGACTTTAATAGAATATCAAAAACAGCTGACATGAAGAAATGAGGAATCACGGGAAGCAGAGGAGACAACAGAAGTGAAAGCAACCAGCTTCTTTAACCACATGTATATGATCCTGGTGATTCCCAGCACGGCTTCCAGGGCAAATAAACTGCACTTGCACCATGTCAGAAAAGTGGAGGCCTATCC